>NC_056741.1:1670478621-1671157073 GCF_019279795.1 Protopterus annectens | reverse complement strand
AGTCTCAGAACCAGAGGGCAAGCAAGGCTCTTGCCACCCCCATAGTGCCTTTTTTAGGCAAGGCTCAAATGATAAACCTACCGCCCTAGAAAACAAAAATGGAAAAAAAATAAGGGTAATGCTGCTCAACGCCAGAAGTCTAAACCTCAAGATGCAGGCTCTCGAAGCACTCCTCAGTATGGAGAACATCTATGTCTGTGCTGTGACTGAAACCTTGTTCAAGGCTCCTGAGAGCACCCCAGCACTATCAGGTTATACCTCATATCATGCGTTCCGGCCCCAAAATCCTGACCGAACCACAAAAGGAGGGAGAGTATCCATATTCATAAAGGATACCCACACCTCCAGGTTAGTGGCAATGCACAAAGCATCGGAGACCATCCAGGTGCAATTAACCATAGGTAAAACTGCCCTACAGTTTGTAGCATGCTACAGACCACCCTCTCAAACTCAGGAAACCCACACAGCCTTCCTGAAGACACTGGAGAGTATGAATGTCTCTCCAAACACCATCATATTGGGTGACTTCAACTACCCAAGCATAGACTGGGAACATTACTCAAGCCCCAACACCCTAGCCCAAAGGTTCCTGGAGTTCATAAACTCAAATGCTATGGAATAATTAGTCACCATTCCCACAAGAGGAGAAAATATACTAGACCTGATCATCACAAACATGGGGACAAAATGCTCCACACCGGAAGTATATCCCTCATTGGTGAGATCAGACCATAAATTAATCTCAGTGGAGATCCACATCCCGCCACCACCCCCAGCAAAAAAGACCACAGTGAAGAACTTCTCAAAAGCAAACTTCACACTTCTTAAGACTGGAGTGGTATCCTTCAAGGCCCCCGAGCCAGTGGAAACCACAACCCACGCTGCTGAAACCCTTACAAATGCCTTCTACGAGCACCTCCAGGAATGCATGGATCAAGCAATCCCTAATAAAATCAAGACCCTTTCCACCAAAAGCAGGTGCCCGGTCTGGTGGACCCCAGCCATAAACAAACTCTACAACAAGAGGAGAAAGCTACTACATGACAGAGCAAAATCCCTAAAAGGGAAGGCATCTCTGATCATTACTAGCAAAAAACTACGATCACTCATAAAATCATCCAAGGCCAACTTTGAGAGAAAAATCGCTAAAGACACAAAAGACAATCATAAGGCCTTCTTTAGCTATGTTAGAAACCTGGGTGGAAACTCCCAGATATGCTCAGAATTAGTCCAAAATGATACAAAAATCACTGAACCCACAGACATTGCCAACATACTGGCAGACAGGTTCAGTGCAAATTTCTCCCCTCCCTCCCCCCCAAAAGGAGAAATTTCTATCCCAGCAGAGTGTAGCCTCCCAAACATCTCAGATGCCCAGGTGAGAGCTGCTCTCTATAAAGCAAAAAACACAGCATCAATGGGACCGGACGGTGTCCCTGGCTGTGTGCTACATTAACACAATGAGGAACTAAACCCACACATAAGGCTGCTGTTTAATCTTAGCCTTACTACAGGATACATACCCAAAGAATGGCGTACGGCAACTGTGGTCCCACTCCACAAAGGCGGTGCTTCTACGGACCCTGGAAATTACCACCCCATAAGCTTGACGAGCCTTGTCTGCAAAGCTATGGAGAGGATCATAATGGAACTCATAAATAAAGACATTGGGGACCTACAGACACTGGATCCTACCCAATTTGGCTTTGTCAAGGGCAGATCCTGCCTCTTGAACTTGGTCAACTTTTTCGAAACAGTCACTAAGGCCATTGATGAGGGTAAGGCAGTTCACACAGCCTACCTTGACCTTGCAAAAGCGTTCGACACAATACCCCACTCGGGCATCATAGAAAAGCTCACCAGCTTAGATGTAAACCCATATGTCACAAGATGGGTTGCAAACTGGTTCAAGGACAGAACCCACAGGGTTAGAGTTGCTGGTGCCATGTCAGACTATAAGCCAGTCACGAGCGGTGTCCCACAGGGCTCAGTCCTGGGCCCCCTCTTGTTCAGCATTTATTTTTCTGAAGTGCAGGCAAACATAGGGGGATTGTGGCTGACAAAATTTGCAGATGACTGCAAACTGGGCGCCATAATTGACACTCCATCAGACACAGACATCCTCCAGAGAGGTCTCATAGAAACGGATAACTGGTGTCAGAGCCATGGCCTTAAGCTAAATGCCAAAAAGTGTATAGTCATACCCTTTGGGAAAAACAAGGTAACCCCTAATTACCACATAGGTGGTAATCCATTAAACACGGAAGAAGTTATCAGGGACCTGGGGACCCAAGTTGACAGTAACCTCTCTTTTTACACTCACATTGCCAGAGTGGGTAGGAAGACCTTCTACATTGCCCACCTGATCATGAAGGGATTCACATCCAGATCAGGAGAGGTAATTGTACCCCTGTACTCTTCACTTATCAGACCAATGATTGAGTACAACCCCCCATTCGGAATGTACCTTACCCGACACCTGCAGCAGTTGGAAAGACCCCAAAAGTTCCTCACCAAAGGATAAAGGGGCTCAAACATATGTCATACGCTGCCCGACTGAAGAAACTCCAGCTCTATTGAGTCGCATACCGTATGCTCAGAGGTGATCTGTGCCTGACATACAAGGCCATGTCCAACCCGGAATTAATGGACATGCTCCACCTCAAAAAATCCAAATCCACCAGAGCCACGAGAGCAAGAGACTTAAACCTCAACACGGATATAAATAGGATGTGCTGGAGGGACAGATTCATCACCCAGAGACTCCCTACACTATGGAACAGAATCCCAGTCCATGTAAGGCAGAGCCCCTCACTGACTCTGTTCAAGAGACATCTTGATGAGTGGATGGGAGATCGTAGGTTTACCCCGGGAATCATCTCTGTGTCACTGCTGAACAGAGGCACAGCAAACTAATGGGTATAGTATTCTCATCCTAAGGGGTGGTGAAAGCCACATACACTCTGGCTAGGCTTATAAATGCCCTAGGGCAGATAGCATAGTATGAACCTATGTATGCAAGTCCACCATCTTGGGCTGCTATTATTAACCTTTCATCTTCTGGTTCATAGGATCACAGGAAGTTACTAGGCTATTGGTCCTGAGACCCTTATAAGCCTAGCCTTGAGTTTAGCCCATGTTTTGACAAGTCAGCACCCAAAGCCCCTGTCCAGCAGGGACACAGGTGGAATCCCAAGGGTGTATTTTCTGTTTCCCATCCAGTTATCCAGGTTGCACTTGAAAAGGGATATTGATATACTCCTCTTGATGTGGAGAGGGAGTCTGTTCCACAGATGGGGGAGTCCGTCTCTGGGACACAAATCTCTCCCACCAACAAGTCCTGTTGATGTCACAGACCAGGTTGAGATTGTGTGTGTGGGTTACTTGAGTGGAGCTTGACTTGCGGATATGCAGTAGTCCCGTCAAGGCGGGGTCTGAGATTGCTTTGTATGCCAGACAGAGGTCACCTCTGAGGAGCCTGTATGAAACTAAGTAGAGGGACAGGGCTTTTAGCCCATTTGTGTAGGGTAGCGGTTTCAGGCCCTGGATTCTTCTTGTGAAGAACCTCTGTGGTCTCTGTAGCTGCTGCATTCATTTTGCAAGGTACATGCTGAAGAGGGCATTGTACTCAATAATTGGCCTTATAAGGGAAGAATACAGGGATGTTAGGATCCCCTTGTACCTGGAAGAGATACCCTTACTTATGAGGTGCACCATATAGAAAGCTTTCTGTACAATGGAAGAAACATGGTGGTCAAAAGTCAGGGTACTATTAACCTGGGTGCCCAAATCCCTCATGACTGATTGCATGCTTAGGACATTGTTATTAATGTGATAATATGTGGGGACCTTACATAGGTCTCAACCTGCTAAGAGGCCAATGTGGAACACAGACCATAACAACGTGTGGCAAACAGTCAAAATGTGGAACACTCTATTTTCACAATGCGCAAACAATGTACCTCAACCATGGTCTTTCAGCTATAATTTACACATGGACACACACACGCGCACACACATGCACACACACACTAACTCACCCTCGTCATACATCTCTGCTGCCCAGAATTTTGAAGAATGTCCAAAATTTTGTCTTATGTTTTTGGTGTGATCCTCGTAAAATATGTAGTTTTCTGGCAAATCAGGGGAATGAAATAATAAGATAATGACAGAGTAGGGGTATTTTCACATACATGGACAGCCTATTTCAGAAACTTATTAGTAATTATTTTGCTGATTTTTTCGTGGATGTGGAAAAGATTCATCAAAGTGGAGATCCAGTTTTGTTTTTGTGTTTGGAGATTGTTATAGCAGGTAACTATATTTTTTGTTTTGCTATGACCATTCATTTATTACATTTTTAAGTGTGTGTGTGTGTGTGTGTGTGTGTGTGTGTGTGTGTGTGTGTGTGTGTGCGTGCATGTGTTTTTGGGGGGTGTCTGAGAGGTCTGTAGTTTTACTTTGCCTGCAGGCATTGACAGTATATTCCAGTAGGGTTTATGATTAAAAAAATAAAAAAAAATATATCACACGTATCCACAGTGGCTGAGCTAGGAGGAGGTATAAAGTCAAATAAAAGTTGGGCCTTGCTTTTAGCTTTACAAAAAATAAAATACTTACATAACATCCTTTCAGCTAAAGCTACTTGATTGTATGTAGACATTTCTTTCCTGCCCCTACAGCCTATAGGATATCAAACTCTCTCTTGATCAACTGGTCCACCTGTTGCCCATCACACTCAGTCAGGCAGCCACAAGGGATGGTTCTGCTTAGCCATAACACCTGCACATGCCTATTCATGGCCAATAGATTGTCATGAATCACTAGTCATGTTTCATTACTCTTAACTCGACAATCCTAGCCAAACTTGAGTCAAACTACAATAAGATAGCTAGATTCACTGCCCAGCAAACCTACAAGTCCCATCACTGCCTTTCACTGAAACAGCTAAACTGGCTTGAATTACCTCACCACCTCCTTCTCTCTCAGCTCCAGATCATTCACTGCATCCTCTACCAACCTTCTTACTGCCCTACTCTTTCAAATTTCATCTCCCACTACTCACCTGATAGACCTCTTCAAAGCTCCAACCAAGACCCTCTATTAACTCACAAACCAAAAACTAAGTTCAGATGTAATCTCTACAGCTATAACCCAACCAAGGCCTCTCACTTGAAATTAGGTCTTTTAAGCAACTGAAAAAATGTAAGGTTGCCACCACAAAATACTTGCAAAGTCAATGGACTTGGCACTGTATTCACCCACCATAAACATAGTTTTAACCAAAAATATCACCAGCTGTCCTTTCTCTATCTCATTATCTGCCTACTTCTATATTGCCCTGAAAATTGCTTGCTCTTTACCCTTCTCAACAATGCCTTTGTCTTCTGTTAATTTTTGTGATGTAAATATGCACTGTATGCCATAAGCTAATTATTGTGATAGTTTTATTTCTGATTTTTCTTCTTCTGTAGAACTGTTTTCTGTTGATGTTTATTATGTATAACTTATTGGAACTTTTCTCCCTGGGCCTCCGCTGAAAAAAGGACTATTTAACTCAGTTGGACAATCCCGGTCAACAAATGTAAAATAAATAAATAAAATAAATAAATGCAAGGACTTTTGTGATGCATGCCACACTTCTGTGCGATGTAATCAGTTGACCATGCTCCCCTCAATTCAGACATGTACCTCAAGACGATCCCCAGTCTCCACACTTGAGTCTACTATGGAGAGTGTGACCATAAGCACAAACCCTCCCCATCCCTTGCCCAGTATAGATGCAAGCAGGCATAAACATTATTATTCCTCTCCTCCTCGTGCCAACTTTAACAGGCACCTGAAGAGAACCTTCAACATTCCCAGCCTAATGATGTAAAGCAGCCAGAATGGCATACGTTTGTCTGAAATGTTAATGGACACAAATTTTTCCTAATAATATGGCATGCCTGATGCAGGTGTAACCAATGGCACATAAGGAAAACAATACTCTGTTTCCATAAAACATATTTGAGTGTAGGGTATTGTGAAATCGATACTACTGATAAAAAAAGAATTGTAATACCATCTTTTCAAGATCTTATTTATTTTTTTTTGTTACTTTCCTGGTGAACCCCCACTCTCATTCCTGGATTCACTGATTCTTTTATCGAATATTTTTTTTCTATTTGGCTACCTGTATCTCACTGAATGCCACTGTGTTCTAATGTCTTTTTTGCTTAAGTTTGAAATGAATGAAGTAACATATATTCTTACCCAACAGCTGTTTCAGAAAAGGTAGTGTCTTTCAATATCTGATTCTAAATTACGAATGTAAACATATGAGTTAAAGGAGGAACACAGTTAAGTGAGTGACAATCAGCTGCAGAAAAGTTTCATGTCACATGCAACATGCCTAACCAGAGTAAAGTATCAAAAATCAACATACTTAAAACAAGACAGGTTGGTATCTGCCTAAAGTAAGAGCCAACATGACTTGCCAGAAGAATGAACAGACCCCTGATAGATATCTTCTAGACAGTATCAAAACTGGAATGGTCACATTCCCAAGAAATGAAACTGAAAGAAATAATCTGCAAAACCAACACGAAAACTGTACAATTAATAAACAAAAATGAGTAGCCACTTTCAGCAGCAGGAAAATAATGTGAGCATTCTGAAATGCATGGCTCTATGCAAGGGTAGGGTTACTTACTACTTTTTCTTAATGTCTCATCAGTGCTTAGAGCTAGTGTGCAACAGCCCAAAGTTTAGATCATACCCTTTACTTGTCTTGTCTGATGGCTGTGTTAAAGGTAAGCAGGACTTTTAACTGTGCTGACTGGGATAAAAGTCCATCCATTGGCTTATAAACAAGATGTTCAGTGAGATATAGGTAGCCAAATAGAAAAAAAAATATTCGATAAGTGAATCAGTGAATCCAGGAATGAGAGTGGGGGTTCACCAGGAAAGTAAGCGATGAAGCAACACACTTGTGCTCTTTTAATAACACCAGCAGTATCCACTAAAGAACAAAACATCCCAGCCAAGCCACCTTTGGCTTAGAACCCATCAAGGTTCTCCTTTTGTGGGCCACCCCATGCCCCCTAAACCCTCAACATAGACTTCAATAAACACAAATGATACAACACCATTCCAATCCCAATAACTGTGGAAGGAGTCACTTTGTGACATTCTTATTGGTTGATTCGGGGTTTACATGTTCTGGAAAAGGAAGTTGCTAGATTGGGTGGCTTGTTTCTGTGGAATTTTTGATTGACTCTTATACCACAATGCCGATTGGCTGTAATTGCGTTATACGAGCCATTCAAAAATCGCAAAGTGGAGCCAGCACTATTCAGTGCGGAACAGCGGAACAGTGGGCTAAGTCAATGTAAAATGCGGAGCGTTCTGCACAATCCAAAGCACTTAGCCGCTCATTTACAATCTTCAAAAAATAAAACAAAAACATCTGCTATTTAAGTAATTGTAACAATTATTTAGACATAATATTAAAACATTGGTTAAGAATAGATACAAAGTATATGACAATTATTTAATATTTCATAGGTAGGTACTAGGCTATCAGCCTGGGGGCCTATACAAGCCCAACCAAAAAGGTACCCTGGCTTTTGCCACCCAAGAAAATTATTTTCCTGTGCCACTGTTGAGCAGAGCCACAGCGGTGATCTCCAGGGTGAATTTCCTATTTCCCATCCAATCATCAAGATTTTTCTTGAAGAGTGCTAATGAGGAGCTTTGTTTGATATAGATAGGTAGTTTATTCCAGAGTATGGGAAGTCTCTGGGACAGGAATCTATCCCTCCGGCATGTTCTGTTGATTGTGGTGACAAGGTTTAGGTCCCTAGAGGGTGTAGCTCGGAGGGATTGGGATTTCTTTAAGTGGAGCATGTCCAGCAGTTCTGGGTTTGATATAGCTTTGTATGAGTAGGTGATATGCGATGGAGTAAAGCTGGAGTTTTTTGAGACAGTCTGTATAGAGCATCTGTTTGAGGCTGGTAATCCTCTTTGTGAGGTATTTCTGCGGTCTTTCCAATTGTTGTAGATGGCTTGTGAGGTACATACCAAAAGGGGCATTGTACTTTATAATGGGTCTAATGAGTGATGAGTAGAGGGGAACAATGACCTCTTTTTTTCTGGATGAGAAACCTTTTGTGATGAGGTGTGCCACGTAGAAGGACTTCCTGACTACTGTGGCGATGTGATTATCAAAGGCGAGACTACTGTCCACTTGTGTCCCAAGGTTTCTTATCACACTTTCGGTGTTAAGTATACTACCGCCTATGTTGTAGTTCATGGGTACAGAGTTTTTACCAAAGGGGATGACAATGCACTTTTTGGCATTGAGCTTGAGGCCATGGCTTTGACACCAGGCATCTGTCTCAGTGAGGCCCTTTTGTAGGATGTCCACATCGTTATGAGTTTTGATTATGGCTCCTAGTTTGCAGTCATCTGCAAACTTCATTAGCCAAAGACCTTCTGTGTTAGCCTGTACTTCAGAGAAGTAGATACCAAACAGGAGAGGACCCAGGACTGAACCCTGTGGTACTCCACTTGTCACTGGTCTGAAGTCGGATTTGGAGTCTGCTACTTTTACAGTGTCGGTTCTGTCAGTGAGTCAGTTGGCAACCCATCTTGTGACATAGGGAATTATACCTACTTTAGTGAGTTTATCTATAATTCCAGAGTGGGGGATGGTGTTGAAAGCCTTGGAAAGATCTAGATAGGCTGTGTGAACCACCTTTCCCTTGTCTACGGCTTTGGTAACTGCTTCAAAGAAGTCTATCAGGTTTAGGTGACATGATCTGCCTTTTACAAACCCGAACTGGGTGGGATCCAGAGTTTGGAGAGTACCAATGTCTTTGTTTATAAGTTCCATGAGGATACGTTCCATGGCCTTGCAGACCAGGCTCGTCAAGCTAATGGGGTGGTAGTTCCCGAGATCCGTGGTGGCTCCCCACTTGTGGAGTGGGATAACCGTTGCTATGCGCCATTCAGCAGGCACAAAGCCTGAGGTGAGGCTATGATTAACATGGTACTTAGGTGGGGTGCCAGTTCGTTCTGTAGTTCGTGTAGAATGCAGCCTGGGATGTTGTCTGGTCCCATGGATGCTGTGTTCTTGGCTTTGGAGAGTGTGATTTTTACCTGTGCAACCGTGATTACAGGAACTTTGTATTCTTCCGGTATAGAGATGGGCTCTTTAGGGGGTGAGGGGGGGGGGGTAAAGTTAGCACTGAACCTATCTCCCAGGATGTTGGCAGTATCAGTTGGGTCTGTATATTTAGTGCCATTGTGCTGTAACTCAGAGCAGATCTAAGTGTTGCCATTGAGATTCTTGACATAGCTATAGAATGCTTTGTGGTTGTCTTTAGAATCAGTGGCAATTTTGTTTTCGTAACTAGCTTTTGAGGATTTTATCAGGGATCGCAGCTTCTTACTGAGGCTGACCAGGGAGCTCCTCCACTCGTGGGATTTTACTCTCTTTTGCAAGAGTTTCTTCCTTCTGTTGTACAGTTTGTTTATGGCATGGGACCATCAGATTGGCTTCCTTTTTTTGGAGGATAGTGTCTTGGTTCTGTTTGGGATAGCATGATCCATGCACTCATGTAAGTGCTTATAAAGTGCAATTGTGTAGGATTCAGTTGTCATAACTGTATTGTCCATCTGCATGGGTGTCATGAAGTTCACCACTTCTGTCTTACAACGCATGAAGTTGGCTTTGGAAAAATTTTTTACCGTGGTTTCCTTAATGGGGAGTAGAGGCAGGATGTGGATATCTAGGGTAATTAGCTTATGGTCGGATTGGACCAATGAGGCATTGACTTCAGGTGTGGAACACCGGTCACTCATATTGGTAATGACTAGATCTAGGATATTGTTGCCTCTGGTGGGGGTGTGGATAAGTTGATCTAGGGCATTGGAGTTTATGAATTCCAGAAAGCGTTGAGTAAAGGAGTTGGTACATGAGTAGTTTTCCCAGTTAATGGTGGAGTAGTTGAAATCGCCCATTATTAGGGTGTTTGGTTGAACACTAATATTTTCCAGTACATCAAGAAAAGAGGAGTGGGAATCCTGGGGCATGGTGGGTGATCTGTAGCAAGCTACAATTTAGATTGCAGTTTTGCCCAGAGTTAGTTGCACTTGGATAACCTCGGCTGCATTATGCTGAGCAACTAGCCTGGAGGTGTGGATATCCTTAATGAATATGGACACACCTCCGCCTTTGGTGTTCCAGTCCAGGTTACATGGCCGAAAAGTGTGGTATGAGTTATAGCCTGGTAGTGCAGGGGTGCTCTCTGGAGCCTTGAACCAGGTCTCAGTCACTGCACAGATATCGATGTTCTCCATTTTAAGGAGTGACTCGAGTGAGTGCATTTTTGAGATTTAGACTTCTAGCATTGAGTAGCATCACTATCAGTTTTTGCTTGCCTGTTCCTGTTTGGGGAAATGTTAGACAGTTTGTAGAGAAAGTAAATGTAAGTTATTCTAATACAAATAGGAACTGCAATATGAAGTGAGGAAAAACAGGCTTATGGTATATTTAAAGAGAAAGTCAGGGAAAAGAATTAGATAGCAGTAAGGAAGTAAGTGAAGAAGGGAAAATAAGGAGGTATAAGAAATGATAAGGAACTTTTCACATTTAAGGCTATAGTTTATCTTGGTTTTGAGCAAGAACAAACTCAGATTTTAGCTAGGAAGTCTTTCAGAGTGGCTTTGAAAGATTGGAGGGAGATTATAGACCTGACATATACCGATAAGGAGTGCCATGCCTTAGCAGCCATGTATAAGTATAGATAATGCTCTGCAGATTTGCTAGGTTTGTAGACAGACTGGAGTTTTTGGCCACTGGATCGCAATGATCAACTAGAAACATAACTGTGTAAAATATTTTTTTTTTTGGTGCTGGTCAGGCAGCAGGATGCTGGATAATTTTATAGGTGATAAGAAGCTGTGTGATTGTTAGTTGATGTGTCAGTTCTAACCAATGTAGGCTTTTCAGCACTAAACAGTGGTGGGTTTTGAAAGGGGTATGGGCTACAAATTTAGCAACTTTGTCATAACATTGTTCAAGTTTTAATTTTTGTGAGGCCTGGAGGTTAGTAAGGATGGTAGCACCATAAAGAAGTGTGGGGAGCAGATGTGTCACAAAAGGAAATATTGTCAGCCTAGCTAACAATTGTCTGGAATTTTGTAAATGGATATGTGTCATTTGTGAATATCAACATGATTCATATGCTTGTGTTACAAATGTATTAGAACTGTATGTCATTTAAGATAGTTTGTACAGAAGTGTGCTGAAGAGATATATTGTAGAGTACTCAGCTTAAAGATGTATCCACAGTGTACCCTACTAGAAAAGAACAGAAACATATATGAACTATTGTAACTGTGTAAATGTAACAGTGGGAACTGGCACATAGAAGGTTAACTTGCAAAACTTCAGAAAAAAATAGTTGAAATTAAATTATTTTATAACCACATAATAAAAGAGATGTTATCTTTCAGTTTCAGTGCAACGGGAGACATAAAGTCTAGAACTAGAAGTTTTTGTATTGTTTTTAAATGTGGAGGAATGTAAATTATTTTACGACTTCGACCATTTACCAAAAGATCTAAGGTCTATGTGTTTTCACAGGTAAATGCTAAAATCAATGGTTTTCACTTGGGATAGTCAGATGACAAGAAGGGATGTCATGCTGCAAGTATCCCAGCAGCAATGTTTGAGATATTAATTTAAGAATTCTCTGGGAGAGACTCTATATTTTGTATTTTGTCTTTCACCTGACATCAGCTGGAAAACCCACTCACCACATCTGTCTTGCCTTGCTATAAGTAAGTAAGTCTAGGGTATAGTATTTTCTCTTGGATACAGTTAGGAATATAGTGAAGTATAGCTTAAAAGTTTTCTTTGTTTATTTAAGACTGTCCCTGCAATGTTGTTTTAAATATTTCCTGCGATTTTGAACTCTGAAGTAACTGTGCTTGTTAACTGAGTATTTTCTTGTTCATTTATTATTAAATATATTTAAATCTATTGTGGCTGATATTTTTGAGACATATTTTAAGCTATTAGGGTACTTGCATAACGATTTTGTGACACTGTGCAGGCCAGTCCAAATAGCCTTGCTCTTAGTCAAACTACCATTTTTATTAACAGTAGCATTACACAGTAAGATTGGACAACCTTTGTTAAGGCCCTTAAAGTAGCTGATAAGATGTGGCTGGTGGCAGTCCAAACTACCTTGTAGTCTGGGAAAAAGGGGACATAGTTAGTAAACCTGTGCCAGCCTTTCCCAGGTGTGTGTGTGTGTGTGTGTGTGTGTGTGTGTGTGTGTGTGTGTGTGTGTGTGTGTGTGTTGGTGTATAAATCATATCTCAAATAGTGTGTATGTCAGCTACTTAAGCAGGGACGTGAAGCACTGGTTGGACAGAGAGAGTGCTGGAGGTCTTGGCTTGGCCACTCAGTTGAGATCTCAACTCTATAGCTGTGCCAGTGGGGAGTCTTACTGGGGATCTGGAAAAAGAACGATAAACCAGCCCCAGACTGACTGTGGTCTCTGTGTGCTCTTAAGGGAAATTGCACTTTACTGTGTGTGTACTTGCCATCCTCCCAGTGTGTGTACCTCCCCCACTGTTGAGGCTCCTTGATTACTGGGTCAGTGGTCGGGCATCGCAATAAGTAGTGGCAAATGTAGTTTCAGTTCTGTCAGTGAGAAAGGATGTTCTTCATCCCACATTGCTGCAGTCCTAACACTTGGGTAGTCCGCTGTCCCAGTCGGCCCGAATACCAAAGTATATGGCTGACGTCGGTCAAGGCGCATTAGTCTGACGTCAGAACGTCAGGGTACAAATGCGCATGACCGACGTCATATCCTCAGTCTTTTTTGCCGCATGGTCCGATGCAGAAGCAGTTTTGCGAGTGCAGGTTGGCGTTCTGAAATTTTCTGAAGTCGGAGTTTCAGACCGAATCAAAGTTGGCTAAGTACCCCGTTGGGGAATATTTTGGTTTTTTTCTTGCCTCAGTATTTAACCGGATGTCAGAAAAAGTAAATAACTGTATTTCTTGTGGGAAACAGATACCTCATAGGGATTACCATACCTTGTGTATACCTTGCTTAGGGCCTGAGCACGACGTTGTTGGATGCCGCTCTTGTGCTAGATTTAACAAACGCACTATAAAGAGAAGATTAGACTGTGCCAGGTTAGTTTTTGGGAAGCGTTGTAATTATAAAATGCCGGCGGATGCTCCACGCCGCTTCGTCTAAAAAGCGCAAGGACAAAGCAGTTAAACCTAGGTTGGAAGAACCGTCAGTCCCGGACGTCGGTTCTTTAGAAGGCTCGGTGGAGCCGGAGGTTCTGCCAGTAGTTTCTTTGGAGTCTCAGGGAGAGACTTTACTGTTACAAGATGTGTCCTCTCAGGAGGTAGGCCAGGCTGAAGGGGCTTCTCAGGTGGCTGTTCTCCCCTCCCTTCCCAAGGTGGTTAGGCCCTCCCCTACTGTTTCCAAGGCTTCTTTGAGAGGCAGGCCAGGTTTAGCTTCAGCAGGTGTCTCTCCTAGTTCTTCAGGATCTTTGCCTAAGAAACATATGCTTAAAATGGCAGAAGATTTGATTACTATGATTAGGGTTCTATGCCCCCTCCTGATAAGAGGCCTAGGGTGGAACCTGAGCTTGAGAGTTTTGAGCAGTGTTCGGAGGCTTCTGAGTCTTCGGCTGAAGACTTACAGGAGTATCCTCCTTATTCTGATTCTGATGTAGATGATTCTACTCCTTCAGCTTCTCCTCCTGAGGATTTTTCTTTTCAGAGACTCTTCATTCCATGAGGGAGCATTTTAAATGGGAAGGTCAAGATTTCTCTGATTCCAGGAAAAGGCTTAGGGAATTTTGTTTTACCCCAGCATAGGCCTTTAGCTATACCTCCTGTTCTGGATGTGGTGGAAGATGTTTTTGCAGAGGCTTCCCTGAACCCTGGTTCTTTGCCTCCTGCCCCAGTTAAGCCGGACAGGTATTATAGGGTGCCTGATGCTGATACGTATCTTTTAAGAGTCCTAGGGCAGACCCGAAACGGTTTCTCAGGGGCCTAAAGGTGTTAAGGCTTCTGTTGTTAAAAATCCTGTTCCTCCTGATAAAGAGGCGAGGGCTTTGGATAGATGGGGAAAGAAGGTGTATACTTCTTCCACTTTAGCCATGAGGGCTTTGAATTGCCAGTTCCACATGTTAAAATATCAAAATTATCTCCTTTCACAATTGAAGTCTAAGGTGGATGCTTTGGCGGAAGGTATTGAGTGTAAAGAGTTGCAGGATTTAGTTCATGTGTCTGAACAGGTGGGTAAGCATTCCTTGCAATGTGGTTTTGATGCTGTGCAGGCCTCTTCGAGGGTGGCTGCCACTGGTTCTGTTCTTCGCAGGCATGCCTGGCTGAAGGATCAGAATTTAGCTGAGCATGTTAAGACAAGGATTTTGGATGCTCCGTTACAGTCTGATGTGTTGTTTGGTTCGCCTGTGGAAGCAGTTTTAAAGAAAATGGAGGACAAGGCAAAGTCTATGCAGACTGTTAAAGATTTTTTGCAGGTTCAGCCTCCGAAGTTTAGTAGAAATTGGCCTACTAAAGGATGGACATATCCTTCTTATGATTCCCAGTCTAGGGGTAGGTCTAGACGTGGTAGGGGCAGAGCTCAAGGTTCTTTTAGGCCTAGAACAGGGAGTTCACCGGCTCAGTCTTCTGCTGAGGGCAGGGGTCAGCCTTTTCGTAAACAGACCCAATGACCTGCCTTTCGAGCTGCCAGTGCCTTCTCGTCTGGCAGCACCTTTGGGAGGAAGACTGGCACTTTTCAAAGAAAATTGGAATTTAATTACCCAAGACAGATGGGTATTGGATATCATTCACCACGGTTACAGGTTTTATTTCCATACCTTGCCTCCTTACAAAGGCATGCCAGACATTCCTCCTCTACAAAGAAAAGAAGCTCACAAGCAAATTTCTCTGTTGCTCCAAATAGGGGCCATTCAGCAGGTTCCTGTACCAGAAAGGGGCCTAGGATTTTATTCTCGCCTGTTCCTAGTACCAAAAAAGGGGAACACGTGGAGACCAATTTTGGATCTATCTGGACATTCCCAAGTTCAAAATGTTGACGTTACAACAGCTTTTACCTCTACTGGGCAAAGATCACTGGATGGTAACTTTAGATCTCAAGGAGGCTTACCTTCATGTGCCTATCAGACTAAGTTGCAGGAAGTATCTGCGTTTTCGAACTGGGAATTCCCATTATCAGTTCTCTGCATTGCCCTTTGGCTTATCTACTACGCCCAGAGTATTCACAAAAGTTCTGGCTCCAGTGATAGCTTACTTCAGGCTCAAAGGAATACAAATCTATCCTTACTTGGACGACTGCCTGATTCTGGCTCAAGAAAAGGAAGACCTTTTACAGCATTTGGAATATGTGATAGCAGTGCTAAGATGCCTGGGGTATTCTGTGAACGAAATAAAGTCCAGTCTAGTACCCTCTCAAGACATGTGCTTTCTGGGTGTGAGACTGAATACAGCAACCCAGATGGCCTTTTTAACCCCGGACAAACAAAAGAATCTTTCCCTTTACTTCCATCAACTATCTCTTCAGTCCGGGCTGACTGCAAGGACAGTCCTTCAAGCCTTAGGGTTCATGGCATCTTGTATTCTGGTGCTTCCCAATGCCAAACTGCATATGAGGAAGCTGCAATGGTATCTCAAAATGTATGGACACAGCACTGCCAGGATTTGGACACTGTCATTCAAATAATACCTTGCATTCAAAAGGAATTTTTGTGGTGGGCTCAGGAATGTCACCTAAACAAGGGACTCTCTGTGACCCGGCCAGAGGCGAGTCAGATTCTAACGACAGATGCCTCAGACATAGCTTGGGGAGCTCATCTGAATGGAAAGTGGATACAAGACAAGTGGCCTGCCAGACTACAGCATCTACATATCAACATGAAGGAGATGTTAGCAGTCCAGTTTGCATTAATGGCTTTCAAGGAGTTACTTCTTCCAGGGCAGGTGTTGATTCTAACAGACAACACAACTGGCATGTGGTACATCAACAAACAAGGGGAACACATTCTTATCCTCTATGCAGGCAAGCAATGATTTTGTGGGAGACTGCGCTCAGCTTGCAACTAACTCTTCAGGCAAGGTTTCTGCCGGAGCACAGAACTCCTTAGCAGATGTGTTAAGCAGGCAAATCATGGATCCCCACGAGTGGAAACTGGATCTTCATGTATTTCGAAATTGACAGTGTCATGGGGAACTCCAGACATAGATCTGTTCGCTTCTCCACTAAACCACCAGCTGCCAAAGTTTTGCACCTAAAAGGTTTCATCACACAGCTTGGAAAGTGGATGCTCTTTCTTTCAGTTGGAAAAATCTTCATGTGTATGCCTTTCCACCTCTGCCTCTCCTCCCAAAGGTACTCCTAAAGGTCAGACAAGACAAGCCAAGGATGATTTTAATAGCTCCAGATTGGCCTCGGCAACACTGGTACCCATTACTGAGGAGTCTGGTAAGGAAGCCTCCATGGCCTTTACCTTTGATTCCACACCTATTGTCTCAGAGGGAAGGTCATCTACTCAATGTCAAGCTTCACTCTCTTCATCTAACAGCCTGGCATATTCTGTTTTGAACCACAGCAGGTCTCAACTTCCTCAACAAGTTTTGAATGTGATTATGGAAGCCAGAAGACCTAGTACAAGGAAAGTGTACGCAGAAAAATGGAAGAGATTTTTATTTTGGAGTGCAGCAAAGGATTTGGAGGTTTCTGAGCCTAATTTGAGTGTGGCTCTTCAATACCTTACTGAGTTATTGGACAAAGGTTTGTCTTTCTCTTCCATTAAGATTCATGCTGCAGCAATTTCAGCTCACTATGATTGTGACCCACCATTGTTTTCTCATCCTTTGTTCAAGCAATTTCTTAGAGGGGAAGAATATAAGACCCCCACGTAGAGCTCCTACTCCTGCTTGGGATCTCAATTTTGTGTTGGAGAAACTTACTCTACAACCTTTTGAGCCTGCGGCTACTGCTGAATTGAAATACTTGTCATGGAAGACTGCTTTTTTGTTGGCCATTACTTCTGCAAGAAGGGTTTCTGAATTGCAGGCCCTTATGGCGGTTGAGCCTTTTTGATTTTCCATAAGGATAGGGTATCATTACGTACTAATCCTTCCTTTATGCCTAAGGTGGTTTCTAGTGTGGCTTTAAACCAAACTATTCATTTGCCTACTTTTTATGCAGATCCCCAAAATAAGGGGAAAAGATTTTGCACACTTTAGATGTACACAGGCAGTTGCGTTATTATTTAAGCAGGACTAAGGATTTTAGGCAGTCTCAGCAGTTGTTTGTTTCTTTTGCTTTGAGTTCTCAGGGCAAGCCTGTGTCAAAACAAACTATTTCTAAGTGGATTGGGTTTTGCATTGCATTTTGTTATTCCCATCATGGCAAGGAGATTCCAGCTGGGATTAGGCCTCATTCCACTAGGGCTACTGCCACTTCAACAGCATTTCTAAGGGGTGGCAACTAAGGATATTTTGGAGGCAGCTACTTGGAGTTCAGTGCATACTTTCTCTAAGCATTACCACCTTCCTCTCTACTCTAAATCTAGGGCTGGTTTTGCCACGGCTATTTTGCAGGGTATGTTGACAGCTCCTGCTTCTTTATGATTTGCCAGCCTCCCTTACCTCTGCTTTGGGATTCTACCCAAGTGTTAGGACTGCAGCAATGTGGGATGAAGAACATAGTACAGTTTTGTACCTACCATAAATGTAGATGTTCGAAGATCCACATTGCTGCAGTCCAATTTTCCCTCCCTCCTTCCCCTCTGTGTTTAGGGGTGGTTGTGTAGGTGGGGTTGTACTTTTGTAAATGTGTATATATTGTACATATATTTGGTGCAGTAGTGTTTGGTGTTTTTTGGTTTTGGCCCTATCTTTGTAGGGTCTTCTGACATCTGGGGCAAGAAAAGACTGAGGATATGACGTCGGTCATGCGCATTTGTACCCTGACGTTCTGACGTCAGACTAATGCGCCTTGACCGACGTCAGCCATATACTTTGGTATTCGGGCCGACTGGGACAGCGGACTACCCAAGTGTTAGGACTGCAGCAATGTGGATCTTCGAACATCTACATTTATGGTAGGTACAAAACTGTACTTTTTGGCTCTGTATAGCATCACTAGTTTTGACTGAGTTTTTCTTATGCAATTTTGTATATACAGGTCGAATGTAAGATTATCATCCAGTATCGCCCCTAATAGTCTGGTATGAGAAATGGCTTCAATTTTTATATTAAGAAGAGGTTTTGTTTTTTTTTTTTGTTTCTTCATGAGAGAGAGAGAAGGGGGGGGAGGACTAGTTTGGTCTTTTTTGGGTTGAGCTTGAGTTGTGAGTTATGAATCCATGTTTCAGTGGCTGTTAAAACTTTCTGAGTAATTTTTTGGCGGTGTACCATATTGTCAGATGTGCAAATGAGAGTGGAATTATTTGCGTATTGTATTAAGGTTGCCTGTTGTGTGAAAGTATAGAGGGTGTTGGTGACAATGTTTAAGAGGAGGGGACCAAGGATACAGCCTTGTTGTACACAGGTAATGAGCGGGAGATAAGGAGACAGTGTGGAGTACTATTTTACTGACTGATACCTATCAGACAAGTAGCTTTTGAACCACAGAAGTGTGGGCTGAGAGGACCTCTGAAGCAGAAGTTTGCTGTGACAAATTGTGTTAAAAGCTTTAGAGAAGTTTAGAAATAATGAAGAGACTAGTTTGCCATTATTTCTACCTTTACTGACAGTATCTATATATATTAGAAGTGCAGTGCTAGTACTATGGAAGGATGAATCCATGTAGTGTAGGGGATAGGAATTCTTCTTGCAGGAGACAGTCTAGCAATTGTTTTTGAATAGAAATATTTTGGCGAAGGGGGGATAAGATTGCTATAGGCCTAAAATTTTTAATGTCTGTTGAATTTCCTCCTTTGTGCAGTAGGATAATGTGTGACTTTTTCCACGGAGAGGGAATATGGGATTCCTGGCTTGATCTATTCATAAGGATTGAGACAGGACAGGCAGTGTTATTGGCTGCTATTTGTAGGTACTCAGTAGGAAGGTCATCAGCTGAGGAAGAACATGGTTTAAGTTTGTTTGAGTAGTTTTATATAGGATATGGGCACAGGTTTGAAGGTGAAAGTGGATGTGGTGATATGTGGCTTTTGGGCAGCTTTGGGATTAGATGTTGTGGAATCCTTGCTTAGAAATGTTATACTATTTGTAAAATAAGAGGTGAACTGTATTGCAGTTTCACGGAGTGAGTTATTGCGAGATGGGTTTTGGTTGAATTTCTGGCTGGGATTTAAGATTTCTTTAATGGATATCCAAAATTTTTTAATGTTGTATTTAGTATTATTCTGAAAGTTATTACAGTATAGTTTTTCTTATTTATTTGCATTTTTTTATGATTGCAAAGCATTCTGAAGTTTTCAAGATATTGAGGTGTTTTATATTTTTGCCATTCTTTCCATGCTTTTTTTCTATCCTGCATTAACATTGTACTCTTTTTGGATAGCCAAATTACATTGTTTACAGTCTCTTCCTTCTAAGAGTTGCAAGGCTTCCCACCCTCAGGTCACTTTATAACTGAGAGCAATCAGTTTATAGAAAGAACAAAGCATTTAACAAAGAGATGCAAATAAAACAGGTTGTCTGTCATTTCCTGAGCCTAAGTAACTGGCATATGCAGTATAGTCTACTGGTCAAGCCAGAGGGGACACTGGCAAAATTAGTAAGAGGTCCTTAGAGTGCACGGACTATTTCATAGAAATTTTTAACTACAAAGCAGACATGTATGTAACTGATTAAAGTTAATACGCAGCAAGGTTCTTCATGAAAAATAAGCTTACATTAAATAATGACAAAGACCTCAGTAAACTTCTACGTGTAGAGCCTTGTGGCATAGCTACTGCAATATCGAGATCAGATATAGAGAACGCCAGCTCTGAAATGAAAGAAGGTAAAAAAAAAAACTCTACTAAACTGTAAAATTGTATTGAGGCAATAAAGTTAGTACTTATTATACAAACTTGTTTTCATACAAGCATTTTCTGACAAAAGACCACTCTATAACTCTCCCTCACTCTCCTCTGCTTTTATACACACACTCACTCACACAAGATCAATTCTCTCTCGATCTCACACATACACAACACACACACACAGTCTCCTCTACTTTCACACACACACACACACACACACACACACACACACACACACACACACACACACAGTCTCTCTCCTTTTTTTAATTTATTTTTTGTTTTATATTTTACGCTCGCTAAACACTAGAACCGCTGCTTAGCGAGTGTGAAACAATGGCGGCCATTAGTTTTTTTTGCAATCCAAACTCCACGGCAGCTTGATATGCTGCCGTGAAGCAGTGGATTCATTTGTCAGCAAGCATTACCTGTACATTAATACCCTGCTGGAGAACGTTCGTTCTCCAATCAGGGTGTTGATGTATAGTTTGCCCATTCTCTAATTAACAATACATTCTACTAGATTGACAATCCTACATTCAGGTCAATTCATAACCAAGAGCAATCAGTTTATAGCCAGAACAAAGCAATTGACAATGAGTAACATTGACAGGTTGTCTGTCATTTCCTGAGACTAAATACCTGGCATATGCAGTATAGTCTATTGGTCAAGCTAAAGGGGACAGTGGCCAACTTAGTAAGGGGTCCATAGAGTGCACAGACTATTTCACAGAGATTTTCATTCACAGAGCAGGCATGTATGTAACTGATTAAAGTTAATGCACAGCAAGGCTCTTCATAATAAATAAGCTTACAGTAAACAATGACAAAAGCCTTAGTAAACTTGTAGGTGTAGGGCCTTGTGGCAGAGCTCCTGCAATATCGAGGTCAGAGATAGTGACAGCAGGCTATTTAACAATGACATAAGCCTCATTAAACTTGTAGGTGTAGGGACCTGTGGCATTGCTCCTGCAATTTCGGAGTCAGATGTGGCGACTGCATGCTCTGCCCTATGAAGGAAGATAGTGACTGAGATATTTAGGAATCATACAATCGGTGGAATTTACTGGGGTTCTTAACTTCAGTGAGAAAGCTCAAAGAATGGTTAAAGTTCATAGTTTTTACATTTTTTACTTATATAATAGTTCTTTTAATGAATTAATATGATTCAGTTCTATTAAACATAGATACCAGTAAAAAAATTGGTAACACTGAAAGTGTGACACACCCTTACAATGAAGATCTTCAAGGAACATGAACTTTTTAAGACCTTACTTATGGAATGTTCTTCATAATGAGGTACACTTGAGAGGTATGTATGCAGGATGCAGTGGGATTAAAACAGAAGGTGCATTATACATAGCTGTTCATTTATTTACTGACATTTTATTACTGGGAAAATCCAATTGGGTAGGAATCTACTTTCAGCAGAGCCCTATGGAAAAAAGCTCCAAACTATGCAAAGCATTGTAAGAAGAATTGATTTACAGTCTTTAAAAAAATAATAACAAATAAATAAATATGTAAATAAACAAACAAAAAACAACTACGGGTTAAATAATTGCACCATATTAGACATAATATGAAAACATTGGTTAAGAATAGATGCAAATTATGTAACAATTTAATAGAGAAATGTTAGGCAGTTAATAGAGAAATTAAAGGTAAATTAGTAGAATATAAACAGGGATCGCAATATGAACAGAGAGAAAAACGGTGTTATGGCATATTTAGAAAGAGACTGTGGAAAGAACTTTATTGAAGTAAGAAAGTGAGTGTAAGGCATGAATAGATACTTGTTCACATCCAAAGATATAGTTTATTCTGATACTGAGCAAGAACAGAGACAGCTTTTGGCTAAGTGGTCTTTCAGAATGGTTTTGAAGTACATGACAGAGGTTATTAACCTGATGGATACAGATAAGGAGTTCTAGGCCTTAGTAAAATGGTATGAGTGCAAACAATGCCCAGCAGATTTGATAGGTTTGGGCACATTCATGAGGTCAATGGATCATAATGACCTACTGGGTACATAGTTATGTGGAATATTATTTAGTGCTAGACAAGCAGATTGAGTCTGGATAATTTTATAGGTGGTAAGATGCTGTGTATATGTTAGTTGATGGAGTAGTTTTAACCAATTTATGTGCTATACGGTGGTGAGTTCTGAAAGGGGTATTTGCTGCAAATCCAGCAACTTTGTTACAACATTGTTCAAGTTTTGACTTTTGTGATGCCTAAAAGCTAGTAAGGATGGGAACACCATAAAGATGATACAACTGGTGGAATTTACTGGGGTTCTTAACTTCAGTGAGAAAGCTCAAAGTGTGGGGATGAGATAAGTAATGGCAAGTATTGTTAAATTGTGTTGGTAAGAAAGTTTTTGGCTGTATAAAGCATCCCTAGTTTGTGATGAGTTTTTCATATGCAGTTTTGTATCTGCAGGTCAAATTTAAGATCATCATTCATTGTCATCTCTTATAATTTGCTATGAGATGTGACTTTAGTGGCTGTGTTATGAAGAGAAAGAGAGCACTTTAAATTTTGCTTTTTTCATTGGAGAGCGGTTTGGGAAAAAATAGGATTTTTTTATGGTTGAACATGAGTTGTGAGATACAAAGACATATTTCAGTTGACGTTAAAGCTTCCTAAGTAATTTTTTGAAGGTGTGTTATATTGTCAGATGTGTGAATGAGTTTGGGGTAATCTTTGTACTAATTTAGGAAGGCCTGTTGTGTGGATGTGTGGAGGGTGTTGGTGAGAATGTTAGATGAGAGGGAACACCAAAGATAGAGCCTTGTTGTACACCGGAGGTAAGTGAGAGGGATGGAGAGAGAGGGTGGAGAGCCATTTTACTGACTGATACCTATTGGATAATCAGCTTTGAACCATAGAAGGGTGGACTGAGAGAGACCTATTGAGGACATTTGAAGTAGAAATTTGCTGTGACACACAGTGTCGGTGGCTTTAGACATGTCTAGAAATAAAGAGCAGACTAGTTTGTCATTATCTCTAGCTTTTTTGACAGTATCTATATAGTTTAAAAGTGCACTGTTAGTACAATTGGAAGGAAGAAAGGCATGTTGTGTGGCATGTGACAAAGGGAGATACTGCCAGCCCAGCAATCTGGAATTTTGTAAATAATTATGTAATCTGTGAGTATCAACATGATTTGTGTAAGGTGCTTGTGTTACAAATGTATTAGAACTGTATGTTATGTGTACATCAGACTTGTTGTACAGACATGTGTGTATGTGTTGAAAAGGGTATTAAATGATTGTGTTTAAAATTAATCCGCAGTATACCCTACTGGAAAAGAACATAAATGTACATGCACTATTGTAACTGGTTAAATGTATATATTTTAAAAGTGAAAAATGGGATACAGGAGGTTAACTTCAGTTTAGCAAACGTTAGGAAAAAAACACATTAAATTACTTTATGGCTAGGCCATAAAAAGATGTTATCTTTCAGTTTCAGTGCAGCAACAGACACAATGTCTATACTAAGGAGCTTTCTCTATTGTCTTTAAGGGGAAATAGTTGCTAGTTTTGTAATGCGTAGGAAGGTAATTGTTTTATGACTTCCAGGATCTGCCTAAGATCTGAAGAAATCCCTTGTATATGTATTTTTGCAGATAGATGCTAAATGCTACTAGCTGCCATCAGTGGTTGTTATGGGGCCTGGGAACTAGGAGTCAGATGACAATAAATAATGTCATTCTGCAGTCTAGCCCAGCAGTGATAATTGAGATATTAATTTGAGAGGTCTCTTAGAGAGAGACCACATTCTGTATTCTTTTTTTGATCTGACAACAACTAAGGAAGATCCATTCACCACATCTGCCATGCTCTGATGAAGTAAGTTACTAGGGAATACTATAATTCTCTTAGATATAGTCAAGAATACAGCAAAGCTTAGTTTAGATATTTTTCTTTATTTATTTGAGATTGTCCTGCAATATTATTTTAAATATTTCCTGTGATTTTGAACTCTGATGTCACTGTAAATATATATTTATTATTGTCTTGTTCTTTTATTGTTTATCATTAAACATATTTAAATCTTTAATTGTGGCTGATCTCTGTAGAGCTATTTAAGTTCTGAGAGTACTTGCATATTTATTTAGTGACACTGTGTGGGCCACTCCTCATAGCCTTCCTCTTGTCTATAGTTTTTACGATAGCTTTCAGGTTCACTCTTAGGGAAGAGTACTGTTTTTCCTATTGTTAACCATGTTGGCTACTGTTTGGGGTATGTATATAGTTTTTAGTCATGGCTAAATCTTCATGTAAAGATGTTAATACTTGTAGCTAGATGTTAGATACTGCATCTGGGCCTGGGGCTTTTCATGTAGGAGCCTTTCTTAATTTTGTTTCAATTTCTGTGAAGTTACTTCATCCCATTTCATATCCTCTACATTTAAACTTCTTATTCTTTCTTTTAGTTCTTCTATCCATTCAGCATATTTAAATGTTCCACAGGATCTTCATATTTCTCCAAAATGTACATATTTTTTCTTTTTTGGTGGTGTTTCAATTTCTTTTGCCGTATTTCCCCAATTCTCTATAAAACATTTTTGGGTCATTAATAAATTGCTTATTTTGTATTTTTCCTTTATATTTATATGCACATCTTCTAAGTTTTTCTGCCTGTACTGATATCTTTAGTTTATTATTTGCAGTAGCATACAAAAGATCGTGATTTTCACTAATACTTTGCATTGACTTTTATCACATCTATGTTTCTGAGTATTTTTGTTGATTGGTTCCCTCCTCTGTACTCTTCTAACAGTGACACTTCTTGTCTTAATTGCTTTATAGTTTTCTCTGTTCGATACTTCCACAGTGGCATTTGATTTCTCCCTTCCTTTCTCTTACTGCCCTGTGTTTATGTAGTAAGAATTTATGTGTTAATTTAGCTGTACAGTAATATATCCTATTTATTTCTGTTATATCTCATGAATTTCTATGAACAGTCTTAATTACAATGTTCATTTGTTTTATCAAACTTCTATCATTTTTGGTGTTACCAACTTTCTGAAGTCTATTTCTTTCGTTGATCTTAATATGTCTATCCACCTCTATTAAATCAAGCAACTCTTCTCTTAGATCATTTTCTTATAAACTGAGGACACATTCTTTGTTCTCCATTTCCTGTGGGCATTCTACAGAAAGTTCCAGAGCATCTTGCTGTGCCATATTCTGTACAGCTTCATCCTGTATCATCTGTTGCTCTTTCATATGAGAACTCACTGGTCTATCACTCCACAACATTGATAGCATCACAGTTGCCACAGATTTTTGTTCCTTCCCTTGCTGTTCAACTCCAACTGAACTTTTATGCTGTTTTCATACTGAAGGCTCCAAAAAACTGATCAGATGTTTTCTGCTCCACTGGTTTCTCCTTAATTCGGGGATTCGTTATTCCATCCTGCTGTGATGTTATCAGAGTTAGATTTTCTGCACTAATTCTTTCACTTCACAAGTAATCCATAATCTCAGTTTCTATTTCTTTAACTTCTCCATTACTAATCCTCCTTTCTACTTACATTCTTTATTTTCTTATTTTTTGTATTGTAAACTTTTCCATATCCAGATGCCTTTGCCTGTACTTCTTTCCAAATATATTTGGTGCAGCTTTTTTGTATTGATTAGTTTTGCTTTTTTATTTGCATAAATATTACACCATACTAAATCTCTTTTTCTTTCCCATGTCCATATTTCTTCTTCAGGTGTCTCCTGCCCCTCTTGTTTCTCCTTACTTGAGGAACTCATTCTTCCATCATGTCGCGATATAACCTGCATTAGACTTTCTGCACTAAAGCCTTCACTTTGCAAGTATTCCATGACTTCAGCTTCTATTTTTTTAGCTTCTACTTTATTAATCTTCTGTTCTACATTTCCCCTTTGTGATCATATTTTCTTAATTGTGAAGTTTTCCATATCTGGGTTCTTTTGCCCGTATTTCTCTTCAAATATGTGTGGGGCTGTTTATTTTGTGTTGATTAATTTGGCTTTCTCCTTTGCATAAATATTGCACCACATCATATCTTTTCTTCCTTCCAGTGTCCATACTTTTTTTCATACTTTAAAAAAACCTCTAGATTTTGTTCTTAATATTTTCACACTTTCTTAGTCTCTTCTTTTTCCAAATGGCCCAAGGTTTCATATTTATCATAAATCCTGTTGTATTAATGAACACAAATTTTTATTTGAAGCTTCTGATCGTTTTTCTTGTGCACGTATTTTTCTTTCCTCTAATTTCTTCATATTTATAATAAATCCTGTTGTATTAATGAACACAATTTTTTATTTGAAGCTTCTGACAGTTTTTCTTGTGCAAGTATTTTTCTTTCCTCTAATTTCCCTCAATCTTTTTGTATATCTTCTGTCTGGAAATTGCGGGCTTCTTGCATAATAGTAACAATACAGAATTTTTTTCTTATCTTTAATAGTTCACTGGTCTATATTAGTTCGCCAAAAAACCTTTCCACTGAACACAACTTTGTTGATCTGTATTCAGCAAAATTTGCTTCCATGATTCACTGAATACTTAAAGGGAAAACAAATGCTTGCCCCGCAACCCAATGGACCCAAATCTAGCTAAACCAAACACACCCGTGTGGGGGGCTGTGACACCCACACCCCCCAACTAAATATACCAATTCTGAGATTGCACTACAATGGAGAAAAGGGCAAAGTTGTGTAGTTGGCCAGCTATGTCTTTGCCCTGTAAGTATTCAGCAAATCGCAGAAGTGAATTTCGCTGAATAAGGGCCAACAATGTAGCGTTCAGTGGAAAGGTTTTTGGAGAACTGATATAGACCCATAGTTCACTATATAATTTTTTATGGCTGTTTTTTGGCCTATCAGTTTTTGTGATTGTATAGATTAGGAGATTATCACTGAGCTAGTCAGACATTGTACATGAGGAGGTGTATTTAATAGGGTCTGATATTATAGGCTCTAATCTAATCGGGGAATTTGATCTCTGAGGCTATTAATTAGCTGTTTGAAACCAAACAAGTTCACATTAGATATAGGGAATTAAAGTTTATGTCAACCAATTGGCATTCACATCACCTTGTAGTATTATTTCTTGTGGAATTGTGGATATCCAGTGTAGTATAGTGTAGCTGTATTGTTGTCAGTAGGGATGTAAGGAACAATAATACAAATTTGTTTATAATTTTTTATATTTAGGAAAGTAATAAGAAGCTCTGGTGAATTAAATGTTGGTATTTGTTCATTGTAAGGGGAAATGTGGTAGTTGTTGGGCAATATTAAAGAATACCACTACCCTTCCTCTTTATACAGTCATTATGGATAATAGTATAGCTAGGACCTGTAATTTTGGAGTCATTTATGCTTGGTTTAAGCCAAGTGTCAGTTACAGTAAGAATATCAGGCTTATGGTGAGTAATCCAAGCGTGTAGCTCAGTAATTTTATTTCTTATGCTGCTAACATTTATGACAGCAAAAGTTTGATTGCCAGGGTTGGGGATTAACCACTGTGAGGTTAGAGTAGTGTGTGGAAGATAATTATCTTGATGCTCATTACGATAGGCAGGGCCAGGATTAGGGTGAATATCTCCTCCTAGAAGGATGTTAGTATATTGGGGAATTAAAAAAAAACAAGTAATCTCCTTGGTATATATACATATATATATATATATATATATATATATATATATATATATATATTGGGGAATTACTGATACTTGTTTTTTGAGAGTATTTTTCCACTTAGTTTTGTTTTGATTTGAGTTGAACTGGAGTTAATCAGCCTATGTTTGGAATAAAGGTGAGGGGTGTCATTAAATACGTTTGGTGTGATGTGTGGAGAGTTTAAGGAAATATGACATTCTGTGGCCAGCACAATATGAAAATTACTGAGCAATGACATGGAAAGAGCAGCGGTATTAAAATTAGGGTCATAGTGAATGCAAATAAAGATAAACAATATGGTGACGTGATTCAGAAACGTATAAATATTGCACGATGAGACTCAACCACCTCAGATGATAAGCTCAGAAAATGCCACAGTTATGGGAGAGACTATGAAACATGTATGAGGTAACTTCCATGTTATTAGATATGTATATGCACTTGCATATTGCTGTACGTGCATCAGGTAATCATGGAGCTGCACATCATCATACTCTGTACCTGACATATTTCACCCCACACAACACAGAAATAGTGGCCTACTTTAGTGGGAACAGAATCACCATGCAGGAGTTGGTTGAGATGTGTTGCCCTCATATGCAGGGTCATAAGATGGTTGGATTGCCCATCCCTGTGGATACTAATATATGTGAAGCTTTCAGAATTGTGGCTATTGGCACCTTCCTTTGATCAATTGGAGGCTCTGTGGGTGTATCCCAAGCATCTGCCCCAAGGGTGATTCTTCAGTTTCTTGATGACATGCTACATCATACGTGGTCCAAATCACCACAAAGGAGAGAAGGAATATCAAGCATTCCTTTTATAACACAGTTCACTTCTCTGAGGTAGTGGGTGCCACTGACTGCATCCACATTGCAAAAAAGACCCCCACCAGTGCATCAAGGACAGTGGAACATCAACCATACAGGAGTTCCACTCCATCAACTGCCTGATGGTCTGCAATGCACAGGGTGTAATATACAGTGCATCAGTAGGTCACCCAAACAGTGCTCACCATTCCGTCTTCTGGATGTTACATATTAGGAGTTTTTGTGGGATGATCTTCCTCAAGGTCATCTTACTGGCAATGCCAGATATGCCCTGGAGCTATGGCTAATGATAATAATAAGAAACTCACAGATTATGGCAGACAATGCATACACCACCCTGCTGCAGAACTGAATAATTATGGAACATGTGTCAACCGTCTCTGATGGTGCCCTGTAGTATTACCTTGAAACATGCAGTAAAATATTTGCATTATGTGCATTATTACACAGCATGCTGTTATATAAACAGATACAGCAGGAGAAAGACAATTGGAAAGGGGAGGTCCTGGGTTTGCAGTAGAGAAGGTGCTTGATGGGTAGCCCCTGGAGAATCTGGTAACAGAGAATGGTCATGCAAGGCAGAGTCAAGCATAGAACATTGCAGCACTATACCATATTGTGGCACTAGCTAAAAGGCATGATCAGGTTCACAAGTATGGGACATATTAAGCATAACATGCAACAGTAGCACAGATGTATGCAGTAAAACTGTTAGGCAATGCTATACCATGCATGGACTGGCCACACTATGCATCAGACATAAGCTATCCAGATACCACATTACCAAAGGCAGGGCACAGTTGCTATGGACAGGTGAGGAGAGCCACAGGGACAGCTTTCAACAGTAGCCCTTGTGGGAGTGTGTGCTTATGCTGTCTGTGTCCCTTGTATGAGTGACAGCCAGGAGAGGGCATTCTCTAGACTGTGGTTTGAAAACAAAACCAAAAAAAAAAAAAAACTAGAATACAACAAGTGTTCTCAAGCAATAACGCTACAACAAAAAGAATGGACCAATCACAGGCTATAACATTTATTGAGCACTTTCATTCTCCTACTCAGAACTTTTTCAGAATAAATTTAATCTAAGTACATCCATTAAACATTGTAAAAGCAACATAGTGCATAAATTGTTCAGCCTATCAGCTTAAGCATGAAAACAGACATAATAGAGATCTGCTTGTTGAGACCAGGGGAGGTGTTAGCATTCAGACGAACCTGCCAATTAAGTTCTTTGTTTAATAACAAAGTTTCCCAAACTCCATCGTGAGCACAAAAATAAAATTATTTGGCAACCAACACAAAAAAATGGAGTGTTTAAATAATGTGTTAGTCAAATCTATCTTTTTGATATTGGCCATGTGTTCATAAATGCATTTACCTAAACATCTCTGTCTTATCAATATAAAAGGCAGGACAACAAGAACACAAAGCAAGGTATAGCATCCCACAGGTATTGCAGTTGTATTTATACAAACATGGAATAGTCTTGTGATATCCATGCACCAACACATAAAGTGAACTGTCTATGAATACAGAGGTGAGTATTATGGAACCAGATAAGGGGAAGGAGATCCTGATGAATACCATTGAAGAGGGTGAGGAAACTGAATTGTTTAATAGGTTCATAGGCATGTACTAGGCTAGCTGCCCTTGCAGGCCATTTTAAGCTTAGTCAGGCTCCCTTTCTTTGCTCAAAATAACCTATCCAATTTGGTGTTAGATTGGCTTTACCCATCCCATGATTGATAATTATATATTACCCGTAATAAGAATCATACCATAGATAATTTGAGGGGATCCATGCATGGGATAAAGCATTTTGGAGCTGCCTCTGTCTGTTAATAGTAGAGGAGGCAGTCTTGGGATAAAATTTGTGTTTCCAACCCATAGGTCTAAGTTTCACTTGAAAATGGACAGAGATGAACTTTGTTTTTTGTGGATGGGGGAGTCTGTTCTACTGCAGTGATATCCTCTGTGAAATATACCTCTCCCTTCAAACCATTCTGTTGATGTTGCAGAAGAGGTTTAGATTCCTAGACCAAGTATTTCTGATACCATTTGACTTGCTAATATGCAGTAAATACAGCGTAAGATGAATGAGCATGCCTAACGAAGAGAGGGATGGACTGCATGAGACAAGACATATAATAGTCAGGCATGACTGTCAGAAAAGGTAGGAGAGTATCACTGAATTGAAAGAGATGGCAACAGCAGGCACAACACCCCTGAGCCCATGTGGAAACTAGGAAAAAAGGGATTGATGATGGTGACATTACTAAAAAATATTTGATTTTTTTCTAAGCTCTTTGTTTAACTTTTTTATTTTACTTTTTTTGTGGGGATTTTCAGTTGGATAACAAGAGGAAGGATTTTTTTTTTCACTTGTGCTATGGCTTGTTTATACTATCTTCCACTAGTGGGGTTTATTACTAAATTTAGAACTTTATTTGTTATGGATTGTGACCAGTGTTTCTCTACATGTTTTGAGGTGAGAATAGAAGTTCTCAATGAATGTGGCAGTGTTTTCTCTAGGGTCTTAGATGGGAGACGAACACTTGAAACTCTTCAGGTCATGATATAGTTGAAGCAAATTTTCCTTACAGAAATCTCAGAAGGTGGTATGGTTTGTGAGTATGTTATCTGGCTTCTAATAGTAACCACTACTTGATGGTCAGATCTAACTAGAGAGGAAATGATTTGTGATTATAGCCACAGAACAAAATGGTACTATGTTCAAAATAATCAGGTCCAATACGTTAGATGTGCTTGTATGACAGTATATAATCTGGTCAAGTGTATTTGCATTAAAGAAGTCTAGGAAGCACTGAACAAATGGATTTGTAGTAGTGTAGGTAGTGTAAGTCTTTCAGCTGAAAAATAGGTAACTAAAATCCTCAAATATAATAATGTTAGTCTTAATACTAAGGGACTCCACTTTATTTAGTTATGCCTTGTGAGTTCTGTGTGATATAGATGGGGTTCTATAGCTATCCAGGTAGTGGCAAAGAGTCTTATTTATAGATACTAGGATGTGAAGGAGTTTCTGATCACTATTTGGCTGTATAAGTTTAGAAGTGAAGGAGATATAAGGGTATATGGGCACACCACCGCCTGTTATGTAGGTCTATGCATTAGAGGATCTGAATATGTGCTGAGTACTGAACCCTGACAGCGAAGGCATGTTATCACAGCATTGGAACCATGTTTCATTAATGACACAGATGTCTGCATTTTGTAAGGTTAGGAAGATTTTTAAGGATGGCAGCTTCTTGTTAAGGCTTCTAGCAGTGAGTAGCACCACCCTTATTTTTTCCGAGTTTGATTTTTCCTAGGCTTGTAGGTGGAGCAGGTTTACATTGCTTAAAAGGGAACTAATGGGGTAGAGATGGTCCTGTACAATACAGAAAAGCTCTGAGGTTAAAGGTGCAGGCCATAAATGGCAAAACAGGAGATAGTTAAAGATCTCCCTGCAGGCTGACACATATTGAATCTCCCTAGAATGACACCAGTAGCTAAACCAGTTGTTGAAGTCAATTTTCTTCTGTTTATACTAGGGACATACCTCTCAACTTATCAATGCAAGAAATCTGGATAAAGCTCAAATAGTGAGGCTACAAATAAACTTAATTGCTAGAATAACAGATTTTGCATTAGCATGTATTCTGAAGGATATAAAGTCGAAAACACAAATGTCTAGTATTATTTAATGTTTTCAATACTCAGTGATTTGTAGAAAAAAACACAAATTTTATGGGGACCAGAACTAAAATATGAAGCAAAAATGTGGACTTTCTGAGAAACTGTGGACAGATGAGTTGTATGTGAGGCATCATTCTTAGTGAAGGTAAGATGCTGCTCAAAGCTAGCCCTAGAGAGATACTCTGAAGGCTTTGACATGCCTTTCTTCATATAAACCAGGGTGTATATTTGAAACATCCTCACGAGCAATGACCATATCAGGTGCATTGTGGGTAAAGGGAATTGAGAGCCCTGGACACCTGCCATAGCTTTGCTCCTGAGAGGAAAGACAGCCAGTCTGTCTTTGCCAAGCCTGGTGAGTTGGAGTATGTGCATATCTTGCTATGCTATGCAGTTTCTTATGACAGGGATATTTTCATGTTTTGACTGGCCCATGATGCTTTAAACGTATAGACTAGCTGGTAAGATGAATCATCTGAGCTGGGTTTGTCTTAAGTTTTGATAGATGTGTAATATGTGTAGTTACATTATATTGCTGAGGAGTTTGAGTGATAGGCTTTCATGTCAGAGGTCTTTGAGGCTTGGAAAGAGAGTTCTTGAGTACCTCAGGATAAGAAAGATTTCTTTTTAAGTGAGAGATGTGCAGGTAGGTTTAGGCACAGACAGCATCCTGAGTACTGTGTGTATGTTCAGATGAGAGGCTAGTTTAGGAGGTATTTGAACCTCTCAGATGTACTTTAGTGAACATAGAAGCAACTAACTATAACTGACCCTTAGACAGTTAAAACAGTGCCTCAAGGTACCTAGTGCTTATAGGTTGGCAACAGAGGGTGAGGAAGTGGTCTGTTATCCCACTCCACAAAGGGGGAGCCACCACTGACCCCAGGAACTATTGTCCTATTAGCCTGACAGCCTGGTCTGCAAGGCCATGGAAGGTATCATCATGGAACTCATAAACAAAGACATTGGTAACCTCCAAACTCTGGATCCCACCCAGTTCGGGTTTGTGAAAGGCAGATCATGCCTCCTGAACCTGATTGACTTCTTTGAGGCAGTCACCAAAGCCGTAGATGAGGGTAAGGTGGTTCACACAGCCTATCTTGACCTCGCCAAGGCTTTCAACACCATCCCCCATTCTGGAATTACAGCTAAACACACTAAACTAGGTATAAATCCCTACGTCACAAGATGGGTTGCCAAATGCCTCACTGACAGAGTCCACACTGTAAAGGTTGCACATTCCAAATCTGATCTCTAACCAGTGACAAGTGGAGTGCCACAGGGTTCAGTCCTGGGACCTCTCCTGTTTGGTATCTACTTCTCTGAAGTGCAGGCTAACACAGAAGGCCTCTAGTTAACAAAGTTCGCGGATGACTGCAAACTAGGAACCATAGTCGAGTCCCCAAATGATGTGGAAATCCTACAGAAAGGCCTCGCTGAGACAGATGCCTGGTGTCAGAGCCATGGCCTCAAGCTCAATGCCAAAACGTGCATTGTCATCGCCTTTGGTAAAACCTCTGTACCCATGAACTACTACATAGACTGCAGTCTACTTAACACCAAATGTGTGATAAGAGACCTTGGGACCCAGGTGGACAGTAGTCTGTCCTTTGATAGTCACATCACCACAGTAGTCAGGAAGTCCTTCTACATGGCACACCTCATCATAAAAGGGTTCTCATCCAGGAAAAAAGAGGTCATTGTTCCCCTCTACTCGACACTCATTAGACCCATTATAGAGTACAATGCCCCTTTTGGAATGTACCTCACAAGACATCTGCAGCAGCTGGAAAGGCCACAGAAGTACCTCACAAAGAGGATTACTGGCCTCAAACAGATGCCCTACAGTTACCATCTCAAAAAGCTCCAGCTTTACTCCGTATCATATCGCCTACTCCGAGATGATCTCTGCCTAACATATAAAGCTATGTCTAACCCAGAGCTGTTGGACATGCTACACCTAAAGAAATCCTAATCCCTCCGAGCTACATGCTCAAGGAACTTAAACCTTGTCACTACAATAAACAGGACATGCTGGAGGGATAGATTTCTGTCCCAGAGACTTCCCATACTCTGGAACAGGCTACCCATCTATGTCAAGCAAAGTTCTTTATTAGCACTCTTCAAGAAAAATCTTGATGAGTGGATGGGAAATAGGAAATACACCCCCAGGATCACTTCTGTGTCCCTGCTCAACAGTGGCACAGGAAAATAACTTTCTTGGGTGGTGTAAGCCAGGGAACCTTGTTGGCTAGGCTTATGTAGGCCCTCGGGCCGATAGCCTAGTACCTACCTACGAACCTGTGTTCTCATGATTTCAGAATAAGATAGATTCATGGTGTCTTGAGTGCATTAGACTGAGTAGGACATTTAACTTTATAAGGTTAAATTAGTACCTAGCAGAGAGGTTTGCAAAATATAGAAGTAATAAGCATGAGTAAGTTGTGCTCTGGTCCCTCCTCATATCAGCAAGGCCTCACTTGTAAGTTATGCTTCAGTCTCTCCTTGTATCAGGAAAGGCCATAATTGGCAGTGTCTAGTTAAATTTACTGGTGTTACGGTGCTGAGACAAGAGGTCAGGATTCCAGGTGGTGCAGTGAAGCAATCTTTTAGTTAGCTGGGTGAGGAAGGTTACAGCAAGTGTAGCATGTCACCTCCAAGCAGTGTTGAGGCACTGGATGAATATGCATGCAGCACCAAGTTAAGATTATGTGCTCTGTGTGGAAGGAGAAAAGTAGGGACACTAAGGCAGCAATCACAGTTTAGTGACAAGGCTAAGCAGGGACACTAAGGCTACAATCACTTTTTAGTGACAAGAGTAAGCAGGGACACTAAGGCTGTAATTATCATTTAGTTACAAAGTTAAGTAGGGACACTAAGGCTGCAATCACAAGACTAGTGTCTCTGGAGTGTGATGCACAATTTGATGTACAGAGCTGCACAGTTCATGGCAATTTAGAATAACCAAACAAGCTAACAGCTAATCAGCAACAGCCTGTAAATCTCCTGGGGAGAACAGCAGTTTATCTCTTGTATGTAATTTAAAATAAAACTGTAAATAAACACTGTAGTAGATTAATATCACAACACAGCCAGATTTGTATTCTTTCACAAAGTAATTATGGAAGCGGTGGTTGCCCGTATATTGCACAAATTTTAATATAACTTTCTAGAAAGAGCTTTTTTTTCTCCATAATATGGTGGTAATGGGGGAAGATGTGATGGTACTAATTTTATGTACAGCTTTGTAATGTTTTCTGGTGTGGATATGTGAGGGTGTAGATATATAAAAATGTGTTTGTACTTTTAAGACTGCTGATACCCGTAATATATATAGCCTTTCAGTCAGAGAAAAAGAAGACACTATCATGGTTAAAATGTTGTCAGTATATTATCATTTTGTGTGGAATTAAAGCTGCATCACAGGTTTGCAGTCTCAAGTATTGAGTGACAGTCACCAGGAAGGGATAGCCCCTAAGCATCTCCCTTTGGAGGTATACCAGGCATGCTTTACCGAGAGGTGGTCCCAGGGCAGTCCCAGGCCATGCTGGATAGATTAATTTGACAAACCATTCTTGGGAATTTCTGGGGATTCCATGGGATGAGCTGAGGAATGTTGCTGGATCACAGGGAAAAGTGGTTTGCTCTCCTCAACTTGCTACCAGAACCTTGTCCAAGACCAGTGGTGTAAGAAACTAACATCGGACTGCTGGACTGCAGCCCCCCCCCCCCAGCAAGAAAAAAGAAAAAAGTACTTTTTAGTTATAACTTATATAATTTAATTTTTACTGTCTTTCTCTTATCAGCCGGCTGCTTTACGCCGACTGACTCGCCCGCGAGCACAAGCATGCGCACTTTCGATTTCCGGGTTTTAAAAAAAGAAGTTTTTTTTTTCTCTTTCTCTAAGAGATCCACTCAAGCTCTGCTGTCCGGATAATGAATTAAGGCATCAGTGTGATGCCCAGCAGTCTATGTGGTTTGGAACCGCATAGAATTGGAAGGGGTTCGGACTGCCACGTCCGCAGGCACGTACATGACATGGATGGGCTAAATGGCTGCTGATTGGTTGTCGCTCTCTTCCCAGGCTTTATGTGCTGGGAAAAGAGCGAGAAGCAAACAGTTGCAGCCAGTTTAGTGAGTAAACAGGTTGACCGGTTGTGGTCATTTGCTTGGCGGCCTAATTTCATGACGTGACACAGCAGCTGAAAAAGAAGTACAGAGTTTCTTTTCTTCTTGGTGGTATGTGTAACACAGTACAATATGTAAATATAAATAATCAATATGACGTGTAAAGTATAGAGGAATAACTGCACTGTTTTTGGGATTTAGGCTGCTGTAGAGAGGAAAATTTAAAGAGATCAGCATTTGCATCTATTTTTTTTCTGTTCCTTATTATATAATTTAAGATGTGGTAATACTTTGCACATGCATTAAATTAATCTTACAAAAAAGTTTTACAGCCAGCTCTGAAACTCAGCTTTTCTAACTCTTTGATAGACTTTTTGTTGTCTGAGTTTGCATGATTAATAGCATCCTGTTCTCGCCATTTCAGTTAGTACTCACTACTCACATTTTCGTATGTTTAAGTGAAAACTTACTCTGCAAGTATTTTATAACAAGGAAATAGGTCTGTGGATCTAAGGCCATGGATGGCCAGTAGTAACCTAGTTGTAAAAATCAAAAACCTACATGTAGATCACCATGATGTAACCTGCACCATGTAGTAATATGATGACATAGGAACGTCAGCATAAATATCTGGCTGAAACATGTACAGTGCCAAATGCAAGAGTGGGACTCTGTTATAATGTATGAATGCAACAAAATCGACAACAGCCAATTTAACTGACGTTTCACGGGGTCGAACATCATGAGCATCGCTTCACTATGTAGCTCTGCGCAACAAATGTCTTGGTTTTCATCAGATTGGATCGTATTACTATTCCAGGTAGCTGGCTTAATTTTCAAATTACTGCCATGGCAGTGCATCTTTAGGGGTTACTGAACTCCTGAGTGCCCTGTCCTTTAGACGCCCCCCACCTGAGCTGGTGGTGGCTCAGATGGATGTAAAAGATCGCATGGCACTTATCCAAAAACATCTATAGTATTCCTGAAAAGATGCTACTAGCCAAGTGTGACTAACCTGGTGACAAAGGACTAACTAACTAACTAACTAATTAACTAACTAACTAACTAACTAACAAACTAGATATGTGTTAAATCTCCTTCATTATACAAGTCTTACTATCTTTAATTATGTGTAATAGGTTATAGTCTGATAGTGATTGACCATGTTGAGGGTTGGCATAATAGTTAAGGTGTTTACTTCAGAGACACAAAGGGCAAGATTTGATTCTCACTATGGTCAGTGTCTGGATGGGTGTTGGCATGAGATTAAGTTGTCTACTTCATAGACAAAAGGTATAGTCTTCAGTTCTAATCATTAGTCACTGACAGGTCATTGGTTAGATGTGTAGTAGTCTGTAGACTAATTGCCAAGTATTTACCTATAAATCAGTTTGCAAAGTGTATCTTTCCTAATGACACTAATGCTGTTCAGTAAGAGTTGACACACAAGCAATAATGCCTGGCATGGTATTATTATGCAAATCACACCTACCCAGGGATGTGGTTTTGGCCTCTACATCAGTGGAAGGGCATTATTTACACAATAACATGCGGCCTATTGGGAAATATTATCTGCCAATATTATGCTTACAGAATGGGATAGCTATTAAATTGTTTTGTATTTTTTTTAATTACTGTATATATGTTTTTTAACATTTATGCTGTAAAATAGTTCCTCTGCCTGTTTCAAATTTTCTGAAGTATGTTTAACTGTTATTAGAAGAAGTATTTTACATTCAAAATATATGTTTGGTAAGTCTTTAATGTTGAGGCACTCTATTTCTCTCTCATACATGCACATGTACAAGCGTGTGTATACACACACACACACACATACATGCACTCAGAAGTACCTTTAAAAACACACATGATTACTCTCAGTTAATAGTGCCAGCCATTGGACATTTCATACCTTTATATCGGCCAATTGTTCAGATTTTTGCAGAATGACCAGATTTTTTGCCTCATTTTTTTGTCTGTTCCTCATAAAGTTTGTGATTTGATGGCAAATCATTGAGGGTTGAAACTTCTAAATAATGAGTTATATTTGAGTGTCAGAATTTCACATGCTTCAAAAAATGCATGTTAATGTAATTCCTGTTATTATAGCAACTTTCTAGCTTTACAAAAGCAATGTTTAAAATCTGTCCCTATTTTTGAGTTTTTGCCCCTATTTTAGGCTTTGTCTGGATTTCTTGGGCTAAGAGTTTGAGAGGTATGCATACCTCTTAATTGTAAATGACTTGCATCCACTACTAGATTGATCTCTCTCACACACATGCACACTTCCATTTTCATGCATGCAAGCACCCATACACGCACACATGCAGACAGAAACATAAGCACACACACACACACACACACACACACACAATTTAGCAGCAGTTGATCTACATTCTTTTGTGTACATCAATCATTTTAGAGTTCCACTGGGTATGCCATTCTGCATATGATCTAAAAAAAAAATTTCATCTACTTTTACTGTACTTGTGTTTCTACCTACTTTATTTTACTTTTGCATCATCCTAAAAGTACTCAATTGTATTTATTACTGCTTGGTGTAACTCGTTCTAAGCCTTTTGGTTTAAACACTTGGGCTTCGGGCCAGTTGTTTTGCACTGAGAGGGTTTGTGGTCTGCACTGTAGTGGCAGAACACCTGTTTAGCTTACATCCTTCTAGGTTGGGAACTGCTGATTGAGGTCTCAGTGTCTGTTTTTCTAAAAGTTTATTAATTCTGGTTTAAGCACTTGGGCTTTCAGGCCAGTTATTTTACATTAAGAGGGTTCGTGGTCTGCACTCTTGTGGGAGGAGAGGCTGGACTCTGCCCTTCTGAGCTGGGAATTTCTGGTTAAAGGCTTATGGTGCATGCATATCTGAACTGCTTCTTACTGAAGTTGGTGCGCCTTGTTTGCTGTGGAATAGACTGAATTCAGGCCTGCTAGATCTAGCTTTGTTTGTGTAACTTGAGCACTAATCCAGGCATTCTCTAAAGTATTCACTTGTATTTATTACTGCTTGGTAGTAACTTGATTAAAGTGTAGCTATTCATTCTAAGTCTTTTGGATTAAGCACTTGTGCTTCAGACCAGTTGTTTTACATTAGGAAGGTTTGTGGCATGCACTGTGGTGGCAGGACAGGTAGCTTTCATCCTTCTAAGTTGGGAACTGCTGATTGAGAGCCCAGTGTCTGTTATTCTTGAAGTGTATTAGTTCTGGTTTAAGCACTTGGGCTTCAGGCCAGTTATTTTACATTAAGAAGGTTCGTGGTCTGCACTCTTGTGGGAGAAGAGGCTGGACTCTGCCCTTCTATGCTGGGAATTTCTGGTTAAAGGTTTATAGTGCCTGAATATTTGAACTGTATCTTACTGAAATTGGTACACCTTGTTTGCTGTAGCATAGACTAGATCCAGGCCTGCTGAATCTAGCTTTGTTTATATGCTTGTTGTTTGTTTGCTTGTTATTTCCCTGGAATGCTAATTTCACCTAATACGCGGCTTCTCAGCACTTCTGTGGATCACTAGTGATATCTGCATTGCTTACTGTACTTATTTCCTTGTTTCACTTGAAAGAAAGTTACTGTTTGCCGTTTTTGCATTTAAGTTACCTGTAACACATTGCACTTAAGTTACCTGGCACTTGCTCACTAAAGCAATTATATAAGTCAGCACTAAAAATTAAAAGCACTACACCCTCACTCCTCACTGGCCCTTGTTTTCAATTATAAAGGAATTCCCAATATTATTCTAGCATGTCCAAAGGTCAGTTGTCAATCTCCTCTCCGGTCCAGCTGGTGAATCTGGGAATCTTGAGGCAATGTTACAACTGCCTCATGTACACAGACAACCCTCTCCTCCTCCCAACAAATTCCAACACATGTGAGAGATGCAACCATATAGCCAAACTGGAGGCTAAGCTCTGTCAACTCAGTACTGGCATAACCAGTCAGGAGGAGAAGGAAACCACATTCACTACAATTCCAGTCTCACATAGACCTACCACGACAGCAAACCAAACACATAATCACACAAAAACATACTCGGAGGCTCTAAATAAAGATCTGACTAAGCAGCAGAGACCTCCAAAGCAGACACCCAAGCAACCGCTACCCCAAAACAAAACACATGCAACACATATCTCACAAAGCCAGTGTGCCGAACAGTCACAGCCATTAAGACTAAACAACACACCTGATACACTTGTAATAGGTGACTCTATCATCAGGCACACTGACATCCTGCTCACCAGGCTGAACAAGGAGAGGGTCACAGTGAGCAGCCTGTCGGGCGCTAGGATCCGCCACATAACACAAGCACTCAGGTCACTCCAAGGCAAGTACAAATATGACTCAGTCATTGTCCATGCTGGTGTGAATGACCTGAGACGTACCTCCCTGGACTACATGAAAAGAGACATAGAGGAGCTCTCTGAGCATGTAGCCCAGGCCGGTATGACCCTGACATTGAGTAGCATCTTACCCTCACCAAGAATGCTGCCACAATATGAAGACAAGATGATCAATTTCAACAATTGGCTTAAGTACTGGTGTCATTCAAAGGGGATCCAATGCCTGTCAGCTTGGGATGATATGCTCGACAAGCCACGATGCTTCGCTAGGGACGGCTTGCACCTGTCACCCCTGGGCTTTTGGATATTGGCAAAGGCTCTTGCTACCCCCATAGTGCCTTTTTTAGGCAAGGCTCAAAAGACAAACCCACCTTCATATGTATCACAAAGGATAAGAAACTAAGAGTAATGCTACTCAACGCCAGAAGTCTAAACCTCAAGATGCACGCACTCAAAACTCTCCTTAGCATGGAGAACATCGATATCTGTGCAGTAACAGAAACCTGGTTCAGGGCTACCGAGAGCACCCCAGCACTACCAGGTTATACCTCATACCATGCTTTTCGGCCCCAAAACTTGGACCGAACCACAAAAGGAGGGGGAGTATCGATATTCATCAAAAATACCCACACCTCCAGGTTGGTGGCAAAGCACGAAGCATCATAGACTATCCATGTGCAACTAACAGTGGGTAAAACTGCCTTCCAGTTTATAGCCTGCTACAGACCACCCTCCCAAACCCAGGAACCCCACTCGGCCTTCCTGAGAACACTGGAAAATATGAAGGTCTCTCCAAACACAATTATACTGGGCGACTTCAACTACCCAAACATAGACTGGGAGCATTACTCTAGCTCCAACACCCTAGCCCAAAGGTTCCTAGAATTTATAAACTCAAATGCTATGGAACAACTTGTTACCACTCCCACAAGAGGGGAAAACATACTGGACCTGATCATCACCAACATGGGGACTCTATGCTCCAGACCAGAAGTGTATCACTCACTGGTAAGATCAGACCATAAACTAATCTCACTGGATATTCACATCCTGACCCCACCCCCTGCCCAGAAAACCACAGTGAAAAACTTCTCTAAAGCAAATTTCACACTCCTCAAAACTGAGGTGGAATCCTTCAAAGCCCCCGGGCCTGTGGAAAATACGGCCCAGACCACAGAATCCTTTATAAACGCATTCTATGAACACCTTTAGGAATGCATGGATCATGCGATCCCAAATAAAACCAAGACCCAATCCTCCAAACGCGGATGTCCTGTCTGGTGGACCCCAGCCATAAACAAACTATACAATAGAAGGAGGAAGCTACTAAATGATAGAGCAAAATCCCAAAAAGGGAAGGCATCACTGATCAGCATTAGCAAAAAACTACGGGCACTCATAAAATTGTCTAAGGCCAGCTTCGAGAGAAAAATTGCACAGGACACTAAGGATAATCACAAGGCTTTCTTTACTTATGTTAGGAACCTGGGTGGTAATTCCCAGATATGCTCAGAATTAGTCAAAAATGACAAAAAATACACCGAACCCACAGACATTGCCAACATCCTAGCTGACAAGTTCAGCGCAAATTCCCCCCCCTCCCCACCAAAAGGGCAAATATCTATCCCAGCAGAGTGCTGCCCCCCTGACATCTCAGATGCTCAGGTAAGAGCGGCCCTCTCCAAAGCAAAAAACACAGCATCAATGGGACCAGGTGTCCCGGGCTGCGTCCTACATGAACTCCAAGAAGAGCTAAACCCAAACATAAAACTACTGTTCAATCTCAGCCTTACTACAGGATATGTGCCCAAAGAGTGGCGTACAGCAACAGTGGTCCCTCTCCATAAAGGCGGTGCCTCAATGGATCCTGGAAACTATCACCCCATAAGACTGACTAGCTTGGTCTGCAAAGCTATGGAAAGGATCATCATGGACCTCATAAATAAAGATATTGGGGACCTACAGACACTGGATCCTACCCAGTTTGGCTTTGTTAAGGGCAGATCCTGCCTCTTAAATCTGGTTGATTTCTTTGAAACAGTCACCAAGGCCATTGACGAGGGGAAGGTGGTCCACACAGCCTACCTGGACCTCGCAAAAGCCTTCGATACAATACCCCACTCGGGCATTATAGATAAGCTCACCAGCTTAAATATAAACCCCTATGTCACTAGATGGATTGCAAACTGGCTCAAGGACAGAACCCAAATGGTTAGAATTGCTGGAGCCATGTCAGTCTCCAAACCAGTTACAAGTGGTGTCCCACAAGGCACAGTCCTGGGACCTCTCTTGTTTGGTATATATTTCTCGGAGGTACAGGCCAACATGGAAGGACTGTGGCTGACCAAGTTCGCAAATGACTGCAAACTGGGCGCCATAATCGACTCTCCAGCCGACACAAGCATCCTCCAAAAGGGCCTCATAGAAACAGACAACTGGTGCCAGAGCCATGGCCTCAAGCCAAATGCCAAAAAGTGTATAGTCATCCCCTTTGGCAAAAACAAAGTGCCCACAAATTACCACATAGGTAGTAATCCATTAAGTACAGAAGAAGTAATTAGGGACCTGGGGACCCAAGTTGATAGCAATCTCTCATTTGACAACCACGTGGCCAAAGTGGTTAGAAAAACATTTTATATAGCCCACCTAATCATGATGGGATTCACATCTAGATCAGGGGAGGTCATCGTGCCTCTTTACTCATCCCTCATCAGGCCCATAATTGAGTACAATCCCCTTTTGGGATGTACCTTACCAGACACCTGCAGCAACTGGAAAGACCCCAAAAGTACCTCACCAAGAGGATCAAAGGGCTCAAACAGATGCCATATGCTGCCCGGTTAAAGAAACTCCAGCTCTACTCAGTGGCATACCGCCTGTTCAGAGGCGATCTGTGCCTGACATATAAAGCCATGTCCAACCCAGAATTAATGGACATGCTGCACCTCAGAAAATCCAAATCCCATTGAGCTACGCGCTCGAGAGACTTGAACCTCAGTACTGAAATAAATAGGACATGCTGGAGGGACAGATTCATAACCCAGAGGCTCCCTTCACTCTGGAATAAAATCCCAGTCTAGGTTAGGCTGAGTCCCTCATTTCCTCTCTCCAAGAGGAATCTTGATGAGTGGATGGGAGATTGTAGGTTTACTCCGGGTATCACTTCTGTGTCACTGTTAGACAGAGGCACAGTATACTAACCTCGAAAAAGGGCATAGCAAAATAAATTTAAAATGGGTGGCGAAAGCCAAACAAATTCTGGCTAGGCTTATAAATGCCCTAGGGCAGATAGCCTAGTATGAACCTATGAATCACTACTCTGAGTAGCTATTTTCAGGTATTTAGCACCCTTTCTGTAAAGAAATGCTTTGTCATCTTATGCTTGATTCTACCTTCCAGTTTTATCTATTGCACTCTAGTTGTTGTCCAACAGCTTTTCTAATGATCATAACCTATATCACTATTCTGATCCTGTAAATTACATACATTTCTTGTTTATTTTTATACTACATTCACTAAGATCCTAGACCAAATAGCCCCCTTAAGAACAATTAGGACTAAGCTTCACTCAGCTCCATGCCTTACCAAGTCCACTAGAGCCCTACTAAAATCCAGAGACAATGCCTGGAAAACTTGGAAGAAGGACAACACAATTCTTTCCAAACAAAATTATCAGTAAGCTTCAATAAGCATACTGTTAAAGAATTGCCAACATTGAAAGCCTTTCTGTTGTTGCTATGCAGAGAATACTTAACTAGATAATGTATAAGCCTTGGGTATTGAAATGCATATGACAGTATTTGTAATAAAGGACAGGATTACATTATTTTAAGAAGCTCATTACACTTGTTGGAGACTTCCAGTGATCTCTGAGGGCTTTACCCGTAAACTAAACAGAATGCCATTCATGTGTGGTCCATAACTTGTACAGTAATCCTTTAAGCAATGTATCTTGAGCTTGTTTCTTGTTTGCTTTTCATTTTTTACTTTGATCATGTTTTAATTGCTACTTTCAGCATGTTACTTGGTACTTTAATAAAGTTGAATATAAATTATAATTAAAACTGCAGTGAAAGGAGAAGTGGTTTGAGTTGAGTGTTGCTTGTTTTTCTTATACTTGATTTTGACTGGCATTCCAGTAATGAATTTAAAAAGTAATTTATTTTTTCATGCCTCACAACCTTTTTCTTTCCATCTAGATGTTAAGTAAGCTGTCATGCAGCCAATGCATTGAAATATTTTTATTCTTTTACACTTCACTTTGTCTTGATTGGACTCTCATATTGACAGTTTGGCGCCCAAGGCAGCGTATTTAATTAAAGTTAGTTTTTGTGGTTTTGAGCATAGCTCCTCCCCTTTCTAGTTGGCCACACCCCTTCCCATTGACCCCACCCATTCAGCTGTCTCCTGCAGCCCCCCTTTGATTTGAAGTCACCAGCCGCCACTGAAACTGGATGGATGGATAGATGGATGTAGTCCTGCAGTAATAAGCAAACCAAAGTACCTTTGAATAAGCATTACAACTTGAATTTTGTGTTTGAGCTTCTGGTAACACTAACTTAAAAAAAAACCTGTTTAAACTTTATGTAACATTGACTAAAGAAATGGTGGTTTCTAGTTAACAAATTTTAATTACTTATATTTTAGAAGTCTGCATCAGTTAAAATCATCTTCCTCTATGACTTCTCTTTTATTTTTAAGATGCTCAACTGAAGAATATCATCATAATCATACTGAAATTTGTCTGCCACAAAAAAGTGCAAATAACATTACTACACAAGAAAAAAACAGTGCATCGTCTCCCACTTCCTACAGGTTGGTTCCTGTGTGATATATAATACATCTGTTTAATTGTCTCCTGTTAAGTCTGTCAGAATATGACCCACCTGGTTCTGGAGCTGCTCTTCCTAAGAAAGGTCAACAGGTTTGACTCATTACTACAAATTAAGCCCGTAGGTTGGGTTTGCTGTTTTAGATTGCACTGACATTCTTTTCTCAGTATGGTGCCATATTTTGGGGAGCAAAAGAAGGATGTGACCTGGAAACGTTTAAGCTCCTCTGGGTTTTGTTCTGAAGCTAAGTTCTTAAGTTTTTATGACAGTAGTTGGATGACATGTCGTCTAATATTGCTTTAGAAGAGCCTGTTACTGAATTATTGCATTGTTCAATTATTTGTTAGTTTCTCTAAGAGATTTCTATTCTTTTTTCTATTAGTTGATGGCCGTTGTGTACAATTGTATTGATGTCTGCAGCTTGTTTACCACTGCACAACAAACAAATGCATTGTGTGTAATGTTTGGTGTGTTACTTATGAATTATTTGATGCATACTTTATCTAATTTTGTTTCCAGTTTTATACCTGTTTGGTTGATTCCTAGTAAAAGCTTGCTTTGTATGGAATTTTTAAACTGCTCAGCTTTCTGTGCAAAATCTTTCTGAAATCAAGTATTCTGTCCTTGGTTTCTAGCATTTAGTAAACCTTTTTACCTGTGCAGTTAGAACCATGTAAACATTTTTTTACTATAATGTATAATAATTTACTACCTTTTATGAATTTCCTTTTTTGGTCCTACCTGACTTGAGTCACGTAATGCTGTTTGCTGCTGTTGTCTCCTTTTCCCTAACCACATAGTATTACATGTTTACATTTTACTTTTTTGCTGCCTGCCATACTCAACATCATATGCCACAAGTTCTTCAGTATTTTAATTTATTACTATGTGAGATTTTCTTGCCTCCATCTCTCACCTGCTGGTTTACTTTATTTCATTGTTAAATAGGTGAATCTACTAGGCACAAGTAAGTGCCTGTCTTAACATTCAGATTGTAATTGCTGTCTGATTAAATAACTAAATTCACTATGACTATTTCATTTTTGTTGTTTGCTTCTCCAAGTTAAATTTCCCCCTTTGTCAATTTGTCAATTTTTCCTTCTGCCTCTGACCTGTTATCAGAAGTGACCCATGTTGACATCCATATTATATCAGTGTTGGGTGAAATTTGTTCAGGATTGTAGGGGCAAATTAACCTCTTCATCTTTCATTGGGTGCTTTACTACCAGCTAGGGTTGGCAAGACCTTGCGTAACCTGGCATTCAAAGGGTGACACATTAAGAAGGCAAGAAGGACCTTGGATAACACTGCACCCAAAGGGTGCCATACTACAAGTGCACGGGAGACCATGGATAACCTGTTGTTCAAAGGGTGCCACATTATGAGGGCAAGGGGACCACAGATAACCTGTTGCTGAAAGGGTGACACATTACAAGGGCAAGGGGACCACAGATAACCTGTTGCTGAAAGGGTGTCACATTACAAGGGCAAGGGGACCACAGATAACCTGTTGCTGAAAGGGTGCCACATTACAAGGGCAAGGGGACCACAGATAATCTGTTGCTGAAAGGGTGCCACATTATGAAGGCAAGGGGACCACAGATAACCTGTTGCTCAAATGGTGCCACATTATGAGGGCAAGGGGAACACACATAACCTGTTGCTCAAAGGGCACCACACTAGAAGTGCAGCACTGTTATAACATGATTCCAAGCATCTGGTCTGAGGCTAAAGTCTGCAGCCTTATAAGGTTGCTGTCATGAAAGGGCACTGTATAACCTGTAGATGTACTGAATGATGCTAATATATATTTTTTCAGTCTTTACAATCTCAGGGGAATTTATTTTTCTCTAGGTTTTATACTCCATGATTTATTATTACCCTGTACAATGCACTTTTGGATCCTGCCAAAGTACGTCTGATGGTTTATTCACAAGTAGTTTTTGCTGTTGTCTCCCCGCAGTCACAGTAAAGTGATGGTTCTAGGTTTTGCTAAGGTCAAGGCATTGCATTTAGAAGTTTTGAGGTACAGTATGTTTATTTTTCACCAACCCTTATTTTAATGTTTTGTGCCCTCCTAACAGAATCTGTAATGTAGGTTACATGTAGGATTACAACATGACCATCTGTCCCTGTTTGGGGAAGTCTTTTTTGGAAAAGATGATAAAGGCAAATCCCTGCAATTTTAGGGCAAGAAACATTCTCTGTCTTCCCTTAATTTTTGCAGAAAACGAAGAATGGAAAAAAAACAGCTACACTGCTCTATAACTGAGCGACTGCTCTGGCAATAAAGGGAAACCTCATTATTTTGCATTGTTTTAGGGTATGGTTTGTTCTACAGAACCCCCTCCCCCATTTCAGTTAAACATGTCTGACTTTGGGTGTTTAACCTGGTGATCCTAGGCACATTTACGGTCCTGCACCAGTGCCACTCTGTGTCACTAATTACAATCATTTCTTGTTAATTATTGTGCTGATTTCATTGAAGCTGTGTGCCACCATTTTTCCTAAGTGTCTGATTTGAATATTATCTGCTTTTACACATTTGTTTTCTAGGTAGTAGTTGAAAACAGATTTTCAGTATATGCATTTTCAGTGTCCTCAGCAGGTTGTTAGCTTGAGTGAACTGTGCAAACTTTATTGTAGTTAGTGTGTTGTTTTTGACTTGTACACTTGTGTGTTTGTTTTCCTGTACTTTAAACAAACTATTGTTAACTTTGTTAGTGTATTTGCAACACAGTTTAATTGACTTTTCTTCCAACATATTATAGACCTAGCAATTAGGTGGCTATATTCTTTCTGTTTTGTTTTGCTTTACTTAAAAGACATTTTGCTTTAGTTAAGTTAAGCAGCTAATTACATCTAGTACGTGTGCTGCTGACACAATTAGTCCTTCATTTTTTCCTTCTGTAAAGCTCTACTAACCAGTCTGTCTTCATCGTGTATTAGTTATTGGGCAATCACCATGTAGTAGCTTGCTGTTCTGCTTTGCATTTTTCCCCCTCATTTCTCATTTTTTTCCCATCTAGATTACTGTGTTTCTTTGTATAAATGTGTCTCTCTGCTTCTTTCTGTTTTACCTGACCTTTTTTACATTTGTCCCTTGAATGCTGTGGTTACAGCTAACCTTGCAGCTCTTTCATGGGTGCGAACCACTAAGTAAGAGCTGAATATGGGGAATTGATGACTGTTCAAGGTGACATTCTTTGAAGCTCTATTAGAGACTATTGCCTGCTGGTACGTTTGGTTACTATCCCACTAGACTGCCATTGATAAATGTGACATCTGGCTATATCCCACTGGACTGCCACCAATTAAATGATGTCCCTTGCTGTCCTGAGTCAGTAACCAAGGAGCTTCAATCCTCACTACTGACTCCAATATGAGACTGTCACTTAAACAGGAGTAATATTTTACAACTTACCCCTAAGAGCACAACTGGAACATTCTCTGTTTTCCTGGGATTGGACTATATACCTCCATCCATCCCAAAAGCAATGTGTCCCAGTTTAAGACCTCTGATACCCTCACACTCAAAGTAAATTTAAATCTCACACATCCAAAAACTTCTGAGAAAGCCTGACACAGATTTGCAGCTGTGACCCTTCCCCAAAATAATACTATAATGCTGCCAACAGAGTGTCTTCATGCCCTTCTAAAGGGGTGTCCAGTTATGAAAATTAAATATCAAAATAAATGATAGCTATGACCATAAGTGACCAGGACTTTGAGGTGATCTGGAGTGTATCAAACAGGTAGACGCATTCTCTAATCTCTAAAGAAAAACACTGATTTCTAGCCACAATATAAAGTAATGGAAAACATTTAATAATAAGTAAAATTATTACAAAAATGTAAATCAATAGCTTTCAATAAACACCAGAACTTAGTCACTGGAAATGTAAAACTAAACTGCAGGATAGGAGTCCATTATTCTAGAAAAACTCTATCTAAATAACTAAACTTTCCTAATCTAACTAAAGAATACTGTCCCTGATCTAATATAACACATAACAGCAAGACTAAGGCAAGCTTACAGTTTTTGGTGAGTTTACTTTTCTGGATATCCGCTGACTGCAACTCTTCACAAACTGCTGCACTTGACAAACTGCAGTCCTAGCTGTCTAATTTTAAAAATAACAGTCAGCTGTTTGAAAAAGTTCTTTTTCTGTCATTCTGTCATTCAGCTGTTTAAATAATCACTTAGCACCCAGGAATATTCTAATGACATCACTCACTGTACAGCTGATTCTCCACAGTACTTTAGAATGTCCCTCACAAACATGTGCAATTAGAAATGTATCAAAACACTGACAGATTCTTTAAACATTCTGTATAACCAGGAAAATACTCAACATTTTAAAAGTTATTTACATTTTCACAATTAGACATGCAGACATACCAAACAAGTTAATCCAGAATATATACAAATCTCCTGCCAGACATGCTAACACAGATGACAATGTTTTCAGTTTCTTGACACCTGCAATATTCAGTCTGTAGCATAAAACAATCTTAGGTTACATAAGAGGTTCACCATTTTGAGTTAAGATCACTTTTGGTTATTGCAAATGTTAAACAAATAGTATCTGGTGGATCTCTTGTGTGTGTGTGTGTGTGTGTGTGTGTTTACATTTAGTTAGCCATTCATGTCTCAGTAAAAGAGCTGACATTATTTAAAGTTGCTGCACATTCTATAGAGGTGCATGTGAGGAACTAAGAGTAGCATTTAGTGTCAGAGGAGTATAATCGCTGGGATCAGAGGTACCATTAGGCCAGATTCTTATGCCAGGTTTGTAAGGAGGTGCTACAAATAATTAGATGGGGCCCTGTCTGTGTTTGTTCAGGACCCTTTTGAAGTGGGAAAGATGAGACCATTTTACATTGGTGGGAGGGTCTATCAGATATTTAGAGTGCCTGGTAAGAATACATTGTTTAATAATACATAGGTTGTATGTTTTGGATCTACAGAAGATAATGGCTCCATGATGGTACTTCCTAATAGCCTAACCCCTAAGCTAGGGCAGTCTTAGCTACTGGAGTTCCATAATAACTGTTCGCTGACTGGTAGTTTGCTTTGCATGACGCAGTGATGGTCTTGTTTGGGTGACTGAAACATAATGTATAGATAAGACTTCATACTGGTGGAAGTTTTATAAACAGTGTAAGACCATGCTTGATTGCAGGATTCTCTTGTAATATGCTCCCTGCCTTGTCAGGCCTGACCAAGTGACTCGCTGTTTTTGCTCTACAGCATAAACTGTGGTACCTGTTAGGAGGCAATGCAATGATCATCAATCCGGTGTCTTTCTTTGGGGGGGGGTTAAAACTCAACTTTTGGAATAAAGTAGTATCTGTATATTTTACACTATAATAGTAACATTGTGCTAAAATGAGCAGATGAAATTATAGGTTTGGCAGTAGGATGATGACTTGCAAGGAATGCTCCCTACCAGGTACGGTGTCCCATGTGCCTGCTCACTATCAAGTCTCTCTGAACTGGATTAGAGTCCAATTGCTCCCTCATACTGGGCACTCTTAGCACAGGGAAAGAGACATCAAGAGCGGTTGTAATTTTGTAATTCAAGCACTTGTGAAGGTACTTTGTGCCATTCGTGACACAAGCTTGCTTTACTATGGCCCTAACATGCCTACAAGGAGTTGCATTTACCAGTGTGGGACTGCTGTGCTCTCAGCACATGACGGTTGGGATCCTGAAACATCATTTGCTCAGGAGCAATTGGCTGACTAGAACTACCATTCTCCTCTCCATTAGGATGGTTAAGTTGACATAAATTGCTCTTTCTCACCCTTTGCTGTCCTGCTTTTCCACTGGATGTCCAGGTCACAGTTCTGGCTTCTTTGTTCTATGCCCCAAAGCCATATGCATGATGTATATCCAAAATGTTGGTATAAAAACCCCACAGAGTAAAAAAAAGGGTTTATTTTGTTACTACATACAGTTTATTTAGTTTACAATTGGTGGAGTTAGTAAAATTTTATTGGGGTTATTTGACAAACTCAAAAGATTTTGTAGAAGTGCTGTATAAAAGTCCTGGTATTTCACAAAGGAGAGGGAAAAACATTAAGGACATGTTGGTCCATGGGAAATTTGTTCTCCCTCCAGTTAGGTTATGATTGGGAGTGGGACAAATGAGTACTATACCCTGTGGTAGCTGCTCTTGTTGTAAATTTGTGGTAAGACATTTTTCTAGGATTAATGGCAATACGTTTTTAGTACAAGGTGTGAAGATTGGGTGAAGATGGGTGAAGGCTGCCAGCCTAGCCAGATAGAATTTTGGAGATAATGCTGTAATCTGTAAATATTAATTTAGGCAACAGGCTTGTTGTCTTAAATGGTAAAAATAGTGTTACATGTGGAACTGAAAAAAATGTAACAACAGTGCACTCTACTGACCAAGTAAAGCATGTTGCGACCCTTTAATGTAAACACTGCTCCGGCTGGTCTAGATGAATGAATTCTTGCTATTGTTTTAAGGCCAGATTTAATAGCCAGAATTTGCATGTATAAATGTCCTTAATGGCTTTGCTTCTTGATCTGGTGTGAGCTTACTAAAGAATGTAACCTGTTAGCCTGGGAACCCAGGGAAGTGTGAAGAATGATGTAATGTAAACCAGGAATGTGGTTTTAAAAACAGAGAGAATCAGAGAGCATTAAGCATTTTTGTCTTGACCATCCAATTCAGCACTGCCTTTGCTCTATATATAAGTTTATCTTAGACTTGTGTTTTCTCTTAAAAATAGCTAGAAACTAGTGTAATAACACTGTGTTTTTCTGTGATGTCAGAACTGTACTACTGAATTATTTTAAGTATTTATCTGTGATCTCTGAAGTCTTGACTAGCACTGTGTAGTAAAAAGTATTGTCTTGTGTTTTGACTATTTGTTATTAAATAATTTGAAACCCTTTCAACTGTGGCTGTTTTTGTAGAGATAATTTAAGCTCTTTTGAGTACTTGCAGGCCTTTGGGTAAATTGTACAAAGCCACTCTAATAGCTTTAGCCCTGGGCTATACTACCAATTGGTTAATAATATTGCACAGTAATAATTGGACACCCTTTTAAGGGTCTTTGAGTAGCTGATAAATATTAGTGCATAGTGGCAATTGGTACTATCTTTTAGACTGGGCAAAAAAGGGGCACAGCTAGAGAACCTGTGCCAGCCTTCCCCAGGAGTGTCTGTGTGGTTGTATAAACTCTTATCTCAAAGTGTGTGTGTGTCAGCTACTTGGGCAGGGACACGAAGCACTAGTTGGACAGAGAGGGTGCTGGAGGTTTTAGCTTGTCCACTAGGCTGAGATATGGACCCTATAGCTGTGCCATTGGGGAGTCTTATTGGGGACCTGGAGAGCAAGGGAGCGACCAGCCCCAGACTGACTGTGATCCCTGTGTGCTCTTAAGGGAAATTACACCTTACTGTGTGTATTTGTTATCCTTTCCTCCTATATGAGATGCCCCTCACTGGTGTTAGTGGTGAGGATTGAGGCTCCTTGATTGCTGGGCCAGTGCACGGGCTTCACACAAGGTAAATATGGATGTGAGACAAAGGGAATTATATATGCACTAAGGTGTCCTTGCAAGAAATTTTACATTGGAGAAAGTTAAAGAACATTTAAAACTAGACTCTCAGAACATGTGAGAGACATTAGAAAGGGAAGAAAAAAAAAACTTGTTGCTGCACATTTCAAAAACTTTCATGATGGTGAAGTTGGGGGGGGGGGGCTACAGGGTACTATATTAGAAAAAAACATTGGCCAATATGACAGTGTCCTGGTAAAAAATAAATTATTATACAAAGAATCTGTGTATATTCTGAAATTTGATACACTGATTCTAAATGGATTAAGCAGTGAGTATAATTGAAGGTTTTTAACTTAGTTTAATGTGATTGAATAATTAATTAATTGTTTTAATGTAAATTGAGTATTGGTAAGTGTATTTTAATTTATATTGGTTTACTCTTTGAAGGTTTTTTAGCCGAAGAGCTAGAGACAATTACTTTTGCTGTGGATATCTGGCTTGGTGGTTTTCCTGCTATTGTATGCTGTGTTCTTGTGTTCCTATCTTGTGTATGAGTTTTCTATTTTCGGATGGTCAGTGATCCTTATTTGCAACTGCCATGTGTTTTTCATGATTCTGTTATGGATACTTCACATAAATCATTGGAGAGGTTTATAGTTCACGGTAGTGAACTGATGACATCCCAGGAAGGTGCTGGCCTGAGCAGTGGTAAGGGGCTACCCAAACTTTTGGAAAAATTGGAAGAAGACAGAAATAAATGTTTTATTAACCCATTTACATCTCTGGGTAGGTGTTCCACTTCTACACTTTCAATGGAAAATAAGGTACTGTTTGAGCAGTTAGAGTTATTTTTAAAGAGACTTCTGTATATTCAACATAAAAAGCCTGCAAAGGTATATAGAATTAGATATCACTCCAGGGGGTTTGACGGCATTTAAAAGTTCCTTGTTGCCTTTTGATACTAGTAAAGAAGAGGAAACAAAGTTTCAATCACAGTGGATTGCAGCTGCTCATAGGTGATCAGTGGAGTGGGTACATATTTTAATAGAAAGAGATATGCTTAATCAATGGAGACTTAAAGAATGAATTTCAACTACATGTGCGACTTTGTCTTCTCATTCCAATTCTTTCTGTGTAGATAATTATCTTAGTGAGGTGAATGAAAATTAAAGCCTTTGAAAATGAACTGGTAGATAAAAAGAAAATGAACCAAAAAAAAGATTTGTGTAATTACGAAAATGGTGATTTTTTTATGGAGAACCAATCGTAAGACGTCCTAGAATCACGTAAGATTTGAACAGCGAGAAGGGGCTTCTAAACAACATGGCAGTTCATTTGTTTTGTCAGATGGCATGGAAACATCTACAGAATAGCAGAACGAGGAATATACAACATACCTGCCTCTCCCTGCTGCTCCAAATCTGGGACAGTTACAATGGAAATTTCATAAAAACGACACAGAGGTTCAAACAAACAAGGGGCAATGGTTCAAAGAGAAGTGCAGCCATACCAGCATCCTAAAAGAGGTAAATGGTACTGACTTACCTCATGAATTGTTGGACAAACAAAATGAAAGTGGTATGAATTATGTTATTAATTTGTCAGGAAAAGTTTTATCAAATGAAGAAAATGCAGTTTTAAATCGTGGTCTAAAATTTGTACCTAGAGTCTTACCATGACTGCATTACATCAAATGTAATATTTTTAAATTAGTGAGAAAGCTGCATTTCATGGACTTTTTTAATCATTCTGTAAATAAAACTGTGGGTATAGATGTTAGTAATGTTTGTAGTAGTAGTATAGATAGTGAAGATTTTAAGTTTTCACTCTTGTTAATTCAGAAGTGGAATCTAATGCATATTGCTTCTTGGACACTAGTTATACAGAATGTAAAAGTACTTTTATGCCCCCCTTTCATCATGAAGGGATACAACATTTTTCAGCAATACTGAATTCTGCAGTTGAATCTAATATTTAAACCTGCAGACAAAGGTAGTAGCTTAGTTATGATGCATTATACGCAGTGCTTACATACGTGTTATAGACACTTAATGGAGGAAAATGTATATAAAAATGTGAATTTCTTTGTGTATAATCAAGGCCTAAAGAGTTATAAAAAATTGTTAGATAAAGGTTATAGGTTAGATTATTTTTGTAGAACAGATGTTGAGAAAAAATATGATCGTGAAGAATGCACCATGACATATTTTTATTGTCTTCCAAAAGTCCATAAAAATCTTATTGACCCTCTGGGTCGTCCAATAGTTTCTGCAAAGAATTATTTTCTTCAAAGATTGAGCTTTCTTTACATACATATTTATTGCCCAAAGTTGTTCAATTACCTTCATATATTAAAGATGTATTTGAGTTTTTAGACAAAATATCAGATGTTCAGTGGACTTCAGATATGTACTGGGTTGCTCTAGATATAAAGAGTTTATATATGAGTATACAACCTAGTTTTGGGTTGGATGCTTTACACTTGTATATAGAGGATAGCCAGTGTCTCAATATGTTAAAGAGTTGATTTATTTTTGTTTGAATAATAATTATTTTGAATTCAATGGGACCTTATACCATCAGATTCAGGGGACAGCAATGGGGGCACCATTTGCCTCCATATATGCTAACCTTTGTATGGACCTATGTGACACCAGGGAGATCGTGTCAGTCCAGCTATCTGTATTATATGTCACTTGAAAATGTTGCTATGATTTATATAGAAATGTGACAGTGCCAGCCCAGCTATCTGGAACATGATTCATATGCTTGTCTTGTACTGAGCTTCAAGGATACAGTGTACCCTACTGTAAAAGAACATAATTATATATGAACTATATACCTGTGCAAATGTATGTTTTAGTAGTCGAAGCTGGAACATATACAGAGTTAACTTGCAAAACATCAAGAAAATAAGTTGAAATTAAAAGTGCGTTACGATGTGCTATAAAAAGTAGTTTCAGTGCAGCAGGGAGATACAATGTCTAGAGTTAGAAGTTTCTTTCTGTTGTCTCAGAGAGAAGCAATTACTAGGTCTAAAATGTAAAAATATTTAATTGTTTTACAACTTCCAGTTCTAGGCAAACATCTGAGAGGTATGTATTTTTCACAGAGAAATGTTAAATTTTGTTAAGTTTCTGTTAGCCTGGGAACTGAAGGCAGGTGACAAAGAGTGATGTCATCCGAGCTAACCCAACAGTAATGTTGATTATTAATTTAAGAACTCTCTCAGAGAAACTCTGTGCATTTTGTATCTTGTCTTGGATCTAGAAACATCCACTCATCATCAGCACTACATTTGCCTTGCTCTGTAAATAAGATTTAGGCTTAGTATTTCTTTTAGAGATGGACAGGAATATAGTAAAGATTAGTTTAGATGCTTTCTGTATTTATTTGAGATTGTCCTGCAATGTTATTTTAAAATATTTCCTGTGATTCTGAACTCTGGAGTTACTTTGTTGTTTGAGTATTGTCTTGTTCTATATATAAACATATCTTTGTGGCTGATATTTGTGAGAGATTTTTAAGCTCTTAAAGTACTTGCCTATGTATTTGGTGACACTGTACAGGCCACTCCTAAATAGCCTTGAAAGTCTTGGTCACACTTACCATTTGGATAATAATAACATTACACAGTAGGATTGGACACCCTTTGGTAAGAGCCTTGTAGTGGCTGATAAGTAAGGGTGGCTGGTGGCAGCTGGTACTACCTTATAGTCTGGGCAGAAGGAGGCATAGCTAGTAAACCTGTGGCAGCCTTTCCCAGGTGTGTGTGTGTGTGTGTGTGTGTGCGTGCATCCGTGTGTGTGTGTTTGTATATCAATCAAATCTAAAAGTGTATGTGTGTTAGCTACTTGGGCAGGGACACGAAGCACTGGTTGGACAGAGAGGGTGCTGGAGGTTTTGGCTTGGCTACTCAGTGGAGAGCTCAACCCTATAGCTGTGCCAGTGGGGAGTCTTACTGGGGATCTGGAGAAAGAGGCAGAAACCAGACCCAGACTGACTGTGATCTCTGTGTGCTCTTAAGGGAAATTGTACTTTACTGTGTGTGTACTTGTCATCCTCCCAATTGGAACGTCCCTCACTGGTGCTATTGGTGAGGAATGAGGCTACATGATTACTGGGCCAGTGCAGGGGGATCACAATTAATTGTTTGGCAGTGGTGGAATAGCCACATCACATATTAATTGGTTGACTGTGGTGAGATAGCTACATCACATATTAATTGGCTTGGTGTAGATATTGAATTCCTGTAGCCTGTGTACAGTGGTCACTGATGGTGTTTGTACTCTCTATCAGCCAAACAGTGAACATTCAGAGTTCATATCACAATTGTTTTATTTTTTTTGTTAGCTTAATTAGTCAGGGAGATCAGGCAAGCATGTCAGCAGAGGAGTATGGCAAGCTGACAAGGAGTCATTTGGCTGAGGTGTGCCAGGCTAAAGGACTGGTGCATGCCAACCTGACTAAAACAAAAATGATTGCAGCTTTAGTCACAGCTGAATCACAGATTAGCAACCTGGAGGACAATCAGACTGGCTGTGGAGATGTACAACTCTCAGAAAATGGACAACTCAAGCTGTCACAGAGGACTTAAAAATCCGTCGGGAGTTAAAGAGGCTTGAGTTGGAGGCCAAGCATTTGGAAACAGAAGCAGCAGAGAGACTGAGATATCTGGAGGCTGAGGAAAATTAGAAACTGCAATGTCTAATGGCTGAGGAAAATATGAAACTTTGAAGTCTGCAGGCTGAGGAGAATAAGAGGCAGAGGCAACGTGAAAAGGAGATGCTTACTCTTCGCCAGAGTCATGGAGGTCATGGGGAAGGGAGTAACCAAACCCCAGAAGCAACAAAGGTCAGTAAATTTCTTCCGCAGTTTACAGAGGGGGATAATTTTGATAACTTCATTCATATGTTTGAGAGGGTATGCAAACAGTATAATGTTGACCAAGGGCTTTGGGTATGGTTCCTGACCCCCTTACTCTATGGGAAAGCTGGAACTGTTATGTAAAAATTGTCTGATACTGATTGTTTAAATTATAATGTTGTAAAGAACTGTTTGCTAGAATGTTTTAAGTTAACACCTGAAGCTTATAGAAAAAAGTTTCGTAAGCATAGACGCAAGGCAGATGAAAGTGTGTGTGAATATGTTGCTGAACTAAGCACTTATTTTCATAGGTTGGTGAGTGGATGTAAGGTCACTACTTTTGAAGGGCTGGCAGACCTTTTGGTGAGGGAACAAGCCCTTAGCACTTTACACTTTGCCCGAGGACATGACAATCTGGTTAGCTAATAGACAATGCAATACTGCAGATGAGTTGGGGAAGAAGGGAGAACTATACCTAGCAAGCAGGGCATCACTGCACAGGATAGGGATACCCAGTGCTGGTCATGGGTCTAAGGAAACCCATGGTTGTCTGCCCAGACTGCCCCAACAGAGTCTGCCAGTAGCAGGGAAGCCACTAGTCCAGGTACACACCCAGGACCAAGGGTTAAATGTTTTAAATGCAACCAGTGGGGCCATCTAGCATATAGATGTCCATGGAGGAAAGGTGGGGAACAAAAGGTGGGAGAACCAGTAAGTGGGAATGACAAAATGCCAAGAGTACATTGTCTTAAGATAACAAGGGAACCAAACTACCACCCTGTAGATGTCCTGATAGGGATTGATTTTGATAATGCAGTACCGTGTGTGCATGCAGTAAAATGCAGACAGGCTTGGAGACAAGCATGTGAGTCTGGTAGCCTCGGGGAGACCCAGACAAACCGCACACTTGCAGCCAGGACTGGTGAGGTGGTTACTTCAGGTTCATAGGTAGGTACTAGGCTATCGGCCCTAGGGCCTATACAAGCCCAGCCAAAAAGGTACCCTGGCTTTTGCCACCCAAGAAAATTATTTTCCTGTGCCACTGTCGAGCATAGCCACAGAAGTGATCCCTGGGGTGAATTTCCTATTTCCCATCCAATCATCAAGATTTTTCTTGAAGAGTGCTAATGATGGGATAGGAATCTATCCCTCCGGCTTGTTCTGTTTATTGTGGTAACAAGGTTTAGGTCTCTAGAGCGTGTAGCTCGGAGGGATTGGGATATCATTAAGTGGAGCATGTCCAACAGCTCTGGGTTTGACATAGCTTTGTATGTTAGGCAGAGATCACCTCTGAGTAGGCGATATGCAACGGGTAAAGCTGGAGTTTTTTGAGACGGTTTGCGTAGGGCATCTGTTTGAGGCTGGTAATCCTCTTTGTGAGATATTTCTGTGGCCTTTCCAGTTGTTGTAGATGTCTTGTCAGGTACATAACAAAAGGGGCGTTCTACTCTATAATGGGTCGAATGAGTGATGAGTAGAGGGGAACAATTACCTCTTTTTTTCTGGATGAGAAACCTTTTATGATGAGGTGTGCCATGTAGAAAGATTTCCTGACTACTGTGGCAATGTGATTATCAAAAGGAGAGACTACTGTCCACCTGTGTCCCAAGGTCTCTTATCACACTTTCAGTGTTAAGTAAACTACCACCTATGTTGTAGTTCATGGGTACAGAGTTTTTACCAAAGGGGATGACAATGCACTTTTTGGCATTGAGCTTGAGGCCATGGCTTTGACACCAGGCATCTGTCTCAGTGATGCCCTTTTGTAGCATGTCCACATCGTTAAGGAGTTTCGATTATGGCTCCTAGTTTGCAGTCATCTGCGAACTTCATTAGCCAAAGACCTTCTGTGTTAGCTTGTACTTCAGAGAAGTAGATACCAAACAGGAGAGGACCCAGGACTGAACCCTGTGGTACTCCACTTATCACTGGTCTGAGTGTGGGTTCTGTCAGTGAGCCAGTTGGCAACCCATCTTGTGACATAGGGATTTATACCTAGTTTAGTTAGTGTATCTATACTTCCAGAGTGGGGGATGGTGTCAAAAGCCTTGGGAAGATTTAGATAGGCTGTGTGAACCACCTTACCCTCGTCTAAGGCTTTGGTGATTAGTTCAAAGAAGTCTATCAGGTTTAGGAGACATGATCTGCCTTTTACAAACCTGAACTGGGTGGGGTCCAGAATTTGGAGATTACCAATGTCTTTGTTTATAAGTTCCATGATGATACGTTCCATGGCCTTGCAGACCAGGCTCGTCAGGCTAATGGGGCAGTAGTTTCTGGGGTCCATGGTGGTTCCCCCCTTGTGGAGTGGGATAACCGTCATTGTGTGTTATTCTGCAGGCACAAAGCCTGAGGTGAGGCTATGACTGAACATGGTAGTTAGGTGGGGTGCCAGTTCGTTCTGTAGGGGGTGAGAGGGGGGTAAAGTTAGCACTGAACCTATCTGCCAGGATGTTGGCAATATCAGTTGGGTCTGTATATTTAGTGCCATTGTGCTGTAACTCAGAGCAGATCTAAGTGTTGCCATTGAGATTCTTGACATAGCAATAGAATGCTTTGTGGCTGTCTTTAGAATCTGTGGCAGTTTTGTTTTCGTAGCTAGCTTTGAAGGATTATATCAGCGATCGCAGCTTCTTACTGAGGCTGACCAGGGAGCTCCTCCACTCATGGGATTTTACTCTCTTTTGCAACAGTTTCTCCTTTCTGTTGTACAGTTTGTTTATGGCAGGGGACCACCAGATTGGCTTCCTTTTTTGGAGGATAGCATCTTGGTTCTGTTTGGGATAGCATGATCAATGCACTCATGTAAGTGCTTATAAAGTGCAGTTGTGTAGGATTCAGTAGTCGTAACTGTATTGTCCATCTGCATGGGTGTCATGACGTTCACCACTTCTGTCTTAAGAAGCATGAAGTTGGCTTTGGAGAAATTTTTTACCGTGGTTTCCTTAATGGGGGGTGGGGGCAGGATGTGTATATCTAGGGTGATTAACTTATGGTCAAATCAGACCAATGAGGCGTTGACTTCAGGTGTGGAACACCAGTCACTCGTTGGTAATGACTAGATCTAGGATATTGTTGCCCCTGGTGGGGGTGTGGATAAGTTGATCCAGGGCATTGGAGTTTATGAATTCCAGAAAGCATTTAGCGAAGGAGTTGGTACATGAGTAGTTTTCCCAGTTAATGGTGGAGTTATTGAAATCGCCCATTATTAGGGTGTTTGGTTGAACCCTAATATTTTCCAGTATATAAAGAAAAGAGGGTGGGAATCCTGGAGCATGGTGGGGGATCTGTAGCAAGCTACAATTTGGATTGCAGTTTTGTCCAGAGTTAGTAGCACTTGGATAACCTCAGATGCATTATGCTGAGCAAGTAGTCTAGAGGTGTGGATATCCTTAATGAATATGGACACACCTCCGCCTTTGGTGTTCTGGTCCAGGTTACATGGCCAAAAAGTGTGGTATGAGTTATAGCCTGGTAGTGCAGGGGTACTCTCTGGAGCCTTGAACCAGGTCTCAGTCACTGCACAGATATCGATGTTCTCCATTTTAAGGAGTGCCTCGAGTGAGTGCATTTTGAGATTTAGACTTCTAGCACTGAGTAGCATCACCCTCAGTTTTTGCTTGCCTGTTCCTCTTGCAGTGGTGAATTTGTCATTTGAACCTTGCCTAAAAAGGCACTATAGGTGCGGCAAGAACCTTAGCCAGTATCTGGAATCCCAGGGGTGACAGGTACAGGCCATCACTGGCAAAGCATCGTCGTCTGTCAACCATGTCATCCCAGGCAGACAAATACTGGATCCCTTTAGAATGACACCAGAAGCTTAGCCAATTGTTGAAGTCAATCATTTTGTCCTTGTACTGTGGTATAATTCTGGGTGATGGCAGAATGCTACTCAGGGCTAGGGTCATACCTGCCTGAGCTACAAGATCGGAGAGCTCTTCCATGTCTCTTTTCATGTAGTCCAGAGAGGTACCTCTCAGGTTGTTCACACCAACATGGACAATGACAGTGTCATATTTGTACTGTGTGTTTGGTACATTGTTTTGCCTTATTGGCTGTGGTTGAGTGGCACACTGAGTCTGCGGGCTATGTGTCATTTTGGGTTGTGTTGGGGGGTGGAGGTTGCTTGCTTTTCTGCTTTGGAGGTCTCTGTTGGTTGAGCAGATTATTATTGAGAGCCTCCGCAAATGTTTTTGTGTTTCTATGTGTGGATTTTGGTGGTGTAGATTTAGTGAGACTATGTGATGAGTGTGGTGTGGTGCAAGTGTTTACCTTCTCCTCTTGACTGTCTTGGTTGGAGAGATCTTTACCTCCAGTTTGGCTAGATAAGTGCATCTCTCACAGGTTGTAGTATTGGGTGGTATGAGGAGATGGTTGTCTGTGTACATGAGACAATTTCTACATTGCCCCAAGATGCCCAGATTAATCATATAAACCGGAGAGAACACTGGGAGCTGACCCTTGGACATGCCTGAATAAAAAACTATTTTCCTCTAGATAAGTAAGGAAAGTGAGTACAAGAGCTGTTTTTCTCTAAGCAAGTGAGGACAGTAAGTACCAAAACTGTTTTCCTCAAGGTAATGAGGAAGGATGAGTGCTATAGTAATTAGTAGCTTATTTAGTGCTTACAACACGTTCTGAGCAAGTGCTGATCACGAATAAGCAAATTCAAGTGCTAAAACTAAGAATCTGTATCTGGATTAAACTAGTTACAGAAAAGAGGGGAAACAAGTGCAAATGCGGGCTTTTTAATCAGAAAGTTGAGAGAGATGGAAAAACTGCTGAAATGGCTAATTACTACATTTTGTGGGCCAGAACCACTTTAGGACATATGCCACAACAGACTCCTTGTGGGATTTACACTCACCATTCCACTCATCTCAAATCAAATCTAGAGGTCCCCTCACCCTTTGCCAATACAGCAACTCAAAGGGTGAAAAATCTGTGGATTCCTGGAGAACCTCTCTGACTGAAAACAACAGATAGGGCAAATATTTGTCCCAGTCCCTCTTAAACTGGTCTGCAAATGCCCGTAGCATCATCTTGAGTGTAGAGTTTAACCTCTTAACAAGATCATTAGTCTGGGGATGGTAGGGGTGGTCTTTAGGTGCTTCACCCCACAGTACTTCCACAGACAAGCCAGCAGGTCTGACATGAAATTGGCACCTCTGTCAGTCAGTATTTCTTTTGGGAAACCTACCCTTCTGATTTGTCACCTGTTCTCCTCAATGGAGGACAGCGACACTGCCTCAGGGTATCTGGTAGCATAATCTATTACTACTAGGATATTTTTTTTCTGTGTGGAAATTGGGGTACTCAGAGGCCTCACAATATCCATAGCTACCCTCCGAAATGGCTCCTCAATCAAAGCCAAGGGCATCAAAGCTTTCACATTGTCTCCTGCCTTGCCTACCTTTTGGCAGTGCTCACAGGTCCTGCAGTACCCTGTTACATCTCTGGAAATCTCAGGCCAATAGAAGTTCTGCATAATATGTATCTTTGTACATTTTATGCCCATATGACCTGCAAAGGGAATATAATGGGCTATGGCTAGAAGTGTCAGATGCTAGGCTCTGGGCACTACAAACTGCTGTATTCTCTCATCCTCTACCCCTCCCTCAGGGGTCCACTCTCTATACAGTAACCCTTTGCCCCAGTATACAGATTCCCCCTTCCCTTGAGAATCAGGTGCCTCACTGGCTACCTGCCTCAGGCCTTGCAATGTAGGGTCCAAAAGCTGAGCCTGTCTCAACTCTCTCTTTGTAACCCTTCCCAGCTCCCTTCCACAGGAAGTCTGGCATCCTCTGACAGCGGTATCTCACTGTCAGCCTGGGTACTACTACTCACCTCTACCTTTGCAGTCACTCTGTCCAAGGGAACATCAGTACCCACAAGCAGCTGTGGCTTACCTTCAGTCTCACTGCTACACTGTAGCTTCCTCCCTGAAGTAACCACCTCATCAGTCCTGGCTGCAAGTATGTGGTATGTCTGGGTCTCCCCCAGGCTACCAGACCCGCATGCTTGTCTCGAAGCCTGACTGCGTGTAACTGCATTAGCACATGGTACTGCCTCATCCAAATCCTTCCCTATCAGGACATCTGCAGGATGGTAGTTCTGTACCCTTGTTGTCTGAAGACAACCTACTATTGGCATTTTTGTCTTCCCCACTTACTGGCTCTCTCAACTTTTTTTTCCCATCTTGCCTCAGTGGACATCTGTATGCCACATGGCCCCACTGGTTGCATTCAAAACATTTAACCCTAGGTCCTGGATGTGTACCTGGACTAAAGGCCTCCCCTGCTACTGGCAGATTCTGTTGGGGCAGTCTGGGCTGCCCACCATGGGTTTCTTTAGACCCATGAAAAGTACTGTGGGTCTCTTTCCTGTGCAGGGATGCCCTGCTTGGTAGATATAGGTCTCCCTTCTTTTCCAACTCATCTGAAGTGGCACATTGTCTATCAGCTAACCAGATCCTTGTGTCCTCAGGCAAAGAGCTAAGGGTTTGTTCCCTCGCCAGATGGTCTCTAGCCCTTCAAAAGTGGTGACATCCACAAACCCACCTATGAAAATAAGTGCTCTGTTCAGCAGCATATTCACACACACTTTCATCTGCTTTGCGTCTATTCTCACAAAACTTTTTCCTATACATTTCAGGTGTTAGCTTAACAAATTCTAACAAACCGTTCTTAACAGTGTAATTAAAATATTCCTGATCAGAAATTTTAGACAACACAGTTACAGCTTTACCATGGAGTTAGGGGGTCAGGAACTGTACCCAGAGCCTTTGGTCAACATCATACTGTTTACATACCCTCTCAAACATATGAATGAAACTATCAAAATTATCCCCCTCTGTAAACTGCAGAAGAAATTTACTGACCTTTTGTGCGTCTGGGGTCCAGTTACTCCCTTCCCCATTCCCTCCATGACTCTGACGAAGACTCAGAATCTCCTTTTTGTGCTGCCTCTCCCACTCCTTTTCCTCAGCTTCCAGGTGTAGCAGTTTCTCATTCTCCTCAGCCTGTAACATCGCAGTTTCTCATTGTCCTCACTCTCTAGATGCCTTAGTCTCTCAGCTGTTTCTGTTTCCAAATGTCTGGCCTCCAACTCAAGTCTCTTTAGCTCCAGATGGATTTTTAAGTCCTCTGCAGAAAGGTTGAGCTGTCCATTCTCTGAGTGTGGTATATCTCTACTGCCAGCCTGATCGTCCTCCTGGTTGCTGTTTTCTGATGCAGCTGTGACCAAAGCTACAATCATGTCTGTCTTAGTCAGGTTTCCATGCACCAGTCCCCTAGCCTGGCACATCTCTGCCAGCTGGCTCCTTGTCAGCTTTCCATACTCCTCTGCTTACATGCTGCCTGCTCTCCCTGACTAACTAAGATAACACAAGAAGTAAAACCATTGTGATCTGAACTCTGAGTATTCACTGTGTGGCTGATTTAGAGTACAAAAACACCTTCAGAGATCACTGTACACAAGCTACAGGAATTCACACTACCCACACCACTACAAGCCAATTAGTATTTGCCAACTAATTTACATGTGGTGTGATATCCCACCACTGCCAAACAATTAATATGTGACTCCCATGCACTGGCACATCAGTCAAGAACCCTCAGTCCTCATCACTAACACCAATGAGGGGTGTCCATATAGGGAACGGATAATAAATGCACACACAGTAGAGTACAATTTCCCTTAAGAGCACACAGAGATCACAGTCAGTCTGGGGCTGGTTTCACCCTTTCTCTCCAAGTCCCCAATATGACTCCCCACTGGCACAGCTATAGGGTCCAGATCTTAGCCTAGTGGGCAAGCTAAAACCTCCAGCACCCTCTCTGTCCAACCAGTGCTTCATTTCCTTGCCGAAGTAGCTGACACACACACACACACTTTGAGATAAGAGTTCTATACAACCACACAGACACTCCTGGGGAAGGCTGGCACATGTTCTTCAGCTGTGCCCCTTTTACCCAGACTATATGGTAGTACCACTTGCCACCACCCACTAATATTTATCAGCTACTAAAAGGCCCTTATGAAAGGGTGTCCAATTATACTGTGCAATATTATTATCCAAATGATAAGTGCAGCTTAACAGTCAAGGCTTATTGGAGTGGCTTGGCCAGTATCACTATATACATGCAATGTACTCTAGAGCTTAAATTATATCTACACAAAACAACCACAGTTGAAATATTTAAAAATATTTAATATTAAAAACACGACAATACTTCTTACTACACAGTGCTAGTCAGTTGTTCAGAGATTACAGGGAAATGTTTAAAATAATACACTAGAAAAGTTCTGACATCACTACAGAAAAAAAACTAATGTAATCTTCCTAGTTCCTAGCTATATCTAAGAGAAAACACAGTTCTGAAATAAACTTACATATAGAACACAGGCAGAGTGCTGGTGAGTTGGATGTTCTCAAGATAAATGCTCAATGCCCTCATTCTTTCTGTCCTTAATTTGATAATACAGTACCACTGATTCATTTCAGATTACACCATTTCTTTCTGGTTCTCAGGCTAACAGAACTCGGAGGTTAATAGCCCTTTTGATCTTGCAGCTGGTCAGGAAGCCAGAACAATAAAATAAATTATACAGGGAGGGTGACCTAATGGTTAAGGTGTTTGCCTTACAAACACAATGTACAGGGTTTGAATCTCACAGGAGATAATTGGTTAGGCTTAAAATAGCTCGCAAGGGCAGTTAGCCTAGTACTAATCTATGAACCTATGTAAATTCTAGCCATTAACTCTGGCCTCAAAACAGTAGGCAGAATGCCTCCCTCTAGACATCTCGGCTCCGAGTTTTAGGTAAAAGAATTTCACAGTGCTTGACTTATCAGCTTTCTTACAGCAGAGTGCACTGTTGTTACATTTTTTCCAGTTCAACATTCAATACAGTCTTTTCACATTTAAGAGAACAAGCGTGTGGCTTACATTAATATTTACAAATGACAGAATTATCTACAAAATTCTATGTAGCTAGGCTGGCAGCCTTCACCTATCTTCAAGAGGACATCTACTTTTATGGTAAGATTTTATACAACTGCACTCTGTCCTTTTATATCACTGTTGTAGTATTCTTCATATAGGGTTGAGTAAAAAAGCTCAAGAAACAGAATTGGAGGTGGAAGGCTGACAACAGCCCTTAACAAACCCATATAAAATACGTTCAGCAAAACCTACTGTGGTCTTAGAAACCATATCCAGGTTATAATGCTCAGTAAAGGTATGCACTGAAGACCATGTAGCAGCCTCAGGGATAGAATTGGTGTCCAACCTCTTGAAGAATATACCAGAAGAGACAACAGCCCTAGTGGAATGAGCTCTAACAGAAGTAGACAGAGATTTGCCATGAAAAGAATAACAAAAGAAAATGGCCTTAGATATCCAGGAGGTGATGGTTTGCTTAGAAACAGCCAAACCCAAAGACCAGGGATGAAAAGAAACAAAAAGCTGATCAGACTTACAAATAGTCCTAGTTTTATCCAAATAGTACCTGAACTGTCTGTGCAAGTCCAAGGTATGCAAGACCCTCTTACTAGCAAACTGAGGAGAAGGGAAAAAGGACAGTAGTTGTACCCACTGATTCGAGGATGGCTCATTTACTGCCTTGGGCATAATAGAAGGATTGGTACGAAAGGACATCCTGTCCATGTGAAAAAACAACAAAGGAGGAATGACCACAAGGGTATGGAGCTGAGAAACCATCTGAGCAGAAGTAAGAGCCAGCAACAAAACAGACCTCCAGGTGCAATATTGTAAAGAAGCATAATCTGCGGGCTCAGTAGGTACCTGAGTCAATTTTTCCAAAATAAAATTAAGGTCCCAAGGAGGAGGACTAGGTTTTCTTAGAGGCCTAATATGCAGGACATCTTTAAGAAATTATTTGATCTCAAAACAAGAGTCTTCACAGAAGAATAGGCCAAGCCAGACTGGAGCAACTAATACAAATAAGAGAGGAAGAGAGGGACCCCCACTGAAAAAGGCATAGTATCAGACTAAAAATCTTTTTCATTTGCACATATAAAATTTTCTGGTTGAGGGTTTCCTTGCTTACTGTAAAACTCCAAACACAGCCTCAGAAAAGAGATGTCTAAAAGGGATCAAAACCCTATCACCCACCATGTCAGTTGCTGAGTGGATAAGTGGGGATGGATGAGATACCCCTTCCCCTGTGTGAGGAGAGCCAACCCTTGAGGTAACTTGTGGTGACTGCCCCTGGCCAGATGCATTAAGAGGGGGACCAATGCTGTCTTGGCCAAAAAGGAGTCCCTAACAAGATTTTTGGGGAGTCCAGCTTTATCTTCTACAGGGCTCTTGGAATCAGAGGAAGAGGAGGAAATGCATAAAGAAACATCCCCTTCCAAGAAAAAGAAAGGGCATCTGTCTTCCACACCAGATGGCATGGCACTGTGGAATAGAAGAGAAGAAGAAACATGTCTCTGGGAAGCATCCATTTGTGAGTCTGTGTTTTGCAACTGCTTAGAAAGTTTGCCACTAACTTGTGTCCTGAAGGAATGTGTACTGCCTGAAGAGTTAACTGATGACTGAGAGCCCCTTCCAAAGCCTGAGGCACCCCTGCTTGTTGACATACCACATCACTGTAATGTTGTCTGTGTACACCATTAATGGGCCTGGAGAGAACATGGTGTGAAAATCCTAAAGGGCCAGAATCAAAACTATCATCTCTTTGATGTTGATACCGTCTGACTTCTGATAGGGAGGCCAAAGACCCTGAACTTTCAGGTGCCCAAAAGACATCCCCCACCACATGTCTGAGGCCCCTGAGAAGGGACTGGGGGGCTGAAAGGGCTGGCCTGGGTTGAGAGTAAACTGTTAAATCCTCCACTCTAATTTCTTCTAGAGATAGGTAAGGAGAGGTACACTGAAATCCAGAGGATGGTGATGTTGTAGCCAGACCAACTTGAGGTACCACTGAAGCTTCCATATATGCAGTCTGAGAAGAGGAAGCAGTGGAATAGAAGATGCCACAAATCCCGGGGCTCGAAAAAACTCCCGGGCTGGCATGACAGTCAGAGGAAAAAGAAAATGGAAGAAGGCTGTCAGTGACAATACCTTTGTAGGCAGAAGAGAGGCCAACATTGGCACCATCTGAATCCTGCATCCCAGATGCACATAATCCTGATTACGAGTGAGGACGGACCTTTGGAAGTTGATAGTAAACCACAGACTTTGAAGAAGAGAGATGGTAAACTGCAAATCCTGTAACAATCAAAAGGGAGAAGGTGCCTGAAGCAATAGGTCATCTAGATAAAGGAAAATCTAAATGCCTTGAATCCTGCAGGAGGCAAGCACAAGAGCTAGGAATTTTGTGAATACCCCTGGGGCAGCAGAGAGGCCAAAGGGCAAAGCAGAGAAGTGAAAATGAGAGGAAGACACAGAGAAACCTAAACCCTTCCTGCAAAGGTGGTGAATAGGGATATGAAGATAAACATCTTTCAAATCTAAGGACACCAGAAATGCCTGGGCTAATAAGAGAAAAAAAACAGAGTTTTAAGAGTAAGCATCTGAAAAGAGGCAAACTTGAGAAAGGTGTTGAGCAGGGAGATATCCAAAACAGGTTTCCAATTGCCCTTCTTTCGAGGAACCAGAAACATCCTGGAATAAAAACCCTTTCCCACGTGGGAAATGGGGATAGGTTGAATGGTTCCTCGGTTCAACAGGGACCCTAGAACCTCTGGCAAATGAGGAAGTTTCTCTAGAGGAGGTTGAGGAATCCCTGAAAAAGGAGGGAGAGATTTACATACTATGAAATAACCCTGACAGATGATAGAAATAACCCAAGAGTCTGAAGTAATGAGATGTCAATTTGGAAGTCAAAGGGAGAGTAAAAGGGACAATTGAACTTGGACTAAAAGAAGGGGGAAATGAATTGTGAAAGAGAAGCAGGCTTATTAGATAAAGGAAGCTTCTAGGCCACAGAAATCCGAGAAACTTTAGCAGAGGGGGCCCGCTTCCCACTCTTCCTTCCCTTAGAGGCATGGTGGGGTTGCCTGCAAACAAAAGCAGACCTAGAAGGATAATTGCTCTGGAACTTAGGGATAGAAGAGATAAAAATATGGTTAAGGTCTTGTAAGAATTTGCCTTTCACTTGAAGAGACTTAAACATATCAGCAGCAGTAGCAGTCCCAAAAAGATGTGTATTATCCAAAGGAGCATCCAACAACATGGCCTTAATGTCCTCAGGTAGAGACTGGAGCTGAAGCCAAGAATAACATCTCATGATGGACCCAAAAGCCACAGCCCTAGAAGAGGTATCAGCAGCATCATAGCTACACTTAATAGAGTGGAGAGCCTCTTCAGAAGACAAACCTAAAAAAAGATAAAGCAGAAAATTTGCCTTCAGAATCAGAGAAGTCAGAGATAACCTGACAAGCCTGAGCAATCAAGACCAGAGCATATCTGGTCATGTGGGTCTGCTTATTAATAGCCCTAAATGCCAAAGTAGAAGCATTGCAAACTTTCTTACCAATCCTCTCCATTGCCCTACTATCCTTATCAGAAGGAAAAAGTTTAGAACAGAGCAAAAGTTTAGAAAGTTTGTCAGAAGAGATTGACACCACAGCAGGATCAGCAGAAGGACATTTAAATAAAAACTGACAGTCCTTGTGAACCTTCCTATCAGGTTTCTTAGGAGCAGGAGGCTGAGAATCGGGAGACTTGGAAGCAGCAATGAAAGTTTCTAACTGGGCAGCTAACACAGGAAGAACTGCTGATTTGTTTAGGAGTATCCACCTGAAGCAACTCATAATATATTCTCTAAATATCAGACACTTGAGAATAATCCCACTTAAAGAATTCCATCATCCTAACAATTGTGTCCCCAAAGGAAAATTCCTCAAAATGAGACACGGGGCTAACAGACTCCTGTTCATAAGAACCATAAGCCAAAGGTTAAGGCATCTGTGAAGAATAGAACAATGACCCCTCACCAGATAGTGAATCCTCATCTGAGGAATCTGGCTCCCTAAGCCATTTAGAGGAGGTAGAGGTTCAAGGAGGAGCAGGTACTGAAACCCCTTGTGGAGGCTTTGGGGCCATTAAGGCAGAAAATGAGCCCTGAGTAAACTCTTGCCATTCTCTTTCAGGATCCATAGGATAGACAGAAACATGCTTCTGTTTTTGTCTTTTGCTTGAAGATATATCAGCCCTAACAAATTTCTGAAGCTCTGACCCTTGGTGAGATTTGATAAGAGAACCCAGAACTTCCTCCCTGACCAATATCTGCAGAATCTCTCTAGGACCCTCCAATATAATCAACAGCTCTTTCCCCTCGACATCTGGAGCAAATGCTTGCAAAGTCTTAGAAGACGTGTGAAAAGACATTTCCATGCTGGCCTCAGTCAGAGGAATCTGACGTAGATGCCGAACAACCTACAGATCTATTACTTGCTTCTAGAGGGATGTCCAGTGGAAGGTGGACAGCTAAAGAGTCTGGACAAGACTTCTTGGCCTTCTTTTTACCTAGTAGGAGTATCTCCCCGGTTAAAGGATTTTGCCATGGTACCCTGGGCTAACTGTTTAAGCCATTGGTTTTAAAGATAAATGGCCAGGGAAAACAAATGGTTTCTGAGTGTCAGGCACAAATGCCTTACAGATACTGCAAGATGTATGGTTGTGGAAAATGGGTCTTCCTCAGGGACCCAAACAATAAAGACACTGTTTGTGACAATTCCTATGGGGAATCTGCCTCCAACACTGACATTTTCACTTCTTGGATGAAATGAACTCTAGATAGAAAAAGAAAAAAAAAAAGAAAAAAAAGCAACCCTAATGGGGTACTTATCTGGTGTACAGACCAACTGGCAAAACCAGTGGCAAAGAAGTTCTAGGTGATTGCGTCAGTGTGTCCCTGTTTTGCCTTTTGTTCTGTGATGTATGGTGTATACAAGATCTTATTTATTTATTTATTTTACATTTGTTTACCGGGTTTGACCGACTGAGCTAAGTAGCCATTTTTCAGCGGAGGCCTGGGGAGAAAAGCTCTACATGTTCTACAGATTAACATTAAAAAAAAATAAAGTAAAAAATAAGTAAACAATCAACAACTGGTTTACAGAAAATATTCAAAGCAAAATATACATGAAAAACAAGGATTTACTACAGTAAACTTATCATTATGTCTGTCAGATTTAGAATCCTACATCATTTAGAAGGACTAACAATATTTTTGTCGCCAGATGTAAAATCCTACATTATGCAGATAAGAATGTATGTAATGTGCCTAGGATAGAGATGTTAATGTGAGACAAGGTCTAGAAAGTTAGATAATTTGGGAGCAGATAGAGGTGTTTAATTAAGGGTTGATGAGCTGTTTAAGTGGGTGGGTAGAGATGCAGGTCCATTGTCTTAACAGGCATTCTTTAGTGGCTAACTTGAATTGACTGAGTGACCTGATCTCTAGTGGGAGTTTGTTCCAGGCCTTGGAAGGATTATAGTTATAGAGAATACATCCTTTCTCAGTTTGCCATGGTGGTGCAGCGGTAGCGTTGTCGTCTCACAGCAAGAGGTTCTCCCGTTCGATTATCAGCTGGAGCTCCTTCTGTGTGGAGTCTGCACGTTCTCCTTGCAGTCGAGTGGTGTTCGAAAGACATGCTGAATGTGCGTACCTTTGTTAAAGGTTGGACATCAGGCTGGCACCTCGGCACCATAAAAATCTACTGCCAATCATTAGCGGACTGGAGTTCCACTGTGGTGACTCCTAACTGGGAAAAGCTGAAAGAAGAAAATTTGTAGCAGATCTAGGTAAGAGCTCCGGAGGGATCTAGCAGATGAATAGTGCGAGATGACAGATGATGGAGTAGGACAGTAAGAAGGCTGATAAAGGATAGAGTGGATGATCTGGAGTTGAGGGAGAAGAAGCTGGTGAGGTAGTTCTAGCCAGTTAAGGTGTTTGTTTCAGAGACAGTGATGTGAATTGTAAGTTTGATGGGTTGCAAATTTGGCTATCTTGTTGTAGGTAGATTCAAGTTTGGCAAGGAGTGTGGAGTTGAGGCAAGTAAGAATTTGAGAGCCGTATAATAGACTGGGTAGGAGGTAGGCATAACAGCGAGTTAATTTAGCTTCACTGATGAGAAACTTTTTGTTGTGGTAGAGGAGCCCTAGTTTCTGATGAGGTTTCTTGATACAGTTGTTAATGTGTAGATCGAATTTAAGTTGGTCATCAATGATGACACTAAGGAGTTTAGTGCTAGTTTCCACCTCAATATGTGTGTTATTTAGGGAAAGGATTGTGAAAGTGGATTTAATGTGGTTGTAGTTTTTAGGAAGAAAAAGCAGTAGCTTATTTTTTTGGGGGGTTAAGGCTAAGCTGGTTATCAGAGAGCCAGTTTTCTACTGAGTTAAAGGAAGTCTGTGTTGCAGAGATGAGTGCAGAGGAAGAGTCAGCAATAGTGTTGACAGTAGAGTAATCAGCATATTGGACCAGTGATGACTGAGGACAGGAAGAATAAAGATTAGTGAAGATGTTGAAAAGTAGTGGACCAAGGATGGAACCCTGAGGGACACCAATTTTAACTGGGAGAGGAGGGGAGGGTGCAGATTGCCACTTCACTGCTTGAAATCTGTCAGTGAGGTAGCTGGAAAACCATGCAACAGTATCAGGGGAGAAGTTAAGGTTGCTTAGTTTGTGCAGAAGGAGAGGGTGAGAGACAGTGTCAAAACCTTTAGAGAGATCAAAGAATAGGCAGAAGACAGGTTTGTTATCTCTGGTGAGGGCTATAGTATTAAGGAATGGTAGTAGAGCAGTAGTAATGCTATGCTTTGGTCTAAAGCCATGTTGAGTAGGTGTGAGCAGATTTTCACAGAGTAGGTAGTGCATCGCTTGTATATGTATGCATTTTTCTTGAACTTTAGAGAGAGGAGAGGGGATGGCAATTTGTCTAAAATTAGTGATGTCTGAGGAGTTACCTCCTTTGTGTATTGGTAGAGTGAAGAATTGCTTCCATATGGAAGGGACTTTGGATTCTGAAATGGAGCAGTTGATTAAGCTAGATACAGGGAGAGCATGACATTACAGATTCAGAAACCTTTGTAACATTTTTTTTATGTAAATTATATCCTAAATGTTGTATGTGGAATACAAGTAAAAAGTGATCTGGAAGTGGATTAGTGGCACCGATAGCACCTTAACTACTTAAGGATACTTTGGGACACAAAACATTGGTAGGGACTAATAACCAGAAAGTTATAAAATCAAAGGGGAAAGAGATGTGTGTGTGTGTGTGTGTGTGTGTGTGTGTGTGTGTGTGTGTGTGTGTGTGTGTGTGTGTACTATAACCTCACCAATAATCCACTTGAACCTTAATCTGGATCAGCTTTAAAAAACTCAATATCAGAATACCAATGTTCATTTTTGCGAGACTGAAAATACCGAAACCTGACATACCTGAATGCCAAAGTTTTCCCAAGGTAAGTAAACACTTGCCCAACATGCCCTTTTCTCCACTGTAGTGCAATCCTGGAGGTGATATATATAGTTAGGGGGAATGTGAGGTGCACAGCCCCCCACCTGGGTGGGTTTTAATTACTTCAATGTGTATTTAGTTTAAGTTTAGGCAAGTGTTTACTTACCCTGGGAAAGCTTCAGGGTTTGGTTATGTCAGGTTTTGCTATTTTCAGTTTCATAAAAATGAATGTCAGTGTTCTGATCTTCATTTTTTTAAAGTAGATCCCTTTAATCTACATTGAATCATTTGGCAGGATTGGAAGCTTTCATAAAGGATCCCCTACCTATGGAATAAGCTCTCACTCAATGTCAAATAGTGTTGCTCTACCCCCCCCCCCCCCCCCCACCGAAAGGCAAGCATGATGACGGATGGGCTGTACAAGCTCACTCCTGCCTTGTTTTCGCAGACCCTTGTAGATAATGAGAATTGCAGTGGCTAGTCACCAGCTGGTATCGAGGACTGACAGGTGTCCACTTGGTAGTCATGTACTTCTTTGTTTTGCATTTGATTTTCTTAATGATACTACCAAACTGCAACTAAGCAAATGCACAATGTGGCATTATCTCAGTAGAGCATGAAGACCACTATGGTTAGAAACTGAGACATCCATATATTTCCCATTTTATGATATTGATCTGCGTAGTACTAATATCCTTAGAACTTTGTAAGTAATAATTACTATTCTAATATGGGTTGATGCATGTATGGACATACTGACTGGATAATCCGCTCTTTCCAACAATGCACTCCTGTGCCTTCAAAAGGTGACATTGTAAAAGTCTACTTTCTTCCTATTTTCATATAATGGTGGTACTCTGGAGTTAACCCTTTCCAAATCTCTGATCATTGTATTCCTACCTCTCCTCAGTTAGATACTTTTTTTAACTAACAAAAAAAACTAACAAAACAAACAAAAAAAAAACTACTTACTGATTGACAACAAAGTGATGTCTTCCTACAGCATTGTTTTGAGTAGACTTTAGTCCAGCATGTGACTTTACTATGTTTATACTAAGAAGCTAAGAGGGGTAAATAATTTCCTACTTTTCAAAAGCCCACTATTGTCAGAAAATTGTTTATCATATATTGGTGTTTATGCATCTCTCTAGGTGGCTGCCATTAGTTTAAAACTATTTCTGCTCCTAAATGCTTTGCTGGGGCAGCTAGCCACTGTGATTTGATTTTTGTGTTACAAATAAAAGTTTTGTCTCACAGCACTCTCCTCTGTCCCTAGAATAAAACTGTACTGCTTTTCAGTTTGGATCAGGTTGCTGTATCCATTCCCTTAGGATTGGGCTTCTCTGAATTTCTGTACAGTTTAAAAGTATTATTGATGTTATTTTTTTATTAATGACTTGTTTGATTTATGTTCTTTACTGTCTTTTAAAGCGACCACTGTTTTTTTTTTCCATTGTAAAGAGTGATGAAGGTGTAAGCTTGGATATTTTGGGTTGAGATCTAATAGTGAGGGCCACTGTTTGATGGTCAGACCTAACTGAGGATAATAAGTTCAGAACATAATGATGCTATGTTTTAACAACTGGATCCTTCCAATAAGAAAGTCTAATAGAAATTAAGTCTACCTATATATGTATGTGTATATATATATATATATATATATATATATATATATATATATATACATATATTACATACTGAAATACCCAATACAATGTTGTTGGGTTCGAGAGTAGGTGTGCCTTGTGAATTCTGGATGATACAGATGGGGTCCTAGAGCTGGCCAAGACATAATATGGGGCCGTTATTTACAGATACTAGAATGTGAAGGAGTTTGTGGTCATTATCTAGCTGTATAAATCTAGAAATTAAGACATTTTTTGATAGATTTATTTTTTACATTTAGTTACTGGGGAAGTCTACTGCGGTGGTGGCGCTGCAGTAGCGTTGTCGCCTCACAGTAAGACATCCGATTCGATTCTCAGCTAGAGCATCTTCTGTGAGGAGACATGCATGAATGGGCATACCTTCGTTGAAGGTTGTGCATCAGGGCCGGCAACTCGGCATGTAAAATCTACTGCCAATCATTAGCGGACCGGAGTTCCGCTGTGGCGACCTATAACCAGGAAAAGCCGACAGACACAACAACAACAAAAAGTTACTGGGGAAGTCTGACTGGGCAATGAAAACCCTTTTTCTGTGGTGGTCTATGATGAAAAGCTCCAACTTATGTAAATATAAACATTATACCACTAACAGTGATGCATATGTATGTACAAATGTTACTTAAATTCAAGAAAGGAGAACACTATAATCACACAAACAATATACAAGGTTGCGTTCATTTTGCGATATACAGAGTTACTTTTTATTACTGCAATTTTCTGCCTGCAGACCACCAAGATGGATAGCTGCTCCAGTTATACCCTCTTCAGTTTGGCCACTGCTGTAAGTGTTCCATCTCCTCTGTTATTTTTTCTCTACTTTCAAATCTACTCTCCTGACCTTGTCTTTTCACTGCCGCCTAGTTCTGTCCCATATACATTTGACTGCCTGTCCATCCCTAAGCACTCATTCTACCTACCCTACTACCATTTCAGCTAATAAGACTATTTCCTAACCTCCCTACCTAACTTCCTCGACCTGTTCTAGATTTATAAGTTTTAGCTCTCAGGGTTGTAGGCATATTCCTTAAATTTTTACTGTCAGGTACCTAGAGTCACCTGCCCTTAAGACCAGTACCACCACAGTGATTTTAAAATTAACTGCTGAAGTAAAGAGGGTCCTGTAACTGCCAATGGTCACTGCTGAAATTGATTGTTTTCTGTAGTCAGCTGCAGTCTGTTCCATCCCGCTCCATTCACCCTCGCTACGCTTGGGCTCACTCTGCTCCCCTTCCCAACCACCATACCCACCCCCTCTTTCATTACATTTATACTCTCTTAACCACTCCCCCCTGCTCATCAGTCAATCACTCTCTTCCATTTCCTCCTCTACACTTCTTTTCTAACAAACATTCATGTCTTCCCTCTTTCCACAACCATTACTCCTATTTTTCTCTCTCTCTATTGTTTCTACTTCTTATACAAGCAACATCACTAAACCCTCTTCCCTTACCTCCCAAAACAAACTATTTCACTAGCTTTACATTTTCCCCACATAATTCTTACTCCAACATTAGCTCTAGCCTGTATTATACAACTTATCTTCATTGTGCAAAAACACATATTCTCTTCACAGACTATTCCTTACATTATACACCCAACTGTCATCACTACTTTCTCCACTGTATCATCTCTAAACTTTCACATACCATACTCTATCTTTCCCATACTTTTTCTTCTCTGATCTGTACCAGAGACATCCACCCTAACCCCGGACCCTTCTCCACTTTCTTTCTCTTAAATGCTAACTCCCTAAATGCTCTAAACACTTCATATTACTACTCTAAATTTTCAAAGTATATGCAATAAAACCTCTGAGTTGCATGCCTGACTCTCAAAACAAAACCATTATCCTAGCTGCTACTGAAACATGGTTAAAACCCTCTATACAAGTCTCTGAGTTTCTCCCACCAAACTTTAGTGTAATTAGGGCAAATAGGTGTAATAAAAAGGAGGTGTTGGTGTTGCTATCATCTACTCCAACACCTTCAGCATCTTGCCATTTAAAGAATCTGTTCCTCAGTTCCAAAATGCTGAGATTCTGATCTCATTTCTGGAAATCAGTTGCTCTAAAAAGCTTTGTATTATTGTCCTATGTCCCTGGAAATAATGTAACAGTTTTATAAGATATCCTTTCTAGATTTCCTATACTATAAAAAAATGAAACAATTTATCCTTGGCAACATGAATATTGTGTGGGCTTCCATTTCCTCCAGACATACACCCTCCAGCATAAATTTGTTTCACTTCACCTAACTTATCTCTACCACTACTAGGTACAACTACTGAACCAATGAAGGCACCGTCTTAGACTGGATTCTAGTCTCAGACCCCTCCAAGTACATAGCGTCCGGCACCATGTCCAAGTGCATTAGCGACCATCTCCCTGCCTATGCTATCCATGCGTATTCATCCGTCCCTAAAGCCCACATATTAAACTTGAACAAAACCTTTCACAATTCAACCCCCATACATTTATTAGCCTCCTAAAAAGCTTTAACTGGAATAGTCTTAAAACTCTTCCATTAAATGATGCTTCTTTACTTTAATAACACCTTTTTAAATATCTTGGATAGTCTAGCTCCTAGCAGAACCAAAAGAATCAAAATCAACCATGCCCCCTGGTTAACAAAAGCCTCCAAAGAAATTATGAATAATAGGGACAAAGTATGGAAACTCTGGCTTAAATCTAAGAATCCATCTGACCTTATTTATTACAAACAGCTCCAAAACCAAGCTAAAAACCTATCTCTAAAGACAAACAGCAGTACTTCTGGAACAGCAAACAAATAGAAAAAATAACCCCAAAATGTTCTGATCTTACATCAATAATCTCTTAAACCCTGGCACCAAACCCAGTCCCTGTCCACCCCCTGACATGCCTCCTGAACAAATAGCTAGCATCTTTAACTCCTACATTATTGACACCATTGCTAACATGAATGCTACTTTTTTTCTTTACCTCTCCCAAATAATACTATTCCTACAACCCCCTCTTCTCCTTCTCCCAGCAACACTCATTACCTAAGAACTTCCATAATATGTCAAATACTTTGAATTATGCAACTCCAAGCATCAGCACCCCCTTCCTAACTGCACACAATAATCTTCCCAACCAGAATTCAGTCTCTCCCCCATCCTCACCACTCTCATCAAAAACTCCTGAAATTAAAACCCTGCTCAAACTCAGCTGATAGAATTCCTGCCAAATTTCTTGAAATTACTGCTGATGCAGTGGCCTATCCCATTAGCATTCTGATTACCAGATGTTAGAAAAATATGTGTTAATGTGTGTATGCTTAATGCCAATTAATAATTAAGTATTTTAATACACTTTTCATTCTATTTTTCATGCACTGAATTTTATACAAATTGAGTTTCATATGAGACTGAAAAAGATGCTTTTTGAAAACTGCAGTATGCTTTCTGAAACTTGCAAGTTGCCCTCTGACCTAGTAACTGCTAGCACAGCAATATTCTTGTTCATGCCTTGTGGAAATGTACTTGAGAAGCAGGTGTTTATCTGCTAGGTCTGAAGCGAATGAATGAACAATGCCTTATGTTATAAATGTAATGATTTCAGACAAACAGCTCTGTCCAGAGGAGTAGAACCTCTGCAGCTGTAGTAATTTAGAGATAGGTTCATAGGTTCATACTAGGCTATCTGCCCTGGGGCAATTATAAGCCTAGCCCGATTCTGTATGGCTTACGCCACCCCTTGATTTGAGTATACTGTGCCCTTTTTAAGGTTTAGTTTACTGTGCCTCTGTCTAATAGTGACACGGGAGTAATCCCTGGGACAAACCTACGATCCCCCATCCACTTATCGAGATTCTTCTTGAAGAGATTCATTGAGGTGCTCTGCCTCACATGAACTGGAATTCTATTCCAGAGCGAAGGGAGCCTCTGGGTTATGAACCTGTCCCTCCAGCAAGTTCTATTTATTTCTGTGCTGAGGTTCAAGTCCCTCGAGCGTGTGGCTCTAAGGGATTTAGATTTACTGAGGTGGAGCATGTCCATTAATTCTGGATTTGACATAGCTTTGTATGTCAGGCATAGATCGCCTCGAAGTAGGCGGTATGCATCTGAGTAGAGCTGAAGTTTTTTTAACCGAGCAGCATATGGCATCTGTTTGAGACCCTTGATCCTCTTGGTGAGATACTTTTGGGGTCTTTCTAATTGCTGCAGGTGTTGGGTAAGGTACATCCCAAAAGGGACATTGTATTCTATGATGGGCCTGATGAGGGATGAATAAAGGGGCACGATTACCTCTCTTGATCTAGATGTGAAACCCTTCGTGATGAGGTGGGTTATGTAGAAGGTCTTTCTAACCACTTTGGCAATGTGGTTTTCAAAGGAGAGATTGCTATCAACTTGGGTCCCCAGGTCCCTAATAACTTTCTCTGTACTTAATGGGTTTCTGCCGATGTGGTAATTTGTGGGCACATTGTTTTTGCCAAAGGGTATGACTATACATTTTTTGGCATTTAGCTTTAAACCATGGCGCTGGCACCAGTTATCTGTCTCTGTGAGACCTTTTTGAAGGATGTTTGTGTCAGCTGGAGAGTTGATTATGGCACCCAGTTTGCAGTCGTCTGCAAACTTGGTGAGCCATAGTCCTCCCACGTTTGCCTGTACCTCGGAAAAAAATGTACCGAACAAGAGTGGTCCCAGGACAGAACCCTGTGGGATGCCACTTGTGACCAGTTTCGAGTCTGACATGGCTCCAGCAACTCTCACTCTGTGGGTTCTGTCTTTGAGCCAGTTTGCGACCCATCTTGTGACATAGGGGTTTATATTTAAGCTGGATAGCGTATCTATGATGCCTGAGTGGGGTATTGTGTCAAATGCCTTTGCAAGGTCCAGATAGGCTGTGTGGACTACCTTCCCTTCATCTATGGCTTTGGCGACTGTTTTCCAAGAAGTCAACCAGGTTCAAAAGGCAGGATCTGACCTTGACGAAGCCGAACTGGGTAGGATCTAGTGTCTGTAGGTCCCCAATGTCTTTGTTTATGAGCTCCATGATGATCCTCTCCATAGCCTTGCAGACTAAGCTAGTCAGGCTTATGGGGCGATAGTTTCCAGGGTCCGTAGAGGCTCCACCTTTGTGGAGTGGGACCACTGTTGCTGTACGCCATTCTGTGGGCACATATCCTGTAGTGAGGCTGAGATTGTATAGCTGTTTTATTTGAGGGATTAGTTCCTCTTGTAGTTCATGTAGGATGCAACCTGGGATGCCATCTGGTCCCATGGAAGCAGTGTTTTTTTGCTTTGGAGAGGGCAGCCTTCACCTGAGCATCTGAGATGTTTGGGAGGCAGCCCTCCACCGGGATAGATACTTGCTCTTTGGGGGGGGGGGTGGAGAAGTTTGCACTGAACCTGTCTGCCAGGATATTGGCGATGTCTGTGGGTTCAGTGTATTTTTTGTCGCTTAGAATCAACTCAGAACAAGTCTGGGAGTTGCATCCCAGGTTTCTAACATAACTGAAAAAAGCCTTATGATTGTCTTTGGTGTCCTGTGCAATTTTTCTCTCAAAGCTGGCCTTGGAGGATTTTATGAGGGATCGTAATTTTTTGCTAGTACTGATCAGAGATGCCTTCCCTATTAGGGATTTTGCTCTATCATGTAGTAGCTTCCTCCTTCTGTTGTACAGTTTATTTATGGCAGGGGTCCACCAGACTGGATGCCTGCCTTTGGATGATTGGGTCTTGGTTTTGTTTGGGATAGCATGAATCATGCATTCCTGGAGATGTCCGTAGAATGCATTTATATAAGATTCTGCAGTTTGGGCTGTAGTTTCCACTGGCCCTGGGGCCTTGAAGGATTCCACTTCGGTTTTGAGAAGTGAGAAGTTCAATTTTGAGAAGTTTTTCACTGTGGTTTTCTGGGCTGGGGGTAGGGTCGGGATGTGGACATCCAGTGAAATTAATTTATGGTCTGATCTTACCAATGAGGGATATACTTCTGGTGTGGAGCATAGAGTCCCCATGTTGGTAATGATCAGGTCTAGTATGTTGTCCCCTCTTGTGGGAGTGGTGACTAGTTGTTCCATAGCATTTGAGTTTATAATTTCCAGGAATCTTTGGGCTAAGGTGCTGGGGCTTGAGTAGTGCTCCCAGTCAATGTTTGGGTAGTTGAAGTCGCCCAATATAATGGTGTTCGGAGAGATCTTCATGTTCTCCAATGTTTTCAGGAAAGCCGAATGGGATTCCTGACTTTGAGAGGGTGGTCTGTAGGATGCTATAAACTGAAAAGCAGTCTTGCCCACTGTTAGTTGCACATGGATGGTCTCCGATACTTCGTGCAATGCCACTATCCTGGAGGTGTGGATATCATTGATAAATATGGAAACTACCCCTCCTTTTGTGGTTCGGTCCGGGTTTTGGGACCGAAAAGCATGATATGAGGTATAGCCTGGTAGTGCTGGGGTGCTCTCTGGAGCCTTGAACTAGGTTTCTGTCACTGCACAGATATCGATGTTCTCCATACTGAGGAGAGCTTCGAGTGCGTGCATCTTGAGGTTAAAACGTCTGGCGTTTAGCAGCATTACCCTTAGTTTCTTGTTCCTTGTGCTGTCTATGGGGGTGGGTTTGACTTTTGAGCCTTGCCTAAAAAAGGCACTATGGGGGTGGCAAGAGCCTTTGCCAATATCCGAAAGCCCAGTGGAGACAGGTGCTAGCCATCCCTAGCGAAGCAACGTGGCTTGTCGAGCATGTCATCCCAGGCTGACAGACGCAGGATCCCCTTTGAATGACACCAAAATTTTAGCCAGTTGTTAAAATCGATCATTTTGTCTTTGTACTGTGGCATCATTCTAGGTGAGGGTAAGATGCTGCTCAAGGTCAGGGTCATACCAGCCTGGGCTACATGATCAGAGAGCTCCTCTATGTCTCTTTTCATGTAGTCCAGGGAGGTACGTCTCAGGTCATTCACACCAGCATGTACAATGACTGAGTCATATTTGTATTTGCTTTGGAGTGACCTGAGTGCTTGCGTTATGTGTCGGATCCTAGCACCCAACAGGCAGCTCACCGTGACCTTCTCTTTATTCAGCCTGGTGAGACAATAGAGTCACCTATAACAAGAGTATCAGGTGTGTTATTCAGTCTTAAGGGCTGTGGCTGCTTGGCACACTGACTTTGTGGGTTATGTGTTGTGTGTGTTTTGTTTTGAGGTAGCGTTTGCTTGGATGTCTGCTTTGGAGGTCTCTGTTGCTTAGGTAGATTTTTATTTAGAGCCTCCGAGTATGTTTTTGTGTATGTATGTGTTTGGTTCGCTGATGTGGTGGGACTATGTGATACTGGAATTGTGTTGTGTGAGGTTACCTTCTCCTCCTGACTGGTTACACCAGTTTTGAGATGAGAGAGCTCAGCCTCCAGTTTGGCTAAATAGTTGCATCTCTCGCATATATTTGAACCTGTTTGGAGAGGGTTGTCCGTGTACATGAGACAGTTGTAACATTGCCTCAAAATTCCCAGATTCACCAGCTGGACTGGAGAGGAAACCATTGACTGACCTTTGGACATGCTAGAGTAATAGGGAAACTGAATTTAAGACGGATCACTAGAGGAAAGGGTAATCGTAGAGAGTATAAGAATAAGTAGTGCTTATGGTTTAATAGTGCTAACTTGTAGGATTACTTAATTGGACCAGTGAAGGGCCTTAGAATGAGAATATGGTGTTTAAATTGAGAGATAGAGCAGTTCTACGGGAAAAAGTGAAGAGCAGACTTTATGGAGCCAGGAATAGTTTAAACCCAATTAGGCGGCGCTGCCCGCTGTTGTGCTATGCTCAAAAACGCGCAAAAGAGGGTTTTAAGAGAGGAAGATGAAGGAGTTTTGGAATTGACCCAAAATGGCCAATAAAACTACAGTTTCAAGTCAGTAACCACTCCCACAGGGGCAGGCAGTGTGCTCAATGTTTTTCACTGCCACTGATCAACAGAGAGACTTTCCTTTAGCCCAAGCAAAAAATGGCCTCACAGAAACTTACAAACAGTTCAAGAACAGCAAGCCTGTAACTGAACTTTTTTAAATCTCAGAAAAGTGGGAAAAAAGCAAGATTTTTTTTTTTTTTTTCAGAGATAGCAGAGGTTAACAAGTATCAACAAGTTATAACAGTGCAGTAAATGACCCCACACAAGAGTGCTAGGCCAAAGACAGATAAAATGCAAGTTTTGAGGAAAAAACAATTTTAAAAATAAGTGCAAACAGGAAATTCAGTAAACAGCTCTAGGTTGCGCTCTAAATACAGTTACTAATGCAGAAATCAAATTTAACAAGCCAGAAAATGCTCAAAATAGGTGGCTATGCAGAAAAACTTGGCAAATAAACAGAGGAAAAATACTTAAAGTCTCAAAAGTGGCTCCTTTCTTCTCTCAGCGTTTTCTCCTCTTGGTGGGTGCTTTACCAACAGCCAACAAGCCTGAAAAGATGCCAAAACCACGAGGCAACCAGGTTTTAAGAGAGGAAGATGAAGGAGTTTTGGAATTGACCCAAAATGGCCAATAAAACTACAGTTTCAAGTCAGTAACCACTCCCACAGAGGCAGGCAGGCTGCTCAATGTTTTTCACTGCCACTGATCAACAGAGAGACTTTCCTTTAGCCCAAGCAAAAAATGGCCTCACAGAAACTTACAAACAGTTCAAGAACAGCAAGCCTGTAACTGAACCTTTTTAAATCTCAGAAAAGTGAGGAAAAAAGCAAGATTTTTTTTGTTTTTTGTTTTTTCAGAGATAGCAGAGGTTAACAAGTATCAACAAGTTATAACAGTGCAGATAAAGTAGACAAAGGATTATTAGAGAAATGAACTGCTAGCATTGTGCTTGATTTAGCCGTAGTATCTTGAATGTAACATAACATGTATCTTACTGGAAGTAATCAAGGCCATGTTGTTTTCCTCAGGAAGTTTCACATAAAAATTGATAAATCAGCAGAAATTCATGGGAAAGATGGTCAGCAGATGATGATGAAAAAGGTGGTAATCTGTAACGTCAGCATGGTAGGACATAACCAGTTTAAGAATGTATAAAAATGAAAGTATTTCCTGTTTCTGGTTAGACAAGCTCTGTATTAGCATGTTTTTGTCTCCTTGCTGCAAGATTAAAGTGCCTTAACCTGAACCTACCGTGTTTTGATCATTTTTAAAGTATATTTTTCCTTTGACAGTTTGGTCGTTCGGACCGGAAAGTACTTCTCGCTCTAGGCCTAGGTCAGAATTGGGCCCGGTGGCATGCATCCGTACGGAGAAGAGGCCAAATCGGCTCTTCTGTTTTGAAAGACAGCCGACTGAATTGTCGTTTAAAAGAGGCCAGCCACTGTTTCTAATCTGGGATTGGAGGATGAGTCAATGATCCAGTGGATCATCTCACGGAGGGTCGGGTAAGGAGGAATTACCTTATTTCTGTTTTAAGATCAGGGACTAAGTCCAGAACTGTTTTTTATCAGGTAGATTTGCATGTGCAGATCAGGGACAGAAAAAGGGGTTACTGTTTTTGTCATAGATCAGGGAAACAGAATAGGTAGGGAGTTATTCTAGATAAACTGTGAAAAGGTATAGATTTGTGGTGCCACGTTATAGAAAGGGTTACGTAACAATTTACAGCTTAGCTAAGACAGCAATGGGAAATCAGTGCACAAAAAGTTCCTGAGACCCGCCCCTAACTGAAGACGCGAAGTATATGCAATTACAGCGTGCCGACAATGTTAAGTATTACACAAAATGGGTTGATAAGTATAAATTAGAGGGTAATTTAGATAAACTTGCACTTATGAAACTTGTTAAACAGTTAAAAATAGACGCGAAAGGTCAACTAAAAAAGCAAAGACAATTAGGAGACCCTCAGGCGCATAGGTGGCTTGAGGAAGCGAATCGCAGAGAATTAAAAATTCAAAGACAATGTTCTTAGACAAAGAAGACAATAACTTGGTAATAGCAATGGCCCCTCCTTCGCCCCCTCCGCTTCCGTTACCAGAATATGAAGCGAGTGGACAAGCTGATCCACCTCCGCTGTACCCAGCTGTTCCTGCAAAATCACAACCATTTGTCAGGGATCCTATCGAGACCAGGTCTCGAACACGCGACTTGAGGAGGGAGATTGAGTTAAATTAATTAAATAGAAAATCACAGGCTATGAGTGAAGAAGAGATATGTCCGCTCATAGAAGTACCAAATCCTCAGGCAGGACAGGATCCGACTCTTTTAGTTTATAGACCATGGACACCGGAAGATATCCGGAAAGCCACGGAGGGAATTCCCCACCCAAAAGTGAATTTTAGAACATTTTTAGAAGACTTACAGGGTATGAGATTAAGTTACCATTTAAATGGAGAAGAAGTAGAAAAAGTAGTTAGACAAATTGTGGGTCCAGATTGGCATATGATCAGTGGCAACTGGAATCCTCGTGACGCACAACTTAGACCACTCCCACATACTAATGCAGAACTGGATGGCAGAGTAAAAGGTCTGACAGACCGAATCTCTGAAAAGTGGAAACCTAGGGCTGAATGGACTTGCATTAATCAATGCATTCAACAGGAAGGTGAAACAGTTGATAGATATTATGCTAGACTGTTAGAGTGTTTTAACAATCACTGCGGAATGCAGATACCAGAAAACCAGACACAAGATTCCTCATATGAACAACAGTTAAAGAATGCATTCTTGAAGGGTAGTATAACTCCCATTAGCAGCTTTATTACAAAGCACATGGTAGATCATCGAACAAGTAGACTACAGCCATTACTTGAATATGCTAGACATGCAGAAAGACATTTTAATAGTAAAAAGAAAAAGAAAACTCAAGTATTTTCGGCAGAAGATGGGTCAGAAGTATTTGTAGTACAAACTGGGAAAAAGGGTAAGAAAATTACCCAGGGAAATAAGCAATCTGACAAGCGATCAGAAGATTTCGAAGAAAGAAAGAAAAAAGGTGAATGTTTTAAGTGCGGCAAAAAAGGACATTTAGCAAGGGATTGCAGGCTAAACAAGAAGGTGACTACAGAAAATAAGGAAGATGAGGAATGACTATATGATAGGAATCATTGGATGAGAATAAGCAGGGAAAGGTAAGTGCAAATATAATAGCAGGAGTAGAGGATGTGACACAAGGAGTAGAGGATGTACATGAATTCACAGACATAGAAGAAGATGAACTTTTAGATCTAGCTCTATTGAGCTTAGAGCTTTACTTAGCAGACACGAAACCGGAAGTGACGCTTCTGGTTGAGGGGAGGGAAGTCAAATTTCTGTGTGACTCAGGGGCTTCATGGACCCTGATACACCCTTCCAAGTTACCAGAAGATTCAGAATCACCAGACTATATACTAGTGAAGGCAGCTAATGGACAGCTGTATCGGGAGCCACTCTCCCATGACATAGCAATAACAGACCCCATTTCAGGAATGACCCAGAAAAGCAAAATTGTGGTTTTTGCAAAATGCCCAGAAAATCTTTTGGGTAGAGACTTGATGCAGATATTTGGCATAGCCGTAGTTCCAACCATGCAGGGTATGGAAGCACAGCGACAAATGGATACTTTTGTAGTGCGACCGGAGGGTGAAACATATTATTGGTACAGCCAGGACTTAGTTACAACTGGTCCAGGGGCAGTAACCGAAGAACTGATGAACGTAGCCATCAGTAAGTTCCCCCTCCCTCGACATTGACAAACAGCATTTGTTGCATTGTACTCTATATTACTGTAATAGACCAGGACCTGATAAAGATTATGAACAGGAATTGTTTCAGAACCATGCAAACAGGTTAGTATTGCGAAATTTGTACTGGGATGCAGAGGGGAACAGTGTAGCAAGCTGTTCATTGCCCCAGGAATTTTTAGCACTTTACAAATCTAATCAACTGCCACATGTTAGTTTAACTAAGAGTAAAAATTTGAAATGGGCAGACTTAGGTGAGAAAGTCACAAGGTGGGAGACGCAGACAGAATTAGAGCTCTCCGAACAAGGAGTACAGAAACAGAAATTGAATTGGATTACACAGACACACCCAGCTGTGTACTCACAGGCTAGTGAGAATAGCTGAGTATTACTCTTATTGGAAGAAGAGAAAAAGCCTTGCGGGACATACCAGACACACTCTGGTCAGCAGGGAAATCAGATGTAGGACGTATACGAACAGCAGGACCAGTTACCATAATGCCAAAGTCAGCATTTAGACCCCAGAAAAGACAGTATCCCTTGAGAAAGGATGCAGAGATAGGAATCAAGCCTATTATAGCGGCCTTACTTAAGGAAGGAGTCTTAATAGAATCTCCTGATTCACCATGTAATACACCTTTATTTCCTGTCAGGAAAGCAAACGGGGAATGGCGTATGGTCCAAGATTTGCAAGCTGTAAATAATGCAGTTATACCCAGGGCACCAACGGTGCCAGATCCACACACCTTACTGAATGATTTAAAGTTGGAGCAAAAATATTTTTCAGTGGTAGACATTAGTAATGCATTTTTCTCGATACCGATACACCCTGACAGCCAATATTGGTTTGCATTTACATTTCAGGGAAAGCGGTACACATATACAAGATTACCACAGTGATATTGTGAAAGTCCAACAATATTTGCACAGGAAATGGCAAGCAACCTGGCGGGATTTATCCCGCCGAAAGGTAGTCAGATTTTACTTTATGTAGACGACATTCTGCTGGCAGCCCCCACCCAGCAAGAATGCAAAGAGGACACGATAGCTGTATTACAATTTTTAGCTACTCAAGGTCACAGAGTAAACAAAGACAAGCTACAGCTTTGGAGAAAACAAGTTAAGTACTTGGGATATGTAATATCCAAAGAAGGTAGAATATTAGATGAAGATAGAAAAACAGCAATTTTACAAGCACCTAGACCAACTACCAAGAAGGAAATTATGTCCTTCCTGGGAACTACTAATTTTTGTCGGAGTTGGGTACCGAACTATGCTTTGGAATCTGCTCCACTGGCCGATTTAATATTTAAAAAGCCGATGGCAGCACAGGATTTATTACAATGGACACCTGAAGCAGAAGCAGCTTTCTGTAAGCTGAAACAACTGATAGCATCATCCTTAGTTCTAGGATTACCAAACTATCACAAGCAATTTATTCAAACTGTAGACTGCAAGCAAGGTTATATGACATTGGTATTGACACAGCAACATGGGGACAAACAACTCCCCATAGCTTACTATTCATCACAGTTAGACCCAGTGGCGCGGCCCCTGCCCCACTGTGTACAAGCAGTAGTTGCAGCTGCAATGGCAGTGCAGGCTTCGGCCTCAGTAGTGCTATTCCATCCTCTCACATTGAGAGTGCCTCATGCAGTCGCAATTATTTTACTGCAAGAAAAAGTAGCATATCTTTCTCCAGCTAGGCATCTTTCCTGTATGACCATACTGTTGAGCCAACCTCATATGACAATTGAACGATGCACGACTTTGAATACGTCAACTTTGCTTCCAACCCTGCAGATGGCAAACCACACTGCTGCCTGCAGGAGATTGAGCAAAAGACATTACCTAGACAAGACCTTACGGATGTTCCCTTGGGTGATGCCGAGGTGACATACTATGTGGATGGCTCGTGCAGGAGGGTTCCTGCAGGACAGAACCTAGTGGGGTATGCAGTCGTTTCTGATACTGAAACTTTAGAAGCAAAATCTTTAAAACACAACTTATCTTGACAAGGGCATGTACCTTAGCAGAAGGTAAGAATGTGAACATTTATACTGACAGTCAGTATGCTTTTTCTACTGTACATGTTTTTGCGCAGCAGTGGAAAAATGGAGGAATGATAACATCTACTGGTAAACCGATCAGTCATGCGCAATTTATTTTAGACTTGTTAGATTCAATTCAGTTACCTAAAAAAGTAGCTATTTGCAAATGCGTAGCTCATACGAAACAACAGGACAGGATTTCAAAAGGTAATGCACGGGCTGATACAGCTGCGAAGCAGGCAGCTTCAGCCACAGAAACTTTTCATTTGAGTGAGGAATTACAACCCTCTGAGATTTTAGATTTAGAAATGTTAAAAACAATGCAGACACTTACTACAAATATAGAAAAACAGAAGTGGATAAAACGAGGAGCAATCCTCGAAAAGGGACTGTACATCTCCAGTTAGAAGAAACCAATTTTGCCATCTAATTTATTTAGATATGCAGCCTTGTTGAGCCATGGGCAGAGCCATGTCTCAACAGGGGGGATGGTACAGTTAGTGAATCGAGTATTTACAACCAATGGATTTACCAATTATACAAAAAAATTTTGTGCAGCTTGCCATGTTTGTAACAAGCATCATGCACAAGGGGCGTTGAAGCCTAAGCAAGGGAATTTTCCTACACCACCGTATCCATTCCATACTATTTGTATGGATTTCATAGAATTGAATAAATGTGAGAATAAGAAATATTGCCTTGTCATTATAGACATGTTTTCCAAATGGGTAGAAGCGTTTCCAACCAAAAATCCTGATGCAGCTACTGTTGCAAAGGTCCTTGTTAAAGAAATTATACCCAGGTTTGGTATACCGGAAAAGATTTATAGCGATAACGGGGCACATTTTGTGAACCAATCAATTCAGTAACTTAGTCGCTATTTTGGGATATCGTTAAAGAACCACTGTGCTTATCACCCCCAATCTGCAGGGCTAGTAGAGAGGCATAATGGGGTGTTGAAGAATAAACTTAGGAAACTGATAGCAGAAACACAGAAGAACTGGGTGCACTGTTTGCCTTTAGCACTGTTGAGTATGAGAACTGTTCCAAATGCAAAGGGATTAACTCCTTTTGAAACTTTGTTTGGGAGGGCATATTATACACCTCAGTGGAAACCTCTCATGTCTACAGAGCAGGAGGCTGACAGTTCACTTGCAGGGTATATGAGGCGATTTTTGAATAACAAACTTTTCCAGTTAAATTCTATTTCAGATAAAGAGCAACCGAAATCGGAAGCACCAGTAGCCCCAGGCACCTGGGTCTGGGTGAAGATTGTGAAGCGAAAGAATTGGAGTTCTCCGAAGTGGGAAGGTCCGTACCAGGTACTACTGTCGACACCCACTGCAGTCAAGATCGCAGAGCGAGCTTCCTGGATTCATTTGACACACTGTAAACTGGTTAAAAACTTTGAACTGGACAAAAACTTTGTTACTGTTGTACAACAAGAACAAAATGGCCAGGTACAGAGTGAATAGAGACATTGAGCAACCTCAGAAAACTTGTATGATCATTTTTATTGCAATATTAATCACACTGTTCTTTTTGTTGTGGCCACTCCTTTTTCCTGCCACAAAAGTTGAACTGATTAGACGTAATGAACCAAACATAGACTGGCATCCGAACTTTAACACTTATCAGGCAATTACACGTGTGTACGCTGAGATTTTTAATGTTTCGAACTGATGGGTCTGTACGGCCATACCAACAGCATACGGGGGTTTATTAATGACTGCTATCCCCCTAGGGGTCAATGAGACCTGGGAAAATCTGGTTTTTGACACAGTCGCTATTAAAGCACATGATAAGGTAGCACTGTATTTGCCTGTGACACAGAAAGGAATTGTATGTTTCTATAAGAATGATACCATCCAAGTGGGATGGAGCAAGTGTAATGTTACAGTACAATATAAATGTTATAGGAAACCAAATGATTTGGGTGGATCTTGTAGTACAGATTATGACTCATTTTTGAAATCTATGCATAAGACTCTTGATCAGGTACAACGCAATCCTGTACTTTTTAAACAGTTATCTGTAATAGACAAGAAAATGTTTCATGCAGGGCAGTCATTTCGTAACAAAGTAATAACTAAGGTAGAGGACTGTTATTTTGTGTGTGGTAAAAAAGCATATAAATGGTTACCTGAGAATTGGTCTGGCAGTTGTTTTTTGGGGTACCTGGTTCCGGCCATCCGACACACTGCAGTTTTGCCTCAAGGAAGTATTCGAAATACTCGAGACGTAACCAAAAAGACTGTTAAGAAACCTGAGAATCCAGTGGGACGAATTGAAGCGGGCTGGAAAGACCATCGTGATGTGGGAGCCAAGCTTGCGCACATGGACTTGAGTGATGCTGTTATATCCTGGGCAGGTATATTACCTGCATATGGTGCAGTTAAATCAATATGGGAGCTGCGAAAACTGTCCAAACTTCTCGAAGTAATGAGTAATGCGACTTTTTCTGCTCTTGAACTGATAACTGATGAACTGAATGCCATGAGAACTGTAGTGCTCCAAAACCGAATGGCTCTTGACTTCACCCTAGCGGCGAGAGGCGGAACTTGCACTTTAATCAAAGAAGAATGCTGTGCGTTTATTCCTGACCATCAGCATGAGATTAACGATCATCTCGAGGTGATTCAGCAAGTGTCGGCCATGACCAAGCCAGGCCCAAACCCTCTGACAGACTTTTTCCAGAATGCCTTTGGGGGCTCCATTTTATGAACATATTGATTGCTATTGGGGTAGGATTACTCCTAATAGGAGTTTGTATTTGTTGTGGAATCCCCTGCATGAAGAGATTAGTTAAAGAATTCATAGATATATCTGTATCTGAGACTATGTATCAAAGTACTGAATTTGAAGAGCTGCTAGAATCCGAAACACTTTCATAAAAGTTTAAACTGAATGACTTTCTTAACTGCAAATCCTGAATGGAAGAGGTTAGGAAAAGAAGCAAACTGTTTATTCTTTTTTGAAAATAGAATAAAAAAGTATTAACAGGAGGGAAATGTTAGAAAAATATGTGTTAATGTGTGTATGCTTAATGCCAATTAATAATTAAGTATTTTAATACGCTTTTCATTCTATTTTTCATGCACTGAATTTTATACAAATTGAGTTTCATATGAGACTGAAAAAGATGCTTTCTGAAAACTGCAGTATGCTTTCTGAAACTTGCAAGTTGCCCTCTGACCTAGTAACTGCTAGCACAGCAATATTCTTGTTCATGCCTTGTGGAAATGTACTTGAGAAGCAGGTGTTTATCTGCTAGGTCAGAAGCGAATGAATGAACAATGCCTTATGTTATAAATGTAATGATTTCAGACAAACAGCTCTGTCCAGAGGAGCGGAACCTCTGCAGCTGTAGTAATTTAGAGATAAAGTAGACAAAGGATTATTAGAGAAATGAACTGCTAGCATTGTGCTTGATTTAGCCATAGTATCTTGAATGTAACATAGCATGTATCTAACTGGGAGTAACCAAGGCCATGTTGTTTTCCTCAGGAAGTTTCACATAAAAATTGATAAATCAGCAGAAATTCATGGGAAAGATGGTCAGCAGATGATGATGAAAAAGGTGGTAATCTGTAACGTCAGCATGGTAGGACATAACCAGTTTAAGAATGTATAAAAATGAAAGTATTTCCTGTTTCTGGTTAGACAAGCTCTGTATTAGCACGTTTTTGTCTCCTTGCTGCAAGATTAAAGTGCCTTAACCTGAACCTACCGTGTTTGATCATTTTTAAATTATATTTTTCCTTTGACACCAGATCTATCCAAGAATTCCATGTGCCTTGACTTTGGAAAAAAGCAATCATCCTTCCTCTTCTTAAAGGTGGCCCATCTACCAATATTTCCAACTTCTGACCCATTGCTATACTTTCCCTCCTCTCTAAACTCCTAGAAAAATGTGTGCAAAAACAACTCTTAGGCTACCTTCTGAAAAAATAAAATCCTCTTCCCAACACAGCATGGGTTCCACCCAAGTCACAGCACGTCCACTGCACTAATATTCTTCTTAGACATGGTCAATAAAGCACAAGACTCAGGATACATTATTTCTGCCCTTTTCTTAGACAGCTCAAAAACCTTTGGTACCATCTCTCACATTGTCCTCCTCTGTCAGCTTTCAAGCATAGGACTATCTCCCCAGTGTCTTAATAGGTACAAAAGCTATCTTTCAAACAGACAGCATGCTGTTAAATGGCAAAATTCCATTTCCCCTTATCTTCACAACCCTACAGGTGTACCCCAAGGATTAATTTTAGGCCCTCTTCTGTTTAACATTTTTATCAACAATCTCCACCAAGCTATCCTACAGGGCTCCCTAGTCCAGTATGCAGATGACTCCACTATAGTCTGCTCTGTACCTAATACAAAATTATTACAGCAAAATACTCAAGCAACATTTTCCACTGTGGGTACTTGGCTTCCCAATAATAACCTTTCTTTAAATCCCCAAAAAACTAAACTCATGATTTTCACTCCTAAGAGAAATTCTCCAATCAATAAAGCCGACATCAATATATTCGTTCTTAACTCTACAAAAAGTGAGCTAGTAACCTATACTAAATTGTTAGGAGTAATAATCTATGAAAATCTTGAATTCGATCTGCACATTCAAAATAATATAAGACCCATAAAAAGCTAGGGTTGCTCTATAGACACAATAAGTTCCTCTCCCTCTCCTACTAAACAAGTATTAACACTGTCTTACTTATTAACCTCTCTAACCTACGGTGCACCTTTACTAACCACCTTACAGTCTTCCTTGAAATCAAAATTAGAAACATGTTAAAACAAGATAGCTAAATTTGCTACTAACAGTTGTCATTCTACTCACCACTGTATTGCCCTAAAAAACTACAATGGTTTGAATTCCCCCACTACCTATTACTCGTTCAGCTCACAATTACACATACATTTGTTTATAAACCACAAGATTGCCTTGCGCTTAGCTCCTTACTCACTCTTTACAATCCCATTAGGCCTCTGTGATCTGACGAACAACAACTTTTTCAAGTTGATAAACCTAAATTACCTGCAGGCCAGCTATTATACTCTTGTAACATTGCCAGAAAATGGAATAATCTACTCTCATTTATCCACTTACAACAAAACCCTTACAACTTCAAAATTGCACTGCACAGTCATCCCCTCTCCAACTGGATGTGTAACTGCTAAATTCCTTCCTTTGCCATTACTTAGTCTACTAACTGAACTTAAATCTGTTTGTATTCTCACTCCTGAGCAAATATTTTGATTTCTTTGATAATTCCTCATGAACTTTAACTACTTTCAATCTACCTCTTGCTTTCCCTTAACTCCATAGTCCCTTTTCCCTTTTCTTTCCTGCTCTTTTACCTTCACTCTTCTTCCTTGTCTCCTCTCTTTCTCTTTCCCACGCCTTCTGCTTTCATTTTATTTCATTCTTCTTCCTTCTCTCCTACCTCTTTCTCTTTTTTTATTGTCCATCCCACCTACAGTTCCCTTCCCTGCCTCTCTTCTTCCTTTTCCTCCTCTTTTTTCTTCTTTCATCCTTCTCTACTATGTATCACAAAGTTCTCCTCTTATGACTTCCTATGTGTGTATATATATATATATATATATATATATATATATATATATATATATATATTATTATAAATATAAACATATGTGTGTATGTTTGTATTGCTTATTCTAATAATACCTTGAATTATATGCATGCCTTGGTGCTTATAATCTGTATAATATTTAACTATTCTGTCTTGCTTGTATTGGGTCATGATATTATTATCTGTACTGCGATCATGTTTAACTTTGCTGTTAAGACATCAGCATTATCTGTTTTGTATAATTTTCATGCAAATTTCTTTTGTAATTTTTCCTTCTTGCAATTTTCTTGATTTTTCCCTTGAAACATTTTACTTTGGAAATTTTTATGTAAGTGTGATTATAATCTGGAACTTTTCTCCCTGGGGCTCCACTGAAAATGGGCTTACTTTGGCCCAGTGGAATTTCTTGTTAATGCAAATGCCAATAAATAAATAAATTAACAGTAGTGGATATCTTTAAGAAGATTTCACTTTTAGAGTCACAAAATCAGCTGTGAAGAATATTCAGTAATAATGCAGTAAGATTCTAATAATTGTAATAAGACATTTTGTGGGAATAAGTATTAGAGAGTGGGGAACAGACTTTGGTCCGTAGGAAAACTAGGAGAATGTATGGCAGATGCTACATGTAGTGATGATGTGTAAAGTGGGAATTAGCCTGGAGAAATGCAAGAGTACAGCTAGAGTATGCTAGATATTTTTATAGCTATGGTTTAATAGGTTGTCCATTTATCTGAGGAAGAACGATATAGTTGGAGTACCGGCAGTCTCCGGAGTTGCTTGATTACTAGTAGCTGGTGTTTGCCTGTGGAGTTTAGTGGAGCAGAAAGTGATGACATCATTTAGAGGTGGGACAGTGTTCTGGTTTGTCACTAGCTGTGTGTGTGTGTGTGTGTGTGTGTGTGTGTGTGTGTGTGTGTGTGTGTGTGTGTGTGTGTGCGTGCACATGCACATATAATTATATATGTGTATGGAATGCATTCAAAATGCCAAAGGTTTAAAGGATTGAAACATAAAATATCAAACCTTCTTAATTTCAATGTGGGAGGGGAGAATATACACTCTGAGAATACAAAGACTTGGGGAATGGGCAAACTCTTACTCTCCGCAAACATTGAAACCAGTTTGTTTCCAACTTTCAATGATGCAGAATATCGGGAAAAATATAGAAAACCAAAAAGCTGAAGACCACATTATCTATCAATATTAAGTATCAAATCCCTCTATCAAGTGTGTAAATGCAGGAATGAGTGCTAACATGGGTCCAGCAGATGTGTGGGCCCAGGAATAAGGGGGGTGAGTTTGGAAGTTTAATATTTAAGTCTTCAGCATTTTGGTCTTTTGGTATTGTGCATTTCAAGATTGTGGTCTTCAAATATGTGATAGGACAGTATTAATATATGGCTTACCATCTCAATAATAATTACTGCTTATTTACATCTATACTATCTTTTATCCAGGTAGCAACATTAATTCTGGTCTAGCTGCAGCAACATAACAACTCTCTACTTCCTCACAGATGACATCCTATCTAATATGGATAAGAACAACCTGACAGGAACTGTCTTCCTTGACCTTACAAAAGCCTTTGACCTAATTGACTACAACTAACCAAAATGGGTCTTACTGACTATGGAAAACCTCTGTTTGTAGATTTCTTCACCAAAAGATCCCTTAAGGTGAATGTGGACACCACCACCTTTAAAATGGAACCCCCTGGGTTTCACTTTAGCCCTTCTGTTATTTTCCATATTTATCAACAAGCTTCCATCTGATCACAGTTAGATACCGCTAATTCTTTACGCAGATGACATAGTCATCAACAGGACAAACAAATCACACTTTCTGTTGTTCACACACTGCTCCAAGCTGACCCCAAACCTTTAACCAATGGCTAATAGGCCAGATGCTTATGCTTAATCCCTAAAAAACAAACACAATGCTATTCTGAGCCAACCAAAAAATAGCCCGAGCACTCAGATTCCTTAATATTTAAAGATTTTAATAATATCACCATAGACATTACCACATCTGGCATTTGGCTAGAACAATCTCTTAACTTTCAACTACACATTCAGAAGACATGCAAAAAGCTCAACTCACTACTGTTCTGGGCATACAGATTATTGCCTTCTGTCCAAGCCACCTAAAGCTGCCATAGGCAAAGGAATACTCTTAACCATCTTCAACTTATTGAAGACAGTATCCTCAATTTAACAACACAATTACATTGTAAAATTATATGAGTAAATTCCATCCACTGTGTAAAATTGTAAAAGATCGATAAACCCCATAACAATTTTTCTTATCACTAGAGTTCCATTGACAAATTTCTTACTAATCATTAACATTTTGTTTGTCTTTCAATTTAAGATTTCCCATTTGTATTCAAAAAAGCCATACTGGACATTTGCTGAGATCCCAATTCAAAATCATATAGCTGCTGTATTAAATCCTGAAGATCCAGTAAGAATGGAGGGGTTATCAGTTTTCAGTTTTTAGTAATACACTTCTTTGCTAAGAGCATTATCATGTTAAACACTGCCAAATGATAATCCTGGATGCTCTGACAAACTCAGAAAAAAGCTTGTGAGTGTTAGAGTAATCCTCAACCTAAGGGCTTGGCATAACAGATTAATCAAATCTTTCTTAAATTTGTTCAACAACGTGCAATCCCAAAAGATATAGCTGCAGGTTCTGGGTGAAAACAGTGCAAAAACATAAGAGGGGGCAGGAAATTTTTGAGACAACTGGGGTGTAAAAATATTTAAACTGACAATGCCAACCAAAAAATCAGAACCTCCTAGACTTAGTTGTATGCTGACACCTTTTCCCATGTGATTATGGGTATGGGAATCCCTAAATCTCTTTCCCATAATAGTTGAAACAGTAACGTGTTATAAAGTTTACATATATTAATCTTACTGCTTCTTCAGTATTAACTGCAAATTGAAGGCCTACATTTGTCATGCTAATTTGCTGGGCTAAAAAAGAAAATTGTATCACTGCTAGTGAAGGAACATAACCAATCTTAACTCCCTTTGTTTTTAGTGCATTTAGTTTATATCCTGAGACTCTACCAAAATTCTCATACAACTGAAAAAAACAGTTTTGAGTCATCTTCTGATACATTAAGTACAAAGGGAGATCATCTGCATACAAGGCCAGTTTATAATTCTGATTATCTAACGTGTATTCCCTAACTGTAGATTCCCTTGAGCAAATTGCCAGTGGTTCAATATATAAGGCAAATAATGGCGACAAGGGGCAACCATATCTTCTGCCTTTATAAATCAAAATTTCCATAAATAAAATAGAACTAATTTTAATTCTGGCAGAGATTCCTCCAAAGAAGCTGTGGATTAATTGAGGAAAACTTTTAAGGAAGCCCATACAATCCAGAACCAAAAACAGAAACTCCCCTAGACTGGCTAACAGAAGAGGGATAGAGGTTTTATTTGCATGTTTCAGGATCAAAGAAGTTTTCACCAAATTATCTGCAGTAGATCAGCCCAAAATAAAACCAGTCTGATCTGTGTATTAAGCCTGGAATAAAAGCTGCTAATCTTTTAGCCATAATCACCATGAATAGTTTACAGTCATGCTTGAGCATCAATATTGGCTGATATGAAGATATCAGCAAAGGATCTTTCTCAGTCTTTAGAATATTAGAGATAATAGCTGCCCTCCAAGAAGGGAGGGGAATCCATACACTGAATAATAGAATTCACTATGCCACCAAAGAAGTGAAAACATAGTTATTGTACTAGCATATATTTCTAAGGGTAACTAGGAGTTTTACTTTAGATAACATGCTATACTCTTCTTCTACCTCAAGTGGAAATAACTAGTGAGAGAAGAGAGTCTCCCTATTCTTCATTCAATCTCTGGAGAGTAAGTGAAGAGAACAAAATCCAACAGCTTACTCCTTTGGCTGGGGGGAGTAATTTCTGGTGTTGTACAAGCTCTCCCAGTAAGTAGCAAATTCCTCTAGAATTTCTACAGGGGAGCTAATTATGTGCTCTCACCCAAGCCTATATTTTTAATTCTAGTAATCATCCTGATGACATTTTGATTCCTTAGCTTCGTAGCTTGATACTTTAGGGGCATTGATATTGTGTCAGATGACCACTGCATGTAACTCCTACGCATCATGTTATTTTATAGTCTAACAACTCCGTTACCCTAATGACAATGCAGAAATGGTTACCTCCAATACTTGTTTACTCCCCAGACATCATTCTATTTTGGATAAGGAAAATTTGGGATGTTAATCTTCCCTGTTTGTTTTGACTTCAGATATTGATATAATGTGCTAGCAATTCCCCTTTTAAAAGTGGTCCATTTCCTCACCCTGGAATCCCCTGTACCTTCCATGCCCCATCAAGGAATGGATGTATCACCACTGTGCACACATACTGCTCAAATTGTGCTCCCCTCTGCACAAAAAAAAAATTAGCTTCCATTGTGTATACACCCAATCAGAGGAAATATTAAGAATCAAATATAAAGGAGTGTGATCAGATAGCACCAGAGGGGAATATTGTAACTGTCTTATCAAGTGTTGATGTTCAGTTGAGATAAATATCTTATTCGGCCTAAAGAATGTGGCAAACCTGTATGAAGGACCAGTAAAAATATTACTGGACAAGCTTAGCATTATGTGTACAGCTATCCTTCATCCCTAATGATTTAAAGTGACTGTCTATAAACTTTCTTAATGGAGGAACTAAATTAACTCATGGGCCCGATATCACTTTGGTACGTGAACATACAGTGTTCTAATGTCCACCTCGGAGAACAATGCCTTATTGGAAAAGCAATCAAGTTCTTAACCATAAGTGCCAGCTTACTTCTAGTTGTCCCTATCAGGAGGTATACTGAAAACAGGGAAAGTAACTTGCCCAAAAAGTAACTTTTCACCCCCACAAACATACCCTCAGTGTCAGTAAGATGAGCTGTAGTATCAAATGGGTTAACTCTAGGGATAAGGATCATGGTACCCATCTGCTGTCCACCTGGATAATAAGAAAAAGTCTCCCCCCATCACTTTCCCTAATAGTTTGCTCCTTCTGATCCTAGTGTGTTTTCTGTAGCAGCAGAATATCAGGATGAAATTTCCACATACACACAAAAAATGTTTTACGTTTTTTGGTGTAGGGATCCCATTAATATTAGAAGAAAATAAACTTAATTGACTCATCTTTTTTTAGGTACCGTCAAGCTTGGGAGATCTAAGCTAAGGCAAAGTACATTTGTGTAAAATCTTACCATAACTGTTGATTTCCTTCTCTTAACTGTTGCAGTATTCTTCATAGAAGGGATGTCCTGCTCTGGGCAGCCCGACACCCGGACAGTATGAAAAAACCTAAAAAAAGATCTTGTATGTGCCATAAGTCACATTTATGTTCCACGCACAGAAAATAGGGCATAAATGGGACAGACAGATGCAACTACCTAGAACTGAATTTCCACAGAAGAGAACAGTCACCATAGGACAAAGGAGTCCATGCACATCCAGGAGAAAACAATGCACAGAGGGGGTTGGAGGAAATGAATGAATACTGCAACAGTGAAGAGAAGGATATCTACTGTTATGGTAAGGTTCTACACAACTGTACTATGTCCTATATCACTGATGCAGTATTCTTAACAGAAGGGATAGTAAAGAAGCTCAAGAAACAGAATGGGAGGTGGAAGGCTGAGAAGAGCCCTCAAGAAACCCACATAAAATGGTTTCGGCAAAACCTACTCTGGTCCTAGAAACCATATCCAACTTATAAAGCTTAGTAGCTTACTAAAGGTATGCACTCAAGATTAAATACCAGTTTCCAGGATGGAATTGGTGTCCAACCCCTTGAAGAAGGCTCCAGAAGACTCAACAGCCCTAGTGGAATGAGTTCTAACAGAAGTAGACAGATTTGCCATGAAAAGAATAACAAAAGGAACTGACCTTGGGTATTCAGGAGGAGATGGTTTGCTTAGAAACAGCCAAACACAAAGATCTGGGATGAAAGGAAACAAAAAGCTGATCAGACTTGTGAATAGTCCTAGTTTTACCCAAATAGTACCTGAGCTGAGAAAATCCAAAGTATGCAGGACCCTCTTGCTAGCAAACTGAGGAGAAGGGAAAAAGGGAAGGTAGTTGTACCAACTTATTAAAGGACAACTCATTTACTACCTTGGGCATAAAAGAAGGATTAGTATGAAGAAGACACCCTGTCACTGTGAAAAGCCAAAAAAGGAGGAATGGCCATAAGGGCTTGGAGCTCAGAAACCCTCTGAGCAGAAGTAAGACCAGCAACAAAACAGTCTTCCAGGTACAATGTTGCAAAGAAGCAGACTCTGCAGGCTCAAAAGGAGCCTGAGTCAGTTTTCCAAAACAAAATTAAGTTCCCAAGGAGACTGCAGCATCATCACCCTCTGAATTTCAGTGTAACTCCTGGATACCTAAGGCCTAGGTTTTCTTTGAGACCTAATATGCAAGATGCCTTTAAGAAATTGTTTGATCTCAAAATGAGAAGTTAAAGGAGGATTCAAGGGCAGACAAGCAGAAATGGCTGACAAATGTGCCTTCACAGAAGAATAGGCCAAACTAGATTGGAGTAACTCATACAAATAAGAGAGGACCAGAAGGATCCCCACTGAAAAAGGGTCCTGGCATGGCACCAGACTGAAAATCTTTTCCATTTGGATATATAACATTTTCTGGTTGAGGTATTTCTTGCCTAGTGTAAAACCATGAGCATGTCCTCAGAAAAGAGGTACCTGAAAAGGATCAAAACCCTATTACCCACAATGTCAGTTGCAGAGTGGACGACGAGTGAGGATGGATGAGAGAGCCATTGTCCTGTGTGAGGAGATCCAACTGGTGAGGTAACTTGTGGTGATTGCCCATGCCCAGATGCATTAAGATGGGAGAACCAGTGTTGTCTTGGGCAGAAGGGAACCACAAGCAAGTGCTTTGGGGAGTCCAGCTGAATCTTCTGCAGGAGTCCTGGAAGTAGAGGAAGAGGAGGGAAAGCATAAAGAACCTCCCCTTACAAGGAAAGGAAAAGGTGTCCATCTTCCACGCCAGATGGCATAGCAGTCTGGAACAGAAGAGAGGAAGCTGCCTGTTCAGAGGGGAGGCAAAAAGACCTACCTGAGGAATACACCACCAATGAACAATGTCCAGAATTACATCTCTGTGATTCATCTAGTTTTTAGCCTATGTTTTGGACCTGCTCAGAGAGTCCGCCACTAGATTGTGCTCTGAAGGAATGTATACTGCCTGAAGAGTTCACTGATGACTGAGAGACAATACCCAAGCCTGATGTGCCATCCTACAGAGGGGAAATATTTCATGACCTCCCCCCAGATTGTTGACATACCACATCACTGTAGCTGTTGTCTGTGTACACCTTCAAGGGGCATGGAGAGAATATGGGGCGAAAAGTCTGAAGGGCCAGAATCAGAGTTGTATTCTCTTTTATGTTGATATTCTGATGGGGTGGCTAAAGACCCTGAACATTCAGGTGGCCAAGAGAATCCCCCCCCCCCCCATATCTGAGGCATTGGTGAACAGGTCTTAGAGGCTGAAAGGGCCAACCTGGTTTGAGAGTGAACTATAGAATCCACCACTCAAATTCCTTCTTGAAACAGGGAAGGAGAGGTACACTGAAATCCACAGGGTGACAATGCTGCAGCCAAACTGACTTGAGAGGCTATTGAAGCTTCCACATATGCAGTCTGGCAAGAGAAAGCATTATAATGGAAGAGACCATGAATCCCAGGGCCTGTAGAAACTCCCTGGCTGGCAAGGCAGTCAAAGGAGGAAGAAGAGTGTGAAAGAAGGCTGTAAATGACAATACCTTTGGAGGCAGGAGAGAGGCCATCATTGGCACCGTCTGAATCCTGCATCCCAGATACACATGACCCTGAGAGGGATTCAGGATGGACTTTTGGAAGTTGATGGTAAACACCAGACTTTGAAGAAGAGAGATAGTGAACTGTAGATCTGCAACATTCAACTGGGGAAGGTGCCTGAAGCAACAGGTCATCTAGATAAGGAAAAATCTGAATGCCTTGGAGCCTGCAGATGGCAATTGCAGGAGCTAGACATTTTGTGAATACCCTTGGGGCAGTAGAGAGGTCAAAGGAAAAGCAGAGAACTGAAAATGAGAGGAAGATGCAGAGAAAAGTAAAATCTTCCCGAAGAGAGGATGAATAGGGATCTGAAAGGAAGCATCTTTTACATCCAAGGACACCAGAAAAGCCTGTGGAAATAGAAGAAGAAACAGAGTTTGAAGAGTAAGCATATAAAAAGAAGTGATCTCAAGAGGTGTTTAACCAGGAGAGATCCAAAATAGGCCTCCAAGCCCTCCTTTCTAGGAACCCAGAACATCCTGGAATAAAAACCTCTTCCCACTTGAGAAGGGGGGACAGGTTGAGTGGTCCCTTGGTTTAACAGGAACCCAAGACCCACTGGGAAATGAGGAAGTTGCTCTAGAGGAGGTTGAGTAATCCCTGAAAAAGAAGGGAGAGATTTGCATACCATGAAGTAACCCTGACAGGTGACAGAAAGAACCGAAGTGTCTGAAGTGATGAGATGCCAATTTGGAAGACAAAGGGAGATCTGAAGGGACAAAGGAACCTGGTCTAAAAAGAAGCGGGGGAATTGTCAAATAGAAGCAGGCTTATCCAATATAGGAGGCTTCTGGACCAGAGACATCTGAGAAGCCTTAACAGAGTGGGCCCACCTCCCAGCTTTCCTATCCTTAGAGGCCTGGCAGAGTTGCCTGTGAATAAAAGCAGACCTAGAAGGATAATTTCTCTGGAACATAGGGATAGGAGAGACAAAAATATGTTTAAGGTCTTGTAAGGCTTTGTCTGTCTCTTGAAGAGACCTAAACATGCCAGCAGCAGTCCCAAAAAGATGTGTATTATCTAGAGTAGCATCCAACAGCTTGACCTTAGTGTCCTCAGGCAGAGAATAGAGACAAAGCCAAGAATAACATCTCATGACAGACTGTAAAGCCACAGCCCTAGAAAAGGTACTAGCAGCATCATAGCTACACTTAACAGAATGGCAAGCCACTTTAGAAGCAGAACTTAAAAAAGATAAGGAAGGGGATTTGTCTTCATCATCAGGGAGGGCAGAGTCAACCTGACAAGCGAAATCAAAGCCAGAGCATACCTGATCATGTGGGTCTGGTAATTAATAGCTCTAAAGGTCAAAGTAGCAGCAGTGTAAACTTTTTGCCAATCCTCTGCATTGCCCTGCTATCCTTATCAAAAGGCACAGGTTTGGAAGAGGGCAAAAGTTTAGAATGCTTGTCAGAAGAGACTGACACCATAGCAGGATCAGCAGAATGACATTTAAATAAAAATAGACCATCCTCAGGAACATTATAGACTCTATCAGGTTTCTTAAGAGGAGGAGGCTGAGAATCTTGGAAGCAACAATGAAAGTATCTAAAAGATAGCCAACACAGGAGGAACTACTAATGGTTTAGGAGTATCCACCTGAAGCAACTCATAATGTCCTCTCTGTATATCAAACACTTGAGAAGAATCCCACTTAAATAATCCCATCCTAGCAATTGTGGCCCCAAAGGACAATTTCTCAAAAGGAGACTCCATAAGCCAAAGGTGAAAGTATCTGTGAAGAATAGGACAAGGACCCCTCACCAGACACTGTATATTCATCTGAAGAATCTGCTTCCCTGAGCTATTTAAAAGGGGTAGATGCCCAAGGAGGAGTGGGTACTGAAACTCCTTGAGGAGGCTTTGGGGCCATTATGGCAGAAAACAAGCCCTGAGAAACTCCCTTTGAGGATCCAAAGGACAGACTGAAACATGCTTCAGTTTTTATCTATTCTTAGAAGGGACATCAGCCCTAACAAATACCAGAGGTTCTGACCCTTTGCGAGATTCAAGAGAAGAACCTGGAACATCCTCCCTGACCAATATCTGCTGAATCCTGTAGGAGCCTGGGATATAATTAACTGCAGTTCCTCCTTGATGTCCAGATCAGATGCCAGCAAAAATTCAGAGGACATGTGAAAAGACTGATGCATGCCAGCCTCCTGCGGGTCATGGCAGAGGAATCCAACTTAAATGCCAAATGCCTACAGAGCTATTACCTGCTTCTAGAGGGTCTGATGGAGGCTGGACAGATAAAGAATCTGGCTGAGACTTCTTGTCCTTCTCTATACCTAGTGGGAGTATCTCAGGGATAAAGAATCCTACCCTGCTACCCTGGGCTAACTGTTTAAGCTGTTGGTTTTCAAGATAAATGGCCAGGGAAGATGAACTGCTTCTGTGTGTCTTGGGCACAAATGGCTTACAGATACTACAAAAGGTAAGGTCATGGGAAGCTCCCAAAAAAAAAAAAAAAAAAAAAAAAGACACCTTTTGTGATGATCTTTATGGGCAATCTGCCTCCCACGCTGACATTTTCCCTTCTTGGATGACATAACTGTAGGTAGTAAAATGAAATACAAGACCAACAGAAGTTAAAAAAAAAAAAAAAAAAAAAAAAAACAACAACTCAATGGGGCACCTATCTGGTGGTACTAAATATTCAGTACAGCAACAAGGCATTCAAACCAATTGGCAAAAACAACATTCAGACTATGAGTTGATAGGCGTAATACCAACTGAAAAAATAAACTAAACACCAGTAATACATCTCCCAAAGTAGTTGTTTACAAAAAAATACAGTTGTACATTTCCAAGGAGAGGGTTGAAACCTCTTTTTAAAGCAACAGTAAAACGAGACATACCCACAAAGAAATGCAGGTCGGGGCAAGCCAGAATATAAGCCAAAAGAAGATTCCTCAATAAGGTAAATCTTTCCCCCTGCTCCCCAACAATGTATACCTTAGATCACAAATTAACTGGTAAACACTTAAAATAAAAGAAATTAACAAAGTAGTAAGTAAAATGCAGATACATGTTTGACAGATTCACTAGTTATTATAATAAAAGTCAAGAAATATCCAAAACTGTTTACCTAATGTAATACATTTATGTGATCAGTACATTCATAAGGCTAGTAAATGACAACGCCTGCACAGACCCAGTTATTATGTATGTTGAGAGTATAATTCTGGACTTCCAAGACAGGGGGATTTTTCCCAGTTTTTCTCCACTTAATAATGGAAATAGTTGTAGTCCCTTTGATAGTCTTTTCAGGGGTTTTGAAGGTGATTCCCTATCTGATGTATGTTGAAGGTGACCTGTATAAGTACAGGCACGCACTAATCCTGTTACCAAAGATTGATCTAGCTTAGTCTTGGTCATCCTCTGGTGTATAAAATACATGGGGGCCTGCCAGCAGCCAGACTTTTAACTCTGCTGGACATAATGGGCAGAACTTCTGCTGTTTTTTCTCGTAAAACCACAATAGTAGGTTGATAGGGTGCTCTGCAAATTCTTGTTCCTGATGTATAGTTATTATCGACAAAAATCCAACTGATCTAAATAAGTGACCATCTTTTCTAGTGCCCAAAGTACAGAGAGAATCCCATCCTTTAATGAGTAGGTAGCAAACCACATCAAATCTGGACTGTGTCATGAGCAAAGTGAGCATGCCAGAAGAGATACCCGGTGTTCCCATATGTATATGTATATATAGGTTTACTATCATAATCCTGAAACTGATTCCATCGAATGATGACTTTATCGAACTAAAATGTTGAAAATGAAAACATTGGAAAGGCACAATAACGAAACCAGTAATGTCGATCCACTCATATTTGACAAAGTTGACATTACCCAATGTACCTTCCCTTCCAGTCAGTTCCAACTAATGTTTTGTAGGGGGACAAGCCCCCTGCACCCCCCACACTCCCTGCTAATTATATATAGAAACTCTGAGATTGCACTACAGTGAAGAAATGGGTACATTTTCCCATCCCCACTGTACCACAATCTCCAAGCAGAATGTCGACCTCACAACATTGAATGCACGCAAGCATTTGCTGTTGTGGTGTGGACCATTTTTGGTTCTGCCTTCTGTGAACTGGAAATGAACATTTTGACTATCCCAATTCGACTGAATGCCATCCAAAATTGTTATAGTAAACCATATATCTATCTATCTATCTATCTATATATATATATATATATATATATATATATATATATAAGAATATATATGGTTTACCCTTTAAAATGTTGACTGCACATAGCTGAATGTGCACACCTGTGAAATGTTTCAGCGAAACACATACCACTGAAACTTCAGAAAGTCAACAAAACATCAAATGTCGACATTTCCGACCGTGCCACACCTACAAACAAGTGCTAACATGGGTCAAAAAGGGGGTGAGATTTTGCAGTTTGGAATATCGACATTCAAGGTTTTGAGAAGGCGCAGTTTGGAGTTTGCAGAAGTGGTTTCAATGTTGCGACCATCAACATTTTGAAGTTAAACCATATATATATAATGGAATGCCTGTCTGTTCAGCTAGTCTTTGCCCCATAAATACCTTACAGCTCTCTGTAGTGGAAGTTTCAGGAATCCCCACAAATCATAGGTTGTTCCTGCAACTGAGGTCCACCATCAGTTCACATGCAGGTTCATCAACATCACTGGGTTTTTGTTAACATTCTTGAATCTTTTTTATGTCTTTTAGCAGCTCACCCCACTATTCTTACAGCACCTTTAATCCATCTTACAGGTGTGGGGGGTAGACCCAAATTCAGAACTTGAAAAAACTCACCAATTGGAGGGAAGGTGAATATGGACAACCCATGATAGCTGCAACCTCAATGAAAAATACTAACAAATTGCAAACCATCTCCCATAAAATCTGCCAGTTCATTACTAATTCCTCCCTTTAAAGAACACTGCTCAACTCTCACCAAAGCCATGTGACTCCCAATATATTTTGACAGCCAAACTCCTAGGAGGATCACTAAATCACAAAGCTGTTTCTCTTGTGACATCTTCACCCTCTCACTCATCAACTCTTCACCTACCCCTACCCATATGTAATCTCAGGGGTATCTCTCAATCTCAGCCTACCCTACTAACTCCAAAAAACAACTTCATTGCACTGACTATGCATTTTTCAGCCTAGCATCTAAACTATGGCACATCATTCCTATCTCAGTCAGAGATGTTCAGAGGTACTCAGATTTAAGAGTACTCCTCTAGAAACACCTCTTCACCCAAACAAAGTCCAGCTGAACTCATATAGGTCACATTATATGATCCCTACAGCTCTCACATACCCCTTTACACATATTTCATCCTTCTTATTTCATTCTGTCATCTCTTGACTTACTGCCTGTTATTAATCCTACTTCCCCCTTCTCTTTGCATCTCTCACACTTACTTTCCATTCTACTCGTGTTCCCTCTGCATGCTTTTCTTACCATTTCTCTGTTTTCTCTCCATGGAATCCATTCCTGCAGTTATTCACACTCACCTCTTGTAAGGTCTTCATAACTCTCTCTATAATGATATACTGCTATCCCCATAAGTCATCTCATTAAATATGACTACATCTTATCAAAATTATGTTATGCATGATTCAATTCAATTTTTCCATCCATGCTTTGATATTGTAAACTGTTACTTGAACTAAATGTTAAAGCACATTCTAGCATCTGCAGATATGTATATGTGTTTTTAGCATATCCTTGTATCTGCAAATATGTTTTCATTTCTTATGTGATCCTATTCACCCGGGCTGTCCCTGCAAATGTTCCCTGGAGATCAGTGTACTAACCTGGTAAACAAATATAAATAAAGAGTGTGTGTGTGTGTGTGTGTGTGTGAGTGTGTGAGTGTGTGAGTGTGAGTGTGTGTCTGTGTATAAAATATCATTGTACATGGGCATACCATCACAGGTTATAGAGAAGCCCTCAGTAGAGGACCTGAATGAATTGAATGCCTTGAACCCTGTTAGGAAAGGAGTGCTATCACTGTATTGGAACCATGCTTCAATAATAATTCAGATGTTTACCTTTTTTCAGGGTTAGAAGGGCTTCTAAGGATGGAAGCTGCTTATTTAGGCTTCAAGCATTGAGCATTGCTACTCTTGAGTGCCCTATACCTGGTCTGATGTGGGTAGGTTGGTATAAGCAAATTTGCATTTCCTAAAATGGGTACTTTGGGGACAAAGAAAGTCCAAGCCAATACACACAGCTCCTGGGTTGAAAGGTTGCAGGCCACCCCCTAGTGAGGTGGTTGTTGAAAGGTTGCCCATTGCCCCGGTGAGGTGGGGGTTTAAAGGTTGCAGGCCACCCTCTGGTGAGGTGGGTAGAACAGTTGATCAGCTCCTTCCAGGCTGATATACACACAGGATCCCCCCCTAGAATGATGGCATAGTTGAGCCACTTGTTGAAGCCAGTCAGTCTGTCATCTGTTTATACAGAGCAATCTCCATGATGTAGGACACTGCCCAGGACTAGCATTATACCAGTCCTGGATGTATATTTATTTATTGACATTTGATCACCAGGAAAGTCCAGCTGGGTAGAAAGGGTCTATATCAGTTGAGCGAAAACCCCTTTACACGAATACCTAAACATCAACCCCCTATACCTCGAACTGCAAAAATCCCGAGAGCACTAAACTGCGAAAAATAAAATATCGAACTATCATAGTCGGCCAACCCCACCACCTGCTACTTAGTACCTACCCAAACAAAATAAATAAACCACATGCATACACTAACCAAACCCTACAGAAATACACCAAAACAAAACAAATAATCCACATACATACATTTAACAAAACCCTACTTCCAGCACTACACTAAACCCCACATACACAAATATTTATGCACTATCCTTAACCCCTCTCTAACCCTAAAGTCCGTAACTACCACACACTTCTCGTACAGACATACACCCAAACAAAATAAATAACACACATACGTACACTTAAAAAAAAACCTGCATCTAACACTGCACTAAATCTTACATACATTACCTATCTATGCACTTACCTTAACCTAAATCCTAACCCTAAAGTCCTATCTATTGTACACTTACCTTACGGAGCTATACCACAGACGGGCCAACCAAAACAAATTGACATTTCGAAATTCACGGTTTTGGACGTTCGAGGTTTACGTACTTCACGCAATACAGTTCGACGTATTCATATTCGCGTAATAGGGTTTTCACTCAACTGATATAGACCTGGGTAGAAACCCATTTTCAGTGAAGGCCCAGGGAGAAAACCTCTAAATGATTACAAAACATTTTAAGAACAATACTTTCACAATCTTCAAAAATAAAACAAAAATATCTGCAGTTTAAATAATTGTAACAAATTAGACATAATATAAAAACATTGATTAAGCATCAGTACAAGGTATAAGACAATAATTTAATATTTAAACAATTTTAGACAGTTTATAGAGAAATTAAAGGTAAATTAGTCTAATATAAGGATGGATTGCAATATGAAGTGAGGGAAAAACAGGCTTATGCTATATTTAGAGAGAAAGTCAGGGAAGAGAATTTAGCAGTAGGGAAGAAAGTGAGGAAGTGAGAGTAAGGAGGCATAAGGAATGAAAAGGTACTTGTTCATATTTAGGGATATAGTTTATCCAGGTTTTGAGCAAGAACAGAGCCAGATTATAGCTAGGAAGTCTTTCAGAGTGGTTTTGAAAGATGTGAGGGAGGGTGTAGACCTGAAAGACATAGGAAAGGAATTCCAGGCCTTACCAACCTTGTATGAGTACAGACAATGGCCAGCAGATTTGCTAGGTTTGTAGACAGGAATTTTTGGCCGCTGGATTGCAGTGACTGACTGGGAACACAGTTGTGTAGAATGTTTTTTAGTGCTAGACATGCAGATGGATGCTGGATAATTTTATAGGTGGTAAGAAGCTGTGTATGTTAGTTAATGCGGCAATTCTAACCAATTTAGGTTTTTCAGTGTGCTATACAATGGTGGGTTCTGAAAGGGGTATGTGCTGCAAATTTAGCAACCTTGTTATAGCATTGGTCAAGTTTTACTTTTTGTGAAGCCTGGAGGTTAATAAGGATGGCAGATCCATAAAGAAGAGTGGGGAGGAGATAAGTAGTTGCAAGTGTAGTTTTAGATGCGTTGTTGAGAGAGTTTTTGGCTCTGTAAAACATTCCTAGTTTTTGATGAGTTTTTCCTTATACAATTTTGTATATGCAGGTCAAATGTAAGATTATCACTATCTTCAATGATTGTATTATCAAGGGAGAAGACTTTAAATTTTGTTTTGTAGTGATTTGGGGAAAAAGTAGTAATTTTTGTCTTTTTTGGGATTAGCATGAGCTGTGAGTTATAAAGCCATGTTTTTTTTTTTTCTTGGACAGGAGTGTTCCTGTATACTTTTCTGATAATAAGCAGGGTACTTCTGAAGGTTCAGAAGGAATCTGTCAAGATTATTATTGTGTCTCCCTTTTGGCCAAGGCAACCATGTTTCTCTCTTCTTTTGGAAATGGTCAGAGGCAATTACCTTAGGCTTCCTCACAGACTGGATCTACTCACACAAGAATAGGGGTATTTTATACACCTCAACATCAATCACATTAATTGACTGATTGGATGATAGGGTCTTAATTCCTTTTAGGCAGCTAGTTACTAAAAATGTGCAGGCACTAATGGAGGCAATAAAGCCTACTACTAGAAAATCATGTACTCGCAAATAGAAAAGGTTTTCTAGTTGGTGCCAACAATAACCAGCACCAATTCAGGGTTAGTTGTTCTCTGGTTCTACAATATTTGTGTGTTACTATCCTATGACTGATGGTTGGGGGGGGTATGTGGTCAGTATATGTGGAAAAGAGGGAATTATACTGGCAAGTATCACTGGATTCTACAAATCCCCCTGGTACACTAAATATGTATCCTTTTCGGCAGGAGAAGACTATTAATCGAGTCGATTAATAGTCTTCTCCTGTCAAAAAGGATACATATTTAGTAGTGTTTTCAATTTTAACATGGAGTACTTATGTTTAATTATGTAATTTTACAGTACATTAATATGTGGGGGCATTGTAATTTTTTATGTGTAACTTTTCACTTGAAATTAAATGATTGGTTTTATTTACTGTAGTGTTTACTTTGTTCATCTAGAACTGGTCATGTGTAATTAGTACATAATGAATGTTTTTAATATTGGTCAATAGACAGTGTTTTGTTACTTAAGGAAGTATTTGAAAAGGGAGTTTTGATCTGATGAAATTCACATTAAAGCAGCGAATGAAAGTGCTTATTCTTTATTAAAAATGTAGTTCCTGTCACCTACAAGTGTGTTTGCTTTTGTTTATTTTACTTGTTAAATAGGCAAGCCAACTAGGCAAAAGTGCCTGTCTTTTAGGTCAGCAATCACTGTCTAATTAAATGACTTACAATTAACACTGACTATTTTTTTCCTGACCATGTAGAGATATTTTTTGTCATTTCTCATCTGACCTGTTTTCAGTGGTGACACATATTGATACCCATGCTATATCAGTGATAAGTTAAATTTTCTTGGGAAGGTAGGGGCAAATTAACATCCTCATGTTTCACTGAATTCCATACCACCAGCAAGGGTAGGTGGGGCCTTGGATAACATGGCATTCAAAGGGTGTCACATAAGGAATGCAAGAAGGACCTTAGATATCATCCCGTTTAAAGGGTGCCACATTACAAGGGCAAGGGGACCATGGATAACATGGTATCTAAAGGGTGACACATAAGGAGTGCAGCATTGCCAGAACATGAATCCTGGTATCTGATATGAGGATAGAACATACGGCCTTTTAAGGTTTCTGGCTTGTAATGGCAGAGGGCAACCTGCTGAAGTACTGTTTTTCTGAAAGTTTTGTACTGCAATATTTGCAGTATTGGTCTGTACTGCTTGGGTGGTGGGAAAATGCCTGCATTCAAATGAGACAGATTTAATGCTTGAGCGTATGTTCTGCGTTTGCACCTATACTACAAATCTTTTGTCATTGATGCATACTTATTCTTAAATTTATGTGAAAAATTACACCAAGGATATTTGCAGCTGCCTAGCATATGTATAATACTGGTTAAGAATGCATATATGCTGAAAATGAATGGCATGTAGAATAAATCTGTGGTTGTGAATTTAAGCATAGTAAAATGTTAACCATATGCAAAGACAAAAGTCTTACAGAACAAACATAAGAGGGGGATTTGTATAGATTATATTTTAACTGTTTTAGTATCAGGGAAGTGCTTGCACTTGCGTGAAGCACATTTTTAAGTCTGCTTTTTATAGGTGCTTATCTTTACCTGGGTTACTTTTTCCATTTTGTTTTGTTAGCTATGGCTAAAACTGCCCAGTGGCTCCACAACCTTTTCCTAAATGGTCAATTTCTTCAGCTGGGAAAGACATAGGCATACCCAGATGAGATAAGATTTCTATATCCCATTTTATTCCTCCACAAGGTGCCTAATCAACACATCTGTACCCATATGGTGAGAAGTGGGTGGTAGGCATTGGGCCAGCTTTCAGGTCCAGCAGAGTGGCTTACCCTACCCCCTTGCAGTTTCCACTCTCTGCATTGGCTCATTTGTGCTTCACTATGTTCTGTCTGCTATGGGAAACTTACCTCTAAACTGTGACTTCCCCAGTCATTGAATTTGCCCCACAGCAACATATGCTTGGCAGTCCCATGCTGCCTGGGTGAAATATGTAGTACTCCCCCTTGTGGAATCTGGGTGGTGAGCCAGTGGAGCCCTCATCCCGCTAGGATGACCTAGCTGGCAATGGTTGCTCACATCCCTTCTCCCTGGCCCAGCTCTTCTAGCACCTGAGACACTAATCAAAATCAGCTTATTTAGGATTTAGTCAGGAGTTCATCTCTCTATTCCACTAATCTAGGCTGTATTCTCCAGGTTGATCCATGCCTATGTGCAAATTTAAGTGAGTTTGCTTTAATTCCGCTCAGTACTGGTAAGAGTATTATCAAAACCTATGCTGTATTTGTCTTATGAAATGAATGTTGTTCTCCTTTTGAAACTTATGTTGAAAATTCTTCGTAAAAACACACTATTAGTTATCTGCACTTCTTTTTTTTTTAATGTGAACAATGAAATAAATAGTATAACTGCAAATACAGATGTTTGTGAAAATCTTGACTAAAATATGAGGAATGAAAAGTGATATTGATTAATCAGAGTAGATTATGGTCTATGGTCAAGGGGACTGTGGGATGGATGAATGAATAAGGCACTAAATTATATTATAATCAAGCTGAAGGCAATAGTACTGGCTGCTTTATGATTCACGGAGGCAGAATGTGGTTGTTTGAATGACTTTATAAGAAGGTATTTATAATTATATTTTATTTATTTATTTATTTTACATTTGTTGACCAGGATTGTCCAACTGGATACATGTCCATTTTAAGCAGAAACCCATGGAGAAAAGCTCCAGAAACACATATAAGCTTAACACTTAAGAGACTGCATATTTACAAAGTATATACAATGTAGTCCACAGGAAGGGACTCACAGGATACATAGTGACTTTTAATATACAAAACCAGTATGTGACAACATGAGCAGAAACTGCATACAGTATGTTTAGACATAATAGGCAAAACGGTAGTTAATCAAGGTTAGCACAGGGGCAAAGCCAATGCATTTTAAAATGTTGTTTGAGGCCATTTTTGAAGAGATTTGGAGAGGTTTTCCAGAGAAAGGTTAGCTGGAAGTAAATTCCAAGTTTTACCAATGAAGTTGGCAAACAGGGAGTCTCCAGCTGAGTTGGTAGCCTTGTATATTTGGACCTGAAGTTTGTTGGATGAGCATAGTGGCCTAGGGTTATTGTATGGTTTTATTATGTTTATGAGTGCAGGAGTATTTTCAGGTTTGTTGAGAATTTTGTGTGCTACTATGAGCTTATTGAACAGAATTAAGTTAGGCAATTAAAGCCACCCTAGGAGATTAAGGTTTTGACAGTGATGTGTCCTGTATGTGGAGCCGGTGACAAATCTGGCAATGTGGTTGTAGGAGCGTGTGAGTTTGTTGAGTTTGGATTTATTCAAGTTAGGGAGTATGGGGGAGGCATATAAAAGGGTAGAGAGGAGATGAGAGTGGGTGATTGCGGTCCTAGCTAATGGGGTTAGGAAGGGTTTATTTCCATATAGTGACCCAAGGTTTTTGTTGATGGTTTTGATAGTTTTATTGACATGCAAATCAAATTTGAGATTGCTATCTACTAATACCCCTAAGAGTTTAGTGTGGTCTTCTGGGAAAAAGAAGTATCATTGTTGGCGGTTATAGAGATGGAGAGTGGGGGCGAACAGTAGCAATTTAGTTTTGTTAGTATTCAGGAGTAACCGGTGATTAGAGAGCCAGTTTTCAACTGTGTTAAATGTATTCTGGGTTAAGGTTTGCAAATTTGACTGGGAGGAAGCTGTGCAGATCAGGGTGGAATCGTCTGCATTTTGGATGCAGGTTGCTTCTGGAAAGACAGTGTGGAGGTTGTTGATGAAGATGGAAAAGAGTAGGGGACCTAAAATAGAGTCCTGAGGGACTCCAAGGGTGAGAGGCAATAGGGTGGACAGTTTGTTCTGCCATAATACTGCCTGTTCTCTACCGCTCAGATAGGAGAGGAACCACTGAATAACATGGTTGTCCAGGGAAATGGTTTTCAGAGAGTGAATGAATAGTTGGTGTTTGACCATATCAAAGGCCTTTTACAGGCCTAGAAAGAGGGCTGAGGATAGCATATTATTGTTACAATTTTGATGTATGACATTGGTAAAGGAAAAGAGAATGGAGGTGGTGCTGTGATGTGCCCTAAATCCATGCTGGGATTTGGCCAGCATATTGTTCTGGGTGAGATAGTGCATACGTTGCTTATGTACGCACTTCTCCATTATTTTGGCTAGTGGTGAAAGAATGGCAATGAGTCTATAAATGGACAGTTCTGTAGAAATTCTGCCTTTGTGGAGTGGGATAACATAGGATATTTAACAGATGGAGGGATAGCACCAGGGGTGGCTCGTGCTATAGGACCGCAGGAGTGCAGCCCCCCCCCCCACCTGTAAAAGAAACGTCCCCCCACTGCACAAAATGAAAATAAAAAAAATAAAAAAATTCATGTCTCGGAACTCCCGCATGCATGCTGAGTTCCTGACTGCTGTGTTAGGCAGTCCAGAACTCCACGCACGTGTGCTGAGTTCCTCAACACCAGGCTGTTCAGTTAGGCAGTCTGGATAGGGAAGGAAGGGAACTCCTCCCTGCCAGCCCAGAGGTCTGTGCAGTGATGATCGCACAAACCGGAAGCACACCGGACTGCATCTCCCGCAGGCTGGAGGCTCCATCCTACTCGCATCTTGTGGGGAAACTCAGAAACAGCCTGTGCAGGCTGTAGACTTAGCTTGCAGAGGTGATCAGGCTACAGAGGACTGTGGACGTAGCTTGCAGAGGTGATCAGGCTACGGAGGACTTAAGGCAGGCTGCTACAGATGCATGGGCTGTGGACTCAGAGTTATGGAGGTGATCGGGTTGCTACGGAAGGTAGGGTGTGTGTGCGTGTCTGTGTGTGTGTGTAAAATGCCCCAGTTGCTACATGGTGGTGGGTAGAGAATAAGGCTTGAACCCTGTACCTTGGGCCCAACTGGCAAGAGCCTGAATTCCCTACCCACCACCATTTGTAAAACATTTGCAGATTTTTGCCTCATATTTCTTCTGTTCTGCTCCTCATAAAATCTGTGGTTTCTGTATTTTTGTTACTTAACACAGCCAGTAGTGCAGTGGTAGCATTGTTGTCTGACAGCTACAGGATCCGACTGTCTTCTCTTTTCGGAGCCTGTCCCCGGTCTTGGAATTCATATCCAAAACTCCTAAATTGCATATCCTGTACCATCAGTCCGATCATCTCGATCTACTGTGAGTCTATCTTATTTGGATGTGGATAGGGTGGTGCAGAAGCTTTTACAGGCACCGGCCTTTGCCAAATTATCGGCTCCAACCCAGGCGGCTTTGGAGCCGAAGACCCTTTTGCCATGTTTATCTATTCCTCCCCTGATGTATACCAGTCCTTTGGAGCTGGAGGAGTCGGACCTGCTGATTGTGGAGCCTTCGGAGCCAACACCTGCTCCAGTGTCTTCGGCTCTGTTCACTCTGATGTCCTCAATCATACTCTATGATGATACTCTGATAATCGAGGACTCTAGGAGCTGACACTCTCTGGTCGGGTCCGGGATTATAGCCGAACTGACTTGTCGGTTCCGACTTTGCCTCTCAGGGCTTCGGCTCGAATGAGCTCGGCTCCTACCTTGGGCTCAGAGCCCACTGTCCCAGTGCCAGGGGTATCAATGGTTTCCTCGGATCTATTGGTCCCTTCACATTGGAGCAGAGGTGCCTTCAAAGCCATGAAGAGAGTTATGTCTCCCAAGACATCCTCAACTTTGGGTCTGGCTTCCCCTAAAGTGTCTGTGTCTGCTTCTGCCTCACAGATCCTTGCTAAGCGCAGAGACCCATAGCCTCAGGAAGCCCCATTGGGTGGCCCATGCTCTTCCGAGACCTCTCCAGAAGCTCCCACTGATGAGGTTCCCAAGAAGAGAGTGTGTAAGAGGAAACACGTGGACTCTCCTCAGGAGTCGTTAACATCTGACACTGACTTGGATGAATCAGAAGAGTCCCCACGGTCCCCCTCTGAGGATATTTCATTTGCTGAGATACTGGAAATCCTTAGGCAGAGGGGAGACTGGCAGTCCACCAAGCCTACTGAGGATGAATTGGTCCTCCTGAAGGCTTTCTGTTCTCAGCTCTCCACCTCTTGGGTGTCTCCGCTCTTTGATGAGCTGATGCAGCTGGTCTCATGAAGGGTGTGGGAGTCTCTGGATACTATGGAGCCTGTCCCTAGGAGGCCTAATAAGTTAATTTCTACCCCCCAGATAAATATTTCTTGACAAAAGATGTGCCAGATGATGCCATAGTGGTGGAGAAAGCCACCAAAAAGGAAATGTTGGAAATTTCCTCATCTGTCCATCCTCCTAACAGAGACTCTAGGATCATGGATAGATATGGGAAGTGCATGTTTAGTTCAGCAACTTTTGCTCTTCTTTCGCTTAACTATTTAACACATTTTAACAGACTACAAACAGATCTCCTTAAAGAGCTGGGAGATACTCTTCAGGGTACTGTAGCTGCAGGAGCTACAGACAAAGTTGCCGCCCAGCTTGCTCCCCTCAGTTCTGTAGTGAACTCGTCCATGCCCCTCATTTCATATGCATCTGGTGGAAGGAGTCGGGCAGCGGGTACAGGATTTGCTCTTAGGAGACACTCCTGGATGCGCTTGTGTTCCTTCGCGGAGCCCTTCAAGCATTCTTTGTGAATACCCCCTTTGTTGGTTTGTCCCTTTTCGGGCCTAAAGTCTAGGAAACCTTAACCAGGTGTGAGCAGGACAGAAAGCTCTGTCTGCTGTCAGGATCCATTTTTCCGCCCCTACCAGATCCTACCCCAAGGGTCAAAGGGGAGGGAAAATGTGGTTCCGAAAAGCCCAAGGAGCCTTTCAGGACACATGTGGTGAATCCTCCTCCAGGGGCAGAGGAGGAGGCAATAACGGAAGATGTCATCCTCACAACAGAGGGGGTCTGCAACACCAGGGCAACAGAGATCACTTCTTTGGGAAGCCCTACCAGTGCTCCTGAAATAAGGCCCGACTGTCTGGTTCTGGAGGCAGTGTGGGGTCACTTATCTTTGCACCCAGATGCCTGGCTCAAAATAACAAACAACAACAACTGGGTACAAAGTATCATTTCCAGTGGATACTTTATCCCTTTCACCACACCCCCTGCACTGACAAGGAAAATCCCGGACATTCCACCCAGTTAGTTACAGGGAACAAACAACAGTAGAGGTCCAGACATTGCTAAGAAAAAGAGTCATCCAACCATTCCCAGCAGACTAGACAGGATCTGGAACTTACTCAAGATTATTTTTAGTTCCAAAAAAGACAGGGGACTGGAGACCTATATTGAACCTCAGCAGACTAAACAGATCTGTAAAGAAAGAGAAGTTTCAGATGATCACTCTTCAGTCAATACTTCCCTTCTAAGGGGAAGACAACTGAATGTGCCCGATAGATCTCCAGGATGTGTACTACCACATAAAAATGGCCAGGCCATCCAGGGATCATCTGCGCTTCTGGCTGGGAGCCAATCATTACCATTTTCGAGCCCTGCCCTTTGGACTCACTACAGCCCCCAGAGTGTTCACCAAATGCACGGCAGTGGTCACGGCTCACCTGAGATGTTTAGGATTCCAGGTGTTTCTGTACCTAGACGATTGACTTAATGCCACCACCAGGCATCAGCTCATTCAAGCCAGGGAGTCCACTCTGTCACTCTGCAATCAGCTGGGCATTACAATAAACTCAGAAAAATCTGCCTTCTCACCATCGCAGCATGTCGTCTTTATCGGAGCAGAACTAGATACCACCACCATCATGCTAAGACTTCCAGTAGAAGGAGCCTTACTTCTCCATGAGCATTTCCAGATTCTAATATCCAAAAACAAAGCACCAGCATCAGAAATTCTGAAATTGTTACAGACTGCCATGTGAATTGTTTATACTGCTTGGGTGCCTTGCACTTACAAGAGACATGTGCTATATGTCATTGCTTTTCCTCTGGAGTTCTCCAAGAGAGAAAAAGGAAGCTTACTGATAGGGGTTTGTTGGAATCTTCCTTTCAGGAGGCTTTGAGTGACCAGGATGGATCTAGTAAGTCCTCAAAGTCCTCCCAAGACTTCTGGAAATTCAAAAAAAAATCAAAAAAATCTAAAGAGTCTGTGACATCAGCTCCACAGGTCTCAGAGCCAACTGTCTTCTCTTTTCGGGGGCCGGTCCCCGGTCTTGGAATTCATATCCAAAACTCCTAAATTGCCTATTCTCCAGTCAGTACCATCAGTCCGATCATCTCGATCTTCTGTGAGCCTATCTTATTTGGATGTGGATTGGGAGGTGCAGAAGCTTTTACAGGCACCGGCCTTTGCCAAATTATGGAATTCATATCCAAAACTCCTAAATTGCCTATTCTCCAGTCAGTACCATCAGTCCGATCATCTCGAACTTCTGTGAGCCTATCTTATTTGGATGTGGATTGGGAGGTGCAGAAGCTTTTACAGGCACCGGCCTTTGCCAAATTATCAGTTCCGACCCAGGCAGCTTTGGAGCCGAAGACCCTTTTGCCAGCTTTATCTATTCCTCCTCCAATCCATACCAGTCCTTTGGAGCCAGAGGAGTTGAACCTGCTGATTGTGGAGACTTCGGAGCCAACGCCTGCTCCAGTGTCTTCATCTCTGTTCACTCTGACGTCTCGGCACTGATCGAGGACTCTAGGAGCCGACACTCTCTGGTCGGGTCTGGGAAGGATAGCCGAACTGACTTGTCGGTTCTGACTTTGCCTCTCATGGCTTCGTCTCGGATGAGCTCGGCTCCTACCTTATGCTCAGAGCCCACTGTCCCAGTGCCAGGGATATCAACGTTTTCCTCGGATCTGTCGTTCCCTTTGCTTCGGAGCAGAGGTGCCTTTGAAGCCATGAAGAGAGTTATGTCTCCCAAGACATCCTCAACTTCAGATCTGGCTTCCCCTAAAGTGCCTGTGTCTGCTTCTGCCTCACAGATCCTTGCTAAACGCAGAGACCCATAGCCTCAGGAAGCCCCATTGGGTGGTCCATGCTCTTCCAAGACCTCTCCAGAAGCTCCCATTGATGAGGTTCCCAGGAAGAGAGTGTGTAAGAGGAAACACTTGGACTCTCCTCAGGAGTCGTTAACATCTGACACTGACTTGGATGAATCAGAAGAGTCCCCATAGTCCCCCTCTGAGGATATCTCATTTGCTGAGATATTGGAAATCCTTAGGCAGAGGGGAGACTGGCAGTCCACCAACCCTATTGAGGATGAGTCGGTCCACCTGAAGGCTTTCTGTTCTCAGCTCTCCACCTCTTGGGTGTCTCCGCTCTTCGATGAGCTGATGCAGCTGGTCTCATGAAGGGTGTGGGAGTCTCTGGATACTATGGAACCTGTCACTAGGAGGCCTAATAAGTTAATTTCTACCCCCTAGATAAATCTTTCTTGACAAAAGGTGTGCCAGATGATGCCATGGTGGTAGAGAAAGCCACCAAAAAGGAAATGTCTGAAACTTCCTCATCTGTCCATCCTCCTAACAGAGACTCCAGGATCTTGGATAGATATGGGAAGTGCATGTTTAGTTCAGCAACTTTTGCTTTTCGTTTGCTTATCTATTTAACACATTTTAACAGACTACAAACAGATCTACTTAAAGAGCTGGGAGATGCTCTTCAGGGTACAGTAGCTGCAGGAGCTACAGACAAAGTTGCCGCCCAGCTTGCTACCCTCAGTTCTGTAGTGAACTCGTCCATGCACCTCATTTCATATGCAGCTGATGGAAGGAGTCAGGCAGCGGGTACAGGAGTTGCTCTTAGGAGACACTCCTGGATGCGCTTGTGTTCCTTCACAGAGCCCTTCAAGTCATCCTTTGTGAATACCCCTTTGATGGCTTGTCCCTTTTTGGGCCTAAAGTCAAGGAAACTTTAACCAGGTGTGAGCAGGATGGAAAGCTCTGTCTGCTGTCAGGGTCCGTTTTTCTGCCCCTACCAGACCCTATCCCAAGGGTCAAAGGGGAGGGAAAATGTGGTTCTGAAAAGCCCAATGAGCCTTTCAGGACACATATGGTGAATCCTCCTCCAGGGGCAGAGGAGGGGGCAATAATGGAAGATGCCACCCTCGCAGCAGAGGGGATCTGCAACACCAGGGCAACAGAGATCACTTCTTTGGGAAGCCCTACCAGTGCTCCTGAAAGAAGGCCCAACTGTTCGGCTCTGGAGGCAGTTGGAGGGGTCACTTATCTTTGTACCCAAATGCCTGGCTAAAAATAACAAACAACAACTGGGTACAAAGTATCATTTCCAGTGGATACTTTATCCCTTTCGCCACACCCCCTCCACTGACAAGGAAAATCCCGGACATTCCACCCAGTTTGTTACAGGGAACAAACAACAGTAGAGGACCAGACGTTGCTAAGAAAAAGTCATCCAACCAGTCCCAGCAGACCAGACAGGATCTGGAACTTACTCAAGATTCTTTTTAGTTCCAAAAAAGACAGGGGACTGGAGACCTATATTGGACCTCAGCAGAGTAAACAGATCTGTAAAGAAAGAGAAGTTTCGGATGATCATGCTTCAGTCAATACTTCCCTTCTCAGGGAAAGACAATTTGATGTGCCCGATAGATCTCCAGGATGTGTACTACCACATAAAAATAGCCAGGCCATCCAGCGATCATCTGCGCTTCTGGCTATGAGCCAATCATTACCATTTTTGAGTCCTGCCCTTTGGACTCACTACAGCCCCCAGAGTGTTCACCAAATGCACGGCAGTGGTCACAGTTCACCTGAGATGTTTAGGATTCCAGGTGTTTCCGTACCTAGACGATTGGCTCCTTACCGCCACTACCAGGCATCAGCTCATTCAAGCCAGGGAGTCCACTGTGTCACTCTGCAATCAGCTGGGCATTACAATAAACTCAGAAAAATCTGCCTTGTCGCCATCGCAGCATGTTGTTTTTATCGGAGCAGAACTAGATACCACCACCACCACGCTAAGACTTCCAGTAGAAGAAGTCTTACTTCTCTGTCAGCATTTCCGCATTCTAATATCCAAAAACAAAGCACCAGCATCAGAAATTCTGAAATTGTTAGGAATGATGGCAGTAGCAATTCTAGCCATACCACTGGGTTGTATGCACATGCGGATTCTACAATGGCTGTTTTCACTCAGTGGTCTTACCAAGAGCTCCCCATGTCTCACATAGTAATGATCACAAATTTCTGCAAGAAGGATCTTCAGTGGTGGTTGACCTCACTTCATGTTATGATAGGAAGCCCATTTGTGCTACCCCCTCCAGCAGCCACAGTGACCATGGACGCTTCCCTGGACTGATCAAGAGACACATCTGCATATCAATGTCCTAGAGATGAGAGCAGTACTTTTGGCATTTCAGTACTTCCAGGACTCTCTTCCCCTAGGTACAATTGCAATTCAGATAGACAACATGTCAGTGGTCTGGTATATGAGCAAACAAGGAGGAACCAGATCATATCCCCTTTGTCGAGAGGCCCTCAGAGTATGGCAGTGGGCTATTTCCACCCAGCGCTTTCTATTACCAACGCACATCCCAGGGAAATCCAAAGTGATAGCAGAGTAATTTTGTTGCCCCACGAGTGGTCCCTCAAGATAGAGATAGCGGACAGGATATTCCGCAGGTGAGGCCAGCCTTGCTGTGACCTTTTTGCCAGTCACATGGACACCAAATGCAGAAGCTACTTTGCCCTGATTCCCCCTCCGGGAGAAGCCCCGAGGGACGCATTCATTCACAATTGGCCCCCAGGTCTCCTTTATGCATTCCTACCAATCCCGTTGATACCCAAGGTATTACAGAAAGCCAAAGCCCTGGGAAGGACCATCATTCTAATAGCTCCCTTTTGGCCTCATCAGATTTGGTTCCCCTTTATTCGACTTCATCTTTTGGAAGACCCCTGAATTCTGGACCCAGTTCCAGTCCTTCTGACACACTCATCAGGGGAACTTCACCCCTCTCTGCAGTCCCTGAAGCTAACAGCTTGGCTGCTCCAATTCCCATCATAACCAGGTTCGATAACCTTTGCAATGAGACAAAGCAAATTCTCCTATCATCTCATAAATCCTCTACGAGGACGCTGTACCTCAGCAAATGGAAAAACATTTCTATATGGGTCTCTAAAAATGATATTGATCCTTACCAAGCCCCTATAGCCTCTATTCTAGATTTCTTAACCATGATATTCAATAAAGGAGCTGCAGCAGCAACAGTCCATGTTCAACTTTCTGCCATTTCCAACTTCATCTGGGACCTACTCACACGGTAAGAATAGCGGGCTTCAGGTCCGTCTCTAAACCAGTCGCAAGTTGTGTCCCACAAGGCTCGGTTCTGGGACCCGTACTGTTCGGCATATACTTCTCAGAAGTACAGGCAAACACAGGAGGACTATGACTAACTAAGTTCTCCGATGACTGCAAACTGGGAGCCATAATTGACTCTCCGGCTGACACGGACATTCTCCAAAAGGGCCTTACTGAGATGGACACCTGGTGTCAAAGTCATGGTCTCAAGCTAAATGCCAAAAAATGCATAGTCATCCTGTTTGGGAAAAACAAAACACCCATGAATTACCACATAGGTAGCAGCCCACTTAATACAGAAGAGGTAATAAGAGATCTGGGGACCCAGGTAGATAGTAATCTCTCCTTTGACAATCATATTGCCAAAGTAGTTAGGAAATCCTTCTATGTAGCTCATTTAATTACTAAAGGGTTTGCATCTAGAAATAAAGAGGTTATAGTGCCCCTCTACTCGTTACTCATCAGACTCATCATAGAGTACAATGCCCCATTTGGGATGTACCTCACAAGACACTTCCAACAGCTGGAAAGACCACAAAAGTACCTCACCAAGAGTATTACTGGCTCAAACATATGCCCTATGCAGCCCGGCTGTACTCAGTGGCATATCGCTTACTCAGAGGTTATCTCTGCCCGACTTACAAAGCCATGTCCAACTCAGAATTGATGGACATGCTTCACCTAAAGAAATCCAAGTCACTGTGAGCAACTCGCTCTAGTGAGCTAAACCTCACCACAATAATAAATAGAACATGCTGGAGGGATAGATTCTTGTCACAGAGACTCCCCATGCTTTGTAACAAAATTCCTAACTACATTAGGCAGAGTCCCTCATTAACACTCTTCAAGAGAAACCTTGATGAGTGTATGGGTAACAGAAAATACACCCCTGGGATCACTTCATTGGCTCTTCTTGACAGAGGCTCGGTTAATTAATCAAATTAATCAATGTGGTGGTGAAAGCTGACACACTCTGGCTAGACTTATAAATGCCCTCGGGCAGATAGCCTACTACCTACCTATGAACCTATTTGAAGGATTGAATATTATGTCTCACAAATCATCTAAAGCCTTTCTCAAAGGGACCTTTCATATTAGACCACCTGTGAACTCTCCCTATTTTCCATGGAATCTTAATTTTATGCTTTCCCACATAATTCTTCCGCCATTTGAACCAGCTTCCTCATGTGACCTCAAATTTTTGTCATAGCGATGAATAGAATGGTTGTGAATCTCTAAATGATCACTGCAGAACAGAGCAAAGTTGTAAGTTGGTAAAGGCAAAGAAAATTTAATTTACAAAGTGACTAAAGCTTATGCATATGGTTAGTAGCAGAATATAAAGTTGGTTAGGATGGGAGATATGACTTGGGCTGAGGTTGGTTTGCTAACAGAGGGCTTTGAAGAGTAAGGCATAAATGTAAAATAAATAAGGTATAATGTAAAATAAAAAAATAAATAAGACCAAGTAAAGGAAGAACATATGAAATAATGCTCATTATGAAAGACAGTATTACAGGAGAAAAGTGAAGATAATATTGGAATGCAAATGTTAAGTAATCATTGCACAAGTAAGGGGATTTGAGAAATCATGTATATAGAGCTTACATCCCTTAATGATAATGTAAAATCTGATTCAGTAAGGTTATAGTTAAGATTTTTTTGATTTGTATCTGATATTTGCTTTGAAGTATAAGTTGAAATCTGCTTTTGGAAAAGTCTGGAGAAGATGTTTAAAACAAAACACACCATAATATACAAGATAAATGCTGTTATGATGATATTGTCATGAAAACTAAAGAACTTCTGGCAAGATTATTATTGTTCAAGTAAAAACTCATATCTAGATGTTGCATTTGGTATAATAATAACAATAAAATCTGTTTGTTACAAAACTTGACTGCATTATTAATGGTGGAAAAAACATTTCAGACCTTGGCCTTTATTAAGAAGAGTAAAATGTTTGATAGTGTGAATATAGCATCATGTTTGTAAGGCACAGTATTTGTTCAAAAAGTCTTATAAACTTCCAATAATAATTTGAACCTTTTATTTAGCATATTTTGATATTCCTTCTATGAGTATAACCTATCCTACCTAGTGGTGGCTGTTCTTACCATCACTCTAGGCTTTAATAAGTTGTATAATCACAGGGAAAATCATCTATGTTTGTAAGCTAGGCGTAGGTGTACTTTATTTGAGTTACATCTTGCATATCAGTAGGGGTGGAGGAGTGAATGCGACAAATTGGTCATCATCTTATAAAGTGGTTTGGGAGTTTTTTCTGAAATGCCCTACTGCCATAGCTGCACTACAAACCAAGTTTGCAGTGAATGCAGTGTCAGTCCCATTGTGCCTCTGTATATTTATAAATTGCAGCCATGTTCTATTTTCAGTCAGAGCCAGGTGAATTGTAAAGAATAATCACCAGTCAGTATGATTTCTGTCTGTCTCAGTAATCCCCATGGTTTTCTCTCTGGCTTTCTCCTGTGTGTCTTTTATGTCTGTAGTCTTATCTATGTCTGTCCCATGGCTGTCTTATGTGCCACTGCATTGTGACTGTTCAGCATGTCAGTAGCTGTCTGTCTTGTTTAATGGGGTCAGCTTGTCAAAAGCTTTTGTATTTCAGTCTTGCTATAGTGCTGTCATTGTCTTGTCTTTGGAAATTTGTTTGGGTGTCTCAGTTCTGTCCTCTGATAGTGCTGCCTTCGTGTTGTGGGGGGTCTCTGTTCATTCTCGCTGTAGTTTTGTCCTGGTCTTATGTGTCTCTGTCCTGTGGGTGGGTAGTCTGTGTGTCTGTTTAGTCTTACTATACTGATGTCTTTATCTTGTGTTGGTGTTTGTCCTGTATGTGGAAGTCTGTGTGGGTGTTAATTTTCAGTCTTGCTGTATGTAGTGCTGTCTTCATGAGTGGGAGTATATGAACTGTATGTGATAGTCTGTGTTGCTCCTGTCTTGTGTTTCTGTGTCCTGTGTGAGGGAGTCTGTGTGGGTGTCTCTGTTCAGTCTTGCTGTTGTGCTGTCTTTGTCTTGTGTATCTGGGCCCGGAGTGTGGGAGTCAGAGTGGATGCCTTAGTGTACATCTGTGGGACTGGCTACCTTGATGTGGTACAAAGGCTTGTTGTAATGTAACAGCATTGCTACTAAATGCCAGTCAGTGTGTGCATGTACTTCTCTGAGTGGTTACCTTGCTGTGGTACAGGGGCTTGTCATAATGTAACATTGGTACTAAATACCAGTCAGTGTGTACCTTGGCACTTCAAGACTTTTTAATGGTCTGAATGTAGTAACGCTATACAGTGATTGTTAAATGGTGCTGGATGAGCTTGACAGGGAAGAGGGCGTCATGGCAATGTGGTCACACTTTATATTCTCCTGGGTGTGGCCCCAACTTGAAACTTGCTGGGGCACCCAAAATGCTAGCAATGGCACTGCTAAGCAATGAATGTCTTGTTTCTCCAAACACAGACTTTATTCTTTTATATTTTAAATGCTTCTGGGAAGGATATTTTGTATCTGTTAAACTATAACCACTGATCAATTAAAACTCAACACCATTATATTATTTTTCTTACAAACAATTTGCAGACCTCTTATCTGTGCCTTTCCTTATTAGCTACCAGTTTCGATCTTCATTGTTGGAACAATCTATACTGGAAGTATTCACGTTGACAATATCCACGTTGGCAGTAAAAGAAAACTAAAGGCTATCCAGGCTGTCAGGATCCATCTTGAAATAAGATAGATTCCAAAAAAGAGAAAATATGTACTTATTTATTTAACATTTGTTTACTGGGAAAGTCTAACTGGGACAGAGCTAATTTTCAGAGGAGGCCCAGGGAGAAACACTCCAGATACATCTTTGGAATATGGGAGGAAACCAAACCACCTGGAGGAAACTCACATGAACATAAGAAGGTTATGCAGACTCTGCACAGAAGGCACTACAGCTGAGAGTCAAACCGGAGAACATCTTGGTGTGAGGCAATAACGTTAGCTACTGCATCACTGTGCCACCCCAATATGTATACACTGTTTTCCCATCTTACACTTCTTCCTTCATAGTCCCCTATTTGATCATGTATTTTCTAATGACTGGACAATGACAGCAGGTTTTCAAATGAGTAAGCACTTTTACATTCATCATATGCTGTTTCTTTCAGTCTCTGACACACACAATGCTTATATACATGTTTAGCAAAAATGGTCTTGTGAGCAATAAACACATAACTATTTTTGGATGGAATAAAATATTTTTCAATTTCATCTCCTTCCCAAACAAGTCATCATCATATATTTGTCCAAAATTTTAGTATACTTTCTTCAATATCCTTTTATACAGTTGTGGTCATTGGCAATGTTTCTACTCTATTTTAAATTTGCACATCTTGTAATTTAATACTTTTTCCAGAATCAATAAGCTTTGCAATTAACATTTTGCACAAAATAAAATGATACCTAAAAGAATAATGATTATTGTACTTGGCATGGAAATTTTCAAAATACTTCTGCTATTCAGAAAACAAATTAGGTAACCATGCCGTTGACAGCTTTTGGCCTCTTTCTTGAGATAGCTCTGCAACCTTCTGAATAATTTCAGGTGACTAAGAATGACATTTTCTTTATCTGGAATAAAGGAGCAGCACTCTGTTTTGATGAGTGTGCATGTACCGTCCTTAAAAGCAAGGATGCAATAAAGCACCACATTGCACATCAGTCATTTCAATTAAAATCTGATTTAGTGATTCAGAAGTAGCATTGCTAATATTTCTAATAGTTTTGACAGTTTTCTCAACTTTCACATTGAATTTTACTGCCCCAGAAGTGGTCAGGATTCCTGCTTCTGTAATAACTCAATCACCCAGATCCATGTGTTTGACAGTCTTTTAAATGCAGTCTTTTCTATATTATTTATTTACATTTGTTCACCAGGATAGTCTGACTGTGCTAGTAGCCCATTTTCAGGGGATGCCCAGGGGGAAAAGCCTCAAGAAAAAAGAAGTGACAAGAATATAAAAATATAAAAATAGGAAATAGCAATATACAAAATAAACAGTATATATAAAATAAACATAATATTATTAACAGAATTAACAAAAATAATGCAGTCACAATGTATACAGAGATTAACAAAATACCAACACATTTTTGGCAGATACATTGTATATGCCTCAGCAGTGTAAAAAAGTGGAAAGAAAAGTGGGGAGGGTAAAAGAGATTTATTAAAAGGAACAATTAGTAATGTGAAGAAGGTAGAGAAAAGGTTAAGTGGAGATCTGATATGAGGATTGAGTAAAGGCAAAGTGAAGAGTAAGAAAAGTTAGTTATCCAGGGGAAATACAGGAGCAAAGCCAGTTAAAAGATGTTCTTTAAGAAGGAGTTTGAATTTAGCAGTAGTAGGGGTATTTAGTATATGTTGGGGAATGCAGTTCCAAACTTTTGCAACTTGATTTACAAATAAAGAGTCACCAAAAGAGTTTAAACATTTCTTAGATTTTAGAAGAAGTTTGCTGGATGAGCGGAGGGAACAGATTGCCTTATAAGGCTGGACTAGGTTCATTAGTGCTGGGCAAGCTTCTGGTTGATGTAAGATGTTGTGAGCAATTGTGAGTTGATTAAAGTGAGAAGATTTGGTAGCTCCAGCCACTGTAGTTGTTTCAGAGATATACAGTGGTGGGTTCTATTTTGAAGAAAGTGAGCAATTTTATGGTAGGTTATCTCTAGTATGACAGCTTAGATTTTCTAAGATTAGTATAGATGGGGGAGACATACATTAGAGTGGACAGAAGATGTGTTCTGGCTAAGGCTTGTCTAGTGGTAAGGAATGTCCTAGACCTATAGAGGCAGCCAAGCTTGATATGTACTTTTTTATGCTAAGCGCTATGTGCTTATCATATTTTAGGGCACAGTCTATTGTGACACTATGTAACTTTGTGCTATCAACTGGTTCAATTATAGTGCTGTTGGAGGAGAGTATGTGAAGTGGAGAAGGAAGAACTTGGATTTTTATTGGAGAATGCCATTAGCTTTGTTTTGTTAGGGTTTAATATGAGTTGTCTTTCTTTGAGGAACAGTTCAATGTCATAGAAGACAGTCTGAGTTTTAGATAAAAGTTCAGTGAGGGAAGGGGTTGCACAGATAACAGTAGTATCATCTGCATATTGTATGATGGTAGCAAGTGCGGATACTGAACTAAGATTGTTTGTAAAGATGGAGAAGAACAGAGGCCCAAGAATAGAGCCTCGAGGGACTCCTACAGTAATAGGAAGAAGAGTAGAGGTCTCATATTTCCAGATAACAGCTTGCAGTCAAATAAATAGCTATGAAACCAGGTAATGGGTAGTAGTAAAAGATGGATAGATGATAAATCTTCAAGAAGTTTTTATGGGACACAGTGTCAAATGCTTTTGACAAATCCAAGAAAATTGAAGAGACGAGGTTGTTCCAATTTCTATGGTGGGAGATGGTGTCTGCAAAACTTAATTGGGCTGTTGTGGTACTATGTTTTAGTCTAAAGCCATGATGAGATTTGGAGAGAAGGTTGTTTTATGTAAACCCAAGAAGTGTCTATTTTCTAGACTGGATTTTTAATGCCATTTGTCTCCCTCTTTCCACAAGCATTGTGATTTTTCACCCTAGGTAAAGTTGCTGTGCATCAAACAGCTGGAATAACATGAGCTATGAAACAACATCCCAACCAGTCATTTTGTAACCAGACATAAGGTTGATCTCCACAGATATAATAAAACTCATGTAATTCTGCCATACCCAGTCCAGCAGCCCCATCATGTATTTTTTTAGTAAAATTACAGTTGTTCCATCTGACACCATGCCATTTTTACCATAAGAGGTCTGTCCATTCACAGTCACTGACAGTTGAAGTGGAACCAGTCTAAAGGGGGTGATGTTATGCAAAGAGTTATGCCTGGCTTTCTGATTTCTGGTTTAAAGGATTGTACAAAGATTGTATAAAATACTTCTGTGGTTCCTGCCTTAGTTGCTGGTATTAGCAACAAGGGAATACCCCCATCATGTACAGCTGATATATGTGCACACACCCACCAGTTATTGACATTCATAGTTTTTTCATATGTATATAATGCAACAGAGAAAGTATTTATTAGACTTTGGATGCCATTTAGGTGTTCTCTGCTCAGTTTTAACAAAATGTCTGTTTCTGATATTAATTTAAACACTTATTTCTGATAAAAAAAATGTTCATACTTATAGTTCCAGTGACTCTTGGTGAAGAAAGAAAATGTAGTAAAATGATGATAAACACCAAAATAGTAGTCCCAATAATAAGTACATTTGAGTATCGAGCACAGCAGGTCTGGAGAGGGTTCTTGAAGATTCGCAAACACGGATGACCAACCTTGTTTTTGTACTCCATAGAGCAGCAGTTTCCCAAACAGTCCCCATACTGAATTTTGAAATAGTTGCAGTTCCACAAGTAACCCTTGGTTGCTTGAATCATTGCTCAGATTTTGGATAATGTTTTACTCCTTGTCCTATGATGACATTGCTTGATCATTAATCCTCACCTCTGATAATGTTGTTTTTTTTTTTTCCAATAAATCTTTTATTTTATTTTCAATAAAATGAAACAATGCATACAGCCAATGTAGTAATGAACATTAAAATGAGGCGTTGAATAATAACAGAATATAATACATAATCAAACAGTTTAAATATAGATATAAGTGAGAAAGAGTGTAAAACATAAGAAAAGCATTGTCATTTATAAAACCAAACAAACTTTTATATACAATATTTACAACATGATGTAATGTAATGTACTGTGCTGCACTTCCACTACATAATTATCATTGGGTCTCCATAAGTTAACAAAGACAATTCACTAAGAACTAAATCTAAAAGTTTCTTCCATAGTTTACTAAACAGAAATATGTTTATGAGCCATTTCTTTCTAACCAATTGCTAGTGATGTATAGTTTAACAAGTGAACAAAGTATAATTAGAATGTGCAGTTGCATTTTTGATACTTTGGATGTAGGAATGTGAAGAATAGCTGTTTCTTTCAGAGAGCACCAGAGTTTGTAAGAATGCTTGCAATACCACATAATGTGAAGCAATGGAGTGTTGGCATTAAATTTATTAAGAGTTACAGGAGTGTAATAAGCATTGTTGTTGAGCATCATTTGTGTATATAGGAGTTTTTGAAAGAGAGAGCTCTAGAGTAGATTTTATAGCTGATAATTTTGATCTTCTGTAATGGAAGGTCCGATGGTATTCCAGTAGTTGGAGAAAAGACAGTTTGAATCGTAGATCATGTTAGTCAATAGCTTGTAAGAGGATGATATTGTTTTTAATGCTTGAGATTGCTGAGATGACTTCAATTAGTTTGTTTAATTCCTGAGTATTGGGAGAGACGTTAAAATGTTGTGCCATAATAATTTCTCTTAGTTGTCTAAGAATAACTGTGTATTTTTTATTAGTACCCAAGATTAACTAGAGTTTTAGATCTATGTTTGAGAATATCCCATACCTTGAGATCTTTGATGAGAGGGAATTTAGTAAGGTCAATCATTAGATTGTTAATTTTAAGATTTGGGTTCTGATTTGTAGAAGGGATAGAGAATTTACCAGATTAATATCTTTAATAAGATTTTGGAAAAGCTTGATTTTATGTTTCAAAGATTGAGCTAGATTACAGTTGTTCAAAGAGGTAATAGATAGAAAGGGAATAGCCTGAGGGTTAATTTTGTTGGATATAACATGTTGATACCACATTTTAACCCAGGCTGGATAATGCATTTGTGTTTTGATGTTGAAATTTGAGATAGACCAAACTCTAATTGAGCAAATAATTTTATAGTATAAATGGAAGTTTGGTAGACTTATTTTCCTTAGGATAGGTTAATTTAAGGTAAGCAATTCTCACTGATTTAGGGAACCAAATGAAACCAGCTATTTCTTTGTTGATTTTGGAGAAAAAGTTATTATAGACTAATACATCCAAAGCATTAAGTTGAAATAGAAGTCTAGGTAAGATATTCATTTTCACAATAGCTGCTTTGGACAGGAAAGCTAAATTCATATGTTTCCATCTTTGTAGATCTTGTTGTATGTTAGACCATGTTTTTAATAAATTATTTTGAAGAATAGAGGATTATGTTCAAAATAGATACCTAAATATTTAAGGCTATATGTTATTGGAAGGAGGATTCAGGAAATAAAAGGATTTATGGGAGTTAGGGTTTATAGGAAATATATGAGATTTTTATTATTTATTTGATAATCTGATATTTCTCTATGGCATCAAAAATTTTGGTCTGTATTGGGTGACTGAAAATATAAATTAAGGTGTTTAGTATTTTAGGTATATTGTGATAGGTATTCTGAGTAATATAAAGAAAGAAAGGCTCAATAAAAATATTAAAAAGAAAAGGAGAGTTGCCTTGTTCCATTAGTGATCAGAATTGGCTCCGATCTCTGTTTGTTGATGTAGAGGTATGTTTGGGAATTTGTGTAAAGTGTTCTAATCATATCCGAAAAAGAATTAGGCACACCAAAATGGGACAATGAGGCAAACAGAAACTCCCAGTTAACTCTGGCTTTGGAGGCATCTAAAGTTAATATTGGATTTCTTCCTTTTGGTAAATTGTATAAGGGAATCAAGGGTTAATGTATTATCCCACGTGTGCCTATTGCTCATAAAACCAGCTTGATCAGGGAGATTAAAGGCGGAGAACTTTTTCAATCTACATGCTAATATGGCAGCGAATATCTTAATGTCGACATTTATTAAGATTGGTCTGTAGTTGTGAGGATCTGCTTTATCTTGTTTATTTTTAATATTAAAATAGTTTTCGAGTTATTCCAGTGTATATCAGTAATACCTTCTTTAATAATATAGTTAAAGACTTTCAATAGTAAGGAGGAGGTATTTGTGTAGAAAACTTTGAAGAAGTTAGTAGTAAGCCTAATTTTAAATTTTTATGATGGCCTGGACTTCTTGAATCAGATAGGAGGAGACTTGGTTAGTATTAAGAGGGAACTTAATTGAATTAAGAAAAGACTCCATCCGAGGTTTTGATTATCACTTTTATGTCCGCTATAGATTTCTGAAAAGAGTTCAAAGAACAGGTGTATTATTTCAGAATCTGATTTGTATAGTTTCCTTGGTGATGAAGGGTGGAAATTCTAGGAGCACTATTATTATTTTTAGTATTCTTGCTAAGGTTCTTGAGGGCATTTGTGCCCATTCAGAATATGTTGCAATGAATTTCTGTTCCTGAAAGGAATAGTTCTGTGAATAAAGTTCATATAAATCTTTTGGCGTCGCATTAATCAGTTCTATAGTTTGTGGGTCAGGGATAATCTCTGACTTTTTTCCAGAGAAGAAAGTTTCAAGGATAAAGTATTTTCCTTTTTCATGTTTAGCTTTTAAGAAAGGAAGCTTGGCTAATGAGAAAGCCCCTCATTTCAATTGTATGTCCGGGGATTTGGGACTCTGTGATATTCAAATCAAGATCTATTAACATGTTGTTAATTTTTTTAATTATATCTTTATTATTTAGTAAATTATTGTTAAGTGTCCAGTTGGCAAAAGTAAAATCAGGCGGAGTGAACCTAATTATGAGAGAGATTTTGGCATGGTCAGAGAAGCATCTAGGCTCAATATTGAAAGTATTTTTAAATTTGGATAGAAGGTCTGAAATTAAGATAAAGTCAAGGCGTGACCATGATTTGTGACAATTGGAATAAAAGGTATAAAGATTTTCCTTAGTCGAGATATTACTAAATTTAATCGTGTCTATAAGATTAAAATCAGATATAAGCTCCTCTAACGCTATGGAAGCTTGAAGATTGTAAGAGGATGATTTGCTTGTGCGATCTAGACTGGGGTCTATAACCGCATTCCAGTCCCCACCTACAATAAATAAGTGATTTGGAAATGAGTTCAGTATTTTATAAATTTCTAAAATAAAAGTCTGTTGTTGTGAACAAGGACCATACAGATTTAAAAACATAACTGGTTTGTCGGAGTTAGGTAGGGTAGATGTAAAGTAACACCATCTGCCGTTTGTGTCAGATTTATATTCATTAATAATTTCCTGGAATTGTTTCTTAATTATGATGGCCACACCTTTGAATTTGTGCTGTCACCTATTATAGACCTAATCCATTTTCTATTTTTACTTTTTCCCACTCAGAATTAGATAGGTGTGTTTCCTGTAGAAAGCATGAGATTTAAAGACAAGGTGTAGTAGTAATTTTCTTTTGCAAAGTTTTGTAAGCCATTTATATTCCAAGAATCAATGGACCAACTCATAAAACCAAAATAGGTATAGGCACATAATATATTTAGTGTAATTAAGATAATGTGTGGGTACATTACTTTTGTGTTGGAATAGTCTACCCTTGTTTTGTTAGATAAAAGTGAAGAACCAATTCTGCTCTTTAAAAGCAACACGGTAAAATGTAATGGAAGATGCGGCATGATACTTCTTCTGAACTAACCCGGTGCCTACCCACCCCTAAAGCGAAGAAGCATATAAACAAACCAAAAACAAGATTAAGAATTCTATACATGTAAACAAAGAAAATCTCATCCAAAAGATTATCAGACCAGAACTCACTTGATTGCACATAGAGTCTCCACTTGTAAAGAGTACACCAATTTTTGTGTAGAGTAAGCTTGACCTAAGGTATATAAATATAAATCTGTAAGCCTGGAATGTTAAAACTCTGTGTATACAACTAAGAATCTCTAGGAATACTGTACATAACATATAGAATTGGCATTTCTTGTGAGAATGTAATCACAACTGTAATACAGTCAGGTTGGTATAACATTAAAATAACATTTTATAAAATTATCTAACAGTATAATGTGTTATTAGTGATGAAACCCAACTAAGAGAGGTTGTGACTGTTTAGTTAATGAGCTGCATATTATAAATACTTATAAAGCATGTTAACCGAAGATAAGGTTACAATGAACATAATCCAATAATAACAGAACTATTTATAACCTAAGAGACTAGTTATATATGTGTAACCCACCCTTCAACTATATTAACCTTTAAATTTTTACAATTCAAGTTAATATTTAAATGCTTTTAAAACTCTAATTGTAACTATCCTTAATCTAATAGAATGAACCTATAAAATACTTGTAGCAAACTACTCTCAAACTAAGTAATCTAAATGTACCCTTGAGTATTTTAAACATCACCTGTCTTAATACCATTTATGTGTTAATGTTTATTAATGTTTATAAAATCTAATATCTATAACTGTTACAGTAAAACTATTACAATAATACTCCAAAACACTAAAGGAATTTATGCTAAAATCTCCCACCCCAGTGTCCTTTGTATTATGCATCCAAACATATGTTATTACAGAAAAAGAAAAAAAAAACGAAGAAAAACTAAGCATTAATATGCTGAAAAAATCATTTAGTTGGTGTCAGTTTCTGACTTCCACTATATTTAGCAGTTTGGTGTTTATTTGTTATAGTGTGTGCTTATGTCCCTAAACTGCACCGTTTTGTAAATACTGGGGCAAGGGACTCTGCATGCTTAAAAAACTTCAGTAGCTCTAATAGCTAGAGCTGCTCGCTACTCAAAAGCCAAATAAATGAACTATATAAAACAAAAACAGTGGCTTGGTAGCAAGCAGTACTTGAGATCCCATAGTTAAATACAGAAAGCATGTTTTCAGCAATATGGATAACAGGGTATTTGCCTAGCATGGCCTCACATTAACACAGCAAGAAAGAAGAAAAACAGAGCAGACGACATAGACAAAAGTAAATATTCATAGTGCAAGCTGGATGATACCACAGTAGATATAATCTATTGCAGCAGGTATTTTAAAAGCATCACCTGGCAGTTTACCTTCCCAGGGACCTAAAAAAGGGAAAATATAACATTTACATGTATTAGAGATGTGCTTGGTTTGCCTTTTCCCTTTTGTGATATAATACCCGTTATTGTCTGTATGATGCATTTTTTATAATACTCATCTTACTCATCTGATAATGTTGTTGATGTTGTTGAAGAAGAACTAAGCATTATTTCAGACCATGATGGTGTTGCTAAATCACTAGGTCTCACTTCCAGAAGGCATCTCCTACCCCTTCATGATTTAACCATAATAACTCTAACCTGATACCTTTAATAACTATTTTACAGAAGCCATTCTAACCCTAGCTAATACTTTACCACCCATCACCATGCCACCATTACATACCAATAATACTATAACTCCAACCTTTCATATTCAATCTGTACCCACATCCCTCATTTCCAACCTCCTTCAAAAACTTAAACCATGCTCCCCTTCTGCTGACTGTCTTCCAGCAGAATTCCTGCAAATTGCAGCTAAAGAAATTGCCTATCCCATCTCCATCCTTATAAATAGAACAATTTTAGAAAGCAAAATCCCTTCCATATGGAAAGTATCTCACATCATCCCTCTACACAAAGGTGGATCATCTACCGAGCTCTCCAACTTTGGGCCTATCGCCTTACTCTCTCCAATAGCTAAAATAATGGAAAAGTGTATACACAAACAACTACTTGCCAACCTTCTCCATAACAATTTACTTGCAGACTGCCAGCATGGTTTTAGACCATTCCATAGCACAACAACTGCCCTGCTATCATTTTCTGACTCCATAAACAAAAATCGTAACAATAATATTTTCTCCTCTGCACTGTTTATTGACCTCTCAAAAGCCTTCGATATGGTGAACCATAACATGCTTATTGACATACTAAAAGCCCAATCACTCGATACACAAGCACTACATTGTTTTAAATCCTACCTTGAAAACAGACAGCAAGCAGTACTTTGGGACAATACTCTTTCTACTTCCCTCCCTGTAAACATTGGAGTACCACAAGGCTCTATATTAGGACCCCTTCTCTTTTCATTGTTTATTAATGATCTGCATACCAAAATTCCTCGAGCCACCTGCATACAATATGCAGATGACTCAACTTTAATTTGTTCAGCCAAGTCCATAACCTCTCTCCAGTCCCTCACTCAAACAGTATTTAACAGTGTTGAAAATTGGTTTATGCAACACTGTCTCCTTTTAAACCGCACAAAAACAAAATGATTGCTCTTTGCTCCTACTCATAAGTCACCTCATCCACACTTCACAGTCACCTCTGGCAATGGAACTAACATATCCCCTGACACTACAACCCGTCTACTGGGAGTAACAATTGATAACAACCTTAGCTATGATGACCATATTAATGCTACAATAAAGTCTGTCAACAAAAAACTAGGCACCCTTTACAGAATCAAACCCTTCCTTACCCCTTCAGCCAGAATCACTATTGCCCAGACTCACCTAATCTCTACTCTTTTCTATGCTTCTGCGATATATACCAACTTCACCAAACTTTCTACTAGTTATAATAGCATAGCCAGATTTGCCACTGGCACCCCTTTCAGAACTCACCACTGTCACAACCTCAAACAACTGGTATGGTTAGAACTGCAGAACCTGCTACTTTGTCAACAACTTGTTATCACCCAAAAGATCCTTTATCACCCTAATAATACCCCAATCCTTACTAATCTGATTACCCCCTACAAAAATCTTGCAATTCTATGCTCAGTTAACAAAATTCTAGTCTCCACTATTAAATCTAAAAACAAACCTGGGGACTCACTTTTCGCCAACACAGTAGGAAAAAGCTGGAACCAGCTTCCTAGTGAACTTTCATCTCTTGCTTCCACTCATCTCTTTAAAAAGCATCTTAAAGAATATCTTAAAAATCACTGGCTTTGTCCCTGCTCTAACCCAGACTGATATACCCTGACTGTTGTCTCTTTCCCCTTTTTGCTCTACTTACACTTCTATACTCCACTGTTCTATGTCTCATACCTGTAAAAAAAAAAAAAAAAAAAAAAAAAATTATATATAACAAATTTTTACAATTCAATATTTTTTTCTTTTTTGATTGCTCTCTCTCAAATTTTTGCTCTCAGTATTTGATCTTAGTGTTAACCTACTAAGGACTCTAAATAACTTATGTCAACCTCAATGTAACAATGTCCTGTAATTTATTTTGACTATTACTGTATATTGTAATCTTTGTCACTGCTAATGCCTGGAGCTTTTCTCCCCGGGCCTCTACTGAAAATGGACATATATCCAGTTAGACTAGCACGGTCAACAAATGTAAAATAAATAAATATATATATATATATATATATATATATATATATATATATATATGTACATGTGTGTGTGTGCTAAAAATATATACACACACTCACATACCTATTTGTATAACTATGGCAGTACTATAAACCCATCAAGGAAGTGTTTTGCCTTACTGCTATTGCTTGCCAGATGCCCCCATAATGGACATCCCCAGCATACAGTCTGTTGTTCAGGTGTTCATGAGGTTGTTTTCAGCCTTTGTAGGCATTTATGCAGTGAAAATGTTTTGCTGTGACCCTTAATCCATTTTTTGGTGGCTGATATGAGCAATTGTATCACTGCAGAGACATCCTATGCCCTCTCCCTACATGTGCGCACTTCCACGTATGTGCCCATGAGGGGATTCATCCAGTGGCTTGGGGATGCTGTCAGCTGTTGGTGTCCTACAAACATCAACTTGCACAGGATCAGTGGACTAGTAGGGAGATCCCTTCTATCTCTTTCTACCTAGGATGAATGAGTTGGCATAAGATGCACATTCTGCCCTTCTCCTCCTGGCTGTTTCAATGCCTAAGCCTCTATTTGAACTCCAGTCTTCTGGGTCAAGCTCATGGCTTTATCCCTCTGTGTTGCAGAGCTGGACAAAAACCTGGTAAGGAATGTATTTGAGAAGAGCTGATAATAATGTACAGTGCCATTTCCTGCCCTGATTTATTGGTATAGACAATCTGTTCTTGTGGTACTGTTTTTAAATCTTGCCTTATTTACTTTCTGAGAGTTCTATTGCATCATTAAATTGCCAATATTCCTCCCTCACAAATAAGTCTTTCTCTTTCTTCTCTACAATTCTTATAAACTGATGTCTTTACCCTCTTCAGAACAATAGAAGTCCAGAATCTGGTAGAAGAAGTCTCCAAATCTTCCAGCTTGATTCCTTTATTTCCTGTTGACCTTTGGTGGATCTGCTTCCCATTTTTCTCCTTTATTTCAGATGCTGGCACAGACAAGGCCTTTCAGGCCCCGGGATTTTGACTTCATTCACCACCTTGTCTGAAATGTGAAAGGTACATTAATAGTTTTATATTCCTTTGGTGGATAAGAACCTAAATCTTTTGTAGCTAGGATTTCCATTATGATCCAAATCAGATTCATTCAATAGGATTATGTATCTATGGCTGTGCCCATTAGGAGGCTGGATGTATTGTCTGTAAGACTGAGGACCTGGCCCTTGGTGCACCACCTTGTATCTCTTAACTACTTGTCTGTGGCCATCTTCCCCATGGGATTTGCATTCAGAGTTTTTTTCCTTATGGGGCAACTCTTGCCTCAGTTGCTGTTACACATCTACTCATCTGACTACTTAGAGACTTCTTCATGTATACTGTATTATATCATCACTAGTGCCTAGTTACTCCTAAGATGGTGGAACTGACTTTGAGTGAGAGCACTTTTTGGTGCTTACGTATTATCGCAACCATGAGCGAAAGCCACACTACTGACATCTTTTAAATGAAATTAAAGTGAATGAAACCTTTCTAAATGATTTTGCAGACCTCTGTGGCTTTGTCTATTTTTGACACAATGGAAAATCAGTTTTTATTCATTTGTATTTCTAAGTCACAGTACATGAGTACCTGTTTAAACGTTTATATGTGCATGCATTACATGATTTCTGACAGACCACTTAAACCGTTATGCAGTCCAAGTACTGATGAGAAACCCTTAAATTATGGTTAAGTAATTCACCACCTGAGCTACTTGCTAAGCACACCATGGTGTGTGAATGAAAGCTGATCGAACAGACCTGACAGTGAGAAGAATTTGTTTTACAAACATGGTCCTACTGTAGGAAATTTGAAATTGGTGTCGGTAAAGGTCTGTAGTACTATGGGTAGATGAACACACAGGAGTTCAACTTTTGTTCCTTGCATGCAGGGCAACAACGTTATGACACTGCCTTTACAGATGTGTTTTCACGGGGTGGAAAGGAGGTGGTCTACATCACTTCTGCTTACACATGCCTAGCCCTACTATAGTGACATGAAAAGTAGCATTTATACTTTGAAAAGGAGTGTGCATCCCATCCCAGCGCCTGTCACAACTGTGCGCCTGTAATTGTAATAAGTTTGTAAGTTTGTGCAGAATTATGACAGTTTGCCCTCCGAGTTGCGTGGTACATGTTATGAAAATTACATGTAGTAAGGAGTGTAACATTCTCAACTTTCACCGCATATCTCAAACCGGCAGGAGTACGGCTTGGAAAAGAGCAGTCTGTCCTGTTCAGAATGTGGTTGCAATAATACGTAAGTACCCATTTTATTTTTGTTTGTTTGTTTTTTTTTAATGTTGTGAAATTTACCCTGGATTTCAGTTTTGGAACCTAACCTTATGAAACTAGTAATGTCAATGCCTCTTATTTTCTTTAGTTTGTCGTTAAGATATGATGGCCTTTCATTCAACTGAGAAAAGCCAAAAACTTGTTTCAAAGCAATAAACCAGCCATGGTTCACTTTGTCACCTCTTCATTATACCTACCTACAGATGCTCTCTGTTCTGTTACTGCAAGTGTCTGCATGTAGCCCCGAGTGTTTTAATAATGCCTATGTTCTCTCACTAGGATTTGTATTCAGGTTGTATGAAGCCTGGGTATTTTTCTAATCATGTGTTTTCTCATAGAATGTCTGTTTATGTTACTGGGAGTGTCTGAACTCTTCTTCAAGTACAGTCTCATTCTTGCATTGTCTTGCTCATGCATACAGTATACAGTAGAAGTACTGTGATAAGTTCATTGTCATACACGCAGACCTTTAATGTACTCTGTATAAAAAAAAAAAAAAAAAAAACTTCCTTGATTCAGCAATTTAAGATGGCGGCCATGGTGGTGCAGTGGTTAGCATTGTCGCCTCACAGCAAGAGGTTCTCCGGTTCGATTATCTGCTGGGGTGTCTTCTGCGCGGAGTCTGCATGTCCTCCCTTTGGTCGTGTGGGTTTCCTCCAGTTGCTCCGGTTTCCTCCCACATCCCAAAGACATGTAGTAGGTGGATTGGACACTCTATATTGGCCCTAGGTGTGTATGTGTGTGTGTGTGTGTGTGCCTTCTGTGGAAGGTTGGGTGTTGGGCTGGCAACTCGACACTGTAAAACTCCACTGCCAATCATGAGCGGACAGATGATCCACTGTGGTGACCCCTAACTGGGAAAAGCCGAAAGAAGAAGAAGAAGTCACAATTGTCAAGTTGTATGATTGTGCATCTTCAGCCCTAAACTAATAATATAACATGTGGCTGATTTAACATCCAAGTGAATGCCTGCTTCATACAACATCAAACCGTATAGGTTCTCTGTTTGCCATATTGTGTATTAAGTTCATTAACCTGAAGGAAAGTAACACTTTTATTGTAGTATTTTTGCATAAGATGCTTTCCTTCACAAACTGATTAACTAGATAAATGGTGTGACATCTGTACAGATCTGAATGGAACTGGCTTTGAATCCCTCCCCATTTTAATTTATGGCCAGGGCTATTTTTAAAAAAAACGGTGCACTGGTGAACAGAAAAGGCAAACTGCAAGTGTGGCAAGAGTATTTCAATGTTACCACATGATCACGGTTTTTGAGGACATATCCAAGGGCAACTGCTTTTTAAAGAAAAAAAACTTTGGGACTTTTATAAAAATATAATATTCTTTATTTTGTCAAACTAATGTCTCGGCTGTCAGACTTCTAATGTTCAAATATACAACTAATCCATCATCATATAAAATCAGATAATCTAATAATTAATCATTTTGTGAATTAATTTGTACAATTTCCTAAAGAAGCATCACATACAAGGTACACCTGCTCATTCCAATAAATACTTATAATTATTTAACTATAAATAATTGTTAATTGCAATACATTTTTATCAACAATTCATTATTGCAACATTTTAGCTATAATGTCTCAAAAGCAAAAATATACCAAGTTTCCTTTTTCAATAATACTGAAACATTCAGAAACAAAACTGGGCATTGGCAGGCAAACAGAATAAAAAGTGTAAGATGGGACACTGATTATGATATTCTTTAAAGTGTATAGCTTTGGGACTTGTAGGTACCCTGCTATGAATATCCTTAACATACTCTTGGATTCTCTTTCTTACCTGCAGTGAAATTTGACCTATGTAAGACTTTTCACATGGACGCCTAAGGAAATGCTCTTATGTATGGAAAAACTGTGAATTTAAGAGGCTCGTTGGCTAAACATTTTGCTGCCATATATTCTGCAATGAGCTCCCAAGTACTCCACGGAATCATTCAGTCTATATTCCATCCCATCTCATGCAGTTTACATCTGGTATTAAGGAAGTCTATTTCAATTACATTGTACTGATGTGTATTCTGACTGTACATCAGGCTATGTATTGTGTTCAAGGAAAGAGACTGGTGAGTCCAACTGCATTTCTGTCTTTTTTGAACCTGGGAACTGAATGTGCTGGCACTGAATATCATTGCATGTCTCTTCTCCTTACTGCTATCCTACTGTTGGAAAGGTTGCATGTTTCATAGTTTTTGTTGATTGACCTACTCTCCAAATTGTTGGAGAAGTGACCCCTCCCCCCATTCTGTACACAGAAATATAGGTTTTACATTGTCCTGTAGGCGTTCTGGATATTGTGAGACTTCTTTATTTAGTTGCACAGCATGTAATCACATTTCTAGAATCAACATGTCTGGCACCATATGTTTACTGGGTAGACTTAGTCATGACTATATCACCACATACATAATCTTCCTTCTTGAGTTTACAATACAGGTTGTATAAGGAAACCTTCCTGCTCACATCCACAGCTGCAGTGAGCACTGATAAGTGAAAATGAAAACATTTCTCTTGTGTGAAGTTAGAAATGAGCAATCAGGATTTGCAAGTTATGTGACTGTGCATCTCTAACTGTTAATAACAAGCTACATTTGCTGTTTAAAAAAAAAGAGGGAAATGTATTTTTCCATTGCCTATTTTATGCAAGTAATGTGGTTCCAATGGAAACACATGGTGCCTACAGCTAAAATCCCTACCACTATTATGGCAATATTCATCGTTTCTGTGCAAAATATGGAAAAAAAAACGCCACTTTTTAAGCACTAATTTACTTTTTTGACCTCTTAGCTCTCTGCCTGACCACACTCTTTGCTGCATGTTTCACACTATCCAATCCAGAACTGCACAGACACCTGATGTCACTGTCTGTTGGCATAACAGATTACAAGATTACATGTGCAGTTTTGGATGGAAATGCTGGAATTTGACTTCACAGTTCAGTTTTCTGCTGTAAAGCTTTTAGAGGATGTCCAGAATGGCTGTTCTTTAATGGCTTACAGGTATCCAGCCATTTTGTTGGCAAAGTGCAGTTGACTTCCTGTGATACAATCTGTGACATACTTCTCTGTAGCTGGCTAGGGAGATTGCTGTACAAATGGTACTTCTTGGAGTTGACAGTTATGTATTTTAGTTTGAAATTAAATTGGCTGCTGTGTGGACAGGCAGGCACCAGACAGCATGCATAAAACTACTGGAATACTGTAATCAGACTAGGATTGCTACCTTTAGTTTTAAAATGACAAAAGTGTGACTTTTTTGTAGAAAGATGAGATTTTGCAGGACAAAACATACACACAGCCATTGCAAAGGACATAACTTCACTTTTTTGTTATGCTTAAACAATAGCCTATTCTTGTAGCATTTGAGTTCTTTATGCTATTTCATGTAACAACTGTGCATTTCAGATAAAAAATAACTGTTTTATGCAATTATTAAAGAAAACGTATGAATTATTTTTTATCCTAAAATCTCAGGAATTCTACCATTTTTTATATTTTCCCACAGGACACAACTGCCCAAACAGTTACTGTCCCTTGCTAAGAGGAAATCAGATAGACCTGATAGACTTAAAGCTATGTCTGCATTTTCCTGTAATTTGATATACACATGGCTTTTGAGGTGACTGGATGATGCTGTTCAGAAGCATGGATAATAGCAGAAACATTGAAATTAAACTAGGTACTCAATAGTTGTAGGGGAGTAGGGGGTTTCCCCACAGATTACATAAAGTACTCCATAACAGAGTTGTGCATAATGTGCGTGAAATGAAAGTGTTGTATTCTTTTAGAAATCTCAGATGCAGTCTTACTTACAGTATGTTTCCTGTAATTAGTTGTTCAAAGAAATTTATTGATTTCATCTTGAAAAAGGATTGTAGTGAGTATTTGATATTTCCACTATTTTGCTTCAGTCTTATTCTGGCTATATTTTTTTGTAATAGACATTTAGTTCAGACAAGACCTTAGTCCTAAATTGTTAAAAATTTCTTGGACAAATAGTATTAGGAAGATTGTCATGCAGTCTGTGTAAAGACCCATGTGGAAGTTAGATAGTGCATCTGATTAAACCAAATAATATCAGTGAAAAAAAACTACAATAAAATACAATAAAAGATCGTTTTCACTCATGGATGAAACCTTCACATTCCTTTGCAATGCAGGGAGCTGCTGTTACAGACTTACTATGAGCCCCAGTGTCAACAGCTGTAACCACAGGGTCCCTGTTACCACTGCTGTTCTAAATTTATAAATGTCATTTCTGTTCATAAGTTGACCCCAAAGGCATTTATATGATATTTCTTGGTATCTGATGAAAGCTGGCTGTAGTCTGTTGACTTGAATTATACTTGACTTTATCGGAGTAGAACTTCTTCGAGAACAAGTGTCTGTTGGCATTGGATCATTATAACTGTGTATTTCTATGGTCGTTCAAAGAATGCTATCATGCAGTAAAAGTTTTTTAAATTTTATTTTTTGTTAAAGGAAATGCAATCTATAGATAACTCGAAAACCTAATGCTTCTTTGCTGAAACCTGTTATTACTGGACTATTTGTGTATTCCTCTGAGGTTTGGGCCTGTCCATTAACTCTGATGTTTTCTCTTAGTCTCTTTGTCATGAGAATTTCAAGGCAAATAAGCCAAGTGGCCATTTCTGTCTTGTCAAGACCCACCTCCAGGCCTTGTCTCCCTTTTCAAGGACTGCTTGAAAAAAGTTGTACTTAATGCGAGTGAGAGGTAAGTGTTGTATTCTTTTAGAAATCTCAGATGCAGTCTTACCTGTAGTATGTTTCCTGTAATTAGTTGTTCCTTCAGAAATTTTTAGATTTCATCTTGAAAAAAGATGCACTGAGTGTTTGACATTTCCATTGTTGTACTTCAGTCCCACTTTTGGCATTTGAAAAGGTAGCAGCCCTAGTCCAATTATACTCTTCCAGAAGCTTTATGCATTTTTAAAGCTTGCTGTCTGATGCCTGTCCACACAGCAGACATTTTAATTTCAAGCTGACATATATAGCTGTCAGCTCCAAGCAGTCAAGCCATGAGTGAAACTGCAAATACTCATCCAATCAGCCAGTTCCCATTTCAAGGAATTGTGTTACAGTACATGATTTGCAGTGAAAGGCTGGTGTAATAGAGTGCATATATTCGTCATGTTTATAGTTATTTGCTGACCGAAGTTTAGGTATCTGGTCCTAGTGTTTGTGGGATTGTTTTATTTATGGAAGGGCAAGGTATAGAATACCCTCAGGAGTATATACGACACTGAATTAACAGATAGTGCTTCACGTCTTTTCTGGTAGCTTAGGGTTCTTAAGGCAGTGATCCTTTTTAGTTAAGCACCTTTGGGGTCTTTCTAATTTCTTAATAAGTCTAGTGAGGCAGATTCCAAAAGGGTGTGTTGTATTCCATAATTGTCCTAATTAAGGGTGCATGTAAGGGGGGGAGTGACCTGTTTAGATCTTGATATTCCTTTTGTGATCAGCTACGCTAAGTAGACTTCACTAGGCACTACTGTAACATGATGATCAAAGAGAGGGAGTTATCGACTTCACTGGGCACTGCCGTAACACAATGATCAAAGAGAGGGAATTATCAACTTCACTAGGCACTACTGTAACACGATGATCAAAGAGAGGAGATTAATGACAATTATTCCAAAGCCTTTAGACTTCACTAGGCACTACCGTAACAAGATGATCAAAGAGAGGGAATTATCAATAACTATTCCAAAGATTTTAGACTTCACTAGGCACTACCATAACCAAATGATCAAAGAGAGGGAATTATCGACAACTATTCCAAAGCCTTTACATCCTCATTTTGAAGTGGGGTGTTGTCTGTGCTGTAAACTGTTGGGATGACTTGTTCAAAAATAGTGGCCAAACAGATTTCCCAGTACTGAGCCTTGTATGAACCATGGTCACCTTCATACACTCTGGGCAAGCTCCTGCTAGCTGCACTGTTTGGGTTCTATCTGTTAGTCAATTTGTTATTCAACTTTTCAGACAGTGCTTAATTTTAAGTGCATTTAACTTGTTGATTTATGCTAGCATAGGGAATTGTGACAAATACCTTGGCCAGGTTGAGGTATACAAGATAAACAGTATGACCACCGCCAACAGCCTGCGTCACCTTTTTCATAGACATTTACCAGATTCATTAAAAAAAAAATTATCTCATCTAAGTAAAAAGGCAGATCATTCTTCCTTATTTAGCCTGTTCAACTCTTAATAGAGGAGCAAAAGAAAAAAAAATCTTCTTTTGTACTCAACACTTTGAGCCTGAGGTGGCTGCCCCTTTGCCCCACTCTAGCTATGCCTCTGCTGTTCAGTATGGTTTATATTAGGCAGCAGGCGTATGATTTTACAAAGTACCTTTGGTATATGTTCTTTAGTTTAGATTGGAGGTCCGATCCCCGATCCCTTTAAGGATAAGTGGGCATCATACTTCTCAGCCTGCAGATATAGAAAATAGTAACAAAGTCCCTCGAAAAATAGCAACATATAGCTAAAAATCTGGAATCTACTTACCATAAAATTAGAATGCAAAATAACATGACTGTTTCTGCTTCTAGAAGAAATGTGGCATGCTACACAGACATGCACAGTTAAAAATGGAGTGATAAAATGATGGAAAACTACCGGCATGTTGTTGGAGACTGTGTAAAAAATCTGTAGACTTTAATGATCTGTAATGCAAAATTCTACCACCCAAGGTAATTTATTTTGCTTCAGAGAAATAGTTGTACGATGTGTATCTTCTTTCTTTAAATTATTGTTGCCACTAGTATGTTGGTCAGGTAGTGTAGTTTTCTATGTACTTGGCAGCTTCAAAATTCAAAAGTGATAAGGGAGATTAAGAAAATTGTATGAAGGGGATAAATCAAGCCTGAAAATAGGAACATTCTTCCACAAATATTGACATTTTAGACATCTGGTGGCCTTCTAATAGTTATCTCTGGGGTAAGGCTTGCACTGAATTATGTGCTTGTAACATGGCAATATTTGCTGAGTTAGTGTAAGTGATATTTTGAATAAGCTCTGAGCAATGTTGTGCATTATTTATTTGTTTTTGTTAACATCGATTTGAGGGTCTTTTGTTTTGCTATGTATGTTATTTATTTTATTGACATTTGATTTTATAGGTGAAGTTCAACTGGGCATTGGATCTCAGTTTTCAACAAAGAACAAAGGAGAAAAGCTTTAATGTTAAAGTATTTTATTTTATTTTATTTTACATTTGTTGACAGGGCTAGTCTAGCTGGATATATTTCCATTTTCAGTAGAGGCCCGGGGAGAAAAGCTCCACACAGATATACAAAGTATAAAATATTGTTACATGGTAAAAAAGGAATACAAAACAAAATAAAAATAAAAACAGGTAGATTTACATTCTTGAGATAAAAACACTTGAGAAAAGTTCCAATATATAGAGTAAAGTTTAAGAGAGCTAGATCAGAATATAATACAGTAAGAATTATGTACCATAGATAAAAACACTTGTGAAACAGTACAGTGAGCAGAATATAGCTTAAGACAGCTTAAAACAGAATAGTAAGAGTTATATACAGTAGATCATATGAGATAGTAGTATTTAAAAGCTAAGATTATTACAGTTTAAATAGTCAGTCTAATTTACAAGTCAAAAGCATGTAAAGGTTTGGAAGTATGGCAAAAAGAGGAAGAAAGAGGGGTGAAGAAGATGGTTAGTCAGGGTTACTACAAGGGCATAGCCAGTACATTTGAAGGTATTTTCTAAGGTTTTGTTTAAAGAGTGGTAAGGATGTAGTTAGAGTTAGTTCAGTGGGTAGTAGGTTCCAGTGTTTTCCTGCTGTGTTGGTAAATAGAGAGTCACCAGTTGTATTATTAGACTTTGTTAAACTGGCAAGAGGTTTGCTAGAAGAACGTAGGGAGTTCAAATTATTATATGGGACTATAAGTTTTGAGAGTATAGGGGTATTATTGGGCTGGTAAAATAACTTGTGGGCAATTGTGAGTTGGGGGATAATCAGATGGTTTTGGAATTCGAGCCAATTTAGTTGTCTAAGATTAGTACAGTGATGGGTTCTGAAGGGATTGCCAGTAGCAAATCTGGCAATATTATTATAGGAGGTTGCTAATTTGTTAAGGTTGGTTTTCTTAAGGTTGGTAAATATAGGTGAAGCATACAGGAGGGTTGAGATTAGATGGGAGTGAGCGATCTTGGCTCTGGCTGCTGAGGTTAAAAAGGGTTTTATTCTATATAAGGAGCCTATTTTTCTGTTTACTGTTTTAATGGTGTTGTTTATATGGTAATCAAATGAGAGATTATTATCAATGGTTATACCTAGAAGTTTAGTGGTAGTATCAGGGAGAATAACAGTTCCATTATTTGATGAGATAGAAAAGTCTAATGGGGAAGACCTAGTGGTGGGTGTAAAGAGAAGGAGTTTTGTTTTTTTAGCATTGAGAAGGAGACAGCGTTTGGTAAACCATGTTTCTACAGTGTTGAAGACATCTTGAGTAAGAGAATATAGTTCAGATTGAGAGGTAGATGAGCATATTAGTGTGGAGTCATCCGCATATTGAATACAAGTGGCTTGTGGAATTGCTACATGGAGATCATTAATAAATAAGGAGAAGAGAAGTGGACCAAGAATAGATCCCTGAGGGACCCCAATGGTAACAGGTAGAAAGGATGAGACTTGATTTTCCCAGAGAACTGTTTATTGTCTATTGCTGAGGTATGATCTGAACCACTTTAAGGCTAGAGAATCAAAGGAAAGAGATTCCAGAATATTGATTAAGAGGGTATGGTTAACCATGTCGAAAGCTTTAAGAGAGGTCAATGAAAAGTGCAAATGAGAGGAGGTTTTTGTTACGATTTCTATTGATGGTATCTGTGAATGATAGAAGGGCAGTAGTGGTACTATGCGATGGTCTAAAGCCATGTTGACGGTGTGCTATTAAGTTGTGTTGAGAGAGATGGCATAGAAGTTGTTTGTGAATGCATTTTTCCATAATTTTTGCTAGAGGTGATAAGAGAACAATTGGCCGATAGTTAGAATAATCATTGGAGTTCCCACCTTTATGTAAGGGGATAATGTGGGAGATTTTCCAAATATTTGGGATGGTTCCTTCCTGGATTGTCCTATTTATAAGGATAGATATAGGATAAGCAATTTCCTTAGCTGCTTTTTGGAGAAATTGAGAAGGAAGTTGGTCAGCAGATGGAGTACATGGCTTAAGTTTTTGTATAAGTTTATAGATGAGAGAGGTAGAGATGGGTTGTAGTTGGAATTTTGAGAAAGAGTGTGGTAAGTTGATGGGAATGCTGGAGTTTTCTGAGATAAGTTGAGTAGCTAGAGATTGTATGGCGTCAATATTAACCTTGATAGGGCTAAAAATATGTTTAATGATAAAGCAATAAAAAATATAGATGGAATAGGTAATTTAATGAAAGTGGGTAATACTAAAGATGTACAAGAAAGATGAAGCAAAGGGAAGTATTAGGGAAGGAGTAATAGAGATTGATTAGGCCTTTTAACACAGAGGTATAGAGATATTACTAGAAAAGCTGAAGAGGGAAAAAGGATGTCAGATGGAGAAGAAAGGAAAAATTAGATGACTTTAGCAAAGGAAGTTACAGTACATGCTTATAGGTAAGGAAGAAGATAAGCCAAAGTACTTTGGGGGTAAGATATAGCTATATGGGTCGGTCAAATAATATAAAGTAGGTGAAGTATTTACATTTGTGTGGAGTCTGCATGTCCTCCCTGTGGTTGGGTGGCGTTCGAAAGACATGCGTAAATGGGCATGCCTTCGTTGAAGGTTGGATGTCGAGCTGGCACCTCAGCGTTTGTGAAAATCTACTGCCAATCATTAGCGGACCGGAGTTCTGCTGTGGCAACCCCTAACAGCCGAAAGACAAACAACAACAAAGCAACAAGAAGGACTATGTGTAGGTCTCTTAAGTGAAGGACTTTAAATTGTTGATAAGAATAGCTAGTCAAAATGTATAGAAGGTGTTTAGCCAAGTGTAGAGCATGAACCAAGCCAGGAATCTGTTAGAAATTCTAAGCGTGAAGGTTGGGTAGTGACCTCAGGGATGGTGGGATTGTATTCCAGGGTCTAGCTACACAGCTTGAGTGGAAGACATTTTCTGCTGAATTTTGGAGTTTATGGATGTAGAGGAGATTATCATTTGAATGTAGAGGTCTGTTAGGATAATAGATACTGCTAATGTTGCATAGAATAGGGTGTTTTATGGTTTGTTTATAATGCCATGGGTTACAAGTAGATGAAAATACATGAGGTGTTGGGGTAGTTCAAACCAGTTTTGTTGTTTAAGGACAGAGCTGTGGTGAGTTTTATTGGGTTTGTTAGCAGGAAAGTTTAGCAACATTGCTGTAACAGTGGTCTAGCTTGTCTTTTAGGGAAGTTGGAAGATTTATGAGTGTAGGTGTGCCATACGTGAGTGACTGTAAGAAGCTGACAGTAGCTATGGTTGTTCTCATGGTATTTGTGAGGATGCTTTTAGCTCTCTGTAGCTTTCTTAGTTTCCGGTGAGTTTTTGTGTTTTCAAACTGTGTTTTGAATTTGCAAACCAAATATAAAGTTATTCTCTATTGTCATTTCTAATAATGTGTATGGTATCACTTCCATGGCTGCATTATCCATGAAGATAATTTTAAAATCAGTTTTGTCTTTTGTGTTAGATTTGGAGAAGAAAACATGTTTTTTTTTTCTTTGGAGGGTTCTGCAGTAGTTGAGAAAAAGGAAACTTTTTTTTCTATAGAACTGAAGGTATCTTGTGTGATTTGGTCAAGATGGTTTAGGCTGTTGCCACAGCAGAGAAGAGTCAAATTATCTGCTTATTATATTATGGAGGCTTGTTTTGAGAAAGTATGCAGTTGGCTAATAAAAATGTTAGAAGAGAGGGACAGTTATAGAGCCTTGAGGTAGCCTTGTACGGAGTGATAAGAAAGTTGAGATACTGTTATGACATTTCAGAGATTAATCTTTGTCAGACAAATAGCTACTGAGCAATTGAAAAAAGGCTGAGATAGGCCTAGTAAATATATTTGTTGTAGGTGTTTATACGAGGCTGTGTCATAAACTTAAGGCAAGTATAGGAATAAAAAGAAAGCATGTTTGCTGCTGTCTTCTGTCTTTGTTGATCGTGTTTGTGAAGGAAAGTAGGCACAGATGATACTGTGGCCATGCTGTGTTGGGGTAAGACGTTGTTGCAAAATGAGGTGGTATAGCAGTTTAGATTTTTTGAGTGAGGATAGGATGTCTGTAGGAGTAATACTGGATAACTTTATGAGCTTTTTCCTTTGTGGAGTGTAATTAATGTATAACTTTTTTCCAGAGAGAAGAAAGATAGGACTTTTGGACTGGATTGATTGGTAATAGAGATGCATTAGGCTATGAAGCCAAGGAGCATGCTTGGGTTTTATTATTTTCCATATTTGTGATGCATAGCTATTCAGAATATTTAAACATACTGTTTTTAAATTCCAGAACAGCATTCTCTAGGGGTGATCTGTTTAGGCTGTACGAATTACTGGATTTTAAGGTGGATGTAATGTTTGTGTTGAACTTTGGGGGAGTACTTTTTTATGCATATTTTGGAAAGTGGGTAATAGGTCATTAGTATATGCTGCCCAATATGTGGCAAAGTTCTTGAAGACATTACTTTTTTGGAGGGGGGCAGATAGCATTATCCCATTAGGCATTGTATCCTTATCATTAATTTTGTTTTATCTTGTGGGAGTACTGATGGGTTGTGTGAATGGCAGAGAAGGGGAATTTTGAAGTAAAAGGTATCCAGTCAATATCTGCACTTCCTTAAATGGAAGGTATAAGACAGCCACACTGGAAGATCTCCTCTCCTGGTTATATTGTTACCAGGTGGAATGTAGATAAAAATTATACACAGGTTGTTGTTCAGTTTAAGGAAGCGTATAAGAAGGTCTGCATTGTGGAAACTGTATTTGAAGGTAAAGTACGAGTTCATATGTCTGTGGGTATACAATGGCCACCCTTTCTGTTTTTTTATGCTGCCTATATATCCCAATAATGTTATAGCCTCTTGGGTGTATTTGTGTATGCCTTTTGTTTCTTTTAATGCAGGTTTCTGTTACAGGTGGGATGTCTCAGTTATGATGTATGTCTTTTGTTTCTTTTAAGGCAGGTTTCTGTTACAGGTGGGATGTCTCAGTTATGATGTGAGATCCCATGCATGGAGTTGCATTTTTATTGCAAATACTGCAAAGGTTAATGCTGACTAGGCCAAGGGTTTCTGATGTAGACTGTGAATGTTGTGATGTCATTTGTGGTAGGGTGCAAGTGGGGGGGGGGGTAAGGTAAAGTGGCAGTAAGATTAGGTGGCAATAAGATTGGACTGGCTGTTTTGGGATGTTTGCTGGGAGGTCCTGGGCTGGACTAGGGTGTATGTCACCCCATAAATACAGGAATCTCCTAAAATACTTTGTTGGAAGTAGATCAGTCTAGAGCCTTAATTTTTGTCATGCTTTAAGTATGTGCAATTAAAATGTTTATATTTGTATTGATGAAGGGATTCAATGTATAGGTTGGGAGTAACTAGGTGATTGCGAGTACTTTTTGGTATTGGTGATAGAGGACGTTTGTAGTAGGGATGGCTGTTGATGATTTTGTTTGTTAGAATCCAAGATGAGACAGCACGAGAAGAAAGGAAGAGAGCATGCTTAAATAGGACAGGTTTTATGAAGTATAGCTTGGTGTGTGAATGGCAATGTTCTGTGTTTGGAAGAGAAATTATTTAGATGGGATGTTTGTGTTGGTGTTAGTGGTGGGTTATGTGAAGTGGAGATGGGCATAGAGATGGAGGTATCTGTAAGTAGAGAATGTTTAGTGTTGGGGAGTAGAAATCTGAATATTTGCGGAACTAGTTGGGTGTGTAAGATATGTTTGGATTGAGTGTGAGGAGTTTGTATTCATTAATTTTTAAATGGCTTTGGATAAGGTAGAGGAGCAAAGTGAGCTCAACTAATTGTGGGCAAAAGAGTTAGTTCCAAACCTCCCACCTCTGGAATGTTGTTAGAAGCAATTTGAACAAAAGTGATTATGGTTGAGAGGGATGCAGGTAAGCTCAAAGATGAGGGGGAAAAGAATGGGTTTTAATTGTTGTTACAAAGCAAACCGGTATAAATATCTGTTATCTATATATTCTGCAGTAGTTGCTAGTTGTTAGCAAATTGCATCAGATATGATGATACATTTAGTGTTGACATCTAAAGTAAGAAGGAAAGGGGTACTAGGGGAAGAGATCCATGCCTGCAACTGAGTTGACTATGTTTTTAAGAGGATCTGCTATATTGTCAGGGTAACATTCACTTGTAAAAGAAAAAAGCATTGCACAGAAGCAACGGACACACAAACCAGTTTATTATAAGCACTTTCATCTCATATGTATTAAGACTTCCTCAGACAACCATAAATTCAAAAACTCCACTTAAATACTCATAGTAAAATCACATGAAACAAGGAGGGAGATGTCAGGGAAATGGTACATATAGATGCTATATTTGTAAGAATGAGGTCTAGGATATTTGAACCTTTTGTGGGCTCCTTGAAGATCTGTTCCAGAGAGTTTTTATTAAATATATGAACTTTTGGACATAGCATACATTTGAGGTATAGGTGTCCCATTTTAGAGGAGGGTATTTATTCACCTACTATAATAAAATTATTGTTTAGCTGAAGTTCTTCAAGTAAATTAAGGAACATAATATGATTTTTCAGGGGACATAGAGATGATCCTATAACAGGATATGACATGATATTTGATCATACTGACTGTGATTTGTATCTCAGTAAGTGCTGTTTGCAGGTCTCTATGAATCTGCCTCCAGACTATGTGATCTGTAACAAATATAGAGACTCCACCATGGTTACCATTACATGGAAGGCACAAAACTTACGTATGGATGGGATATTATCTGAACTTTTCAGTAGTTACACACACACATGGATGCATTCAAAATAAAGGCTGGCCTCAAGGTCAGGCATTTTGTTATCGAGAATCCTGGCATTGAGCAGTGCATCTTGATATGATCTTGTGTTTTGTTTTGTCTTTTTGATTAATTGAACTCTGCCTAAAAAGGCACTATATGGACAGCAAAGGCTTTAGCCAATTTGTGGAAGCCTTGGAACAAGAGGCACAGGCCTTCCTTTGCAAATCAAGTGGAACTGTGCAACATGACGTCTCAGGCTCACACATACTGGATCCCCCTGAACTAACACCAGCTATTTAACTGTTGTTTAAGCTAATTATCTTTTATTTATTCTTTGGCGTCATACTTGGTGAAGGAAAAATTCCACTCAAAAGCAAGGTTTTAGCTGTGTTTCTAACATCTGTGGAGAGTTCAGATAGGCTTACCTGCTTGTCCATCAGGGTTTTGTGTCTTCCTCCACATAGGATTATGACATGCTGGTTGTCTATTTATTTGGTGCTAGGTCCTTTAAGGGCTCTCAAGATGTCTGTGGAGTCACCACTCACTAATTACTTATTTGTAGAGTGGTTTAATGTACCATATTTGAGATGACATACTTCATGGTGACTTTTTTCAGTGGTTGGATCGTTAGCTGATGCAGTGTTCAGTTTTCTCTGAGGCTTAGTCTTAATGGTCCTATGAGAATTAAGTTTGGACTTTTTAGAGTCTCCATATAAAATAGTTTAGTATAGGTTGTGCTGTATACTATTGTTGTGGAAGTGTGTGTATATTACAGACTTTTTTGAGGTGAGTTTGGTTAAGTAGTTCTGTCCCTTACAAACAGAAGGCATTGAGCTACATAAAAGTCCATTCTCTGTGAGCATCTTGAATATGCTATACTGCCTGAGAACACAAAGTGCAATGAGACTGACAATTTAGTGGAGGCAAGTGGGCTGACCACCTTTACTTCAGGGGGTTAAGAATGTTGACATACAATTATTTATTAAGCTTGCTGTTTCGCAATAATGTCTTCATTTACTAGTGAGGAAAACTAATATTTTTTGATTTTGCTATTTAATTTAAATTATTTCCTAGAGGTACATTGTTTCACTAGCTGAAATAAATAATAAATAAGATTCTATTATTGGCATGTGAGCTGCTGCTTGTGCCAGATCAACAAAGACATTGGCAGCCTAAAGACACTGGACCCATTGCAGTTTGGCTTTAAGGGAAGGTCTTGCCTACTTAATCTGGCAAGAATAGAAACCTGGGGCAAAACTGCATAGCATCCACTCTGATGCTGAGGACTTTGCCAATAAATCCACAGATTAATTCAATTCCATATTTTCAGTTCCAACCTTAACTTGTTTCTCCTCCTTATCTCCCTAAAATCACTTCTCAACAGGTCTGATATGCCTTTTGCAAAAGCAAAAACATTAGCTCCATTGTTTCTGATAACATATAGGGCTGTATTATGGGCAGCTGCAAACTGTCTCAACAATTCTCTCATATTCGGTATTACTCTCTCTACTAGCATTGTGGCTGAGGGGTGGAGAATGGCCATATTGGTGCCCCTACACAAAGGTGGCCCTAACAATGTGCTTGGAACTATATAGATGATACTAGTAAGACTAATTAGTCTAAGGTAATGAATATTTGTTAATGCAGTTCATAAATATTGACATTGGCATCATACAATTTCTTCTCCCGTACTAGCCTGGGTTATTGAATGCTAGGTCCTGACAACTGAATCTGGCAGACTTTTTTGAATGAATAGCTGAAGCTCTGAATAATGCCTATGCAGGATACACTGCCTACCTGGATCGAGCTAAGACCTTGGATACCATCCCACACTCTGGTATTGTTGAATATTATTCCCTATGTAACATGTTGGGTAGTAAAATGGTTTAAAACCGAACCGACACAGCCAGGGTTAGTAGCACATGTTCTTTAAAAGGATTGTCACAAGTGATCCTGTATTAGCTCTAATCCTCTTCAGCATGTACTTTGCTGACTTTAAGGGGTTTTGTCTGACATTTGCAGCTGACTTCAAACTTGATACTACCTTTCTCTCTTTTGCTGAGAATCTAATCCACTCATATTCCTACTGCTGTGATCCTGGACTCAAGCTCAATGGAAAAAATGCACATTTGTGTTTATCTATCTATATCCAAAAGTGTGAGCTTTTTGGTTAAGGTGACATTTATCTTCTGCCGTTTAACAGAGCTTCATCAGATCTAACTCTAGTTTATGTGACACATTATTTATTTATATATGCTTTTAACACAGTTCATAGTCAGTTCAGTCGAGCTGGAGGTCATAAATGTATGCTATAGGCTGTTTGACCAAGCTAAAGTAGGATAGGTCTCATCATCCTTGTTCTGCATATCTGTTTCTATTGGGATCTAATAGGTTATAGCTTACCATCCTATTATATTATTGCCATCCTATTATCTAGTGCCTGAATGATACAGATACCATATACCGATTTTCACTATGAACACCCATTAGTACATCAACTTATATGTAATGCAATAAGCAGATGTAATTTGCCATATTAAAAGTGGGCTACAAGTACTAACAAATGCTTGACAGCCCATCAAGTTTATTACCAGTTAAGTTATTAAATTCAAAATATTGAAATCTAACATGCTGAAAACTCAAAATATTGAAAACCTATTTAATATAAGTTGGAAAGACCCCTCCCCCACAAACACACACCTTAGGCTAATTATATACCAACTCTGGGATCACACCACAGTAGCAAATTCCCATTTTCAATATTTTGAGTTTTCAATATTTTGGTTTGTAACATTTTTCAGCCAAAAGAATGGAATCCATATAACACACACACAGACACACACACACACACACTATATATATATATATATATATATATATATATATATATGTATATATATATATATATATATATATATATATGTGTATATATACATCTATATAAAATATTGTGTGTACATGTATAAAATGTATATGAATGTATTCCTTTAAGTCAAATGGCAAGAATATCAATTATTGAAATGCTGATATATTAACATTGGCTGTAAAACATTTTCAATTTTCTGTGTGTCCTCAAAGCAGCAAAATAAATGTAGTTTTTGCACCCCCACTCCTCTGCTAGTTATATATGCTAACTCTGAGATCACACAATCCCCATGGTAAGGGTATATTCCTAACCCTAGGCACTGTCAGTCTCAAACACCTGTCAGCCATCTATTCTGTCATCCGAAGCATGCCAACACAACAAATGTTGATACCTAGATCTTTCTGCTGAAGAAGACTAATCCCATATTTTACAACTATAGTCTCAGAACAGGGTTTGTACCATGAGAATGGAGGACTGCCATGGTTATCCCACTGAACAAAGGTGGACCATAAACTGACCCTAAAACCTACTACCTATTAGTCTGACTAGTCTGATATGCAAAGCCATGGAACAAATTATCATGGAAATGATCAACCAAGACATAGACAACCCTTCGGAAACTGGATCTAACCCAGTATGGCTTTGTCAAGGGAAGATCATGCCTACTAAACCTGGTGGACTTCTTTGAGAAGGTTCCTAAGGTAAAGGATAAGGGAAAACATTCCATACACCTACTCGGACCTGGCTAAACCATTCAATACAATGCCCCACTCTGGTATAGTTGACAGACTTGCTGAACTCTGCATAAACCCCTACATAACTCACTGGATTGCCATCTGACTCACAGACAGGATTCGGGAAATCAGGATTGATGAGACCACCTCTATTAAGAGATTGGTCACTAGTGACATACCTCAGGACTCTGTACTGGGATTGCTCCTATTTGGTATCTATTATTTGGAGGTTAAGGATAATGTCAAGGGCCTTTAGCTGACCAGGTTTGCAGATGACTGCAAATTGGGAGCCATCACAGATTCCCTCATGACACAGACATCTTACAAGAGGGTCTAACACAGAGAAATGACGGGTGCCAAACTCGTAGATTAAAACTCAAGGCAAAAAATGCCTTATAGTGTCTTTTGGGAAACCTGCTACTCAGGGCAATTACTCAATCGATAAAACACACCTAAGAGCTGACCAGGGTAGTCATGGATCTAGGACCATCACCCTCCATCATCCCCCTTTTTCCCCTTTTCTTCATAGGGGTCAGGGTGTCATGTCAACTGTTGCCATTTCTCTCTATTCAATGCCACTCTTCTGCCTATTTCAACACTCATGCCTGACTGTTGTAGGTCTTCTCTCACACAATCTGTCCAACTCTTTATTGGATGCTCTTTTTTTCCTCTTGCCTTCTTCCTGTCTGTCTCAAATCTTATTCACCAGATTGTCTTCTGCTTTTCTGTACATGCGCCTGAGCCACAGTAATCTGTTCTCTTTGACCTTTTCTGCAACTGGAGCTACTTTGGCTTCTGCTCGTATGTCTAATTTCTTCATCTGTCCAACAGTGTGCATCCTGTTTCAGCACTTCATCTCCATCACCTCTAGCTTCCTCAGCTGCTTTACCTTTACTGCCCAGGTTTCAATATCAGACAACAGTACTGGTCACAACACTGGTTTGTACATCTTACTTTTCAGCTCCTTCCATTCTTCTGTCATATACTACACCTGACACTCTCTGCCAGTTGGCTGCATCCCCTCTGATTCTAGCTTTGACTTCTTCATTCAGACTTCCCTGACCCCACCTCCAGATTCATGAAGTTGTTAACCTGTTCCACTATTTTTCCTTCTATCTCAATTCTCAGCTTCTTCTGAATTCCACCATTTGCTGCCATTACAACTGTCTTACCTCTAATCAGTTTCATCCCATTTGCCTTCAGTTTTGCATTCCATTCCTCTATCCTTTGCTGAAGTTCTTGCTTGGAGTCTGCTTGTAATACCTCTTCGTCTGCATACAGCAACTCTGTTAATCTGTCCCCTCTGACCTGTTTGTTAATGTAATCCATCACCCATATGAACAGCAGTGGGGTCAGAGCTGAACCCTGGTGCAAACCCACTTCCACTGGGAACCCCTCTGTGAGACCAAACACTGTTTGTACTTGAGTTATCGGGTCTTTGTACATAGCTTGCGCTAATTCTGCCAGTGTTTCTGGGAGTTTGAACTACTGTAGGATTGCCCAAATCAGTTTTCTTGGGACCTTGTCATATGCTTTCTCCAATGCTAGGAATGCCCATTTGGAAGTTGCAATGTGATAGGAGTTTGGTACCTTGGTACTGCCCACAGTTGTTAAACACTGGCACTAGAATGCTTATTTTCCAGTTATCTGAAATCTACTTTTCTCTCTAGCTTCTTCTGAACTACCTGTTTCACTGCAAACATTGGGTCAGTTGTACTGCATCCTGATCTGAATCCAAACTACTCATCTCCCATCTTACTTTCTACTACTCTATGTATTCATTTATCAGTTATCCCGTCCAGAACTTTCATGCAATATGACAGGAGTTTGGTACCTCAGTACTGCCCACAGTTGTTGAACACTGGCACTAGAATGCTTATTTTCCAGCTATCTAAGATATACTTTTCTCTCCATGCTACTGTTAGCTGTGTCTGGAACAGTACAGCTTCTATGGGTTTTCTTCATTCAGAAGCTGCTGGAAGTACTCCTTTCATCTGTTTTTGATTTCCTGTGGACTGGTGAGCAGGTTGTTGCTGGCACCCCTTATGAAGGGTGTCTATCTTCTTTATCATGCTGTCTTTGCCTTGCAACCTGATATAGTTTCTTTGTGCCATTTACTGATTTTCCAGAAACTCTTAGAGTGCCTGTGATGTCTTGTACTTTGCTATTGCAACCCCTGTCTTAGCTTCTTTGTTAGCCAACCAGTATTCCTTCTTAGCCTGGTCCATCTTTTCTATCTCCTACTTTTTTCTGAACACCATCTTTCTTTTAATGAATATTTGGACTTCTGCATTCCACCACCAGCTTTCCTTATGTACACTTTTTCCATATCTGGCTTGGCCACATATCTATTCTGTAGTCCTCATATGTGCTGTTTTGAGGTGCTGCCATTCTTCTTCAGGTACACCTATTTCCTCCTCTTCTTGAGGTGCTACAGCCCTGAGTAATTCCTTGAACTGTTGTACTTTCTCTCCAGTCAACTTCTACATCTTCGGCTTGGTCTGTATTGACCTTAGTTTTCTATGACCCCTTCTTGCAGCTGATTGTGACAACCAGTGGTTTATGCTGTGGGTTCAACTGTTTCACTGGAGATGACTTTGCAATTGCCAATTCTACCCCAGTGCAATTTCCTTACTAGAAGGAAGTCTGCCTGAGTTGCATGTTTGTCACTCTTGTATGTGATCTTGTAACTGTTACTCTTTCTGAACCATGTGTTGTATACTGTCAAGCCATTTGACAGACAGAATTCCAAAATGGCCTCTCCTTCATTGTTACTGTTGCCCAACCTATGTGGACCCAGGCAGTCCTCATATCATGTTCTGTCTGTTCTGACGTGCACTCAGGTCACCCATTAACAACAACAATTTATGCTGTCCTGCTTTATCTCCTAGTTCCTGTAACTGCTTCCTGAATGCACTCACTTTCTCACTATCATAACCCTACTGTGGGACAAAGGCTGAGATTATGACTAGTGCTCTGTCATTAGGCTGGGATCTGATTGCCATGAGTCTGTCACTAAATCTGATTACATCCCTCACTGCCTTCTGAAGATTTACCCTCACCACAGTTCCTGCAATATTTGTAGCCTGCCCTCCTCCTGAGTTGTGGACTCTGGATCCTAAGCCAAGTGGCTTTACTGCACTGCCCTTCCATCATGTCTCCTGGCTACATCGGATGTCCAGCCTCCTCCTTACCATCATGTCATCCACTTCCCAAACTACGACTGATCTGTAAGCCTACATTGAGTGTAGCAATTCTTAGTTCATGTTTGGCAGGTTGATTTTTTTTGTGTGTATATATATATATATATATATATATATATATATATATATATATATATATATAGGTTTTATGTCCAGCTTTCGCTTAACAGAGTCATCCCAGGCAACACAAGCTGGACAACTGGATACTGGCTATGGCTGCTGGACTTTATGGTGGGCACATACTGGCCAATAGGGAGACATACACCCCTTCCACCTGGCATAGGTCAGAGTAGTCTCGGTCTTCAACCCACTTATCACTGGCAAATACCCATGCCCATTTGACAGCATTAGTCAGCATGACAACATGAGATCATATGTTTATAGTAATATGGCCTTTGACCAACATGTGGCCAATGTAGTTAGAAAATCATTCTGTTTCACCCAACTTATAACTAAGGGCATGGCATCCAGATCCAAGGAAGTCATTCAGCCCTTACCAGCCCCAGTACTGCATATAATACCCCATTCGACATGTAGCTGACTGGAGATATGCAACATTTGGAACACCCACAAAGGTCTGTATATGACATTGAGGTTATACCCTCAATTACTGGGAGACTCCAGGGTCTAAACACATTGCCCTAATTGGATCACCTTAAAGCCCTGTCTCTATACTCAGTCTCCTACAGGCTACTGAGAGGCAATCTGCACCTGGCATACAAGGCATCCTCAGATCCAGCTCTGATAGACATTTTGCACATCTGCAAAATGAACAGCATCAGGACCACTAGCTCCGATGATTCAGATTTTGCTTGGGACATAGATAAGACCTGTTGGAAAGTCAGATATGTGCCTCAGAGGATCCGCATGCTCTAGGACCGGCTCCCCATCCATGTGAAGTAGAGTCCATCCCTAATCTTATTTAAACATAACCTTGACCAATGGATGGGAAATTATAAATTCACCCTGGGTCTGATCCCATGACTGTGATAGAGGCAGACAGTAATGTCCAGTGGGGATTTTGTGTGTGTGTGTGTGTGTGTGTGTGTGTGTGTGTGTGTCTGTCTGTGTGGGTCACTTGAAGTGAACTTAACCTGAACGCAGTTGTGTAGCATAGTACAGCTAAAAGCACATTTAAAATGAAAGAAATATCAGATAAAAGGAGAAAATAAGGACAATTCTAAAAAAATCTAGTATAATGATAAAAACAACATATGAAAGTGTATTTGCAGACTGAATGTCCAAGACAAGTGATGACCACAGAGCAAAATGGAATGAAAAAACATTTAGTAAAATAATTTATGGTCTAGCTTCCCAACCTGAAAAATGCAGACTGAACTCAGTCCATGCAGATTGTAGGTATTCAGATAAATTTCCTGTTCCACTGCTTTCTTTTCCAAGATAGCTTTACAGTTCCTTTCAAGAGGTCCAATGCTAACAGTGTCAAAAATGTTAAACACGAAAAGAGTGGCCTGGGGATTTGATGCTATGCTTTGAAAGAAGATTCTTAAGTGGCTTATATTTTCTGAGGTGTGTTGAGGTATTCTCCTCCTAATTTGGAACCAATCTTCCCAATGTAGAAATCATGACATTTGGAGAACCTGGTCCTGCAAATAATTTTATCTGTATTGTAGTCCCCAGATATATTGCTGTTATATTTCTTACCCATACTAGGACACAAGAAAAAATCCCTGCAGTTCATTAACTTTAGAAATTTACAGAAAGGAGGCCCACATTTGAAAGTACCAAAGTTACGTAAACTGATGTAACTTTCACCTTACAGCAAGACCAAATGTTCCATCCTTTTAAAAATGAAAGAAGGTCCACATTCACGAATCTTAGCCATTAGCCTATTACTAGTAACAATGGACCAATTGACACAAATGATCCTTTTAATTTTGTGGGTGTCTGTTGAAAGTAAGGGTTATGCTCCTTTTCCGATTTTCTTAACTTTGATCAATATAGCGAATTCTAAAACTGTGTAAGTGTTGTCTTTCTGGTTTGTATAATGAATGCTTTCTTTGTTTTGCAGCCCACCTAATAGTTGCACTTTGATAGCCCTCTTGAGAAAATCTGGAGATCCTGCAGATTCCTTAAAAAAATGTGTTTCCTTGGCTACTCACTCAGGCAATCTGCATTCCCTGTGACTTAATAACATTGTTTTGTCATTTGCAGATGCATGTTGCTGGCATGAAGCAGTAAGTTAACCAGAGTGGATCTGCAATAAAGATCACTATAGAGCTTTTAGGACTGGATTCTGAGAGATCACGAAAATTAACTTTGTGCCTATCCTGATAAGTAGTGAATTTAAACAATCAGTCCAATTTCTGTGTTAATACAACTTACTCAGAGAATACTTTAGCCCTTCCTACACAATAAAAATGTCATCAGTAAATCAAAGGTCACATTTAGTAAAGTACCAGAACTGAGAATGATAAACCATTTCACATTCCCAGTTAGCTAAGACCATATTCACCAGGGTAGGGGCCATAAAAACTTCCACTGCAGTTCTACACTTCTGTTATAAATGCTGCCATTAAAGCCAAAGAAAATTGCCACCATGTACCAGATGCAGAAAGCTGGAAACAAGAGATCTCATTTTGTAGTGCTGTGGTTTCACAGCCTTAATAACTGTGGGGAAACAGTGTGCAGATCATGTATGTCAGTCTTGAAGAGAGACTCTGGACTGAATGGGACCATTTTAATCTTTCAAACCTTTCAAACAATATTGTCCAAAATGAAGGATTTTGCCCCACCAGTCAATGGCTTAATGTGATAATCGAGGAAAATAATTCCCAGTTCAGTTAGTGTCTTCCCTGCTACTACTGCCCTGTAAGGGGGGATCCTGAAGATCTTTGAGAGGCTTTAGAATGCCAAAAATCTTGATAGTTTTGGATGGGCTATGGCTAAGAAATCATGCAGTCTTCTGTTAATAAATTCATCCTCATACAACTGTTACAGGGTGTCATGTGGAGGAAATGGTCTGTAAACTGACTTTATGATATGTGTTTCCTGGCATACTTTTGATCTTTTAGACATTTATCTGCGTCTAACAAAAATGCCCCATCCCTTGTTAGCGTTTGTAAAACAATGTGATTTATCTGTGCCATATGCCTGACAGCATTCATTTCTTCTGCACTCATGTTATAAAATATTCTCTGCCTAGGACTGCTGAGAGTTTTTCTGATGTCTACCTCACATTTACTCTCAAAAGCACTCAAAGTCGCATTCATGGTTGAGAAAAAAATGCTTGATTTCTTCCATTAGACCCTGTCCTGGTTGTTATCAGTCATCTTCACTTTACCATAAAAAATGTTTTCAGATACTTTCAGAATAAGTTTCTGTACATGAAGTTTCAAATGTATAATGGTGTTAACTTACTCCAGTCACAGGGAATAAAAGTCATGGCCCTTTCCAGGATAATATCTTTCTGCAACATAGAGGACTTTTGAGCAGTGGTTCTAGACCTTAGTCTGGGGTTGGAATCCATTTGTTAGATTAAAGGCATGAAGCACTTTTAGATCTCTCCTCTGCTGATACAAGCAGTCCCTGAGAGAGTAACGGGACTGCTTGTACTCCTGCTGGACTATGTGTGTCCACTAATTGCTCACTGTGGAATTCACTTGAAAACCATGTCCTCCTCTCTCTCCTGTGAAGAATTTCTGGATCCAGTGGCCCAGAGCCAATTTGAAAAACCTGTGGACATTACTGTGTGAAATGAGCACTTGTATTCAGTTCACTAAGAGCCTCCAGTAGTTTTAAACAGGAAGTGAGGAGGGAGTGAGATGCATCCATTTATATGTCCTTAAATTTGCATTTTTGGAGACTGTTTTCTTGGTCCCCTCTTGAACTGGAATCAGATTCCTTTTACATTATTCAGGTTGTGGCTGTAGTGCCCAAAAAAAGTGGGGACGTCTTAGTGAAGCATTTAGGAAGACAAATGAGTTGGAGTTAGATGAAACAATAAAAAAGCACTGATATACAGGATATCAAATTGCCGGCAGGTACAGCCAAAGAATTTTAAGGCAAAATTTGAATTCCTAACCAGAAAAGCTGCATCCAAATGCAGCACCTAACCTCTGGCTAAAGATATTAAGATCCTTATGCAAATATTTAGCCCTAAGTGAAAATTAGATGCCAACATGTTTAACAATAGGGAGAAAACATGTGCCTCCTAAAGAGTAAACTTGTAAACCATCCTAAGTGGTTATCAGTGGGAGTGGTAAACACTAGGTAACCTGTCTACCACATAAGGAGTGGTTCCGGCCCAGAAATTGTAGCTATTGGCCGTTTGGGCAATCTCTTCCATCTCTCTCAACTTTCTGATTTGAAAGCCTGCATTTGCACTTGTTTCGGTCCTGTAACTCGTCTAATGCAGATACAGATTCTTAGTTTTAGCACTTAAATTTGCTTATTCATGCTCAGCACTTGTTCAGAACTTGTAAGCACTAAATAAGCTACTAATTACTATAGCACTCAATCTTCCTCATTACCTAGAGGAAAACAGTTTTTGTACTTACTTTTCTCACTTGCTTAGAGAAAAACAGCTCTTGTACTCACTTTCCTCACTTATCTAGAGGAAAATAGTTTTTTATTCAGGCAGGTCCAAGGGTCAGTTCCCAGTGTTCTCTCCTGTCTATCTGATGAATCTGGGCATCTTGAGGCAATTGCCTCATGTACACAGCCAGCCCTCTCCTCCTACCAGCCAACACTACAACATGTGAGAGATGCACTTATCTAGCCAAACTGGAGGTAAAGCTCTCTCCAACCAAGACTGAACTTGACAGTCATGAGAAGAAGGCAAACATTTGCACCACACCACACTCATCACATAGTCTTACTAAATATACACCACCAAAATCCACACATAGTAACACAAAAACATTCGCAGAGGCTCTCAATAATAATCTGTCTAAGCAACAGAGACCTCCAAAGCAGAAAAGCAAGCAACCTCCATCCCCCAACACAACACCAATGACACATAGCCCACAGACTCAGTGTGCCACTCAACCACAGCCAATAAGGCAAAACAACTTACCCAACACACTAGCCATAGGCGACTCTATAGTCAGGCGCACTGATGTCCCACTCACCAGGCTAAACAAGGAGAAGGTTACTGTCAGCTGCCTGTCGGGTGCCAGAATCTGCCACATAACCCACACACTCAGGTCACTCCACAACAAGTACAGATATGACTCTGTCATTGTCCATGTTGGTGTGAATGACCTGAGACGTACCTCCCTGGACTACATGAAAAGAGACATGGAAGAGCTCTCCGATCTTGTAGCCCAGGCAGGTATGACCCTAGCCCTGAGTAGTATTCTGCCATCACCCAGAATGATACCGCAGTACAAGAACAAAATGATTGACTTCAGAAATTGGCTAAGCTTCTGGTGTCATTCTAAGGGGATCCAGTATCTGTCTGCTTGGGATGACATAGTTGACAGACCACGATGCTTTGCCACAGATGGCCTGCACCTGTCGCCCCTGGGATTCAGGATACTGGCTAAGGCTCTTGCTGCCCCTATAGTGCCTTTTTTAGGCAAGGTTCAAATAACAAATTCACCATCATAACAGGAACAGGCAAGCAAAAACTGAGGGTAATGCTACTCAATGCTAGAAGTCTAAATCTCAAAATGCAGTCACTCGACGCACTCCTTAAAATGTAAAACATTGATATCTGTGCAGTGACTGAGACCTGGTTCAAGGCTCCAGAGAGCACCCCTGCACTACCAGGCTATAACTCATACCACACTTTTCGGCCATGTAACCTGGAATGAAACACCAAAGGCGGAGGTGTGTCCATATTCATTAAGGATATCCACACCTCCAGGCTAGTTGCTCAGCATAATGCATCCAAGGTTATCCAAGTGCAACTAACTCTGAGCAAAACTGCAATCCAAATTGTAGCTTGCTACAGATCCCCCACCATGCCCCAGGATTCTCACTCCTCTTTTCTTGATGTACTGGATAATATTAGGGTTCAACCAAACACCCTAATAATGGGCGACTTCCACTACCCCACCATTAACTGGGAAAACTACTTGTGCACCAACTCCTTAGCTCAACGCTTTCTGGAATTCATAAATTCCAATGCCCTGGATCAACTTATCCACACCCCCACCAGGGCAACAATATCCTAGACCTAGTCATTATCAACATGAGTGACCGGTGTTTCACACCTGAAGTCAACTCCTTCTTGGTCCGATCTGACCGTAAGCTAATCAGCCTTGATATCCACATCCCACCCCCACCTCTCATTAAGGAAACAACAGTAAAAAATTTCTCCAAAGCCAACTTCATGCTTCTTAAGACAGAAGTGGTGAACTTCATGACCCCATGCAGATGGACAATACAGTTACAAATGCTGAATCCTACACAAATGCACTCTATAAGCACTTACACGAGTGCATGGATTGTGCTATCCCAAACAGAACCAAGATGCTATCCTCCAAAAAAAGGAAGCCAATCTGGTGGTCCCCTGCCATAAACAAATTGTACAACAGAAGGAAGAAACTGTTGCAAAAGAGAGTAAAATCCCATGAGTGGAGGAGCTCCCTGGTCAGCCTCAGTAAGAAGCTGAGATCCCCTATAAGATCCTCCAAAGCTAGCTATGAAAACAAAATCACCACTAATTCTAAGGACAACCACAAAGCATTCTATAGCTATGTCAAGAATCTCAATGGCAACACCCAGATCTGCTCTGAGTTACAGCACAAAGGCAAGAAAATTACAGAACCAACTGATATTGCCAACATCCTGGCAGATAGGTTCAGTGCTAACTTTACCCCCCTCTCACCCCCTAAAGGGCCCATATCTATACAGGAAGAATGCAGAGTCCCTGTATTCACAACTACACAGGTAAAAGCTGCACTCTCTAAAGCCAAAAACACAGCATCCATGGGACCGGACAACATCCAGGGCTGCGTTTTTCAAAAACTTCAGAATGAACTGGCTCCCCACTTAAGCACCATGTTCAATAATAGCCTCACATCAGGCTTTGTGCCCATTGAATTGCACACAGCAACAGTTATCCCAGTCCACAAAGGGGGAGTCACCACTGATCCCGGGAACTATCGACCTATTAGCCTGACGAGCCTGGTCTGCAAGGCCATGGAATGTATCATCATGGAACTCATAAACAAAGACATTGGTAACCTCCAAACTCTGGATCCCACCCAATTCAGGTTTGTGAAAGGCAGATCATGCCTCCTGAACCTGATCGACCTCTTTGAGGCAGTCACCAAAGCCGTAGATGAGGGTAAGGTGGTTCACACAGCCTATCTTGACCTCGCCAAGGCTTTTGACACCATCCCCCATTCTGGTATTATAGCTAAACTCACTAAACTAGGTATAAATCCCTACATCACAAGATGGGTTGCCAACTGGCTCACTGACAGAACCCAGACTGTAAAAGTTGCCGACTCCAAATCTGACCTTAAAGCAGTGACAAGTGGAGTACCACAGGGTTCCGTCCTGGGACCTCTCCTGTTTGGTATCTACTTCTCTGAAGTACAGGCTAGCACAGAAGGCCTCTGGCTAATGAAGTTGACAGATGAATGCAAACTAGGAGCTATAGTCAAGTCCCCAAATGATGTGGACATCCTACAGAAGGGCCTCACTGAGACAGATGCCTGGTGTCAGAGCCATGGCCTCAAGTTCAATGCCAAAAAGTGCAGTATCCTCCCCTTTGGTAAAAACTCTGTACCCATGAACTACCACATAGGCAGCAATCTACTTAACACCGAATGCGTGATAAGAGACCTTGAGACCCAAGTGGACAGTAGTCTCTCCTTTGGTAGTCACATCGCCACAGTAGTCAGGAAGTCCTTCTACATAGCACACCTCATCATAAAAGGGTTCTCATCCAGGAAAAAAGAGGTCATTGTTCCCCTGTACTCGACACTCATTAGACCCATTATAGAGTACAACGTCCCTTTTGGAGTGTATCTCACAAGACATCTGCAACAGCTAGAAAGGCCACAGAAGTACCTCACAAAGAGGATTATTGGCCTCAAACAAATGCCCTACACTGACTGCCTCAAAAAACTCCAGCTTTACTCCGTAGCATATCGCCTACTCCGAGGTGATCTCTGCCTAACATATAAAGCTATGTCAAACCCAGAGCTGTTGGACATGCTACACCTAAAGAAATCCCAATCCCTCCAAGCTACATGCTCTAGGGGCCTAAACCTTGTCACTACAATAAACAGGACGTGCTGGAGGGATAGATTCCTGTCCCAGAGATTTCCCATACTCTGGAACAGGCTACCCATCGATGTCAAGCAAAGTTCTTCATTAGCACTCTTCAAGAAAATTCTTGATGAGTGGATGGGAAATAGGAAATACACCCCGGGGATAACTTCTGTGTCTCTGCTCGACAGTAGCACAGAAAAATAACTTTCTTGGGTGGCGTAAGCCAGGGAACCTTGTTGGCTAGGCTTACATAGGCCCTTGGGCCAATAGCCTAGTACCTACCTATGAACCTATAAGAAATGTAGACCAATAACTTGCCTTCCAGAAATACTTAAAGTACACACTTGAACTTTTGCAGACAGAGCTTATAGCCATCTAGAAAAAAAAGTCATGGCAAAAGAATAAAAATGTAATAAAAGATCACCTATTATTAAATAAAAGCCATGATGGAGCGCTATGAAAAGGAGAAGAATCTAAGTGCAGCATGGATAGATTATTAAAAGGCATTCAACAGCATCACACAATCATGGATAATGGAGTGCTTACAGAGTTATCAGATAACAAATAACCTACATCAATCAATTGTATTGTATTGATTATGGAACGGTTGCAGCTGAGTTATGACAGAACAAATTATTGTCCCAGGGCTAAAAAATTCAAAGGATGATATTCCAGGATGATTTTGTTACCACTACTGTTTTGTCTTCTCTTAACCCATTAAGTTGGTTACTTAGAGTGCTTGATTAGTTTATTTATGTTGAGGTATAGTTTAACCTCATCCCCTATTCTCATTTGCTTTTTGTAAGCCAATAATGGCCAGAACTTATTTCAAACCCAGCGGTACCTTTTTGAGCATGGGTAGTGTGCTAGTTCAGTCCAATTAATGTTTTGGTGTAGATTAAACCAATCCCTGAACTTCATTGTCTGTTTTGTAAGCCAGGAACGGCTGTAGCTACTCTCGTACCCTAGTGGTACCTTTTATGGGTGGTTTAACATTCTCTATTGGTCCCCAGAGTTGAATATGGCTTTTATGAACTGTGCCATCCACATGGTGGCATAGCAAGGGCATTAGAGCTTGCTCTCATACTTAACTGTGGATTTGCTATTTTTCCATGGATTGTTACACAACAGTTAAGGTATTTTGGAACTTTAATAAGTAGCAACAGGCTAATTATTAGCACGCTGCACTAGCAAAGCCAGTTCTGAGCATGCCTGCACTACTACTATACCGCCTGTAATTGGCTCTTGAACAGTAATACTTTTTAACCTTAACTGGAAGAACAGCCATTTTCCACTTTTTTCATTTACTGTTTTTGGTGTTTCAGCCCGAAAATGGCTTTTTAACTATAGCTCTCATGTAGAGACTCAAAATGGATGTCAGTACCTACTCTGCTGCCTAGCAGCTCACTTGGTACCTCCCTTCAACAGAGCATTCATCACTTAAAGTGGCAAGAGCGGGTCAATATACCGCTAGTGTTCAGGGATCTAGCCAACTCTGGGATAAACACAGTGGTTTCCTTACATTTGTCGACACTATGTATATATTAGCAATTCTCCTGCCCTGAAGAGTCCTAGGAGCTCTAAATACTTTACAGGCTTACCGGAACTGTTGAGGTTATTACTTGTGTACAGTTCTCCACATTTTACTCCATAAAGTGCTCCTCAAGCACAACGATGTTGTAGGAGCTTCATTGCTTATATGCAGTTATTGGCTAATGGCCATTAGCTCTTTCCTGGTAATTGGCAATTACCACAAGTAGCCTTTCTGGCACCTTAATTCTGTAGAGTATTAGGAGCTACATTGCTGATAATTGAACACCTGGTTATCAGTCCCTTATGTCGGCTGTATTAGAACCCCAGGCTAGCTGCATAGCTGCTCTGAGAACAGCTAGTCACATAGGGAATGTTTATTGCTAACTTAGTTTTACTGCTTCTGATTAGAAAAACTTTTCTCTTGTTTAAAATAATTGTTGTGTTTATATTGTTGCCACCATGTAAATGGAAATGTATTGTTACTATCTTTATACATTGTCTCAGTGAGTATCTTGTATAACTTGATTACACTAGCCTAGCTTGTGCTAACTATTATTTTTCTCTCCCCTACTTTGTCTCCCTTCCTCCTTAAGTTTTGATGCTCTTCTTGTGCTTCCAACACTAGCCTTTAGGAACCAAAGGACCCTCTCCAAATATCAGCGGGCTCACCTTTCAGCCTTAAACTCCCTGCATCCCCACTCAAGGATACAAGAAAAGTATGTTTGCTGTCTAACTACTGCCAGATTATTTCTCTACCATTGTACCATTGCTATAGGTGCCAAAGCACATTCTGATCCAGGACAGCCAGCAGCCTCTACCCCCTCTCTCTTTAGTACCTAACACTCACTTCCCCCTCTACCGTCTATGCGTAACTCCCCATCCTAGCTCTCACTCTTCCCCTGTCTTTATACAGCTACCTCCCTCATATAGCTACCTGTAATTACAGACCTGTCCACTAGGGGGTACCCTTCTCCCAATCTCATCTCACTCTTATCCTCCTGTGTCTATATTACTTACCTTATTTTCTGTAGTCCCTGACCTGATTTTTAGCTCCTCCAACTTCACCCTATACCATACTATCTTTTACTACCATTTCTAGGTTTTCTCATCACTGTTCTTACCCATTTCTGACTTAGTAAACCTACCTTCTGTAGCCTGTACTGCTGATTGTTTCTTCCACAGCTGCTTCTTTATCTGTTTCTATCTGCTCCATTTGCCCTGTGCGCTCACTCCGCTCCCACCCTACCTCCAATTCCCACCCACTCCTGGTATCCTACAATTATACTTACAAGCCACACCCCTTCCTCCCCCAGTACTCTAGGTAAAGCTTTTTATTTTCTCATCTACTTCCACTCCTTCCTTCTCAAACCTCTCCCCTTACTCTCCTCCTACACACCTCCCCACCCCTCCTCCACATCTACTATACATCCATACTGACGAGTAACAAAATTACTTACTTACCCATTTGAATGGATAAACTACACTCTACTGCTCATTTCCAACTACTACTCATGCTTATACTACTTCCACCTCTTACTTTTGCCTTCATACTCTCCTCCTATGAAACTCCATTACTTCCATACTTTCATCACCCCAATAAACAAACCACCTCCCTGGATCTACCCATCCTCTCTAATCATGCCAACATAACAACTACTCCCAGTTACCTATTATCAAAACATCACAGAGTACACCACATTAAATATAACAACCTCAATCCCAGGAAATCCCTACTCACTAATAGCAAACTCCCTAGTCCATACTATCTCAAACAACTCCACTTATTAAAAGATGGAGACATTCACCCAAACCCAGGCCGAATAACAACCCCAATCTTTCTCCCCAACCCCAACCAATCCACTAATTATTTCATCACTAGACAATCTAATTCACTCCTTGTAGCTCATCTTAATATTCAAAGCATTAACAATAAAATAGCTCAACTCCATGCCCTCTTAGTGGTCTACTCCTTCAACATTCTTTGTTTAACAGAAACCTGGCTAAAACCTGCAACTAAAGACAATGAAGTCATCCCACCAGGGTATAATATTCTAAGACTCGACCGTGTAGCCAAAAAGGGTGGGGGGGTGCTATTCTATTTAAATCAGGATTGCAATTAACCACTTATGACACTAAACCACCACCTAATACCAATGCAGAAATTCTCATATCCAAACTTGAACTTAACAATGCCAAAGCCATCTATATTATTTGTATCTATCTACCCCCCCCCCCCCCGGTAACAAAAATACCACCATAGAAAATATCCTATGCTGGTTATCTCAACACCTGCCACAAGAAACTATAATCCTTGGTGATATAAACATTGATTGGAGTTGCTTTAGCAGCAGCCACCCTACCACCCACATTAACCTTCAAGGTTTCTCCCAAACCATCACCTCCCCCACCAGGATAAACAAACACAACAAGAAAGAAAGCACATTAGATTGGATTTTGATAAACAACCATCCCCAAATATATGAATCTGGAACCTTCCCGATGATATAAGTGACCACTCACTTGCCTATATCATTAGGCATAAATCCTATTCTCCCATTCCTACTACTATCAGGAATATCAGATCCAAAAGGAACTTCAACCTTGATCTCTTCCAAAAGGAACTTAGAGCATGCAATTGGTCTCCCTTAAATTACCTCCCTCTAGAAGAAGCGGTACAATACTTTAATTCAAACTTCTTAGCCATTCTTGATCACCATGCCCCAACCCGTACAGTCAGATTCTAGACCAAATCTGCCCCTTGGCTTTCTAAAGAAACCAAACATAAAATGCATCTCAGAAATAAATACTGGGCTAAATGGAGAATGACCAAAAATCCTGTTGACCAACAAAATTTCAGAGAGCTAAGAAATAACACTAAGAAAGCTATACTATCAGATAAAAGAAACTACTACCTTCAATTTCAGAAGGCTAACCATAAGAACACACAAATGTTCTGGGCGAGCGTCAACCAATTACTATATCCAGGTCAATCCAGTACACCAAACCCACAAAATACTGACCATGAAAATCCCATGTATACTGTCAATGCCACCATTTCTTCTCCAGACATTCCCAACAACCCATATTCTTGCCCTAATCCAAAAATTGAAACCATGCTCTCCTTCAGTAGACCAAATACCTGCTGAATACCTACAGAAATCTGCCAGATCAATTGCTTACCCCATCTCCATTCTTATCAATAGAAATATTAGTGACGGCCACATCCTTAGTATCTGGAAAGTCTCCCATATTATCCCCCTTCACAAAGGTGGCAACTCCACTGAATTCTCCAATTATCGTCCCATAGACTCTTCTTTCTCCTTTGGCAAAGATCATGGAGAAATGCATACATAGGCATTTGCTAGACCACTTAATCCACAATAACTTGCTCTCTAGCTGTCAACATGGCTTCAGACCTTCCCATAGCACTACCACTGCCCTCCTTTCCTTTACAGATTGTATTAAGAAAAATCGTAACTGCAATTTGCTCTCTGCAGCATTATTTATCGATCTGTCCCAAGCATTCGATATGGTAAATCATCAAATTCTGATATATATCCTCAAATCCGTGTCCTTACATGCACTCTGTATCAAATGGTTCCAATCCTACTTAAATAAATGACAACAGGCTGTACTTTGGCATAACACTCTATCTACCCACCTACCAGTTAACCTCGGTATACCTCAGGGTTCCATATTAGGACCTCTCCTTTTCTCCATATTCATCAACAACCTTCATCAAGCAATTCTCCAAGCTACTTGCATACAATATGCTGATGACTCCACACTTGTATGCTCCGCTAAAACCATCTCTGACCTTCACTCCTCTACCAAAAAAGTTTTTAACACTGTGGAACAATGGTTCACTCATCGTTGCCTACTCTTAAACTCCAAAACACTAAACTCCTCCTTTTCAATCCAAATCTTAAGTCCTCCCCCATAGATTTTTCTGTTTCTTCCACTAATGGCACCATTATATCCCCCGACCTAACTACCAAGCTACTTGGTGTCACCATTGACAACAATCTTTCCTTTAACATACACGTCAACAACACTATTAAATCTGTCAACAAAAAACTTGTCTCACTGTACAGAATAAAACCTTTCCTATCACCTACAGCTAGAACTACTATTGCACATATTCATCTAATCTCTACACTCCTCTATGCCTCTTCCATTTTCACCAGCCTATCTAAGAACAACCTCAGTAAGTTGGAAAGCTCCTACGATAATATAGCCAGGTTTGCTACTGGCAACCCATTTAAAAGTCACCACTGCTTTAATTTAAAGCAGCTTGAATGGTTGGAACTACAGAATCTAATCACATACCACCAACTAATCATTGCATATAAAACTCTTTACCAACCTTCCAATACTCCTAGACTCTCTACCATTATCACCCCCTATAATAATCTGAAGTTCTTACGTTCATCTCAGAAACTTCTAGTTAAAACATCTAAATCTAACAACAGTGCTGGAGATTCTCTCTTCTCCAGTACTGTGGGAAAATTCTGGAATCTTCTCCCCTGTGACCTTTCCTCAAGTTCCTCTTTATCACTCTTCAAAAAAAGACTGAAACTTTTCCTCAAAACACACTGGTCATGCCCCTGTACTAAACCTGCCTAACTATCTACTCTACCCAAATTATGCTCTGTCTTCCCTTTTTCTTTTAATTAATTTTTCTGTCATTTCCTTTTTAACAATATATGACTTCTATACTCTGTATCTCATTATTTCCTTTCCTCTCTCACTTATTTGTAAAAAAAAATAAATAAATAAATTGTTTTTTTCTTTAACTCATTATCACTACTACTGATGATTAAGCTGCCTCTTACATTGTGTACTGCACTGGATATGGTATCAGCCTGTATACCTCCTTTTTACTTTGCCATTAAGTGATGCACTTTACCTGCACATTGAACTAGCCTGTATGTCTCCTTTTTGCATTAATGAATGTACCTACATGTTATTTTGAAACTCCAGTTTACATTGTATTGATGTCTCCTCTTCAAATTATTTCTTATTAACCTGATTTGTCAGTGTATATATTACTGCAATTTCTTTTTTTTATATTTGTTTGTAATTTTTATGTTATCAGTATGTCTTGGAGCTTATCTCCCTGGGCCTCTACTGAAAATGGACATATATCCAGTTAGACTAGCCCAGTCAACAAATGTAAAATAAAATAAATAAATTAATTAATAGATTAGGCAATGGTAACAATTTGGATCCCAGCATCCAACCTTATTCAAAGACATCTCATCTTTTAGTGGCTGATTTAAAATCGTGTAGGTCATCAGGTGAGGCTCAGAAAGCACAACTACAAACTATCTTAGATATAAAAAGGACATTTAGTCTTGAAAAATGTACAGCAGTAATGTTTATAACAGAAAAACTGCAGCCCCAAGAAAATAACTTGGGACATAAATGTGAAATAGACAAATTTGACTGTATAATTATTTGGGAAATAGATGAAGGCTCAGCAGTAAGACATGAACCAATGAGAACAAAGCTTAGTAAGGAATATTTCAGAAGACTAGAGCTAATATTGAAAACTGCATTAACATACAGGAAAAAATTCCAAGCTATAAGCCAGTTTGCTTGCTTTGGTGTGATAAACTGATTCAGTACAAGAAAAAATTATTCATGCTTATCAAACAATGGTATATAAAAAACAATGCATTCCAAAATTATATGCTCCCCAGTCTGAGAGGGCCTCCATAAAATTGACTGCATGTATAGTTTTGCATTCATGGGACTGCATGCATCTTTGATGACCTCATCAGATCCAAACATAACGAAAGTTCTAAAATGTGCAAATTGTTCGTAAGGGCAGCTAGTATAGTACTTGCTTATGAAACTATGAAGAGAAGTCATCCAAGATTACATCTTTTCTTAGTTTTGCAACATTGTTTTGGAAGTAGACAAGAGATGGGAAAGGGAAAGTGTGAAAAAAAAAAGAAAGAAAAAAACAGGTAAGAAAATTGGAAAGCTCAGAAATACATTGGCAAGTATAAGTATAAAGAACTAGAACAACCTCACGAGGACAAAGATTTGATGATCTGATGCAGAAATGATTACGGAGAGGGGGATTTAAACCAAAAGATGAAAGGCTAACAATGGTGACTACGATATTGCACTTAGTTTATAAAGTCTATAGAAAAGAAAATGTGGGAGAAATAAATAAATGTAGGTTTTGTAAAACTTAACTGGAAACAGTTGCACATCTCATTGCTGTTGGCTGAGTGTCTGTTTACTGAAAGGTACAATGTGGCAGGAATGTTGCTTGGTGGATTGTGCAAACAGTAGATTATAGATGTAGCTGATAAACATGTTGACAGTGATGAAGTTCAAATCATATGGGATCATGCAATACCAACACTTAAGAAAAGAGATGTAAGAAAACCAAGTACAAGACAAAAGTAGCACAAATCCTTGAAATGGCAACACCCAACAGTATAGTAATTTATGTGCTACGAGAGACAATAATCATAAAATACTAGGACTTGCAACAGAAGCTTGAAGGAAGTTGAATAAAGAGACAGGCAGTTCCAGCAGTAGTAGGAGTGACAAGACTAATAGAAGAATTTTCTTGCACACTTAAATATGCTACCAATACATGTAACCCTGTATGAACTACAAAATGAAGAAACTCTGGATGCATTATGGTTGCTGCGAAGAACATTCTTGTCAAACATTGAGGACTGAAGCAGTATTAATTTCATAACTTTAATCATGCTCTCACTCAAGAATGAGGATAATTCCTGTCACTGTATTAGAAGCCCAAAACATTTGGAGAAATTCAGTAGTGACTGACTGTAATCTCTTGAAGTGGTTGCTACTGTACTCTCTAGCCATGTGTAACCTACATGTCATTTGAGCAATCTGACACTGGTCAGATAAGCTGTCACAGCAGGGAACAGGGAATGTTTTCTGAGGAGGTGGGTATTTCAGAAATACCTACTTGTGGTCTAGTAGGAAAGAATCATTGTCAGATTATGTTTTCTTGGTTTTAAAAATATAAATAGTTGTCTGTTTTATTGGAAGTGTAGAATTAACTGTTTTCTTTTAAACTATTAAATTGTTTACTACTGGTATGCACACAGTTTCCTTAGCTAGTTGAATTACATCATGATGGAACAGAACTGGCCATTATATCAGCTGGTTTTAAAAGGAAAGCCAAATTCTATTTGTGTTTAAAATTTATCTATTCTCTTTGGAGTGTATTAAAACAGATCTGCTTCTCTTCTTTTGTTTCTGCTTACCTGGGGCTGTTATTTGAACTTGGAAATTTCTAACTTGTGGGAAAGGGTAAACCAAGAATTTCTGGATCATAGAGTTGCACACTTCAGTCATCTACAGCAAGTAATCAGGAATAACATGTTCGGCTATTTTTTTATCTAACTATTCATATGAAACAGTATTTCTTTTCCCCTGTACAGCTGCAACACTGTTTTATATAATCATCTCTCTTCAAATGATACGTTTACATTTGTTCTTTCCTAAAACCTTTTAGATTATATTATTATTAATAAAGGGTATTCCCACAGTGTTTTTGGATGTTTGTATCCATCTATTTTGAAGGGAGACTGATTGGCTAGCAGCTATTATAATATAACTTTAGTGGTTTCAATGGAAGAGTGATCAACAACCGAGATCTTGTCATCATATTGGCAAATTGGATTTGGCAGCAATGTGGACTGTGAATTCAGGAAATTAATAATGTAATACTGGTTATATTAGTAGCCCTTCTTGGAGAAACATTGTGAAAGTTTGCATATGAGAAAATATTAAAGTCTCAATTACTTTTGTTAAGACTGCACTAGAAGGCACTAGGCTCAGGCCAAGAAAGCTGAAATCCTGGGAGTCAGTCCTTATACGCCTGTTTTATAGCTTAGAGTGTCATAGATATCAGTCATAACGCATGGCAGCAGTATGAAGTTTAGGTGCCAGTAGTACAGATTTAGGCTTTGTAATCACAGTATCTCACATTTATTTTGTGGCAGAGGTGGGACGCAAACCCTATCCTTCTGTCATTTTATTCAGTAAGAGCAGGGTTGAATTTAAAGACTTTATCCCTGTTTATGACAGCTGCCACAGTGTTTTATTAAAATTCTGTTCAAACTGTGATAAGGTCAATAAATTATTTCATTAGTGATTTTAAGCTAACAGTTATACAGTTCTGTTGTTAATATACTATATTTTCCTGTTCTGTTTGTAAACCACTCCAGGTATACTCACAGAATTCAGTTACGCTGGTCTGTATGCATTACCTCCATAATAAAGCAGAGTATGAGTTGGGATACTCATTAGAGTTAGTCTCCCTGGGGAAGACTCTCCAGTTATAGCCAAGTGTACTTTGTGTAACAGTACGTTGTCAAGGGCAATTTAAAACTCCCAATCTACCATCCTGAGTTAATTTATGGGGAGTTATTTTTATTTCTGCGGATATTAGTTTTCAAGGAAGACTTCATTAATGTTTGTGATTTCAGTAAAACAATATGCTTAGAGAATTCTTAAAGCATTACTTTTTACATACCTTACTGTTCTCCTTCTTGATTTTGTGGTGAAGTTCAACTAAAGACACTAAATGCTGTTTATATACTCCCTTATATAATCTGTTATCCACTGTGTGTGTTTCACAGCTATTTGGAAATGTCTATCCCTTTTAAGGTGTTCAAAAGGAATAAGCTTCATGTACACATTTTTATATAGAGCAGAACTTACTGGCTCACATAACTACAGTGCTTTCACTTCTTGCTGACCATCTTACTATTTGTCTATATAATGTGCATACGTGTGTGTGTGAAAAAAATATGTTTGTTTACTGGGAGTATCTAACTGGGCCATGCAAGATCCCTTTACAGTGGAGGTCTTGGGAGAAAAGCTCCATAGCAAACAGAAAAAAAAAATCATGCAGTGCATCATTTTTGAGCTAGCATGAAAATGTAGCAAAAGATGTGATGGGTAAAATATTGTCACTTAGTGACATACATAATATACACATCTTATAATCAGATATAAATATATTACAAATCAGTCAGTAATTACATCAAAGGTAGTTTTCAATATTTGATGGCTCCAAAGTAGCTGGATATAGTGCTTGGTTTTAGGAATGTAGAAGAGGTCGAAGTATAAGGTGGGAGGATGTAAGTCAACTAGTCATGAGTAACAGTAAACATAAATAATATATGTAGATAGGATGTACATTGACTATACTATTCATGAGTGATAGTAAATTTAAATCAGAAATGTATATAAGATGTAAGTCAACTAGCCATGAGTGACAGTAAATGTAAATCAGAAATGTAGACAGGACAGTCAGAAAGTTCGGACAGAACTTTGACATAAGCTATTATTTAGGAGGTGAGTGCAAAGGTGTCTGTTAAAGGTACACCTATTGTATATTTCCCTTAGTGGGATGAGTATGATATTCTATATCTTTGAAATGTAACTGGAGAAAAGGACATCCCCTGATGATTTCAAGGAATTTAGATTGTTGAGCCAGGAATTTATCTTTAACACAGGGACGTCTGTCAGGGTTATACCACTACAGGAAGGTGTTCATGGAATGGCACTCATCTTTGTAGTGAATTAAGCAATGAGAAGTGTTTAAATGAAGGAATTTAAGATAGTTTGGGAATTCCATCCTGTTTATTTTTGAAAGCTCAAGGTAGCGATCAGATCTGTTAGGCAAATTAGCTGTGTATTTGGTAATTTTAATATAGGATTGTTCAGGTTTTCCTTGGAGGGTGTTGTGTAGGTTAGTGAAGATTGCAGCAGGATATAAAAGTGTTATATGACCTAGGCCAATATGAAATGATCCTGTATGGTGAATTTTCTTTGTGACAATTACTTAATATGAATATCAGACTTGTACTTATCAGTAGTTACACCGAGTCACTTGATATTGCAAACTCTGTTAAGTTTAATGTTTTGACAATAGTAGAGCTACTTGAGTTTTTGGAAATGTTTTTAGAAAAGATGAGCATATGTTTATTTTTTATTAGCATTAAGTGTAATGTAAGGTGAATATTTCAGTCCACTGTCCTATTGTTAAATATAATTACTCAGTAATGATCTGTAGCTGTCCCAAGGAAGGGGTTGAGCAAATGATTGTAGCTTCATCTGCATAGTGAATTATTTTGGATGGAAATGTGACAGTATAAACCTGATTTTATGTATACTGTATGTTGAATAGTAGAGTCCAAGAATGGACCCTCAGGGGACAACTATAGACACCTTTAGAGATTGTGAGGAAGAAGGCAACATGTTTAGCCACATTAATACTGGGTACAATTACTTGGGTAGCTCTTGAGCCATAAAAGTGTTGCGTGAGACATGCAAGGGTATGAAACAGTATCAAATGTCTTGGGAGAGGGCCAACATGGTTGAAACTGGTTTGCCTGCATTACAGTGTAGATTGCCATTGTCAGAAATGATAATAGAGTTATATTGGTGCTATGGTGGAGGGCAGAAGCCATGTTTGGTAAGTGAGAGGGTTTGTGTGTGTATGCAACACTCCGTGATTTTTGAGAGGCGAGGAAGTATAGCTACAGTTTGGCAGTAACCAATTTCAGTGGAGTTTATCCCCTTATGAAGGGATACAACAGAACATAGCTCAGTAATGGATTTATTTATAAGCCTGAAGACTAGAAATGTTAACACCTCAGCTGTAATTCTGATATATTCTGCTGCAGGTAGATTAATTAGGATTCCTTTGATGGATGCTATAGGGACAGTTTCTATTGTAAAGGTGTTTTGTTTGTTATAATCAATCTGAAAATCTACCTCAGGGTTGAGAATCTGTACATTTACTCAGAGTTGTTGCTATGCTGATAATGTGGGTATTTACTGCAGTGTTGTCAGTCTTATTTGCCATAGGACTAGGTTGAGTTGCTCTGCTTGGGAGAAGGAAGTTATTGATGGGTCAGAAAGTTTTGGATTAGTTTGGGATCTGTTATGAATGTTCTTTTTTACAAGTTTTTTTTTGCTTGGTCCCATAGCAGTAGGCCTAGCAGTTTAGAATTGTTTTATTATTCTAACTTGGTCCACAGGTCTCATAACTTGCTTAAGACATGAGTTAACCACTGTGTACATTTCAATTTTTGCATGTTTTCCTAAGTGGTGCAGATTTGTAACTTTAGGAAGATTTGATTAAAAGTGCTGGTAGCTTTCTCTAGAGGTAGCTATTTTAAGCAGTGCTGTTAACCTGATTCAGGACACTTGTTAGAGGCAGCACTGAATTTTCTGAGCTTTCTAACTAGGCTATTATAATGACGTCTAAATATAACGTCTTTGTAATAGTTTCTAATGATATAGATGGGGTGGTGGTCACTTAGAAAATCAGGTAGAGTACCTGCTTGAGTTGCTATACTGTGGTCAGTTGTATGTATCAAGTCCAAGACTGATGTAAAGTTATTGGTCTTGAAATGTTGCAATGCCTGGTTGGAGTGATTATGAACTGAAAGAAATTATAAAGATTGAGGGAATAGTTGATAGAGGAATGTAATGGGTCACAATTTAAAATTAAAGTTGTCAGGTATGAGAATTTTTATAGTTTAATGTTTTTTGATAACCAGGATATTATGTCTTCAAGTGTAGTGTGGTTATTATGGGAGGGATATATAAAGCTCCAATGCATATGTCTTTATTTGGGTTTAGTTGAAGTCTGGTGATGAATGTTTTTGTATTGTTAAATTTAAGGTGTTATTTGTGTAATGGTGAAAATGGAAGTTTGTTTTTGTGCATCATTGCTACGCAATCTGTCCTTCTACTTTCTTGCTGTATTCTAGGAATGATTAAATCAAACACATCCAATGAAGTTATACTGATTGGTTATATTTTCTGTGAGTGGTGGAAGATCCAAATGTAGTTCAGCTGTTTTGTTGTAGGGATTTTATGATAAATACTTTAAATAAATAAATAGTTCTTTTTAGGCTTTGGCTGTATGTAGAGATATGATCAAATGGTGGGAAGAAGATAATGACAGAACAACTTTTGAGCATGATTATGGGTGGATATTCTTGCATTGGGCTAATGTGTTACAAGAAGCTGCCATAGTGTGAAGGGTGAGGTAAGAATCTGTTATGTGAGGCTACCATAGTGCAAAGGCTGAGGTGAGATTCTTTAGGAATTTTGGATATAATATGTATCTGTTAGATTTTGTTGGTTTGCTATATTTGTTTTATTAAGTGAGTACGTTGAGTTTGAAAGAGTTCAGTGGAGAGGGAATGTATGGGGGAATGTTGCTGGGGCAGTCTGAGCAGAGGTAATGAGTTTTGTGATGAGTGGTAAAGTGAGAAAGTAATGCTAAGAAATGATAAGAGTGGGAAGGTTAGCAGTATAGTTGTATGGGAAACGGTACAGGTAGGAATTGTGGGGAGGTTCTGGAAATAAACTGTGATATGGACACAAGTTATTACAAGAAATGTATCCTTTTGGAAGGGTATTGTAGGCTGGTGGAAATGTGTATGTCTAATGTGATGAGTAGGTGGGGTAGAAATCAAGAGACAAATTTGATGTTTAGGAAGATTTGTAGTGTTAAGGTGGTAAATTCAGGTAAACTAAGTTGGAACGGTTGGTATTGATAAAACTGTAGGTTGGTAGGTTTTGGGTTTGTTGGATATACTAGGATTTGTTGAAGTTTTTCTGACTATGAGGATATTATTGAATCAGAAGTACCAGTGAGTATGACTGTATAATGCTACAGTGGGATGTATTGAGGGGATGTTGGACTTCAGCAGAATATGCAAGTCTGTAAATTGTGATTTTCTTTGGTAGAGATAGAGTAGGAGTGCTGTGATTAGCTAAGAAGTACAGAAGGCACTTTGTGATTGGGTGGGGGTAAAATGGGATGTGAAATATATATAAGGTGGTGAAAATTTGGTGTTCATTTGAAAGGTAGGGTAAGGAGCAGAGCAGGCAGTCACCAGCTGAAAATTAAGTTTCCAGAAACAATCCATGTAATTTTTATTAACTTATACCATAAACTTATATTATAATTATTATTTTATATTTTATTGAATATTAATATTGTGTATAACTTAAACTTAATTTATAACATGTACTGCTTGGAAAAGGTTCACTTTCACAATATTTGATGTGGTCAATAAAGACCCATGGGGTGGTATTTTTAAGAAAGTAGTAGAAAAAAGGGAAGGTAAGTGGCAGATACCCTTAGCTGCATATATTCCCCCATGATTAAATGATTATGTTAACATTGTGTTTTTTATTAGATAGAAGGGTGACTATAAAATAAAATAACACAAAGTAAAACAAAGTAAACTGATTTTTAGAGTGTTCACACATTTTTAAATGTTTATTGAGTTTTACTGTTCTCATCATGTTTTTATTGCATAATGTTTTTGATTGGTTCATTGTTAATTGGATATTACTGGTTTTATTATTTAGTGTTAGAATTGTTTTCTATGTTTCTGAAGAAGTCCTAGTGGCAAATAGCGATTGTTAAAGGTTCAATTGAGCAGAGGTTATTTAAACTCTAATCAACTTATTGTTTAAATCCTTCTACCTGATGTGAACTATTGTACATAACTCTTACTGTATTATATCTGTTTTAGCTTTCTTAAGCAATATTATGTTCACTGTTACTTTTCTCAAGTGTTTTTATCTCTAGAATGTAATAACTACCTGTTTTATTTTGTTTATTAATCCTTTATTTACCATGTAACAATATTTTTATACTTTTATATATCTGTGTGGAGCTTTTCTTCCCGGGCCTCTACTGAAAATGGAAATATATCCAGCTAGACTAGCCCGGTCAACAAATGTAAAATAAAATAAAAATAAAAACTGCACTGAAAACCTCAACATTGTGGTCTTTCTCATTTCCTCAGTGCTTATCCAGTGGGTTTTTTTTTTGGAATTTTCTTTAGTTTACACTAGTGTTGAGAGCCGCGGATCATAGTCCACGGGGCCTCCTGTCTAATCTCATCTGTCAACCTGTCCATCACCACTGCAAATAAGAAAGGGCTCAGAGCTGATCCTTGATGTAATCCCACCTCCACCTTAAACGTATCTGTCACTCCCACCGCAGTCCTCACCAATGTCACATATCCTGTACCACTCTTATATACTTCTCTGCCACTCCCGACTTCCTCATACAATACCACAACTCCTCTCTAGGCACCCTGTCATATGCTTTCTCTAAGTCCACAAAGACACAATGCAACTCCTTCTGATCTTCTCTGTATTTCTCCAACAACACTCTCAGAGCAAATATTGCATCTGTAGTGCTCTTTCCTGGCATGAAACCATACTGCTGATCACTAATCATCACCTCCCTTAACCTAGCTTCCACTACTCTTTCCCATAACTTCAAGCTGTGACTGATCAATTTTATCCCTCTGTAGTTACTGCAGCTCTGCACATCACCCTTATTCTTAAAGATAGGTACCAAAACACTTTTTTCTCCACTCCACAGGCATCCTCTATATATATATATATATATATATATATATATATATATATATGTATGTATATATATATATATATATATATATGTGTGTGTGTATATATATATATATATATATATATATATATAAAAAATATATGTGTATATATATGTGTATATATATATATATATATATATATATATATATATATTGCCCTCCCTTCCTATCTCCCAACCTCACAATGGCTGATTAAAATTAAGAAACTGATAGTACAATTTGTCTGGAATGGAAGGAGACCCTTTCTCCCAAATGCTGCTACTTTTTTGCACCAGAAATATTTTGTTTTGGGGGTGGGCGAGGTGAACTAGTGGAAATCTTGTATCTAGCCTTTGCCACAGCTTATCCTGATTTGATCACCTCAGATAAAGACCATCCCTTTTGGAATAAGATAGTGACTGAGCTTATGGGAAGCACTACTGAAATTATCTGCTCTGGTAACTAGCATCAGCCCTACAATGCATCAAGAAATGTAGGGTCTGGCAACAGCTAGTATAACTTTATGTAAAATAAATACACACTACCCAGACCTAGAGTTTTGGCTTGAGCAACTTCCTATATTGGACAACTCACTTTTAAAAAATGTCTATAATAAAATATGGTGGGCTAGCTGGATACAATCTGGAGTAGTGAAACTAAGACAACTACTTAGCCCAGGTGCAGAAGGTAAATGTTTAAGGCCTTCAATCAGTTGCAAGTAGAATTTGGGATTCCCCATAAAGACTTTCAGAAACTTCTAAAGTTATTCCACGCTTTCCGTCACCCCCCCCCCCCCCGTGCAAAGAGCCTAAAAGAATGAAGACACTTAGTTGTCACAATACTTTTTAAGGAAATGGGCTTACAGAACTTAAATATCCCAAAAGGTGTTATATATCAATATTGGCTATTCATAAAATAATAGAGTAAACTTCACTTGATTAATCTTTATGGAGAGTCTTTTATGGAGAAAGTAGGTGAGGAATTTAGATCCCTCCAACTCTTACCCCTGTGGACCCTATCTCCCTTTCCATATCTGCTGACCCATCAACTTAGATTGCCATATGGAGGTTATTGGACCCCAAAGAAGAAGGGAAAAAGAGGATTAGCCTCTTTTGGTTCCTGCCAGCTCACAAAGAAAGTGTTGCAAATGTTAGCTGTATGTTCTGGACATGTAAATATGTGCAACGATATCCAGAAAGCTATCCCAATAGATATATCAAACAATAAGTCTTCCTTTACCTTTGTTTTTAGCCTCCCTCTTGAACAAGTCTGGCCTGAGCAGGGCCCATAAAACATAGTCATAACAAGGCTCTTCAGTCAAGCAATGTCTTAGACTCATGTACATTTGTCAGGAAGTATTATAACCTACAGTCAGTAAAGAATTTGGACACTTATGGAGATCTAGTGACACTGTAAATACACCGGTGAATTATAAGTTACAACAACACTGGACTAAAGTGATCCACATGAAATAAACAGACAACCTTTAGTGACTTGTACTTTAAATCATGGACTGCTCTTCCATGCTGGTTACTTTGTTGTAACTTCAGTTATGCAAGACTAAATATACTTGGAGAAACTTTCATGTAGTTTCTAGCAGAATGTCTTAGTCCTAGAAGTCATTCCAGTTTACAAAACAGTAAGCGTGGCATTATTTGCTGTTAAATCTTGTTGATACTACGTCTTTTGTTATGCTATGCTGTTGCAGATATTTAGTTACACTCCTGTTAAATAGGATAACTGTTTTCTCTTTCTGTTGGTAACATAAGAGGTCCAGATACATGGACTTTGCTTCCCTTTGGGGATTCAATGAAGCCACGTTTACCACATTACCTGATCCTAAATGTAGAGCACAGACATGTAGAAACAGGGCATGTGGCTTGAACATGGGAAGCATAAAACACCACTATTATGTCAGAAAATGCTTAGTAATTGCCTCATGGTATCAGAAAATGATTTAGTTTCCCAAGGTTCAGGCTGTTACTTGGTGAAAGAGCGTCTTCTCTGGGTAGGAGTGGCTAGAGCTTTGTCATCCCCCAAAGGAAGCAGGTAGGGGATCTAAAATCTAGAAAAAATGTTTCTTAATCACCTTGGAGATTGAGAGACAGAATATCAAGATCAGACTCAGCCACAGTTGGAAGAATGTGGAGAAAAGGGTTGCAACCCGATATCCTTTGCACTGGAGTGGTTAGATACAGCAAGGAGTAGTTGTCTTATTTGTCCAGAATGCAAGGCCTGGCAATAGTTTTGAACTTTCTAGTGTACATTCTAGCTTACATATAGGTCACTTGCCTTCTCGGTCTGACCCAGAGGGAGGGATATATAACAGAGCTCAGAACTTGCTTTTTTTACTTTATTGATATAAAGTCGTGAATGTCCCATTAAAAGACTCAAAGTACTTGGGAAGTGAGCCAGCTGGGGCAGCTTTAAGAAGAGGGAATTGTTTTAGGAACTACTAGAAATCAGTTATAATTTTAAGTGTCCAGAAAGATGTTAACAAGAGAGATAAGGGATGATAATCTGACTGAGATAAAGGTATCTGTATAAAACCTTGTATTATAAAATTCTTTTAGTAAAGTAAAAATAAAAGTGTTGATGCTGGCTTGATTTCTTCAACATAACAATATACACTGTGTAACTTTATCTGCACAGAGTCAAGAGACTGAAGTTATGGATAACTGCCTTAGTTGCAATGGAACTTTATCCTTACTACAGAACTCTTGCCTTTGACCTTAAAAAGCCTGTCACTGACAGATTGTGTCATTTGCATCTGCTGTTGTGGGTAAATAAGAAGTTTTTCTGTTTTTCAGCCTTATGGACTGGAACACTAAACCAGCAAGGACATTATCAAAGTACAAAGGTGCGATTTATTTGAGTTTCCTCTATCCACTTCATTGATATAAGAAGTGATTCAAGTACTTCTGCCTTTGTCTAAGAACCTGCACAGCATAGAAAATACTTATTATTCATCAAGCAATAAGGCTAAGGACCTTAATGTTGACAGGCAGGTATCATAGAATGTATTGCATGAAACAACCGAATGATAGATTCTATGAAAAAACAAGCAATGCCTGATAACTTTAATTTTTATCAAAACTGTAACAACCTTCCAGTTCCTTGGCTTACAAAAGAGTCTTAAAGGAAGTGACATCATAATAAAAAAATGCACATTTTTTTAACAATGCAATCTACCCTTTGTAGATAATAAAAAGAATTAATGAAACACTTCAGATTAAAATATTTAACTATTCAATAACTGTTTTCCAATTTCGTTTCTGATTTAACCCTACAGCAGTCATACTATTATATGGCAATATAAATGTCTCATTATATCCTAAAATGTTTTATATCTCCAAATCTTTCCATATTATTACATTTATACACAATTCCTGCCTTAATCTTATATTCTTAGAGTTATTTTAGTTATAAAATGCTCTGCTAAAGAACTTCTAAAATTATTATTTCGAATACTCCTGCATTGTTCCTTCAATCTTTCAGAAAATCTCCTTTTTATTTCCCCAAATAAATTGTTTGGCATGTACGTCATATTACATGTACTACATTTTTATGCTTTCGCAAACATTTATGTCACATAACTTAATTCTATGATTGGTTGTAGTAATAATGCCATTAATTCACCCACAGAACAACATTCACATTTGTGGAATATTTTCTTTATCAATGTCATAATAAATGGTGTTGATATATACGATGGCTATGTTCTAAAAAAAAATATTACTACATCTCAAAAATCACATAATAAATTGCGATGAAATTCTTTGTAATTCCATATCTAGGAGTGTTATGATCCAGCTACAACTATTATATTGCTTTATAAAATAAACATTTATTTCACTCTTATTTTTTTTTCAATAAAATCATTACTATCTTTAAATATACTACCTAAAATCAGCTTGTCTCTGTTTTTAAACATCTCCTCAGTCAGGCTTTTTCTTTTTCAATTTTGTATCCTGTTTAAAATAGCCCTACTGAAAACTTTGCTGCAGTCAAAAAATCTTTTGGTTTACCACAGTTGTGACATACCTTTAAAATTAACCATTGGTGAAATAAGCCATTAATGATTCAGGATGGTGACTTCTGTCATGTAGAAATATGCAGCTCAGTAGTCTTTCCTAAATGTTTTAGTAATTCTGCCATTTCATCAGCTTAATTCCAAATCAAAAATATAATCCACATTGAATTAAAATACATAGTAAATTTAAAATCAAATCTATTATCACTTACTACAAATTATAAAAGTAATTTGTTGCACCTTTCCAAATTAATAAAGTACCATTATGTAAACCGGCACAGGCACATTTCATATCCCACAGGGGATGTATTATTTATTTATTTATTCATTTATTTTACATTTGTTGACCAGGATTGTCCGGCTGAACTGAAGAGCCCATTTTCAGTGGAGGCCCGGGGAGAAAAGTTCCAACATATTATACAATTTTCATTATAAATTAGCATTAAACAGCAATGTTACAGGATTATTACAAGGTATTAAGTAGCAATACAATGTTATACAGTGTCAATAATCAGGAGTATAGCAAAACCATTTACAAGATGTATAAAAAGAAATGCGTCATTAAGCTGAATATAGTTTTTGGGGTAAGTGGTTACAAAAACCCAGTTTTATCATAATGTAGTCGCATGAAGGCAAGACAATTACAATAGAATGTTTCTTTGAGGCAATTTGCTTAATAGATTTTAGAAGACAGTAGAAAGAGTATTCAAGGAAGATTAGAGAATGCTAGTGTGAACAATGAGCTAAGGACAGAAAGTAGATTAAGGTATGGGAAGTAGGGGATGATTAAGGAGGGAGAGTGCAGTGGCAGGACCAGTGACTTTTAAAGTGGTCTTTGGTAGCTGTCTTAAATTGTTTAGGATGTGTAAGGGTCCTGATTTCTAGTGGGATCCTATTCCAGGCAATAGTGGTGTGACAGCTGTACATGTTGCGTCCAAAATTAGACTTGGATTTGTAGTAGGCCTGTAACAGGTCTTAGCCTCTAGAATATTACATCAAATTTCTCAGTGCAATGGTGCAACGTGTAAGGGAGTCTATCTGGTTTCCACATACCCAAGAGATCTACCTTCATGCAAAATTTCTATTCCAAAGCACACTTCCCTGACTTTCTAGGGTCCATCAACTGCAAATACATAGAAATAAAAGCTCCAGCTGGTGTGCAGGGAAAGATGTACATCAACAGAAAAGGGTGTCACTCTATCAACTGTCAGGTGGTCTGTAATGCCCAAGAGGTCATCTATAATGTGTGCAGATAACCATGACAGTTTCCATGGCTCCCACACATGGCACATCTGTAACCTTTATCTAAGGTTTTCTAGAGGCAACTTCCCACAAGAACATCTATTGGGGGGTACTTTTTATACACTGGAACTTTGGCTCATGACACTCATTAGAAACCTGTACAACCTGACGGAGCAAGGTTACAATGATACGTATGTTCAAATTCAAAATATTGTATTTTGTGTTTTTCGCTTGCTCAAGTAACATTTTCGATGTCTAAAATCTGTAGAATAACTCCGACACCTGTGCCAAAATACTGCCACTCCATGCCATGTTACATAATATTATGACTGCGGGAACAATTGCAGCAGGAAGAACAAGGCCAAAGACCACAGCTCCCAGCAGCACAGGCTGAGCCAGCAGGCACACATGAGGAGTCAGATGAAGAACTAGCAGAGGATGGTGATCCTGGAAGATGGAGGTGTACACACATACTTCTCAACTGTTCAGATTTTCTCAGAATATCCATATTTTTGCTTCATATGTTTAGTCTTTTCCTTATACAATTTTTGGTTTTCTGGCATAAAATTGAGAACTGAACTCAGAAAATAATGGCAAACATTGGAGTTTTTGACTTCATCCTCTCCAAAAAAATTCATGCTAATGCAAAACCTGTTATTCTATCAATTTTCAAAGTTTATAATAGCAATATTTGAAAATTGACCCTATTTTTGGGCCTTTGTTCCCCTTCATTTATGGCTTTGTTCAGATTTCTTGTGCCAAGAGGTTGAGAGGCATAGCCTATGGTCCTGGCTAAGAAGCAGACAATAGTACACACAGACACATACTACCCAAGTGAAAAATTAAGAAGCTAAGCACATACAAACAGTAACAGTGATACATGCAAAATTATCAGCCTTTACTTTCTCATGTACTGACTGTTCTGTGAGTATTAGACAGTCAAGCCCAGAGCAGCCAAGTTTGTATCAGCAGCATTAACAAAAGTAAGTGATGAACCTGTAAAGAAGAAAGATATGGTTTACTTTTTCACCCCTCCCTCAAACTTGTAAAGTGCCAAATAATACATAAACACTCCTTGACACTTTAACTTGCTTTATAGGTTCATAGGTTCATAGGTAAGTACTAGGCTATCTGCCCGTGGGCATCTATAAGCTTAGCCAGAATGTGTTGGCTTTCGCTGCCACCCCCCCTAGATTAGTTCCCTGTGCCTCGGTCCAGCAGAGCCATTAATTCCCTGTACCTCTGTCCAGCAGAGTCACTGCAGTGATCCCCAGGGTAAATTTCCTGTTTCCCATCCACTCATCAAGGTTTTTCTTGAAGAGTGTTAGTAAGGGGCTCTGCCTAATGTAGATTGGAATCCTGTTCCAAAGCATGGGGAGTCTCTGGGACAGGAATCTATCCCTCCAACATGTCCTATTTATCGTTGTGGTGACGTTTAGATCCCTAGAGCATGTGGCTCTTGGGGATTTGTTTTTTTTTAGGGGAAGCATGTCCATCAATTCTGGGTTGGACATCACCTTGTATGTCAGGCAGAAATCACCTCTGAGTAAGCGGTATGCAACCGAGTACAGCTGTAGTTTCTTCAGTCAGGCTGCATAGGGCATATGTTTGAGGCCAGTAATCCTATTGGTGAGGTACTTCTGTGGTCTTTCCAGTTGTTGCAGGTGTTTTGTAAGGTACATCCCAAATGGGGCATTGTACACTATGATGGGTATGATGAGTGATGAGTAGAGGGGCACAATAACCTCTTTTGTTCTAGATGTGAACCCTTTTGTGATTAGGTGGGCCACATAGAAGGATTTTCTAACCACCTTGGCAATATGATTATCAAAGGAGAGATTACTATCTACTTGGGTCCCCAGAACCCTTATTACATTTTCTGTATTTAGGGGACTACCACGTATTTGGTAGTTCGCGGGTACTTTGTTTTTTCCAAAAGGGATGACTAATGCACTTTTTGGCATTTAGCTTGAGGCCATGATTTTGACACCAGGTATCCGTCTCAATGAGACCCTTCTGGAGGATGTCTGTATCAGCTGGAGAGTCAATTATGGCCCCAGTTTGCAGTCGTATGTGAACTTGGACAGCCATAGTCCTCCTGTGCTTGCCTGTACCTCTAAGAAGTATATACCGAACAGGAGGGGTCCCAGGACTGAGCCCTGGGGGACGCCACTTGTAACTGGTTTAGAGTCAGACCTAGAGCCTGCAACTCTCACCATGTGGGTTCTATCCATGAGCCAATTGGCAACCTGTCTCATGAGGTAGGGGTTTACGTTCAGGCTGGTGAGCTTGTCTATAATACCAGAATGTGGAATGGTATCAAAAGCCTTTGCAAGGTCTAGGTAGGTTATGTGCACCTCCTTTCCCTCATCTAAAGCCTTGGTAACTGTCTCAAAGAAGTCCACCAGGTTTAGGAGGCATGATCTGCCCTTAACAAAGCCAAACTGGGTAGGGTCCAATGTTTGAAGGTTCCCAGTGTCTCTGTTAATGAATTCCATGATGATGTGCTCCATGGCCTTGCAGACCAGGCTAGTCAGGCTTATAGGGTGATAGTTCCTGGGTTCCGTTGTGGCTCCACCTTTGTGGAGCAGGATAACTGTTGCTGTGCACCACTCTATTGGTACGTAGCCTGTAGAGAGGCTGAGTTTGAACAGTGTGTTTAGGTGAGGGGTTAGTTCAATTTGGAGTTCGTGAAAGACACAGCCAGGGACACTGTCTGTTCCCATTGAAGCTGTATTTTTGGCTTTGTATAGGGCTGTTTTAACCTGTGTGTCAGTGATTGCCAGGGCACTACATTCTTCTGGTATGGTTATGGGCCCTTTAGGGGGTGAGAGGGGGGTGAAGTTTGCACTAAACCTGTCTGCCAGAATGTTGGCAATATCAGTCAGTTCAGTGTATTTTGTGCCATTCTGCAGAAACTCAGAGCAGATCTGAGATTTTCCACTTAGGTTCTTGACATATCTAAAGAACGCTTTGTGGTTATTTTTGGAGACCTTGGCAATTTTTCTTTCGAAGCTTATTTATTTGTTTACTGAAAATTGTGAGCTGTCCCTCTGTTCTCTCCCTATCTGCAGTTAGTTTTCCCCACCCACCCTCCCTGTTCTTGTTGTGGTATTAATCTTGGTGGCTTTGGAATTTATTTGCTCACTCAACCAAGTACAGTGAGATCATATTTTGATTTCAGACACTCCTACCATTCCCATCTGTTCAGCCCTATCCTAGCTCTATCCTAGTCTAGTCTCATTAGCTCATCCTGCCTAATACAGAGATAACATTTGAGTAGGTATACCCACTTAGACCTTGAACTTGTCTGATTGAAGACTGCTGGAACAGGGCTCAGTTCTGAGTTTTTTTACCGGTTAATTGGGTAATTAGTTCAAATCAGTTTGCTTGTTTTCTATTGTTATAAAAAAATAAATAAATAAATAAATAAATTTCACTTTATCTGCTTTTACTTTATTTGTATTTCTTCCTACTTTATTACCTTATTTTGCTTTTGCGTCTTCTTAAAACTACTCAATTGTGTTTATTCTGCTGCAGTTATTACTGCTTGGTAGTAGTCTGATTAAATTGTAACTGTTATTCTGTCTTTTGGTTATTGCACTTCGGCTTCAGACCAGTTGTTTTACATTAAGAAGGTTTGTGGTCTGCACTGTTGTGGCAGGACAGGTAGCGTTCATCCTTCTAAGTTGGGAAATGCTGATTGAAGGCTCAGTGTCTGTTATTCTAAAAGTGTATTAGTTCTGGTTTCAGCACTTGGGCTCCAGGCCAGTTATTTTACATTAAGAAGGTTTTGTGGTCTGCACTCTTGTGGGAGGAGAGGCTAGATTCTACAATTCTGAGCTGGGAATTTCTGGTTAAAGGCTTACTGTACCTCCTTAATTGAACTGTTTTTTCTGATATTGGTACTCCTTGTTTGCTGTAGCATAGACTAGATTCAGGCCTGCTGAATCTAGCTTTGTCTGTATAACTTGAGCACTAATCCAGACCATCTTTTTTGGAGAAGGTTCCCCTGCACCCTAGTGGCAGGAGTGTGCGGTTAGAACTTGTCAGATTGAAGTCTGCTGGAACAGGGCTCAGTTTTGAGTTTTTTTACTGGTTAATTGGGTAATTTGTTTAAATCAGTTTGCTTGTTTTCTATTGTTTTATATATATATATATATATATATATATATATATATATATATATATATATATATATATATATATATATATATATATATATATATATAAATTGCACTTTTTTCATCTGATTTTACTGTAATTGTGTTTCTTCCCACTTTATTACCTTAATTTGCTTGTGCTTCTTCTTAAAAGTACTCAGTTGTATTATTCTGCTGAAGTTATTACTACTTGGTAGTAGACTGATTAAATTGTAGCTGTTATTCTAAGCCTTTTGGTTTAAGCACTTGGGCTTCAAACCAGTTGTTTTACATTAAGAAGGTTTGTGGACTGCATTGTTGTGGCAGGACAGGTAGCTTACATCCTTCTAAGTTGGGAATTGCTGATTGAAGGCTCATTGTCTGTTATTCTAAAAGCGCATTATTTCTGGTTTAAGCACTTGGGCTTCAGGACAGTTATTTTACATTAAGAAGGTTTGTAGTCTGCACTCTTGTAGGAGGACAGGCTAGATTCTGCCCTTCTGAACTGGGAATTTCTGGTTAAAGGCTTATTGTTTCTGCTTATTTGATCTGTTTCTTTCTGAAATTTGTGTGCCTTGTTTGCTGTAGCTGAGAAGTTAGTAGTTTATTGGCCATTTTGGGCTAATTTCTATCTCTTTCATTTCCCTGCTATAAAAACTGCATTTGAGCGGTTTTGCGCACCGGGCAGTGCCAATTAGTTTGGGTTAAAATATTCCCGGCTCTACAAAGTCTGCTCTTCAATTTTTCCCTTGGAACTAGACAAACTTTCAACTTAAGCACTCAAACCATTCATTTCACAGCCCAGCACTTGCTCAAAACTCATAGCAAGCACTAAGTAACCCTAGCACTAGACCCCCTATACTGTCCAGAAGGACAAGGCTATCTATTTGTCCCTACCAGCTAATCAGTAAAACAGTTCACTTTACCTATTCAGGCATGTCCAAAGGGCAGTTACAGGTGTACTCTCCTGTCCAACTGGTGAATCTGGACATTTTGAGGAATGTTACAACTGCCTCATGTACACAGACAATGCTCTCCTCCTACCACCAAACAATATATGCTAGAGATGCAATTATATAGCCAAACTGGAGGCAAAGCTCTCTCAACCCAAGACTGGAACTGACAGTCAAAAGGAGAAGGAAAATACTTGCAACACACCACCAGTCTCACATAGACATACTAAACCAACACCGGCAAATAACACACATAAATACATGAAAACATACTCGGAGGCTCTAAATAAAAATCTGCAAAAGCAACAGAGACCTGCAAAGCAGACACCCAAGCAATCTCCACACCCCATCACAAACCATGAAACACACACTTCACACAATCAGTGTGCTACGCAATCACAGCCCTTAAGGCAAAATAACATACCCAACACACTAGTAATAGGCGACTCTATAGTCAGGCACACTGATGTTCCACTAACTAGGCTGGACAAGGAGAAGGTTACAGTTAGCTACCTGCCGGGTGCCAGGATCCGCCACCTAACACAAGCACTCAGGTCACTCCAGAACAAGTACAAATACAACTCTGTCTTTGTCCATGTTGGTGTGAATGACCTGAGACGTACCTCTCTGGATTACATGAAAAGAGACATGGAAGAGCTCTCTGATCATATAGCCCAGGCCAGTATGACCCTGACCCTGAGTAGCATCCTGCCCTCACCAAGAATGATGCCACAGTATAAAGAAAAAAATGATCAATTTCAACAATTGGCTAAGTTTCTGGTGTCGTTCAAAGGGGATCCAGTATCTGTCCACCTGGGAAAACATGCTCGATAAGCCACGTTGCTTCACAAGAGATGGCTTTCACCTATCACCCTTAGGCTTTTGAATACTGGCCAAGGCTTTTGCCGCCCCATACTGCCTTTTTTAGGCAAGGTTCAAAAGACAAACCCACCACTGTAAATAGCACAAGTAACCAAAAACTGAGGGTAATGCTACTCAATGCCAGAAGTCTAAACCTCAAAATGCATGCACTCTAGCCACTCCTCAGTATGGAGAACATTGATATCTGTGCAGTAACAGAAACCTGGTTTAAGGCACCAGAGAGCACCCCAGCACTACCAGGCTATAACTCATACCATAATTTTTGGCCACAGAACCTGGACCAAAACACAAAAGGTGGGGGTGTATCCATATTCATCAAGGATACCCACACCTCCAGTTTAGTGGCACAGCACAATTCCTCAGAGATCATCCATGTGCAACTAACAACAGGCAAAACTGCAATTCAAATTGTAGCTTGCTACAGATCACCCACCATGACCAGGACCCCCATTCCATGTTTCTGGAGACACTGGAAAAATATGAAGGTCCTACCAAACTCCCTAATATTGAGTGATTTTTAATTACTCAAACATTAACTGGGAGAACTACTCAAGTACTAACTCCCTTGCCCAACGCTTCCTAGAATTTATAAACTCGAACGCCCTGGATCAACCCCCACCAGAAGTGACAACATATTGGACCTAGTCAGCACCAGCATGGGTGACCAGTGTTCTACACCGGAGGTCAAACCCTCACTGGTTAGATCAGACCATAGACTAATCACTCTGGATATCCACATTCTGCCCCCACCCCCAATCAAGGAAACCACCGTGAAAAACTTTCCAAAGCAAACTTCACGTTACTTAAGACCGAGGTGGAAAGGTTCAGAGAAGTCCAGTCTGTTGTATAGCTTGTTTATGACAGGGGTCCACCAGACTGGACCAGACTTCTTTATTAACTAACCAGCACTTCAGCTAACATCCTTCAAGATTCAAAGTCACTTAGCAGCACCTCTTTTTATAAATAACAGTTAAAACTCATTAAATACAATTTTTTAATTCATAAAATACCGAAATACAATTTTTAATTTATTAAATATCAATCCTAAATTTAAAGAAATGTATCACCTATAATAAATATCCCATAATTATTCACACCCTTTAGTTGCAAAATATCAAAAGTGAATATAAACCATGCCTCCCTTTTCAACAATAAATCAGAAACATTTAAAAATAACTGAGTCCCTACAAACATCCATAATAAAGAATTTCATTAATGTTACTGCTTCCTGATAACATTTTTGTATCAATGGCATGGAAATGATGACCATTAATCTCAAATTCCACATAGTTAGAGAAATAATAACACATTGAACAGCCCTTACAATTAATAACTGAATTATCCCATCTTTCTACAGAATGAACAATTCGCCCCCCCTATGCATGGGCCATTTTGACAAGAAAATTTTAATTTCAGTACATGTGATCTTCTTCCATCACAAATATACACCAACATTTCCTTAATACATGAGAAACACCATCTGTAAAAGGTGCATACCGGGTTACAAAATACATTTCTTGCCTATCCTGAAAAATATCTGATTTAAATTTTTTCTCCTAAGTTGCTCATTTTTAATCTTCCAAAAAGAGGGAGATAATTGGCCATCCAAGCAGTCCTAGACTTTTAATTTCTTGATAATCTTACCAGGCACTCATTCAAACTTCTGTTCATCTGCTCTGTAAAACTGACCATAATGAAGCAAATTAATAAGATAAGGAGACTGGGAGAGGATGATGAGGATAGGGAGGAGGAGAAGGATGGGGAAGATGTGCACTTGAGGTAAAAGCAAAAGTATTAGTTGATGTCATCTTCCGACATAAAGAGGAAAAAATACAACCATTCTTAATATACAAACATACGTCCAAATAATTGCTGAAATTGAAAATGCTGAAAAAAAGCTTTCAAATTCTATTTAAGTCCCTTCAGCAATAAAAATAAACCTATTTAACACTTATAAAACACTACATTATTCCCAAAATAAACATATTGTATATAGAATCAAACTTTGCTTCTATAGCTGTTCCATGTACCTGCCTATAATATCCTACATCAAAAGGGTAGCAGTTATTTCTTAAACAAAACCCCACTAGATGTAAAATGTCATTCACTGCTTCTCTTCCCATTAAAACATCCCTTGAGACAGAAGTACCCAAATCATATTCAGTGGAAGAAAATAAATTGCTAACATCCACTATTATAAAACTGTAACTGTTGCATCATTGAAGTTTTTTTTACAGGAAATAAAGTGTGAAGTGTTTTAACAAAGGAAGGCAAATGTCTAACATTAGGTATTGCTTGGATATGTTTTTCAACCTTTTCTATCTAAAGGACCCCCTATTTGAGAAACAATTAGCCTTCAGGGGGGTCATATCTGTCTTTGTTTTTGAAGAGCATAGAATATTGGTAAATGGGGATTTGTTAAAATTAACTTATCCCCCATTCCCTCAGTAATTATGCACTTACTCACTAAATTTTCCTCTAATTTAGAAAAACAAATTTGAATATTACCCAAAGGATTCTCGTGTAATTTCTGTTATTCATAAACATTATTCAACAGTTTGTAACACATTTAAATACATTGCTCTTGGCATAGCTGCAATAGTACCCCCCATCAGCTGGTTTAGAAACAAGGGTATCGGTGCTTATTCCGTCAAAGCTGCCATTCTGTCTTATTTAAATTATACTTAACATAGTGTTTACAATTCTGTAGTGCAAATGTCATTCTTCACAGTATTCTAAAATATACTGCTTTACTATTAAAAGGAGACAACCTTTCTGTTTTTTTGAACTGTGCAGTCTCAATAATAATAGCAAAAAATACCCATGATGATTGCGACTTTGCACCCACCATTTGAGAAAAATAAAATTTTAACTGTATTTTCCTAATAAAGTACCAGATATCCAAAAACACCTCCAGAAATTGAACATTTTGATGCAAGAATAAATTTCAAACCCCTATACAATAAACGTTTTACTTCTGAAGAAAAAGTCAAGTTACCAAAAGTTACTAGACCCCATTCATAGTGCCTTGATGTATAGCAAGCATCTGCCAGTGAATCATCACTTTTTAAATCAAACTTGTTGCTTCTCATTGGTTTGCTTATATTTCCCTTGCAGATCTCTAGCTGCATTGCTGTCTGACAACACAGTATATTATTCCTCCTTCTTCTTCATATCATGATCTCATCAATGATACTGTCCGCCATGTTGAACTCCTTTTTTGGAATACCTTCACCTAGTCCACATACAATCTAACATTGCCAGAGAAACAAAGAGCCCCTTTCAAAGACTCTAATATCCCTCTTTAGCTTGTGGTGTTTCTCCTGAATGAATTTCTCCTTAAATTGTTGTAAATCCCAAAAAAGCTTTTTGTTTCCTTCTTCAACTTTCTGTTGATAAGGAACAGACAATGAGGGTTTTGTCTGCCTCATTTATTGTTGAAAAGGCTTTATATTCAATTTGCAATCAAAGGGAGCTGAACAATGAGTTAATTATAAGATATTTGTTATAGTTGTATTTCTTTAAATTCAGGATTGGTATTTAATGAGGTTTACAAGCTATGTATAAATACTGGGAGGATGGCATAATGGTTAAGGTGTTTACCTTACAAATGCAAGGTGCAGGGTTTAATTCTCACATGGGGTAATTGGCTAGGCTTGAAATGGCTCACAAGGGCTGTTAGCCTAGTTCTAACCTTATAACCTTATAAGGTGCTGCTAAGTAATTTTGAACATTCAAGGCTATTAGCTGAAGCACTAGTTTGTTAATAAAGCAAATTAAAGTGTCAAAGAGTGTTTAAGAGATACATGATTACCCTCATATGTAAAAACTGTACTTGACTATTCTTTTATTTATTGACATTTGTTTAACAGGGAAGGCCAACTAGATGGGTGTCCATTTTCAGCAGAGGCCTTCTGAGCAAGGCTGCAGAGTATTACAAAAAGATTTCAACAACAATAATTTTACACTCTTCAAAAATACGAAAACATCTGCAGTTTAGACAATGTGAAAACATTGGTTAAATAAAACAAGATAGGAAATGAATAATTTATGTAATGTTGCTTCAGTTATATGATATATATAGCAATATATGTGAAGTATAATGTTTGTTTTGTTAATATAGTTTACTTTTATATAAATGCAAATTTGCCTGTGTCATAAGTGATAATGCAATAAACCTGTTTAAAAAAACGTATATGATAATGATTTAATATTTTAAAGTTTTTTAACCAGTTTAGAGAAATTATAGGTAAGCTGGGATGATACAAACAGGAACTGCAATATAAAGTGAAAGAAAAAGAAAACAAGGTTATGGTATATTTAGACAGACGAGGAGAGAAATTTACTAAAGTAAGGAAGTGAGTAAAGAAGGGGGATTAAAGAGGTGTAATGTATAAATAGGTACTTGTTTATATTTAGGGGTATAGCTTATCCAAGGGTTGAGGAAAACTGGAGTCAGATTTTGGCTAGGAACTTTTTCATAATAGTTTTTAAAAGACTGGAGAGAAGGGTATTGACCTGACAGAGTTCAAAGCCTTGGCAACATGATGTGAGTACAAACATACCCAGTAGATTTGATAGGTTTATGGACAGAGAGTTTTTGGTCATTGGATCATAATGACCAAGTGGGAAGATAATTGTATAGAATGATATTCAGTACTGGACAGGTTTATGGATCTTGGATAATTTTATAGGTGGTAAGAAGATCTGAATATGTTAGTTGATGGGGTAGTTCTAACCAATTTAGGCTTTTCAGTGCTATACAATGGTGGGTTCTGAAAGGGGCATTTGCTGCAAATTTAGCAACTTTATTATAGCATTGTTCAAGTTTTGTTTTTGTGATGCTTGGAGGTTAGTAAGGATATGAGCACCACGAGGTAAGGAAGTAAATAGTGACAACTGTAGTTTTAATTGCATTGGTAAGATAGTTTTTGGATTTGCTCAGCATTGCTAGATTTTGGTCAGTTTTTAAATGCAATTTTGTATATGCAAGTCCAGTTTAATATTATCATCCATAATAATTTGCTGCAAGTGACTTTGGTTGATGTATTATTAAGAGACAGGATTTTAAATTTGTTTTCTCATTAGAGTGAGATTTTGAGGAAAAGTAATGGTTTAGTTTTTGGAGATCAAGCATGAGTTGAGTTACAAAGCCATGTTTCAGTGACTGCCAAAGCTTTCTGAGTAATTTTGGAGACATGCCAGGTTGTTTGATATGCATATGAGTGAGGAGTCATATGTGTACTGTATAAGGGAGGCCTGTTGTGTTGGTGACTATGTAAAATAAAGGGGACCAAGGACAGAATTTTGTGGTACACCTTTAGTGACTGGGAGGTATGGAGAAAGGGTGGGGTACTATTTTATTGTCTGATACTTATTGGACAAGTAGCCTTTAAAACATAGAAGGGTGAGCTAAAAAAGACCCAGTGAAGACATTTGATCACAGCAAACTTTTTACTTCAAGTATATCAAAGGCTTTAGATAAGTATAGAAATAAAAAGGAGACTAATTTACCATTATTTTTAACTCTATTAACAGGATCTGTATAGGTTAGAAGTGCAGCCTTATTACTATGGGAGGGACAGAAGCTGTGTTGTGTGGGGGATAGGAATTCTACCTGAAGGAGATAGTTTAGCAGTTGTTTTTAGTAGATTTTTCAAGTATTTTGGAAAGGGGCATATGATTGCTATAGGTCAAATGTTAGAGTTGTCTACTGAATTTTCTCCTTTGTGTAGAGGGATAATGTGTGTTTTTTTTCCAGAGAGAGGCCATGAGATTCCTGGATTGAGATTCCTGGACTGACTTATTTAAAAGGGTTGTGATAAGGTAGATAATGCTATTGCATGCTGTTTTAAGGTACTTTCTTGGAAGGTCATTAGCTGAAGTAGAGTGTGGTCTGAGTTGATTCATTTTATTTAGGATGTGGGCACAGGTTCGAAGGTGAAAGTGGATGTGTTGACATGTAGCAGATGAGCAGGGCTGGGATTAAATGTTGGAGAATCCTTAGGGATGCTGTACCATCTATGAAATTAGACTTGATTTCTATTGCAGTTTTGAGTGGTAAGTTATTGGGAAAGGAGTTAGGCTTGAATTTTTGGCTGCCCAGAATTTGTTAGGGTTGTGTTTACTATTCTGAATGTTAATGTAGTAGTACTGTTTTGAAGTATTCTGAGATAGTGGTGTTTTATATTTTTGTCTTTCTTTCCACGTTTTTTCTTTATCTTTCATTACTGTTCTACTCTTTTTGGATAGCTAAATTGCATTATTTGTTTTTAGGAGGTACAAGGCTATTTAGGATATTTTGGAAAGTTGTATTGAATTCCTTTACAGCATCATCTTATGGGAGGATTTTTAGAATGCTCAGTAAATAGATGACAAGGTAGTAATGAAGATTTCTGGGTAAAACATGGACAAGTTTTGTGTTATTTTATAAACATGTTGTTTAAGTGGATGTGGGAGATTGGGAGATGGTCACTGAGAAAGTCTGACATTGTACCTGCAGTGGTGAACTTGCTATGTTCTCATACTGGGATCTAGTCTAATAAGGAATTTGATGTCTTGCTTTAATGTGTGGGTGTATTAATTGGTTATGTTTAACCATATAAGTTCATGCTAGATATAGGAAAATTGGAGGTTATGTTCAACCAATTGATATCGACGTCACCTAATAATATTTTTTTTCTTGTAGAATTCTTACGGATATCCACCATAGGATGGGTGTAAAGGACAGCAATACATATTAGTTAATATTTGTTTATTTTCAGGAAAGTGATAAGAAATTCTGCTGATAAAGACATTATTTCTCAAGTGTACAGGAATGTCAGCAGTAACATGTGAGTGATATATGCAACATAAAATATCAAAACAAACAATAATAGGTATATAAAAATGACTTTTTGCAGCACAGTGTATACAGCTTGCACATCATGTCTAACCAACCCACAATGGTGAATTAAATTTCAATATCATCCAAAGACATAGATGATGAAGATACATGTGCAGCCCTAATAAATAGAAAATGCAGCATAACTAGTTAAGACACAAAGGAGAATATGCCATTAAACAGAGGAAACCAATACCTACTGTCCAAACAGATATGCTTAGACTCCTTAGACTCCTCAGTACTGTGCATCAGACATAAAAGTCACCTCAAGTTAAGACATTCTAACAGTGACCAGTGCAATCTCAGTTTAATCTGCAGAAGATGTTGAGGAAGCAGTAAGTTATAATTAATAGGAGTGTGCTAACTAACACAACTACAGTATGAGTGCAACATACTAACACTGTTAAACTTGAACAGAATAACACAAAAGATGCATTTCAGTAGGCAGTCATGATGAAAGCAGGAATCTGATGAAAGAGACATTAGCTATGCATTCTGTGCATCAGCCATAGGTAACCCTATGGCTCACAAAGAAATGTAGAAAACGCCAGGGCATAGTCACTTGCACAGGTTAGGAGGTGGGGGTTGCAGGAGGTCAAGCTTGACTAAAAAGATGTGTGTGTGTGTGTGTGTGTGTGTGTGTGTGTGTGTGTGTGTGTGTGTGTGTGTGTGTGTGTGTGTGTATCTCTGAGACAGAATGTGTGAATAATCAGTTTAACAGCAACTAATCATTGTCAGGGACAGTAGCACCAGATGTAAAGAAGCCAAATGTTAAAGATTTATATAGTTGTGAGTCTGTGTGAGGTGCCATGGACAAGATGAGGTGTATTGTGTATGTGGGTCTGCAGGAACACAGCCAAAGTAGCTGTGCTAGTATTATGCCCTGCCATCTTGGACAGGTATGGTCAGGCTGGTGGCAGTGAACTAAATTCTCTGTCATACATGACTCACAAGAACTACCTTGTTAGGAGTTGCACTGCTAGTTCCATGACCCTGAATAGACATCACATCATCATCATTAACCCCTTGTTCCCATTGTCATGTCAACTGCCTTCATCTTCCTCTATTCAAGGTCACTCTCCTGCCTTCATTGACTCTCATGACTGGCTGTAATAGGTCTTCTCTCACACAATCTGTCTACCTCTTTGCTGGATGCCCTTGTTTCCTCTTGTCTGTCCCAAATATTCTTCACCAGATTGTCTTCTGCTTTCCTGAACACATGCCTGAACCACCATAATCAATTCTCTTTTACTTTTTCTGAAATTGGAGCTACTTTGTCTTCTGCTCTTATGCCATCATTTCTTCATCTGTTCCACAGTGCACATCCTACCACCCATCTCAGGCACTTCATTTCCATCACTTCTAGCTTTCTTATCTGCTCTGTCTTTACTGCCCAGGTTTCTGTACCATACAGTAGTACTGGTTGCACCACTGTTTTGTACACCCTACTTTTCAGCTTCTTCAGCATTCTTCTGTCCTAGACTACACCTGAGACTCTATGCTAGTTAGCTGTAACCCTTGTGGTTCTAGCTTTGACCTCTTAATTCAGACTTCCCTTCTCCTAAACTACCCCTCCCAAATACTTAAAGCTGTTAACCTGTTCCATTCTTTTCCCTTCTATCACAATGCTCAGCTTCTTTTGAACTCTAGAATTGGCTGCCATCACAACTGTCTTATCTAGACATAAGAGTGCTACCTGAATGTGTTTGATTCTGCTGGTTGAACTCACATCATGACTGTGCCCATGGCCACATGATTTACCATGTCTAGATGTAGACACTTAAAAATCACTGGAGCAGTGGAAGTATTACCACTATGGGAGTGGGATCTGGCATGGTCACCTTGTCTAACATCTGGCAATGTAGTGGTTGTTTGGTCACGTGGATGCCGACCTTTCCCTAGCATATGTTCCATAATGGACACTGCATGATCCAGTGTGTCATTCATCTGGTTCAAGGACTCACACAGCAGTTTCAACAGTCCTGCATGTCAGAATGTACCATGTTTAGGACTCTCACAATCTCTTACAAGGTCCTGTTTAATCCTGCCTGTGCCTCCATGACAGCACTACAAATACTTTGTTTGGCATCTACTGACACACCAACATCAGAGGTAGTGTGGAAAGTATGCCTCCTCTGAACACCTCTAATTACATCCCTGTGAGGTTCCTTACCCTCATGATGGCTAGCAGAAGACTATGCTAACTCTAGAGTGGGGATAACTCCATTACAATGATCAAACACAGGGATCAGTGTCGTGTGTATTTGGGATGGGATGTGGGAGCCTCAACTCAGTGTCATTCATATCTTCTGCAACCCCAGACTGTGCCTCTTCATCACTGGCATCTTTGTCAGAGGCTACCAATACTCAGACATTAGGAAGTTGGAGTTTTGCAGTGCCAGTGGTAGGCTTATTTGTGATTATAGCAATAAAACACAAGAAGAATTTAAAAAAAATTATTAGAACTATGCTATGTAACCTTGAGGAAAGCAATAATAGATGCAAATGCAAGTAAAAATTTCAGTAAGGTAGATTTAAAAATCAAAATATAAATGAAGACAAAAAAAGTCATGCCCATACCATGTGCATGTGGTTGGACCCCATGTGCCAAGACAAAATAGAGATGGACAGAGGTATGATAAGCATTAAACAGAAGACACATGAAAGACCATTATTTGCAAATATATATATATATATATATATATATATATATATATATATATATATGTGTGTGTGTGTATATATATGAACAGCATACCTGGAACATCACCTCTGCTCCCACATCATCAAGGAATTTGGCAACTCCTCTGAGCTGCATGGATCTCTTACAATCAACAGGAACTATTCAGTCTCATTGAAAGGTGGTTTGGTAGTTGGACCACCCCTAGTAGCTCTCTCTTCCCATTTAACATCACTGGCTCTCTTTTGTCTTTATCACATCACTGGTCTGATGTCGGATAGCCTGTTAATCATGGCCTTTGCAACCCACAGTATTCACATCATTGAGCACCTGCTGCCAGATGCATGAGCCATGTTATTAGAGTCAGAGCATGGACTATAACCTCATTCTCAGCATCTGAAGATGCGGGTTTATTTGGCCTGGATTTTGTAGGTGCCATATCCTTGTAATGAAGTAAAAAAAGCTATCAGACAAATCAATATGGACTGTGTGTGTTAAAAGATTATATAAATGGGCAGAAAAAATATTTATTTATTTATGCAGACATCATTATTAAAAGCTTGTAAATGTATATGAACACACACACACACACACACACACACACATCTAGCACATAAATGTAAAATCCCCAAACATCCCCCTGGCAATAACAGAACGGAATATGGGGAAAGAAATGTGTTACTGCCCTGAATATATAACACCTGTAGCAATGAAACCTGTATGAAATGGCTCTTTAAAATAACATTATATAATCACTATCCTAAGGACATGTGAGCGGAGCCCAACTTTTGTATGTAATGCAAGTCAGTGATCATTGTAATAGCAACTACTAAATCTTCCTCAAGAACATTGGAAAGACAACCTATAAATAAGCCATTCACCCGAACTCAACAACCGCAAATGGCAAGAACACAACCTTCTAAAGGTAACAGTTGTTTGTCTGTTACCATAGCACATTTTATGAAATGTCACATTGACTTTACAATGTTTCATAAGTTTGCAATGTTTTCCCCCCAAGAAACATTTCCATAAAACCATGTAATATAAGTTGAGGGTCATTGCAATAGCAAGTGTTATATCCTCATTACAAACACAACTGGACAAAGTGCAGACATTGCTTAATATTCTAAGAAAACATACCAAACTAATAACTGCATGCATTACTTGCAAAGAGCATAATATACCTTAACAGGAATTGTAATAAAGTTCTCAAAAGAATGCAATTGCAGCAATATAATCAATCAAACAGCAGTATGCTAAGTTTTGAAGCACTTCGTGAATCCAAGCAGTCCTTCCTACTATGGCAGAAGTTGCATAACCCCAGGTTGTGCTTATATCATATATGTCAACCCCTCGGGACATGTATAATATGTACATCAGGTGTCATCTTATTATCACTTCTGAATCACTTAATCTGATTAAAGTGTTGGACAGGTAAACATGGTATGAGGACCTACACAATGTCATACACATGACCAAGCAGCACAAGAATGAGTATTCAGGACTGTGGTACTGCCCAACTAATTGTTTTGATACTCCTGCTAGCAGGCTGTAACCTAAAGAGGCTGCATCAGAGAGAATAGGCTTATAGCAAATATTATTACATTGACTGACTTAGGGGATGATCTTTATACCACCTTTATGAAAGTATGCTTAAAAGGTAACTGTGCCTCTGAGTAAAAAGTGTCTGTAAATCATATCCAGTATATATAACTTGAAGATACAAACAAAAAAGTTAAAAAGTAATGTAAATTATAATTGGATCATGTTAGACCCATCAAAAGTTTGTAATGGTTACTAAAGAAAGGGTAGAACACACTATTGCATTGCATATCTTGTACAGTGACTTGCTACAGTAGCATAACTTGTGCAAATATCCAATTTAGACAGACAACTTCTCTGAAAAAAAAGGAGAAGTGTGAGAACATGGGTGTATTGCTCCCTAAATGTAAAATGTTTGCATAATAAAGCTGGATATATGGGCTTTTCTTTCTCTAACTCATAATGTCTATGTTGAAGTAGCAAACAGTGTTAATCTTGTCAGTATTTTATAGTAATACCATGGCTTCACAGTTCATATCTAGAGAGGGTAATGTCTGTGTGTGAAAGTAGGGATCATTAATGTCAACACTTTAATATTATGAGAACACTAGTTGCAAAATCACACTGATTAATTTTTTGGCTTCATTCTTTGCACAACACTTTGTATTGGATGTCATTGCCAGCAGTGACTGACAGTTCACTTCCCATGGGAAAAAAATCAAAAATGTAATTTGGCAAGCCTTCAGTAGCATAAATAAGACTGATGTTGGAGTGATTCAGAAAGTACTCTGGACAGTACAGAGTAGAAAAAGACACCTGTTATGTAGCTTTCTGTGTGGCTCAGGGTTAAAGCAGTATGGTCTAAGTAATGTAACACAAAAAATGCAGAGTTTGAATCCCACTTTGGATATTTTGAAGTAAGCATTCATAGTTAAAAAAAGTTTTGTTTACTTAAACCTCAAGTATAATTGCAATTTCCAGTGTTTGGGTTTTAAAAACAGAAGTGTGTGTCTAATGGATGATAAATTAAATAACTTTGATATGTGTCTCCTGCAGTATTTTTAACATTGACTATACTAATGACTATTTTTTTTGTGCATAATGTAACATATATGCCATTCTCTAAAGTCTTGTTGTTGTTTGTCTTTTCGGCTTTATCAGCAACAGAATAAATTGTAAAATATGGATTCTTAATCAAAACTGTTGTAAATATGTTTGAACAAGTATTCATGGCAGTAATACATTTCCATAACACAGATGTACATTTTACTTGTATATGCTGTGTACAACATGACCTTATGTAAGCTCTTATGTGGCTCCTTCCTCAGTAAGTATCATGACATGATGGCATAATGAAGTGTAAGAGAAATACAAGTTATCATGTGGAAAACACTGTCAAAATAGTGACTGTTTCAGGGTAATGCCATAGATGCTTTGTTCAAATCTGGATATTTTAGAAGATCACCACTTGGATAAGTTTGTTTGATGCTTGGTATAGCACACCATTTGCATCTCTCACTAGCAGTGAATGACAATTCACTTCCCAAGGCCAGAAGTCAAAAATTTTAATTTTAATTTGACATGCCATTAGTAGCACAAATAAGACTGGTGCACTTCAGTCAGCACTCTGGACAATACTGAGTGCAGAAAATACACCTCGTATAATTTTCTTTGTGGTTAAATATATTAATACATTAAGTTGTGAAAAAAAGCAGAAGTAATCCAGGGTTTAAATCCAGAGTATAGATTGTTTTATTGAGGGGGTCAGGTTTGAATCCAGAGTATAGCTTGTTTTATTGAGGGGGTCAGAATAAAGTGAAGTTTTATTAGTAGTTGATATGAAATATAACTGTCACTTGCAGATGTAGTAGGTTAACAATGTTTATTGGGATACATATCACTTATTATAATTGCCATAATTATGTATGTATGATGGTATATGATGTGAAGTATGTATGACCCCCTACCTTAACATGTATTATTTTTTTAAACAAAAACATCTTTATTAAATGATCATGTATGGCATAGGCAATCATACATTTATGTAAATGAAAACCAGCCATATTAACATAATTTTAGTTGCAAACATTATACATCACAAACCATACTGACAATTTTATTTGCAAACATTATGCAGCACTTGTAATCTATCAAGTCATTATCAAACATTACATAGCTCATTCATATCATGCCCAGTTTTTCTATGTAATTTGCTCCTACCCTTTTCTAAAGATCCTAATTCCAGTTGTTTTATATCGGTTAGTATATTCACTACTTATAGTAAAGTTGGTTTAGACTTGGTAGCCACTCTGCAAGGCCTTTCTATGTCTATGCAATTCTGATTCTGTATCATAGCTCAAAAAAATCCCTTAGTTACACCATTTTGCTCACCAAATATCTCTGACACAGCAGTCTGCAGGGAATCTTTAAAGTCTGCCGACCCATTACACTTCCAGAAAATATATTCCCAATTACCTCTTTCTTCCCTGTCATACCTCCAACATTTGCTGTCTACCTGAGGAAAAATTCTTTGGAGTCTACTTAGGGTATAAAAATACATATGTAAACACTTCCACACAAAGATCTTAAATTGTCTTGACGTTGTTGCATATTTCAGAAACATACATACATTTTTATTTATTTATTTGACATTTGTTTACTGGGGTGGTCTGACTGGGTCTACAGAACACATTTTCAGCAGAGGCCCGGGGAGAAAAGCTCTACATACAGTACAATACAAATAAAGTCTAATCCAATACAATAAAGATTACATTAGAAATACTATACAAAAAATAAGCTGAAAGAGCAAACTGCTACAAGATATTGTACTATATTACTACACATCTAAACAGTGCTATACAGTTAAAACATTACAGATGATAATAGTCATCATACATGATGTAGAAATAGCAGCCAGAACGTTAGTGATGCAGACATATAGCGAAAAAGAGTTAAGAAGAATAGAAGCAACAAAGCCTGAGCATTAGCTTAAGGATATAGTATATTAGCAGAGAAGGAGTTAGAAGAGCTTTAGGATCTTGCAGTCTGTGAAGGATTGAAATGTGAGAGAAGAGGAAGACCTGAGTATTAGGCAGGCTTTATGCAGGAGCAGAGCCATGCATTTTTGATATGATTTTTTAAAGAGGCTTTGAAACGGGTTAGGCCAGGAATAAACCTGATTGCTAGAGGTAGTGAATTCCAAAGTATAGAGACAGAGTATGAATACAGTGAGTGACCAGGTTTTCTTGTGGGTTTTGAGATAGCTAAGAGATTTTTGTCTTCTGATTGTTGGGATTGATTTGGTGTATTAGGTGCAACTTGGTTGGCTAGTGCAGGGCAGGCATTAGGCTTGAAAATAAGGTTGTGCAAGGTGGATAGCTGGTCTACGTAGCATATTGCAGGACCTGTTTCGTCTTCTATGTTGGTAAGACGAACAGGTCCTTGCGTGAGAGGATTAGGGATCACTATTATTGTTATACCAGGCAGGAAACGTATAGTGCCCTAGCGAAACATATGCTTGCATATGGCCAGGATCATACTTTCCTTTTTCAGACGTTACATGTTCAACATCCAACTATAAGGGGTGGGGATCTAGTTAACAGCACTGAAGAATCCGAAGTAAAATGGATCCTTCGTCTTTCTGCACATCGTGGCAGAGGACTAAATGAATTTGTACCACTCAAACCAGTGCTCAAGTCCAGGGCACTGAAATGAAATTGGGAATACTTGTCTCATACTGTGTTCCATACAGGTACATATAAATATAAATATATTACATTAGTTTGGATTATGCCTTCTTAATAGTTTTTAGTTTTCAGCATTTAGTTTCTGTTATGCCCCTGTATGAGCATACTAGAAATGTATATTTGTACCTAATATAGTTACTCTAGCTTATATGATTCACTTGCTTTTTAATTTGTAGTAGGAGCGATGCAAAGCATGAGACTGATTATTCATTGGTTTTAGAGTTCAGTGTTATTGATTTTTATTTTACTGTTTAGTAACTTAGTTAATGTATGCAATTTAATTGTTTATACAAATATATTGATGGATTTTTTATGAGTTTGTTCTTATTGATTTATTTGGCATGTGAAGAGTTTTATGACTTGTATCTTTAAATTGAATGGAACGCTTCAGGAAGTGATGAAATATTATGTATTTAAGGTTTTAAGGAAATGACATCTGATGTTACGTCTGAAGAAGCGGATCACCGCGAAAGCGCTTACGTCTATTAAAAGGTTTATTTGTTTTTTAACGAACTGAGTGGATTATTGCTACCATCATAGCTGCATTAAGTTTTCTGTGGATCCGTACCTTACCATCCTTAGTGGGGACTGTTTCGTATTTACATTTTGGGGTTGGTTTTGTTTTTGGCAATTACATCTTTTTCCACGATGGAAGGTATGGTCGAGAATTGCTTTCCAGATCTTGGAGATGAAATGTTCGTTATTAATTCACTTAAGAACATGTTCGATGAAACAACGAACCCGCTGTTATCTTTGGAAGAATTACCAACACCTCAGGATGACAACCTTGATGTTGACACGGAAATCAAAGCAAAACAGCTGAGGCGAGATGTGGAAAACGATCTGTTCAAGTTTAAACGGTTGCAAGCACAACGGCTGCATTTGGAAGCCAGTCTTCTTTGTAAAGTGATCCCGAGAGGCTTACGTATACTGAATATGCCCTCGTATGGGAACACTTTCCCGGACTTGCTTGTAAAATGGCAGAAAATAAACCTCCAAGCTAGCATGGCATACATGCAGTTGTTAATAGACTATTTTAAGCCTAAAGAGGATAATTTGAAAATCAAAATTGCTGAACAACAACAGCAACTTATTGACATTTTAGGCATAGACTCTACTGAAATATATTTACACGAACTGACTGAGCGTGTAACCAGGTATGGTAATACACTGTTGGGACAGAAGAAAAGGAAATTGCAGAGAGATAAAAGTGACTTTGATAGTAATAATGTCTTCATGTGGCCGAGAAGTAGGCATCCTAATGAGTATCGGTCTGATGGTAGAATGACTCACACCACTATAGGAGTAGTAGCGACATCGTCAGAGAGCAGCAGGACGGATATTTCCACTACTAGTTCCATCCTTAATTTACAACATAGTGACCCACCTATTGGCACCAACGATACTAAGCAGAGACAAGGTGAGGAACCGGGGGCGTCAGTCAGGAGAAAAGATGGCGCCACTACACCCAAATTAATTACCTCGGTTTATTTCACACCGGCCGAGGGGCCGTCGGTTCCATCGGATAATGAACAAGAGAAGACTACACGTACCAGTACGGTCGTTAGAAGGAAGATACAGCTGGATAAGCTGAATGGAGGTGAGAAACAGGGTTTTCCGGACGTCCCTTTACCGATACGGTTGGGGAGGAAACGTTCAATGGAGTTCGAACCAGCAAGGAATACCAAGCGGAGAGATGCGTCGACCGAACATCAAGGTCAAGCACAGAAGGCGAAATGGGGCCACAATCGTTGATTTGGAATATTTCAAGTCATGTTTTGACCGAAGCGGAACAATCGGTGCTGAGCAAGGGTCTCACCTTCATTCCTTGTGCAGACGCAGATGTAAGTGACATTTTAATATCTATCAGATTGTTTGTGAGAAATGTTCACATGAAACTGTTGCATAAGAATAATGACATATCTGATAAGAACATTGATATGACTGATACTACTGACACGATTAAGGACTGTGGTTTGAAAAGAAAGAGTTTATTTAATCCACATCTTCCATCTAACTTGGATTTATTTATCAAGAGTGTGGAGAAGGACTTGTATCAGGTTAATAGATTTAATTACAACAGTACATGTAACAATTTGAGTAAAATGGAGAAGCAAGCGCTAAGCACTTTGAAGTTGAATCGCAGTATCATCATACGACCAGCTGACAAAGGTGGACTTATTGTTGTTCTAGACAAGGACTTTTATGTGGAATCAATGGTGAATATGCTGTCTAGTGATGCATATCAAATCATTAGTCCAGATGATGTTGATAAAGTATGTTCATCAGTACATAATACTTTGATAGAATGTAAGTCACTTGGACTCCTTACTAATGCAATGTATGATTACTTGTTGGTAAATCACCCCAGAGTTCCATGTATAAATGGACTCCCCAAGATACATAAACATAACACCATACCACCATTTAGACCTATAGTGGCAGGTGAAGGGTGGTTGACTGAGCCGATGTCTATTTATTTAGACCAGAAACTGAAATCAGTACTATCACATTTCTCTCATGTTTTACGAGATACTGGACAGTTCCTTAGTGACTTGTACGACCATTTGTTCAACCAAGACAACATTGAGGAAGTACGATTAGTGACAATGGACGTTGTGTCCCTCTTTACCTGTATTCCTAATGACATAGGTATAAACATGGTTAAGCAAATTATCAGTGAATTCATAACCACTACTGAAGTAGATCTAATTTGTTTACTGCTTGAGACAGTTTTAGACAATAACATTTTTGTCTTTTTGGACAAGTTTTATAAACAAAGTACAGGAGTAGCTATGGGTACCAGCTGTGCCAATTCATATGCCAACTTGGTTATGTTGGCATGGGAGAGAGAGGTCATGTTCACCTGTCCACACATCACGTTTTATCGTCGATTTGTGGACGACCTCTTTCTCCTCTGGATTGGCACGGTTGACTCACTTACTTTATTCCTAAACCATCTTAACACCATGGATGGCTTTCTACGCTTTACAATGGATCATTCAGTTGCATCTATTAATTATTTGGATGTTACTGTGTACAAAGAAGGATCTACTTTTAAAACAATGGTATATAGGAAACCCTGTTATAGGACTTCCTTTCTTTCTACGGATAGTATGCATCCTCCTAAAACTTTTGGTAACATAGTAAGAGGCCAAGCCCTGAGGGTTTCCCGGCTTTGTTCAGATGATAAGATGTTTGACTTACAATTGGAGTCTTTGAAAGACAACTTCTGTAATAGAGGCTATTTGCGCACAGATGTGGACGCAATATGCACAGATGTAGTCAGAAACAGGAATTTTAAAGGCCATCCATATTTTTCTAAGGAGGTTGCTGTTTCTTCTAGAGCTGCCACGTCTGACTCTAGACTCCCATTAGTTCTTCCTTTTGCTAGGAATATATCCGTAGTCCAGAAAGCAATCATGGACAATTGGAATATAATGACCACAGACTCCGATACAAAAGATGTAGTTGGTAATTGTCCTAGGTATACTTATACTAATTTGACGAACCTCAAACAACAACTATGCTTTCCAAAATTATATCCCTTGGATAATTCTCTGTCCAGAGAATTAGGGACTAAAAAATGTGGTCAATGTGCTCAATGTTGTTACATTGATACATCGCGATTTTTTAGAAACCCGAACGATGGGAAACTTTGGGAACTTAGATGTCTATCATGTTGCACCACAAGGAACTTGGTCTACGTAGCATATTGCAGGACCTGTTTCGTCTTCTATGTTGGTAAGACGAACAGGTCCTTGCGTGAGAGGATTAGGGATCACTATTATTGTTATACCAGGCAGGAAACGTATAGTGCCCTAGCGAAACATATGCTTGCATATGGCCAGGATCATACTTTCCTTTTTCAGACGTTACATGTTCAACATCCAACTATAAGGGGTGGGGATCTAGTTAACAGCACTGAAGAATCCGAAGTAAAATGGATCCTTCGTCTTTCTGCACATCGTGGCAGAGGACTAAATGAATTTGTACCACTCAAACCAGTGCTCAAGTCCAGGGCACTGAAATGAAATTGGGAATACTTGTCTCATACTGTGTTCCATACAGGTACATATAAATATAAATATATTACATTAGTTTGGATTATGCCTTCTTAATAGTTTTTAGTTTTCAGCATTTAGTTTCTGTTATGCCCCTGTATGAGCATACTAGAAATGTATATTTGTACCTAATATAGTTACTCTAGCTTATATGATTCACTTGCTTTTTAATTTATAGCATGAGTGATGCAAAGCATGAGACCGATGCTTCATGATTTTAAAGTTTAGTGTTATTGATTTTTATTCTACTGTTTAGTAACTTAGTTAATGTATGTAATTTAATTGTTTATGCAGATATATTGATTGATTTTTTATGAGTTCGTTTTTTACTGACTTATTTGGCATGTGAAAAATCTTTATGATTTGTATCTTTAAATTGAAGGGAACGCTTCAGGAAGTGATGACATATTATGTATTTAAGGTCTTAAGGAAATGACATCTGATGTTACGTCTGAAGAAGCGGATTACCGCGAAAGCGCTTACGTCTATTAAAAGTTTCATTTGTCTTTTAACGAACTGAGTGGACTATTGTTACCATCATTATTGCATCAAGTTTTTTGTGGATCCGTACCTTACCATCCTTAGTGGGGACTGTTTCGTATATATATATATATATATATATATATATATATATATATATATAGTATGAGGGGAGATTGTCAGCTGATGTAGAGCAGGGTTTTAGTTTTTGTAACAGTTTCTTAATGGTGTCAGTGGGTATGGGCTGAAATGAGAATGGGGTTTGTATGACATTTTGTTGAGTATGGGAGTTAGTAATGACAGGGTAAGAAGTAGCTGATGGCCTGGAGTTGGTGTCAGAATAGGTTGAAGGGTGGGGGTGGGAGGTCCAGCATTAGGGGTGTTAGTAGGTCTGAAATTGATTTTATGAAGTGCCTGTTAATTTTTTGGCTATTTGTGATGGAGGGGTATCAGGTGACAGGGTGTGCTCTCCATTTCTTCCAGGATTAAGTAGAGAAGATATGGAGTGCCAAAATTTACTGGGGTTGATTTTATGCTGGAATTGAAGCTGGGAATAATAAGGCTTCTTATGTCTGTTGATTAGTTTTGTCACTTTGTTACGTAGTGTTTTGAAATTAACATGATTTTATTAACTTTTGTTTTGTTTCAAGGTTGACCAGGCTAGGTCCCTTTGCTTCATCAGGTGTTTACATTCCTTAGAGAGCCATGGTGCTGAGTTCTTTTTGATTCTTTTCATATGAATGGGAGCTAGTGTATTAAGTATGTGAAGGAAGGTGTTATTAAAGTATAGTACAGCATCATTAAGGGGTAGTTATTTAAGGTGTGTTCAGTCTATTTCCTGTAGGAGATTGATGAATTCATGCTGACAAAAATTGAGTTCCTAACTGATTTTATAGTGTGCACTCTTAGTTGTTGGGAGTTAGTTCTATGGGAGTAAGCTGGTAGATAATCACTCAGGGAGCTAGGCAGTGTACCAGAAGAGAGGTAATTAGCAGGGTGGGATACTAGAATCCATTCTAAGGTGGATTGGCAGGCAAGATCTTTGCTGTATCTTGTTGGAGCATTGATAAACTGAGAAAACACATACAGATTTATATTATTTGTGAGGGAGTCGGAAGCTATGGTTTGCCAATCTGTATTTACATCTCCTAAGATTATTGTTTCAAGGTTTATTGTTTGGGATGTCCAGGATAAAATATTTTCCAACAGTGGTATATTGTTACCTGGTGGGATATATATTACTATTATGCAAATTCTTTTATGATATATTGAAGTTTAAAAAGGAGATTTGTACCTCAGCATTGGAAAAGATGTGTATATTACTGGTATACTGTGTGATTTTGAGTGTAGAGGGATATAGAAGTGCTATCCCCCCCCCCTTTTTTTTTTTTTTTTTTTTTTAGATCTATCTCTTCTGGTTATTGCAAAGTTTGGCAGTATTATTTCTGAGTCTTTTACATTGGAATATAGCCATGTTTCAGTATGTCAGGTTTATTTTGATCAATCCAGGCATGCAGTGGGGCTATTTTATTACATGTACTTCTAAGGTTAAGTGTAAGTATGTTTACATTTTTGGGGTTACTCTTGTGGTTAGGATTAGAGGGTGGGCCCAGGGTTAGGATGTATGTCTCCACATTTGAGTAGATAGGCAATGAGGAATGTGTACCATGGGAAGTGTTTTTTATTCCTAGATGAGAGTACTGGTGTCAAGTGTGGTTTCATAGGAGGTGAGGAGGCCAGTTTGTGTTTTTTGAATAGAATGGGAAAGTATAAGGGAAAAGCTGGGAGGAGATATGTGAGAAGCTGTATTGTTTATTGGGGAGAGGGTTAGCGGAGGTTGTTGATATGTGTTGGTGTGTGGGGGTATGTGAAGATATAGCTGTAGTGAGGATGAGAATTAAGACTAAAGAGGCTCGGCAAGTTAGGAGGAGCATGTCAACTGTGATAGCGGGTTTAACAATAGTAAACGTGGAATTTCTGTATTTGAATGTAGTATCAGGTGTAAACAGAAATTGTTATCATGTGATATGTGTCCAGCTGAAGGTAAGGTTGGAATATTTAGACTTCAGATTGGGCTTTGACAATGTGGTTAGGTTTTTTACCTTGCAGTTTGTGATAACGATGGGTGGGTTTGATGTGATTGGTCAGTAGTAAAATTATGGTGCAATGCTAGTTTGTGTGTATAGTAGAAGAGAAGGTGGTAAGCTTAGAGTTAAGTTAAAATAGTTTCGGTGGTAATTGTATTGTGATGGTAGAGTAGGGTAAGATGCAAAAAAGTATAGTAGTGGTCATGTGAATTTAAGGGGATGGATGTAAGAGAGAGCAGATAAGTTTGGATAAATAAAAGAAAGTAAGTTGTACTTGAAATGTGGGTGTGGACAAGGTTGGGTTGTATGTAATTGGATCATAGGAATGAGGGGTGTGTGGTTTGCTTAGGATAAGAGTAGAGGTGCTGGCAGAGGGTGGGATATGGGGAAGGGCAGGGGTGTGGATTGAGTGGAGCGAAAGGAGTGGGAAGAACCCCCCAGATGGTTTACCACCATAAACAGTCAGTGAGGTAAGATGGTCATGGATACAAAAGACAAGTTGTCTGAACTCTAAATGCTTGTCTCGAGTCACAGCATCTAATTTTATAGTTATGGGGTTTTCAATGTCTTTCCAGGGATATATTACACAGATAAGAGTGAAATATGCTGAAGTGTTAATGTAGCTTCACCTTCAGCAGTAAAAGGCCTATGAGTGTGGGTGAGTGAGTGAGGGTGGGGATATCCTTCCAGCAGATTCAACACTACAAAACAATGCACACTAGACTTTAACAAATTGTTATTTGCATATTGCCTTACATAGATTTAACTTTACTTGTTGCTTGTGCACTTTTTGCCAACTGCAGGTGAAATTCAGCTGTGCAAGTTCTTTAGGTAGTGCGATATGCTAAGTCTGACTGCTGCTGCTGCAGAAGGTACATGTGCTTGTTTCACTTTTTGTAGAGTGAAAGCAGCTGGATGGAGACATACACTTGGGACATGGGGTTACCGCAACATGTATTACTAAGAGCATTCAGATCAATGCAAAGGAAAATGTAATTGCCTCAAGTAGAAGTCCAGTAACATAACTCTTAAGTCCAAGACATTAAGGCTTTTCAGAATGAGATCACCAGTCCTATTCAAATTATTACACCTCAGCTTACAACCTGAAAATGTTGGTTCTCCTGTTTCATTAACAGTTAACAAACAGAATGCAGCAGTTCAATATTTTTGTCATGGGCTCAATTCTGAGGTGCTATCAGTCACAGTTTGTAAAATGTATGCCCCACCAACCCATTTATGTTCCATTTTATATATATTTTTCCATTGAGAACACTGATTGTTACCAACATAATTGAAAGTGACATCCTGTCTGTCACAAGAGTATATATAGGTTCATAGGTTCATAGGTTCATACTAGGCTATCTGCCCGAGGGCATTTACAAGCCTAGCCCATCGTTTTGTGGCTTACGCCACCCCTTTAGTATGGGGAACTATACCCATTATTTTGCTGTGCCTCTGTCAAGCAGTGACACTGAGGTAATCCCTGGGGTATATCTGCGATCTCCCATCCATTGGTCAAGATTTCTCTTGAACAAGGCCAGCGAGGTGCTCTGCCTCACATGTACCGGGATTTTGTTCCACAGCATAGGGAGTCTTTGGGTGATGAATCTATCCCTCCAGCACGTCCTATTAATAGCCGTGTCGAGGTTTAAGTCTCCCGCCCTTGTGGCTCTGATGGATCTAGATTTGAGGTGAAGCATATTCATCAAATCTGGGTTTGACATGGCCTTGTATGTTAGGCAAAGGTCACCTCTGAGCAAGCGGTAAGCGACTGAATAGAGCTGGAGTTCTTTCAGTCGGGCAGCATAGGACAGATTTTGAGACCCTTTATCCTTTTGGTGAGGAACTTTGTGGCCTCTCCAGCTGCTGCAAGTGTCGGGTCAGATACATCCCGAATGGGGCATTGTACTCAATCATTGGTCTGATGAGTGATGAGTAAAGGGAGACTATGACCTCCCTTGATCTAGATGAGAATCCCTTCATGATAAGGTGGGCAATGTAGAAGGTCTTCCTAACTACTTTAGCTACATGGGTGTCGAATGACAGACTACTATCAACCTGGGTCCCCAGGTCCCTGATAACTTCTTCTGTGCTCAGTGGATTGCCACCTATTTGGTAGCTAGGGGTAACCTTGTTTTTCCCAAAGGGTATGACTATGCATTTTTTGGCATTTAACTTCAGGCCGTGGCTCTGGCACCAGTTATACGTTTCTGTGAGACCCTTCTGAAGGATATCTGTGTCAGATGTGTTTTCTACTATGGCGCCCAGTTTGCAGTCATCTGCCAACTTTGTCAGCCATAACCCTCCTGTGTTTGCTTGTACTTCGGAAAAGTAGATGCCAAACAAGAGTGGGCCCAGGACTGAGCCCTGTGGGACACCACTTGTGACAGGCTTTGAGTCTGACATGGCGCCAGCAACTCTGACCCTGTGGGTTCTGTCACTCAGCCAGTTTGCAACCCATCTTGTGATGTATGGGTTAACATTTAAGCTGATGAGTTTTTCAATGATACCCGAGTGGGGTATTGTATCGAAGGCCTTAGCCAGATCGAGGTAGGCTGTATGGACTGCCTTTCCCTCGTCAATGGCTTTGGTGACTGTTTCGAAGAAGTCAACCAAGTTTAAAAGGCATGATCTGCCTCTGACAAAGCCAAACTGGGTTGGATCCAAAGTCTGCAAATTCCCTATGTCTTTATTTATGAGGTCCATTATGATCCTCTCCATGGCTTTGCAGATAAGGCTTGTCAAGCTAATGGGCCTGTAATTTCCAGGGTCGGTGGAGGCACCGCCTTTGTGAAGTTGGACCACAGTTGCAGTGCGCCACTCCCTGGGTACGTATCCAGAGGTAAGACTTTGATTAAACAGCTGTCCTAGCTGTGGGTTTAATTCCTCATTGAGTTCGTGGAGCACACAGCCGGGGACACCATCAGGTCCCATGGATGCTGTGTTTTTTGCTGTGGAGAGAGCAGTTCTCACTTGGGCGCTGGAGATGTTTGGGGGGCTGCAATCGTTTGGTATAGATATCTCTCCTTTTGGGGGAGGAGAGAAGTTTGCACTGAACCTGTCAGCCAGTATGTTGGCAATGTCTGTAGGATCAGTAATCTTCACATCATTTTGAACTAGTTCTGAGCATATCTGGGAGTTTCCTCCTAGGTTTCTAACATAGCTAAAGAAGGCCTTATGATTGTCTTTTGAGTCTTTAGCTATTTTTCTCTCGAAATTTGCTTTGGATGATTTTATGAGAGCTCTTAGTTTTTTTACTTATAGTGATCAAGGGTGTCTTACCTTTTAAGGATTTTGCTCTATCTTGTAGTAGCTTCCTCCTTTTATTGTAGAGTTTGTTTATGGCTGGGGTCCACCAGACTGGACGCTTGCCTTTGGTACTAAGAGTCTTTGTTTTGTTTGGGATTGCCTTATCCATGCAGTCCTGCAGGTGCTGGTAGAAGGTGTTTGTAAGTGATTCAGCGGCTTGAGTACTGTTTTCCGCCGGCTCGGGGCCTTAAAGGAGACCACACTAGTCTTTAGAAGTGTGAAGTCGGCTTTTGAGAAGTTCTTTACTGTGGTCTTTTTTATTTCAGGTGGGGTGGGATGAGGACCTCCAGCGAGATTAGTTTGTGATCTGATCTCACCAGTGAGGGGTATACTTCGGTGTTGAACATTGTGCTCCCATGTTCGTGATGATGAGATCAAGTATGTTATCTCCTCTTGTGGGGATGGTGACTAGTTGTTCCATGGCATTTGAGTTTATGAATTCCAGGAACTTTTGGGCTAGGGTGTTTGGGCTTGAGTAGTGTTCCCAGTCTATATTGGGGTAATTGAAGTCACCTAGTATGATGGTGTTTGGTGATACATTTATCCCCTCTAGTGTTTTCAGGAAGGCCATGTGAGGTTCCTGAGTTTGTGAGGGTGGCCTGTAACATGCTACAATTTGCAGGGCAGTCTTGCCTATGGTTAATTGCACCTGGATGGTCTCCGATGCATCGTGCGTTGCCACCAGTCTTGAGGTGTGGGTGTCCTTGATGAATATGGATACCCCCCCTCCTTTCTTGGTATTGTCCTGATTTTGGGGCCAGAACGCATGATATGAGGTAAAACCTGATAGCGCTGGGGTGCTCTCAGGAGCCTTGAACCAGGTTTCTGTCACAGCACATATATATATATATATATATATATATATATATATATATATATATATATATATATACAAGAGAGCATGGCCAGAGGTGCGAATACATCATTTCAGATATAGCTGGATATCCCACCAAAATGCGTTTGATGAATTCCCAGTGGAAGTGCAAATAGGTTTACTATCAGAATGTCGACTATCAGATACTCATCCAGCCTGATAACTGCAATGGAACACCGAAACATGGGATACTGACAATCAGCAAGCCTGCAAAATACCTGGAATCCCTAAAAATCTACCTAATGTTTGTAATAATGATATTGAAGTGTTTTGTGACACAGTTATAACTTCACATACACATCTGGATGTGCCAAAGGATAGCATATTATGTGTAAATTTGGAAATATTTTGAAATATTAAAATTACATTGAACTGATGGTATTTTACAAGTTTTCTCTCCCCAAACCTCTCTCTCTCTCTCTCTCTCTCTCTCTCTCTGTCTCTCTCTCATTTCTTTTGGTAACATAATTCCTGCTGCAGCACAAATGACCATGAGCATGGGGAGCTAGACTGGCTGGTGGGGATCAGACCACTAATCCTTCACAGCTGCAGCACACCACCACAGGCAGCACAGATACCCACCACATCTGGATTCCAACCTGTCAGTGTTCCCTCCTCAACTCCTGCACTATTTGCTCCAACTGCATCAGGTAGCACTGCCCTGGGTGCTGGTGCAGTGGTACCCACCAAGAGTAGTACTAATGGAAGTGCGAATTTCATCATCCATCAGAAACTGAAAGGGCTGGTAGAGGACAGAATGGAGAGTATCCTTAATGCCCAAATCAGTAAAAATGAGAAAGTCCTACACTAAATAGCCAAGTCTATGCCCATTTAGCACTGCATCACGTGTTGACAACAGGAGACAGTGATGGCAGTTCTATGGGTGAGGACTTGATTCTCACTGTCCTCCTGCTGGATGTAGATGTGCCTCTGATGTCCCTAGTCATGGTCTCCCACAACCTTGTTTGTCCATCACCATTCCTGTCTATCTTGTATGTCTGCACCTGCTGCCAACTTCTCCAACATTCCTCTCTGCACAATTAAATAAATTACACAGCACACATAGCTCTCAACTGTGGCTATATGTGTGTATAAATACTTCATTTGCTCCAATTGGTCATGTGATATTATTATGTTATCACCCACCCATGATGTGGTGACTATGCTAATTCATCAAATTATTTGTACAAGTACACAGTTATTTTGCGAAAAAGTGGATAGCTATGGTTTTCTCCCACCACCATCCTGCACATTCCTCTATTCTTCCCTGAGTCCTTCTCTCTGCTTTTCCCCCATTTTCATCACTGTCCTATCAATGCATTTTCTTGTGCTTTAATTTGGTCAAAAAATAGAATCAGACGTGCAGAGATGGTACAAAATGTCAAGCAATAGCCAAATCCAGACAAAAAAAATCCAACCTTGCATAAAACTCTCTGGTTCTTGGTTTGTGTATTGCTTGAAGTTTTATACTGGTTCTTTGTGAAGTCTAATGTGCAGAGATGGCTCAAAAAACAAACTTTTAGAGGTTGTTCTCAGCATTTCCAACATGCTTGACATTGCACAGCAGTAGTAAATGCCAGTAAATGGAGTTTCATGTTCTGTGGCAAAAACTGAAGCTTTTACCTTTGACTGCAGTACTGTGGTTATTGTTGTTCAACTGTGTTTTTCCTCACTGTGTTCTACTAATATAAACTGATGACATTATGATGAGGTAGTTATTCTCGTACATTAGGCTGGAGGATGTAATGGATACCTTATGGGAGGTTACTGTTGTCATTACTGCGATGCAACCTGATGCCTACATTCTCCCTTGCTGCAATCTTTCATCAATGTCCCTTCAAATTTGTGTGTTTTACTGTGTGAAGTATGAATTCCTGTGAGGTCTGCTCAAATAATGCTCGGTGTGTGGAATGATTTTTGCATACTGTTAAGGGTTCAGATCCAGAAATATGTCAAACATTACATAATGGGTTTTTTTTCATATTAATATTGTGTAGATATCCACAGGCACCACCAGGAACCACCAGGAACAAATACTAAAGTCCAAATGTACAAACACAGCTTTAATAAAAACGAACTGAACACACATATACTGCTGACATTAACATTCCTAACTGATACATTTTTGTTTAAAAACACTTCCTCGGATGTGGACTGACCCTAAAACCCATCCATTTATGTTCTACACTATCGATTAAATAATTAACCAATTAAATTTAAAAAAACAGGATCCTAATTCCTTGGAACATAATGAAATGCTAGTAAAGTGGCTGTGCATATATACTGACATAAACATATTTTTATGTGAATGAAAAAAGGAGAATAAACATAAATAGCCTACTTGGTCATGATAAATAAACATAAATAGCCTACTTGGTCATGATAAAACAAATGAAATCTGTATATTTAACATATTTTTAATATATTTAACACATATATTTATATATTTTTATTCATTGGAGTTTATATATGAAACTAGTATGAGTTTTAACTTCCCACCAATGTAATGCAAAACCGCTAAGCAATATATGTTTGTATTCAGCTTTTAGAATGTGTTTTTTTTAGAATGAGCACTAGAGGGAGCTTCAAGTTAACTTTTATGGACATTACGCATTTGTGTAGTTTCAAGCAAAGAATGTATTTATTTTAAAGAGTTTAGTAGTCTTAAGTAAAATTAGTTTGAGTTAATGTTTTATCATGACCAAGTAGGCTGTTATGTTTTATTCTTCTTTTTTCATTCACATAAACAGATGTTTATGTCACTATTTGCACAGCCACTTTACTAGCATTTCATTATGTTCCAAGGAATTAGGATCCTGTTTTTTTTATTTAATTGGTTAATTATTTAATTGATAGTGTAGAACAAGTATAAGTGGATGGGTTTTGGGGTCAGTCCATATCTGAGGAAGTGTTTTTAAATGAAAACGTATGAGTTAGGAACGTTAATGTTAGCAGTATGTGTGTTCAGCTAATTTTTATTAAAGCTGTGTTTGTACATTCGGACTTTGGTATTCGTTCCTGGTGGTGCCTGTGGATATTTACAAGTTTTTTTGGTACCTTGGTGATCTTTTTTTGGAGTAATATTGTGTAGAACTGTTGGCTACATGTGCTGTTAATCCACCATTATCCTCCTTATATCTTAATTATTATTCCACCATCCTATGCTTGCTCCCTAATTGTGAATACTTTATTGTACAGAGCATGATAGGTTTGTTATCATGATGATTCTAAGAATAACATATCAGAAAGATGACCAGAAATGGTTTTATTTCTCTCTCCCACCTTTACTGGGTCATAAGTCTTTGTCCTCAGCATTTGCGTGATCTCTGGCACCAAGCAGCTTTTGAAACTGATGGTAAATAACAGTGCATTTCTTATGGCCTTTGGCCACATTAGTCTGCTGCCCTTGGGCTACTGTGCTAAGTCTAACTGTTCTATAGAAAAACAGACTGACTGCACTATGAGGACATCATCATTATCCTATGTTGAAAAGGCTGTAGGGTTGAATGCACACCGTATGGGATGTTTCAGTTGTCATTAATGTTAGGAAATATCCCGCACACACACACTCCCTTCAAATGTATGTGTTTTAGTACCTGACATATGCCTTCCTTTGTGGTGTGATCAACTAATGTTCATATCTATAGACAGTTGATGCACCTTGGCATGTGCTTGAATCCATTATCGGATCAAAATGTATGAACATTATCATTTATTATCAAAATGTTGCCTTGTTAAATTATGGATACATATGTAGTTTCACCAGCACTACCCTACTTGTTTCTTTCTGTAGCTCACAATTATCCCAACCTTGCTCATATTCTCCCACCTATATGTATGAGACATCTGGACAAAGCAAGAATGAACAAGGGTACACATTCTAAAGCACTAGTCACAGGCAGACATCACTGTTCCTTTACACCTAGAAGGTGCTATTATTACACATTTAGCATTAACATGCATTTCCTGAAGGATGTTAAGTCTGCTACGTAGATGTAAGTTATTATGTAGTGACTATATTACACAGCCTGTCTAAATACGAAGTTTGGCATGGAGTACCATTGATCACTGCTAATTCCTGTTCTAATTTCAAAACCTTAAAAAATTATGCATGTGTTAATAATTTGAAAAAGATGCACTGCGTCACCCAAACAATCCCATACACTGAAGAATTAGTAATGCCAGCTGCCATCCCACAATGTTCACAATTTGAAAGTGATAAAAGCTGTTTAATTAAACATTGTAATACTTTGATTAAGAGCTTTCGTCCATCATTTGGACTTCTTTATAATCAATTAACAAATACAAAGGCTCTTATTTATATGATGTCCAGCACATTGCTAATTAATTAATCAACCTATCAGTTCTTCTTCATAATTGTCCTCATAACAGCTCAGATGATCACAGTTACATTGCCAAACTCAAGTAACATATTAAAAAGTTAAAAACTCTCATTAACAAAAAACAAAAATTGTTCTTTAAAATCTTATAAAACGGTGTTATAGGAATCCTTACTTAACTGTCAAAATAATAAAATATATCACAATCTGTTAGCTCTTAGTGCTAACAGCAGGCAAATGGAAATGGTTTCATTTATTCCTGGGAAGTAAAAGGCATGTAATTTAATTTGCCATTTCACTTCCTTGGACTCCAGCAGTAATTTAACATATGTTCATATCCAGCTGTGACTGACCAGTATCAGTTTGTAAGACTCAAGTGCTAGGTAGAAATGGCTTCAACCACAGATGTGATTTGTAGGTTTACACCAGGAGAGGCTTCTGCCATTGTTGTCATTCCTTTTTAGCCAAAATATCTGCTTTGCTAAACACTGATGAGGCCATCTGTTCAAATGTGCTCTATTCTACACTTGTAGCAAGACTTCTCCAGTGATGCCAGAGACTGATACAATGCTCTCTAGCTTGTGGACTTCGGTAGGCAGGTGTTTGAATCTGGCTTTCTCTAAATATTGTGAGTGTGTGTTACAGTCACAGGGATAACTGGATTATTCAACACCTGTGGTGTGTAGACTTCCACTCTGACAAGATAAAAGTCACACTACTCTCTCAGTTTTAAGCCACACACACATGCTTTGCAGCAAAGTGATAATATCATGCCGTCAGATATGTTCCGTCTTACACTTGTAGTAAGGCTTTACCTGTGACACGTAGTTAATACATATCTCTGTAGATTGTGGACTTGAATAAACAGCTATTCAAAACAAGCAAAACTAACAAGCCAAAAAGTTGTGTTTTTATTTTTAGTTTGTTCTATGTCCTTTATCTTGTAGCTTTATTTGCAGTTTTGAGATAATTCTAAATTACTACATCTTAGTATCATTTATACATTGTACTGCATGTCTATCTCCATAAGTAGAATTATGAGAAAAGCTTCCTGTTTGTATTTTTTGATCTCATTCTGGGGCCCCAGTCTTATAATTTCATTAACATTTATGGGAGAATTGTGAACTCTACAGCCAGATCTTGGATCATTTAGTCATTTATTAGTGTTACTTGTAATTTCTACCTAGTCTAATGCCTTAGACTACAGTGGGATTGCAATAGTGGTAGTATTGTGTTTTTTATACAGGATTCATGCTTCTCTGTCTCTACAGCTGTTTACATTCCAGTTTTGCTGCTAGAGTAGTACCATACCTTTCAACTGCCCAGATTTCTGTACAATGTCCAGATTTTTGCCTCAAAATTTCAGTCTGTTCCTTAAAAAGATTTTGGGATTTCTGGCAAATCACTGAGATGATCTGAGGAATGAAATTAGTAAATAATGTCATACATTTGAGTTTCAGACTTCATATCCTTTAGAAAATGTATTTAATGCATACCCTGTTAGATTTTAAGAGCAATATTTGAAATCTGTCCATGTTTTTGTGGCTTTGTATCCCCATTATGGCAGACTTTGTCCAGATTTCTTGGGCTAAGAGGTTGAGAGGTATGCTAAAGTCTTATATTCCATGTATTAACTGTCTGCTTAACATTGCATTCCAATGGCTTTTTGTCTGTAACATTGCTATTTTTCCCATTCTTGTGTCTGTCACAGCCCCCACTGATACACTGCCTGTATAAATGTGATTAATTTCCCCAGATCTTGGTTAATTTCCCCAGAGCTCAGCAATGTTTGTATCCTTACCTGTGTATTTAGAGTGTTTTTGCATTATATATGGGTATATATAGGCATGGTGTTTACCTTACGGACACCAGGTTCAGGATTTGATTTTTACCTTTGTGAATTATGGCTAGGCTTAAAAAAGCCCCCCCCCCCCCCCGGGGGGCTGATGTCATTATAAAATAATTGGCATCCATGTTATTTTGGGCTAAGTCTTCTACAGGCTACCTGTATGACTGTGGTCTTCCTATCACATGTGTGCACATTGTATGTAGAGGCATATAATGACATTTCCAACACATACAATCCAGTTATCAACGGGATGACTCCATGAGTTTTTTCTTTCTTTATGTGCATGTTACTTTATCACATGACCATGTCCTCATTTTGGAACTATGAGCATGTCACATCTATTGTAGTAAGACATGTGTAAGCATGGATAGCAGCACATTCTTCTGTTGATATGCTGGTCAAAGTAACAACTCTACATCTGTGGCAGGTGCTTCTGAATTGCTGTACGTAAATACATGGCATGTATGAACAGACACACTTTCTACCATTCACAACATGCAGGTTGCTGCCACAACTTATTGTTTCCAGAATTACTACTATCATTGGAATGATTTTTACAGGTGTGCATGAGTCTTCTGAAAATGTCCCCAATTTTACATGTGCACATTGCCATTGCAACCTTATTTTCTTTGTGTATCCAAACATTACTTAATTTATTTGCAAATTATTGCCTTTGTTTACTTTCACACGCTGTACATGACAATGCCAGTGAAGTTCCATAACATTGCGCTACTTGTAGCATATGCAATGTCCTCTACTGTATCTGCTTTTCTTGACAACTATTCTTGCCTCTCAACTTTACCTATTATTTATGAAATTCACTCACTTTGTTAGACTGTAGCTGTGTCCCTCTAATCTCCTTTTTTTCAACCTTTCAATTTTTGTACCTCATGTAGGTGTCCTCAGTAGCCATGATTACTTCTGTAGTGATAAAGTGGTTGGCCAGTACTCTATTGACATAAATAAATGTTCCTGTTTAAGCTCCACCTGTCTCTTAATTTATGTACTTCAAGTTGCCCTTGCCTTGTGCTGTGCTTTCTACTTGTGCTGGCTTTTGATGTTAAGCTTATTTGCATCTTATTGTTTATACTCTATGTTCAAGCCTATCTATACCTCATTGTGGCTGCTAGCAGGTGTTCTGGCTACAAATAGGTGCTGCTGGATGTGTAGGGTTGCCTGGTTTCTTGCATGTTACTCATGATGCAAAGATGAGTGAATGTGTAGGCTTAGCCTGTCATGTACACACATGTTAATGAATCCCCAGGTTAGTCTTATTTAACAGATGTTTCATACACTAACATATTTTTGACACGTTTATAAGAATGTTGCCACCATTTTTGTAACAAGTTTTTAGTTGTTAACTACTCTGCCTTTGTAATATGCCATCTGTTTTTGTGTGTAGCAATTATCTTCTAACCATTTACTTTCCAGCGTTTTATAAAAAGTATTAATTGTTACATTATTAAATGCAGGGATATACATACTCTTAAAATTAAATGGAACTTGTAATGAGCATGTCCCGTGTACCTAGATTTAGTGTAAGGACAGAACTGGAAGACATAACGGAGGTAAGAGTTTCATTGGCAGTATTATCAAATGTATTCAATACATTACACTACTTTAAAAAATGTACTTTCAAATATAATTTACTAACAAACCTATATAACTCTATATAAACTGTGCTATTTTGGTAACTGTGTAGGTACACATTTTAATCCTAAATGCAGCACAGATTTTTTGTGTATCAGAAAGTTCATGCCCTTATAAATACATAATGTCCCATCTGCTATTTTGCATGTCAAAAATTTGCATTTAAGTCTTTCTCTTTCTCAAAAAGATCAGAAGATAAAACCAAAACGGTCAGTAATTTCATTTGTAGCATTTATCATTTGAAATTATAATTTTTGACACTGTCTTTAAAATAAGAATTCACTCTCTCAAAATGTTGATCTTTCTTCCTTTGTTAAATCATTTGTATTAAGAATTTGATGAATGAGCTGCTTGCAAACCCAATCTTTCCCTCTTAAGGTGCTAGTGCTCCATGTTCCCCACTTTACACTGTCTCTACAGTTGTTCGGTTTGAACTCCTTTTATTTTCCATCTCTTTGCTGGTGCTTCTGAATACAAACACAGCCTAGTCATTAAGATATTAATTTTCTTTTTCCATGTGATTAAAACTCTTTCATCCACCTTTTAATTTTTGATTTAAATACACTTTCAATAAAGTGAAGTTATAAGGCATTGTTTACTTTTCATACAATGTGGTGGTCACTTTTTTTTTTACTTTGTGCCCTTTTTGTTAAACTCACAGCTGATTTTTGCTATTATGTTTTACCAAGCTGAATTAATATGTTATTTCAGAAAACAAAAACTATAAGTTGGTTCGCTGGCCTGATCATCAGAACCCTGATTAAAGTTTGGTTTCCAGGTACATGCACTTCTGTTCAGTCTATACTGGAAGTTATAGGCATTCATTTTGTTACAGTGCCAATGCAAGGAAATATTTCAAAAGTGTGGGAAGAAGTATTTATGTATGCCTTTCTCTATATTTCTCTCCTGTCAAATATTTTAGTGAAAGCCTTTGAGGACTGGCCACTTTTAGCCAAGGTACTCTCCTTGCTGCTTCGGCTCAAGAAAGAGGGGCTTATCAGTCCACCAAGCATTTGCACCCAATTTACTGAACAAGAGGATAGACTGTTCCATCTGAACCTCAAAAGGCTGGCACAGATATCAGGATCTGTTTGGTGTGATATTATCCTGGCAAGTATCCTAAACCTGTGAATATATATGACTACTTAATAAAGGACAACATTGTATGGCTCTGTGTAGTATTCAGTGCATCATGTCACTGTGACTCTTCTTGTATGGGTACAACACCACATTCTCTTGTTTTGCACTTTGAATTTAGTTTGCTGTTTGTAACTTAAGACAAGCCAAATGGCCCCTAATATCAGAATAATTAACTTCAAGTGCTATGATATAAAACATGGTCACATAGTTCTTATTTTATAATCATGTCAGTAACACATATTCTGAACAATAACATGGGTCCTCATAACATTTAATAGCAAAAAAAAATACACCATAGTGCAGTGCTAGTACTCCTGAGTGTGTCATCCTTCAGATAAGAAGTTAAACTGAGACCCCAGAATTGTTTTAAAGTTGAAATTAAATACTTTATCATTAATAATATTGTAATATTTATTTATAATTTTTCAAACATATTTATAGGCTTTTGATATGTAGTTTTAGTAACATCAAATAATTTTAAACATTTTACAGTATCTTAGTATCTTGTGTTGACTGTAATGAATATTTATGAGCTTTATGATAATGAAAGAGTGAACAAACCTGCTTAATTAATTGCTTGATTTTATTGGTTATTTATGTATTTGGCGGATATATATATATATATATATATATATATATATATGTCAATTTAACTGTCTATCCACATCTGATGAAGTTTTTAAACGAAAATGCTGTGGTCTTATGTGTCTGCGTTCATGTATGTTCATATGTTCGTTTTTGGCATTAAACTGGATTAACTGTTTACTAGTGGCTGGTTCTGAAGCTTCTTTGGTACCTTGGACTGTATTACAAGTGTATTTTGGTACCTTCTGCCTTTTTCTTTTTTTTTTTGCTGTAACATATGACTTACCAGAAATTGTTTATTATTCTCAGAAAGTTGCCATTATGTCCATATTGTTCTAATATACCATGCATAACATCATACTTGATACTTTTATAAGCTTTCTCAATATCACACACTAAAACTAACAAATCTTTAGTTAAGTTTTCTTTCTATTCCATATATTACACTTCCCAGTAGATTTTCTGCATCACCTTCCATACTTTCTTTTTTCCCTTAATCATTACTTACATTTCAAAGACATTGTGTACTTCAGCATTAAACTCTTCTACATTCCTTTATTCCAGATCTGCTTTAGCACCTTGCATATCTTTTTTATTATTTGTTTTATGCAATTTGTTTTGAGGTTTCCAGTCTCATAAGTTGTGTTCAAGGTATGTTTCTATCATCAGACAAAACCTCATGAACAATGTCCAGCCATGAAACAGCTGCCTTTATTGCTGGTCCACTTCCTTCATCATATGACATAACACATTTTCCATAAGCTGGGCTTTTGTAATGACTACATGCAGTGAGGGGCACCCACATAGGGTAGCTAATTGAAGGAAGGGCACCGAGCAAACTCGGATCTATAATATATAACATTAAGTACCCTGTTTTTTTGCTTATTTTTTCGAGTTATTTATAGCACTTTGTCTACTGTATACTTTTTTAGCTAGTTTCACTGTGTGTGAGGTATTAACTGGAAATTGTCCACTTTTATTAAGCATCTGTTTGGGTTGTATGATTCTGATCTCCTGCCAAGGAGTGCGTCATATAACTTATTTGCAGTTAAAAGCTTTCTCTCTGCTCCTTTTCTGCTGTGAGAAACATTTCTGCAGTTTGTTTATAGTTGGTGGCTTTGCAGTTGCCCGCCCCTACTGTAAATTTGATCTGGGACACTCCTCCCAGTCTAGTGTTATTACCTCATTCTACCTAAAGCAGGGAGAACATTTGAGAAGGCCAATCCACTTAGTTTCTGCTCCTCCCTTCTCTCTTTCCACTTAAAAAAAAATAAAACATTTTTCTAAGCTTGTTTCCTGCCTTTCCTGTGGGTAGTCTAGTCCGGATACAGATTTGCTGTGTCCAGGACTGTTTGTGGGCTTCTGACCCCCCCCCCCCAAGCCTTTCTGTGTTGGAGGTAAGCCTTCTACCTTAACTTTGTTTCTTAGAACTAGCCAGTTTTTTAGTTTCAGCACTCAAGTCTATTTCTTTGAGCTCAGCACTTGTTCAGAACTCGTTGTAAGCACTAAATAAGCTACAAATTACTACAGCACTCAACTTTCCTCACTTGTCTAGAGGAAAACAGTTTTTAGTACTTAACAAATAAGCAATTATACAGGCATGTCTAAGGGTCAGCTCCCGGTGTTTTCTCCTGTCTACCTGATGCATCTGGGCATCTTGGGGCAATGCAGCAATTGCCTCATGTACACATACAATCCTCTCCTCCTACCACCCAACACTACAACCTGTGAGAGATGCACTTATATAGCCAAACTGGAAACAAAGCTCTCTTCACCCAAGACTGGACTAGACAGTCAAGAGGAGAAGGTAAACACTTGCACCACACCACACTCATCACATAGTCCCTCAAAACCTACACTACCAAAACACACACATAGAAACACAAAACACACACCTACATTCACGGAGGCTCTCAATAAAAATCTGCCCAAGCAACAGGGACCTCCAAAGCAGAAACACAAGTGACCTCAACCCCCCCCCAACACAACCCAAATGACACATGGCCCACAGGCTCAGTGTGCCACTCAACCACAGCCCATAAGGCATAACAATGTACCCAGCACTTTAGTCATAGGTGACTCTATAGTCAGGCACACTGATATTCCACTCACCAGGCTAAACAAGGAGAAAGTTACTGTCAGCTGCCTGTCGGGTGCCAGGATCCACCACATAATGCACACACTCAGGTCACTCCACAAGTACAAATATGACTCTGTCATTGTCCATGTTGGCGTGAATGACCTGAGATGTACCTCCCTGAACTACATGAAAAGGGACATGGAGGAGCTGTCCAATTTTGTAGCCCAGGCAGGTATGACCCTAGCCCTGAGTAGCATCTTGCCATCACCCAGAATGATACCACAGTACAAGGACAAAATGATTGACTTCAACAATTGGCTAAGGTTTTGATGTCTTTCTAAGGGGATCCAGTATCTGTCTGCCTGGGATGACATGATCGACAAACCATGATGCTTTGCCAGAGATAGGCACCTGTCACCTGTCACCTCTGGGATTCCGGATACTGGCTAAGGCTCTAGCCACCCCTATAGTGGCTTTTTTAGGCAATGTTCAAATGAAAAATTCACCACTTTAGAGGGTATTGCTACTCAATGCTAGAAGTCTAAACCTCAAAATGTACTCACTCGAGGGACTCCTTAAAATGGAGAACATCGACATCTGTGCAGTGACAGAGACCTGGTTCAAGGCTCCAGAAAGTACCCCTGCATTACCAGGCTATAATTCATATCACACCTTTTGGCCACCTAACCTGGACTGAAACACTAAAGGCGGAGGTGTGTCCATATTCATTAAGGATATCCACACCTCCAGGCTAGTTGCTCAGCATAATGCATCTGAGATTATCCAAGTGCAACTAACTCTGGGCAAGACCGCAATCCAAATTGTAGCTTGCTACAGATCCCCCACCATGTCCCAGGATTCCCACTCCTCATTTCTTGAGACACTGGAAAATATTAGGGTACAACCTAGCACCCAAAATTTCAACTACCCCACCATTAACTGGGAAAACTACTCATGTACCAACTCTTGTGCTCAACGTTTTTTAGAATTCATAAATTCCAATGTCTCGGATCAACTTATCCACACCCCCACCAGGGGCAGCAATATCCTAGACATGGTCATTACCAACATGGGCAACTGGTGCTCCACACCAGAGGTCATTTCCTTGTTGGTCAGATCCGACCACAAGCTAATCACCCTAGACATCCACATCTCTCCCCCACCCCCCATTGGGGAAACCACTGTAAAAAATTTCTCTAAAGCCAACTTCACGCATCTTACGACAGACGTGGCAAACGTCACGACACCCATGCTGATGGACAATAGAGGTATGACTGCTGAATCCTACACAAATGCACTTTATAAGCACTTACACAAGTGCATGAATCGTGCAATCCCTAACAGAACCAAGATGCTATCCTCCAAAAAAAGGAAGCCAATCTGGTGGTCCCCTGCCATAAACAAACTCTACAATAGAAGAAAGAAACTGTTGCAAAAAAAGAGTAAAATCCCATGATTGGAGGAACTCCCTGGTCAGCCTCAGTAAGAAGCTGAGATCCCTCATAAAATCCTCCAAAGCTAGTTAAGAAAACAAAATCGCCACTGACTCTAAAGACAAGCACAAAGCATTCTATAGCTATGTCAAGAATCTCAATGGCATCACTCAGATCTGAGTACCAGCACAATGGCACTAAATATACAGAACCAACTGATATTGCCAACATTCTGGCAGATAGGTTCATTGCAAACTTTACCCCCTCTCATCCCGTAAAGGGCCCATCTCTATACCAGAAGAATGCAAAGTTCCTGTAATCACGGTTGCACAGGTAAAAAACACACTCTCCAAAGCCAAGAACACAGCATCCATGGGACCTGACAACATCCCAGGCTGCGTTCTACATGAACTACAGAATGAACTGGCACCCCACCTAAGTACAATGTTCAATCATAGCTTCACCTCAGGTCATTGTTACCCTCTACTGAATGGTGCACAGCGATGGTTATCACACTCCACAAAGGGGGAACCACCACAGAACCCAGAAACTACTGCCCCATTAGCCTGACAAGCCTGGTCTGCAAGGCTGTGGAACGTATCATCATGGAACTTATAAACAATGACATAATCTCCAAACTCTGGACCCCACCCAGTTCGGGTTTGTAAAAGGCAGATCATGTCTCCTAAACTTAATAGACTTCTTTGAAGTGGTCACCAAAGCCGTAGATGAGGGTAAGGTGGTTCACACAGCCTATCTATATCTCGCCAAGGCTTTTGACACCATCCCCCACTCTGGAATTATAGATAAACTCTCTAAACTAGGTATAAATCCCTATGTCACAAGATGGGTTGCCAACTGGCTCACTGACAAAACCCACACTGTGAAAGTAGCAGACTCCAAATTAAACTTAATTCCAGTGACAAGTGGAGTACCACAGGGTTCAGTCCTGGGTCCTCTCCTGTTTGGTATGTACTTCTCTGAAGTACAGGTTAACACAGAAGGTCTTTGGCTAATGAAGTTCACAGATGACTGCAAACTAGGAGCCATAATCAAAACTCCAAAAGATGTGGACATCTTACAAAAGGGCCTTGCTGAGACAGATGCCTGGTGTCAAAGCCATTGGCCTCAAGCCCAATGCCAAAAAGTGCATCGTCATCCTTTTTTTGTAAAAACTCTGTAGCCATGAACTACCACATAGGCGGTAGTCTACTTAACACCGAAAGTGTGATAAGAGACCTTGAGACACAGGTGGACAGTAGTCTCTCCTTTGATAATCACATTGCCACAGTAGTCAGGAAATCCTTTTACGTGGCACACCTCATCACAAAAGGTTTCTCATCCAGGAGAAAAAAGGTCATTGTTACCCTCTACTCATCACTCATTAGACCTATTATAGAGTACAATGCCCCTTTTGGTATATACCTCACAAGACATCTACAACAACTGGAAAGGCCACAGAAATACCTCACAAAGAGGATTACCAGCCTCAAACAGGTGCCCTATGCAGACCATCTCAAAAAATTTCAGCTTTACTCTGTCGCATATCACCTACTCAGAGGTGATCTCTGCCTAACATACAAAGCTATGTCAAACCCAGAGGTTTTGGACATGCTCCACTTAAAGAAATCCTAATCCCTCTGAGCTAAACACTCTAGGGACCTAAACATTGTCACCACAATAAACTGAACATGCTGGAGGGATAGATTCCTGTCCCAGAGACTTCCCATACTATGGAACAAACTACCTATCTATATCAAACAAAGCTCCTCATTAGCACTCTTCAAGAAAAATCTTGATGATTGGATGGGAGATAGGACATTCACCCCAGGGATCACTTCTGTGGCTCTGCTCGACAGTGGCACAAGAAAATAATTTTCTTGGGTGGCGAAAGCCAGGGTACCTTCTGGCTAGGCTTATATAGGCCCTAGGGTCAATAGCCTAGTACTTACCTATGAACCTATAAATACACACACAGTAAAGTACAATTTCCCTTAAGAGCACACAGATATCACAGTCAGTCTGGGGCTGGTTTCTCCCTTTCTCCCCAGATCCCCAATAAGACTCCACACTGTCACAGCTATAGGGTCCAGATCTCAGCCTAGTGGGTGAGATAAAACCTCCAGCACCCTCTTTATCCAATCAGTGCTTTGTTTCCCTGCCCAAGTAGCTGGCACACACACACACTTTGAGATGAGTTATATACAACCACACAGACACTCCTTGGGAAGGCTGGCACAGGTTCTCCAACTGTTCCCCTTTTATCCAGACTATTAGGTAAAAATCACTGGTACCACCCACTAATATTTATCAGCTACTAAAAAGGCCCTTATCAAAGGGTGTCCAATTCTACTGTGCAGTATTACTATCCAAATGATAAGTGCAACTGAACAGTCAAAGCTTATTTGGAGTGACTCGGGCAGTATCACTATCTGCATGCAGTGTACTCTAGAGCTTAAATTATCTCTACACAAAATAGCCACAGTTGAAAGATTTAAAAATATTTAATAATAATAAATAATAAAAACACAAGACAATACTTTTTACTACACAGTGCTAGTCAAGTGTTCAGACATAAGAAAATGCATAAAATAATACAGTAGAATAGTTCTGACATCAATACAGAAAACAGCTGAATAATCTTCCTATTTCATAGCTATTTCTAAAAGAAACACTAAAGTCTAAGATCCTACTTACATACAGAACACAGGCAGATATTGGTAAGTTGGATGTTCTCAAGACAAATGCTAAATGCTCTCTCATTCTCTCTCCTTAAATTGATAATACAGTGCTGCTTCACATTACATCATTCTTAACAATTTTCTGGTTTTCCCAGGCTAACTCAGAGGTTAATAGCCCTTTTCATCTTGCTGCTGGTCAGGAATCCAGAGCAATAAAATAAATTATATATGTAAATTCTAGCCATTAACTCTGACCTGAAAACAATAGGAAGAATTTCTTCATTTAGACATCTCGGCTCTGAGTTTTGACAACAAACAATTACACATTGCTTGACTTATCAGCTTTCCTACAGCAGAATGCACTGTTTTTACATTTTTGCAGTTCCACGTCTGACAGCATTTTCTTCCATTTAAGAGAACAAGCCTTTGGCTTATATTAATATTTACAAATGACAGAATTATCTACAACTTATCTCTACCTAGACTGGCAGCCTTCACTTATCTTCACAATCCAATATGAATGCAAAGAAGCAAAAAAGTAGGATTTTCATTCAATCTTTTATATTACAATGAATAATTCCTCCTTTAAGTGGGTTCAACCTTGAATCCTAAATTCATGAAAAAAAATCTCAGTTTTTCCAACTGCATAGGAAACAAAAATGCTCTCTAAGTATCCTGACTTTCCTGATGTGACCATATTATGCACGTTCATTAAAACAATTCAATTTTTTCCACATTCCTATTGTATTTTTTCTTTTATTATATTTACCCATTGTTCATGTACATGTGTTTGTTAACCAAACTTTATTTCTAAAGAATTGCTAAAATATGCAATGTACCTGCATCTGTAAAAACTGTTATATAATATAAATAATACTGTGTTTTTGAGGAGCTTTTATCCCAGGGCCTCTGCTGAAAATGGACATATATCCAGCTGGAGTAGCACGGTCAACAAATGTAAAATAAATAAAATAAATAAATAAATAAATTTCTTGAAAAGCAAATTCCAGAAGTGTTATCACTTTCACCAAACCCTTACTTTCATTCTTATTTTCAGTCTGTCTGCCTCAATAATGTTTCTGTTTGTAGAACTTCTTTATTCTACCCTTTACCATTCAGTTTAACTATCAAATTATCAGTATAAGGCATATAAATAGGAAATTTCTTTAGTGTTTCTCCCGCTCTTAAAGCTAAATATAAACAGCATTCCATTCATAGGACAGTCCTATTTGATTCTTTTTGATTATGATTTCTTACTAAACCATCCATTTATAATCGCTGTAACATACAACTTACCAGAAACTGTTTATTACTCTCAGAAAGTTGCCATTATGTCCATATTGTTCTAATATATCATACATAGCATCATACGTTTATAAGCTTTCTCAATATCACATGCTAAAACTAACACATCTTTAGTAAGTTTTCTTTCTAGTCCATATATTACTCTTCCCAGTAGATTTTTTACATCATCTCCCATGCATTCTTTTTTCCCTTAATAATTACTTAAATTTTCAAAGATATTGTGTACTTCACCATTAAACTCTTCTATATTCCTTTATTCTAGATCTGCTTTCACATGTTGCATATCTTGTTCATTATCTGTTTTATGCAATTTGTTTTGAGCTTTCGAGTCTCATAAGTTGTGTTCAAGGTATGTTTCTATTTTCAATGTAGAAGTACCTGGAATTCCACCAAATTCAACGTGCTCATGCACATCATTAGACAAAACCTCATGAACAATGTCCAACCATGAAACAGCCACCTTTCTTGCTGGTTCCACTTCCTTCATCATCTGGCATAACACATTTTCCAGAAGGTGGACTTCTGTAATGACTACATACATAATTCTACTATCTCAGCTATTTGTAACATCTAAAACTCATTTTTCTTGAGTACCAACATTTTCCTGATACATTTTCATCATACATAGCATTAGCCTCATCACAATCTGCTCCTCTCTGGAAGGATCCCTATGGCAATGTGCAAGGAAGAGAAGATATGGTGCTTTATTTATTTACTGGGATGATTCGGTGAGGAAGAGCCCCTTTCAGTAGTGGCCCAGAGGGAAATCTCCACATGAATTTATACAAAACAATAAAGTTTTCACAATACAATTTTCAAATATTTGTGGAGTAGAAAATAAGAAGACAATTCAACAGTTTATGAATACATATAGGCAGTATATGTTCAGCAAAATGTAACAACAACAATGAATTCAGAAAGATTATAGACCGCAAGTAGGATAAGATAGGCAGGAGCATGGATATAAACTAGCCAGAGGAGATGATGTAGTAATGAGAGAGAGAAATAAGACTGGTAGAAGCATGGTTATAAAATAAGAGGAGAAGACATGGTAATAGAGAAAGCCGGGGTTAAAATAAAGAAAAGCTGGAGTAGTTAATATAGATCTAAGTGAGAAGAAATAGGATTTTAGCCAGGGGTAGAGCAATCAGATTATCCATGAGATGCATTTTTAGGATTTTTTAACAGGACTTGTATGAGCAGTTTACTCTTATAGGGAACAGAATAGCATTCCACATTTTTAGGTATTTTTAGGCATGATATGAATGGCATGATATTGCTCAAACCATTCAATGTCCTTTTTACTGTACTATGTTTCCTACCTGTACTAACAACTAAACTAACCTGAAACCATCCTCTTTCCTAAAAAAAAATAAATAAATAAAAAAATAAAAAACCTTTTATAACTTTTTAAAAATGTATTAGTCTTTGTGTTTTTTTTTCCTGTCAAGTATTGTTTATTTTTCTGTATTTGATCTTAGTTCATTCCCCTCTAAATATCTCGGCACACAATATGTTTTTCTTTTTCTCTCCCAAATATTCAAATTATTGTTATTATCTGTACTTGATTATAGCTTAATTTTTTATTAATATTGTATAATAAGTTCTGTCTATACTTACTTCATAGTTTCATAGTATAGTACTAGGCTATCTGCCCTGGGGCATTTGTAAGCCTAGCCATAGTGATGTGGCTTTTGCCGCCCCATGAAATGGTACAAAAATGTACAGAATAAATCTAGAATACTGTGCCTCTGTCTAGTAGTGACACAGTGAAGGTCCCCTTATATAATAGAATTAGTTTACTGTGCCCCTGTCTAGCAGTGACACAGATGTGACCCCTGGGGTAAACTTATGATCTCCCATCCACTCATCAAGATTTCTCTTGAAGAGAGTCAGTGAGGGGCTCTGCCTAATACGAACTGGGATCCTGTTCCAAAGCATGGGAAGCCTCTGGGTTATGAATCTATCCCTCCAGCATGTCCTATTCATACTTGTGTCGAGGTTTAAGTCTTTAGCTCTCGTGGTCCTGATGGATTTGGATTTTTTGAGGTGGAGCATGTCCATCAGATCCTGATTGGACATGGCCTTGTACGTCAGGCAGAGATCACCTCTGAGCAGGCGGTATGCTACTGAATAGACCTGAAGTTTCTTTAGTCTGGCAGAATAAGACATATGTTGGAGACCCTTGATCCTTTTGGTGAGGTACTTTTGTGGTCTCTAGAGCTATTGCAAGTGCCGGGTGAGGTACATACCAAATGGGGCATTGTACTCAATCATGGGTCTGATGAGGGAGGAATATAGGGGTACAATGACATCCTTGGATCTGGATGTGAAACCTTTCATGATGAGGTGTGCAAGGTAGAATGTTTTTCTAACCACTTTGGCAATGTGGGTGTCAAATGAGAGGTCACTGTCTACTTGGGTCCCTAGGTCTCTGATTACTTTTTCCGTACTCAGTGGGTTGCTGTCTATGTGATAATTTGTGGGTACTTTGTTTTTTCCAAAAGGGATGACTATACATTTTTTGGCATTTAGTTTAAGGCCGTGACTACGGCACCAGTTGTCCGTTTCAGTGAGGCCTTTTTGTAGGATGTGTGTATCTGCTGGTTTATCGACTATGGCGCCTAGTTTGCAGTCATCTGCGAACTTTGTCAGCCACAGCCCTCCCATGTTTGCTTTAACATCTGAGAAATAAATGCCGAACAAGAGGGGTCCCAGGACAGATCCCTGTGGGACACCACTTGTGACTGGCTTTGAGTCTGACATTGCTCCAGTGATTTTAACTTTATGCGTTCTGTCCTTTAGCCAGTTTGCAACCCATCTAGTGACATAAGGGTTTACTTTTAAGCTGTTTAGCTTATCTATGATGCCTGAGTGGGGTATTGTGTCGAAGGCCTTAGCCAAGTCCAGCTATGCTGTATGGACTGCTTTGCCCTCATCAATGGCTCTAGTGACTGTTTCGAAAAAGTCAACCAGGTTTAAAAGGCAGGATCTGCCCTTTACAAAGCCGAACTGGGTGGGGTCAAGCATCTGGAGGTCCCCTATGTCTCCGTTTATGAGTTCCATAATGATTCTTTCCATAGCTTTGCAGACCAGGCTAGTCAAGCTTATGGGGCGGTAGTTTCCAGGGTCTGTCGAGGCACCCCCCTTGTGGAGTGGGACCACTGTTGCTGTACGCCAGTGTTCAGGTACATATCCCGAAGTAAGGCTAAGGTTAAATTGCATTTTTATGTGTGGGTTTAGCTCCTCTTGGAGTTCACATAACACGCACCCCGGGATACCGTCAGGTCCCATTGATGCTGTGTTTTTTGCTTTGTTTAGGGCGGTTCTCACTTGGACATCTGAGATGACAGGGAGATTACATTCAGCTGGGATAAATATTTCTTCTTTTGGGGGTGAAGGTGTTAGCAATATCTGTGGGTTCAGTGTATTTTTTGTTGTTGTGAACCAACTCTGAGCATATCTGAGGGTTTCTGCCCAGGTTTCTAACATAGCTGAAGAAGGCTTTGTGGTTATCTTTAGTGTCCTTAGCGATTTTTCTCTCAAAGTTTGCCTTGGATGTTTTTATGAGAGGACGTAGTTTTCTGCTAATGTTGATCAGAGATGTCTTCCCTTCATGGGATTTCGCTCTGACGTGCAGTAGCTTCCTTCTTTTGTTATACAACTTGTTTATGGCTGAGGTCCACCAGACAGGATGCTTACATTTGGTGGAGAGGGACTTGGATTTGTTTGGGATTGCATGATCCATGCATTCTTGGAGATGTCCATAGAAAGCATTTGTGAAGGATTTGGCATTGTGGGATGTGGTATCCACTGGCACAGTGGGCTTAAAGAATACCATCTCAGTCTTAAGAAGAGTGAAGTCTGCTTTTGAGAAGTTTTTCACTGTGGTCTTTTGTGCTGGGGGTGGAGGTGGGATATGTATATCCAGGGTGATTAGTTTGTGGTCATATCTCACTAGTGAGGGGTATACTTCCAGTGTGGAGCATTTTGTCCCCATGTTTGTGATGATCAGGTCTAGTATATTATCTCCCCTAGTGGGAGAGGTGACTAGTTGTTCCAGTGCATTTGAATTTATGAATTCCAGAAACCTTTGGGCTAGGGTATTAGAGCTAGAATAATGTACCCAATCTATGTTTGGGTAGTTGAAGTCTCCCAGTATGATGGTATTTTGTGATACATTCATATCCTCCAATGTCTTCAGGAAGGCTGAGTGGGGTTCTTGAGATTGGGAGGGTGGTCTGTAACATGCTACCAGTTGTATAGCAGTTTTGCCTATGGTTAGTTGCACCTGTATGGTCTCTGATGCTTCATGTGTTGCTACTAACCTGGAGGTGTGGGTGTCCTTTATGAATATGGACACTCCCCCTCCCTTTGTGGTTCGGCCCGGGTGTTGGGGCCGAAAAGCATGATACGAGGTATAGCCTGGTAGCGCTGGGGTGCTCTCAGGAGCCTTGAACCAGGTTTCAGTTACTGCACAGACTTCAATGTTCTCCATGCTGAGGAGTGTATCAAGTGCCTGCATCTTGAGATTTAGACTTCTGGCGTTGAGCAGCATTACCCTTAGTTTTTTTTCCATTTTTGTTTTCTAAGGAGGTGGGTTTGTCTTTTGAGCCTTGCCTAAAAAAGGCACTATGGGGGTGGCAAGAGCCTTAGCCAATATCCAGAAGCCCAGTGGTGACAGGTGTAAGCCATCCCTTGCGAAGCAGCGTGACTTGTCCAACATATCATCCCAGGCAGACAGACATTGGATCCCCTTAGAATGACACCAGTACTTGAGCCAATTGTTAAAGCTGATCATCTTGTCTTTGTATTGTGGTATCATTCTTGGTGAGGGCAAGATGCTGCTCAGGGTCAGGGTCATACCAGCCTGGGCTACATAATCAGAGAGCTCCTCTATGTCTCTTTTCATGTAGTCCAGGGAGGTACGTCTCAGGTCATTCACACCAGCACGGACAATGATGGAGTCATATTTGTACTTGCTTTGGACTGTCCTGAGTGTGTGTGTTATGTGGCGGATCCTAGCTCCCGATAGACAGCTCACAGTCACCTTCTCCTTGTTCAGCCTGGTCAGTGGGACATCAGTGTGTCTGACTATGGAGTCACCTATTACTAGTGTATCAGGCAAGGTGTTTGGCCTTAAGGGCTGCGATTGGTCGACTCACTGATTTATTGAAGTATGTGTTGCATGTGTTTTGTTTTGAGGTGGTGGATTTTTGGATGTCTGCTTTGGGAGCCTCTGTTGTTTTGGTAAGTTTTTTATTAGAGCCTCCGAGTATGTCTTTGTGTTTTTATGTGTTTGGTTTGCAGTTGTGGTAGGTCTATGTGGGACTGGGATTGTTGTGTGTGTGGTTGCTATCTCCTCCTGTCTGGTCATGCCAGCCCTGAGTTGAGAGAGTTCAGCCTCCAGTTTGGCTATATAGTTGCATCTCTCACATGTATTTGTGTTTGTTAGGAGGAGGAGAGGGTTGTCTGTGTACATGGGACAATTGTAGCATTGTCTCAAAATGCCCAGATTGACCAGCTGAACTGGAGGCAGCCAGTAATCTACCACTCGACATGCTAGAACAGTATAAGGGAGTGGTATACCTTTAAGGGAAGTGGGTATTCACAGGGGTGGTAAGTAGATGTAGTGCTTTACTTAGTACGAGAGTGCTTACTTAGTAGAGAAGTATTGAGAACAAGTGCTAGGCTTATAATACAGTGAGTAGTCTGGTTATACTAAGAGTAGAGCTTCCTTAAGGGAAAATTTGAAGAACAGACTTGGCGGAGCCAGAAAAACTTTAACCTTGTTTAACCGGTGCTGCGCTATGCGTACAACCGCGCAAAGCCGTGCAAACACGGATTTTAAATAGTGAACTACAAAAGAGCTGGAAATGATCCCAAACAACCAATTACTACAGCTTCTTGTGCTGAGGTCACTTCCCCCAAGGACAGGTAGGCTGCTCATGGCTCCCCACTCCCACTGGTGAGCAAAGAAACTTCCTTCTATCCAAGTAAGGTAATGGACAACACAGGAACTACACCACAGCCCAGAATACAGCAATGCCTGTAAACTGGTCTAAACTAGTCGAGGAAGGCGGGAAAACAAGGATTTTTTTTGTTTTTTTGGTAGAAACACACAGAAAATGCAGAAACAGTGATAAATTAGTTACACAGGCTAGCACACTTTAGTGGGCAGCCTCCACAGTTAAATTAAACAAACAAACAAGCAAACTTTCGATCAAATTTGACTAAAATGTAACTTTAAGTGCAGATTTTGAAATAATGTAGCAATCAGTTAAAAAACAGTTCAGGCTGGTTCAAGGTAAGCTACAGAAGGTATTTCAAGTGAAAAAAAGCAAAGATACTTAAATCCAGAAGGTAGTCACTTTTCTGAGTTCCCTGCTGCTAGGACCACTCTGTAAACCCATGTGGAGCTTGTCTGAGCAGTATAGCCAGAGCTTATCTCCTCGGGCCTCTACTGAAAATGGACATGTATCCAGTTAGACTAGCCCGGTCAACAAATGTAAATAAATAAATAAAAATAAAATGAAAATAGAGAGTCTTCTGCTATTAGTTGATTTGGTCACACATAGTCTTTATCACTTGATTATAGGGTTCGATTTGGAATGCACCAAGTAAGAATATTGGCTACATTACCTAAGCCTGGGCATATTTCAGGCTTGTGGATTAGAGTAGAGAGTAAGACAAGCAGTGAGGGAGTTCTAACTGGGGGGGGGGGGGGGTAAGCAATGATGTACCTGTATGCTAGGCTAGCTGTGAACTTTGCAGTTTTTTTAGAGCACTGTTCTTGCTGTTTACCATCCATTTAAAGGTGTGGCAGTGGGTACTGCTATTGCCAACACTAATGCTAACATTTTTTATCCACCTTGGAAAATAAATATAGTCTTAATATTACTACTTATTATTCTGCTAATATTGATATAAACATTTTGTTGATATTATTACAATATGGGATGGGTACAGTAATATTCTTCATAGTTTTATCTGATATTTACATACTACAACAGGTTTTATTAGGTTTAAGGTAATATCCTCACCTATTGATATTGGTTCATAGGTAAATACCAGTCTAGCTGCTCTTGTGGGCCATCTTGAGCCTATCCAGTTTCCCTTTTTGTTCTTGAAATAATCTATCCCATTTGGTTATAGTTTGGCCTTACCCATCCTATGGTCAATAATTATATATTACCCCTAAAGAGAATAACTGGGATCATATTATAGATAATTTGAGAGAACCAGTGCATGGAATAAAGCATTTAGGAGCTGCACCTGAAAATTAGTAGTACAGGTAAAAGTCCTGGGGTAAATTTGCCGCACATAGATCTAAGTTATGCTTGAAAATGGAAAGGGATGAACTTTTGTTTTATTTGGATGGTGAGTCTATTCCATAACAGTGGTTCAATAACTCTGTGAAATATACAAAACTGTTCTGTTAATGTTGCAGAAGAGGTTTAGATCTCTAGACTGAATATTTCTGAATATTTCTGAGTGCTGCTTGACTTGCTGACGTGCAGTAAATCGATCAGTAATGGGTCAGAGGTTGCCTTGTATGCCAAACACAGATCACCTCTTAATATTCTGTACGATACCAAGTGTAGTGGCATGGTTTGAGTGTGTCCATGTAGGACATGTTGTTTAGGTCTTGTATTCTTTTGGTAATTTATTTCTTTGGGCATTCCAGTTGTTGCATGTGTCTGGACAAAGGGGAATTATATTCAGTGAATGGCCTAATGAGGGCTGATTAAAGAATATTAGAATATAGAATATTATTTATTTAGATATCAATATTTTTTTAGAAAATGGCCATATAGTTACAAAGATGTTTTAGAAAGGATGCACAAGCATCTAGATATTTACATATGACTGTTATGCACCCATGGCATATAATATTATGGTGTTATGCGCAGTCAGCCCCATAGGGCTAGTAGACTTAACACTAAAGATAGTGACTGCACTATTGAGCTAAAAGGATTCCTATCAGAATTTAAGCATAAAGGCTGTAGTAATGATTTATTCATTAATAACAAAGATAGGCTCTTGAATGAACATAGGATGGTAGCCAAAACTTATTTTGAGCAACAACATCATCAACATACTGTGAATACTGACTCTCGGTCTGATTTTCAGACAATTAGGTATGCTATTAAGTAGAATAAACATATCAAAAGTATTAAAAATATTATACTTGATGCTAAAAAACTATAGGTGACAAACCAAGATTCATTTAGAAGAGAGGAAAGAACTTGAAGCAACAATTATGCTATAAAGAACTGAATAATACATACAAGCATAACGCACTTATAGCTAAGTGTGCAGTTCCATGTTATGGTTGTCAGTTTTGTGCTTATATTAATAACACTAAAACCTTCAACCATCCTATTAGTGGTAACATTTAGCTGTTTTGCAATTTGCAGAACAGCTGATTTAATTTTAGTGCACTGAGGAAGAGTCATTGTACTTGAAAGCTTTGCTTTTTTATTGTTTTCATAAAATTTTGTCCCCAGTTTTGTTTTTTATTTTGGAATTTTGGCTTATTACATCTAGGGCACAGCACATTCAAATGGAGCTGCATTTTGTTTTAATTTTAGTGACCTATGAAGCATGTGATTGTTTTTATATTAGAAAAAATAATAGAATGCTTAAACAGCATATTTATGAACACTTGTCTGATATATGAAGACAGACTAAAACAAGTGACTCATATTACTAGTACACATTCATTTAATTTTAGAAGTGTTACAACTATATGTAAAATTAAGAGAGGTGGGGGTATTACTCTTAAAACTGAACGTATGGAATACAAACTGATAAATTATTTTATGCAAATAATTATCTAAACTATTATCTATTGTCTGAACAATAATGTTAGTATTAAACCAACCCCGGGATTCATGAAGCTTGCGCCAGGCGCAGGCATAGCGTAGGCGAAATAACGCCAAATATGGCCATCGAGCGATTCAGGTATGATCCAATACCACGTGCACTACCGACGTATGCCAGAACTGCGCAGCCCTCGGCATAGGTATGCTAATCACCCCATGTGCAGTGTCGCACCATGCAAATGAAGGCAGATAGTGATTCATGAAGTGGTGCAGGTGTAGCATAAGCCCACGGAAATGTAAACCAAAAAACACTGTTTACATTTTCCCAAACAGAACATCGGTGCTATGGAAGCGGACCAAACTCATGTATTACAAAGTTAACATATGCCAATGGCTAAATACACAGCCAATGGCATAAGAAAAGATGCACAACACCTAAAAAACAACATTTAATGTCATGTCCACAGTAATGCACAGTACAACGGCAGGGCATGTGTGCGCAAACTGGAACATAAAGAAAATATATAAAAATGTCATAAAATCGCAATGTAATACAAATCAGGTTTACACCATAATACACAATGGCAGGCATGGAACACCACAACCAAGGTGCAAGGGTTGCTAAGGGCCTGTGACAGTGTTCGGTGCGGTAACTATGAATTAGTAGTCAATGCCATGCAAATGAGGCAGATAATACTGAATCGCAAATGTCCCGCCGGATGAAGGTTGAACCATACGGCGCAGCGCTATAATACTGAGGAGTGGCTCAGAGGAGATACATGACATCATCAGAGGGGTGTGCCACCGTAGCAGCAAGCACATTGGAGCAATGCAAACTGGCCTGGCCGTTGCTAAGCAAAGCTGCAGGACAGGGGTGGGGAGGAAGGTATAGAATCGTTTAGTTGAGAGCACACATTGTGCCCAAAAGCGCATGTGTATGGGGATAAAAATGTGCCCGAAACCCAGTAAGCGGATGCACGCGGCGCGGACAATAGCACAAACAGGAAGGTCAGGGGAAGAAAAGAAGGAAATGCCGAAGTAGGGTAATTGGCATACTAATGAGCAATCAACACAAATCAACTCACGGCGGCCAATCAATGGCAGCTGTCAAGTCTGCTCGCAGAAACCTGCAAAACAGGATAGGGGAGGCATTGGAATGCAAAGAAAGGAGGGGAGGCATTGGATTGCAAAGATAGGAGATCTGTCATAGCAGAGCAAAGCAAACCGACAGTAGACCAGCAATAGCACACATTACGCAAGATACACCAGGTCTAGGAAAGTACAAATGAAAGCAGGCTGCTGGATACATGCCAGAAAATGGTAGGTGGAACGTGCAGAAATGTAAAGGGAATGTCAAGAGGTAATCCACGGCAGCCAAATGTAATTCAACACCAAAGGCACCACAATAGTAGTTCCGGTAGTAAAGCACATAAGATACCCTGTAGCTACGATCGTACATACACACCCTATGACATCATCGGTGTTCACAGCACAATAGTATAAAGTGTGAAAGCATCCTACACACACCTGTGAATTCCCAAACACTGCACCATAGGTGTAAACACATGGGGAACTTTTAAAATGTACATGTTGGGAGCTGCCATAGCTGTGATTCATCAGCATGTGTTAGAGACTGACGGTGTTGTGGAGGATGATGCCGACAACCACCGCTGGCCCCGGAGGAGGAGAAGAGTGTTCAGACCAAGGGTAACCTACCAGGGGCTACATGATCTGGAGATAGTAGAGCGTTACAGGGTGGACAGGGACATCTTACAGCAAACAGTAGAGCTGTGCCGGCCACGCCTGGGAACCAGAAATAACAGAGGGGAACCCATCCCAGTGGACACGAAGGTATGTGTAAGCATGCGAATACTAGCCACAGGTACCTTTCAAAGGCCAACTGGAGATATAATGGGGATATCCAGGCTTCAGCATCCAGGGTACTACACCAGTTCCTGGATGCCATGTTACCACATGCCAATGAGCATATATACTTTCCCCGAACTCAGGAGGAGTTGGCCAGCAATATGCGTCACTTCCACCGTGTGGCACACTACCCGGAGGTACTGGGTGAAATAGACTGCACGCACATACAAATCAAGTCACCACCCGGTGAGCATGGTAGGCGCTACATAAACCGCAAGGGATTCTACTCCATCAACTGCCAGGTTGTGTGCAATGCCCAGGGCATTATCATGGATGTGTGTGCTGGCAGCCCTGGAAGCTACCATGACTCCCATATCTGGCATGCCTCACAGCTGTATCAGGTATTTGTCAGGGGGGACATCCCACATGGCCACCTTGTGGGGGATGCTGGCTATGCACTGGAGCCGTGGATGATGACTCCCATCAGAAATGCACACACACCCATGCAAGAACGCCATAATGAGGCACATGCACAAACCAGAATCATCATAGAGCGTGTGTTTGGGATGCTGAAATCACAGTTCCGGTGCTTGGACACATCTGGTGGAGCCTTGCAGTACTCTCCAGGCACGTGTGCCCACATTGTCATAGTATGTGCCATGCTACATAATATGATCCTGCGGAAACAGCTGCAGCAGGGACAATGGTGAAGGCCCTCATAGCCCACCGCAATTGCCAAGGCCATCACAGGCACAGAGGGATTCAGACCATGAACACACTGTGCCAGCCCCAGTAGGCAGACGGAGGCGTGCCCAATATGCCTACACCTTGGCAAAGAGGGAACGTATAGCACATACTCTGACAGTGTAGGCACCTACGGACTGACACACCTCTCCACCTGCACACACAGCAAAATGGATGGCACACAAGCACGACCACTGTAAATTGTAATGTATAGGTGGCCCACTGTGTGAATCCCACATAGGCAGCCCTCAAACATGTACACACAACAGCTATAGGAACAAGGAATGTCAACACCTGAACAGTACATGCGCCTATCACCATATGGTGGTGCTGTGTATATAGGTTCCCAGGTACAATGGTAGGTTCACGGCCAACTGTCAGAGGCCATACACCAAATGGGGCAAACAGTGTCCACTGTCGCCACAACATCGAGTAACCAATTGTTGCGTAGAGGAGCAGAGGCAATCGTGGGAGCACATGTGTGCAAGCACTGTTCTGCACACACTCAGCACAGAGTCCTTGCTGCGTTAATGAGGGGCTGCACATAATATAATCATGGATGTTGTGTCAAGGCATGGGGTGTACCCATGACAGGTATTCGTCACCCCAGCATGCTCAACCCATGGTCATTTGAAGGTGTAGCACAGTATCGTGTGTGGCACACTGAGATATACATACCCAATGCTGGAGCACATCCAGTAAACATCACATGGACATACCATTAACTGGACTCATCAATATGTAAACTAACTGAGTTACCCATGTGAGTGCAGTATGGAGTAACAGCCATAGTATACTCCACGTACAAAATGACATAACACGTGCACAAATCCCAGATGGCCATATGTTAAATGCAGTGACCATTGTGCATGTTCCCGGTCCCATGTCCTGCAAGGGATGTAACGTAATCACGAAGACACGAGTAATGCATGTCGGATGCAGGTCAGCAGATCATGTTTAGCACACGTTACCGGGAATATGCATTGCCCACTGCAGGTAAGTGACGTTTAAATATGACTATATGGATATGCGCAAAACAGGGATAAGCTACACCGAATATCGTGCAGATCACGGTCAATGATGTCCAGAACAGGTGAAACCAGCATTATTCACCCCTGTACTAATAGCGCCTGCTCTGAAGGGTAAAACGACCACTGCCAGGTGTAGAACACGCAATCATGTATAGAATCACCTAACACTATTGCTAGGCAAGATGTACCTATGGTAGGTTTGCCACCTCTTCAAATGACCAATGTGGGACATACGTCAGATGTCTGCAGGCCGACACATACACCCGGCCAGTATGAAATGCAGAACTTCACTGTTTTGCCTAGATAAAAGCTCATTCTTGTAATGTTTACTTACTTATTCTGTTTCTAGAACATATAGGTGGTTCAGATACAGAATAACTGTTTTATGCAACTATTGCATAAACTATAGGAAATAAGTATGTTCTAAAATCCCAGGACATTTGCCATGTTCACAAATATTTTGCAGGACACAACTGCCCAAAGAGGGATTGTCCCTCGCAGAGTGGGACAACTGGTAACCCTAACCTATGGCAGGTGTGTAATGTGACAGGTACAGACACAAACGTGCGGAGTCCTGGAAACAGTATACACCAACAAGTACACAATGAAAGGTGTAGCTTGCCTGTCACTTTCCCCATCAGATATATATATATATGTATATATATATATATATATATATATATATATATATATATATATATATATATATATGTACACATATATACATATATATAATACAGATAGAAAGGGCGATAGAGTGATATATGTTGATATATACTGAGTCAGCAATATCTGCAAATATGTATAGATAGGTCAATGACATTCATAACACCTCGGAGGTACAAATAAATAGGATACCGCCAACTATGGAATATGTAACATACCGACATGTGTAACCACGGGGCTGAAAGCCCGAAAGAACACAGTACCGGAACAGTACAACCGCGAGTAATAGTATGATGATATGAAGGGACATTTAGTTACTGCTGCTGGTGTTGCAGTCCATGTAGGTACTGTGTTCAACTGTGTTTGTGAGCACCGTAGTCTGTGTATGTTTGCGTTGAGGGTGCCGTGTGCATCTCCGTATGACTGTAATGTGTGTGTGTGTATGTCCGCATCATGTGTCTGTTAGTGCCAACTCAGAGGTAGATCATTATGGTAGGTGTGGGTATAGCTAGCCGTAGGCATATGGTTACCACCTGTCCCACATTAGGAGGGGCAGCCCCTCCCTGGGCATGTGTGTCCTGACATAAAACATTACAAAGAGCAAATGTCCGTGATTGTAGGACATTAATATGTCCCATATATAATGTAATAGTTGCATTAAATAGTTATGCCTGTATGTAAGAAACATAAATGTTACATGCAATATGATAAGTAGCCAAAGTCCCACAATATGTATGTATTGAGGATAAAAGTATGTGCTAACCTGTGTACTGACCATGGCTATGTGTTGGCCTGTAAACACCACTGTGCGTCCCGCAAAGTGTCCAACAATGGCCATATGAAAAGGTGGCAACCCATGGCAAAGAGGTTCTGTTACCAACACAACCGCAATGACTGCAAATATCTGGGATAGAAATACATGGGATAGCTGTCAGTTAGATATATCCCTTTTCATATCGCTGCAATTCTGGAGGTATGGAAGTATCAACCTCACCTGCATACTATATAGAAACCAATTAACAATGGCCCAATGTACAATCCCGTAACATAAGTCTATTAACTGATAGCTCTTTAATTAGGGACGGAGCTCACACACATATATATGGAATATGTAGAAATGCAAGCCCCACAAACCTGTATATGCTATGTACACCCACCGACATCCCCCACACTAGAAACTATAGCAATACAGACTGCAATAACAGCACAAACATCCAGTTAGTCAATTACATCTGCAGAACTGTCAACATACCTTGTGAGAGATACAATTAAAGGCGCCATGCAAAATTTCAGCCGTTATATAATGGAACAAACGGCGATGTTACAGGTTTTGTTTGCAATAGTCCATTATCAGACGTTGGGATGACAGGAACACCCACATGTTGAACCACATACTCTAGCTGTCACACACAATCCACGGGGGACATGAATCCAAAGTATAATTGTCTCTATGCATAGCAGTTGCAATTACACATAACAAAACACAATACAGGCCATCTCCCCAAAGGTAGGGCAAACGGGCAACGCCCAAGTGGAGAATTAAATTATACCCCGCTGTTGGCGCATAATTGGTGAATGGAGTAGCTGCACAGCTGATATGCAAGTAATTAGGCACTCAGGAACACCAATTGGTGGGAGGAAACCACATGTTACAGGTATCGACGTATATAAGGATGACTTGCTAGACATTCAAACCGTATGCTCATACAAAATACCTGTTTAAGCAGTGTGAGAGAGATAGAGACGAAAGTCCGTAATGATAACAAGGTATTTAGAACACTCGGTATGTAAGTTTATGTATAGCATGTATTTTATTAATTATTTACTGTATATATAGCCTGGTTTGCATTAATTAAAAGTGTCTGCAATGCATAAAGTGGGAAAAGGTATTTATGTAGTGATGTCTTGCTGAGCATACTAACGCATGTAGAAACTGTGCGTCCAGCAGTGGGCCACAAGGTACACATCACAGACACCACAAGGGATGCTACATGAGGGCTTTAAACAGAACATTTCCATACAACCCGCCATCAGTGGTAGGGTATGTCCAACAAGTACGTGCCATAGCAGGGGATAGTATATGTTGATATACTGTCACAGTAGGCATGTGTATGGGCATATAACAAGAATGACATGTCTAAGGTGGTCCCACTGTGCAAGTATGCTTTGCATTATGGGATACTATGTGAAACATGTGTAATGTATAGTATTGTAGGTAGATATGTCAGATATTCTACACAGCATAATAGGCATATCATGCATACCAAAGGTATCGTCTGTTGGCCTGTACAATAACAGGATACATATGGCTTGTAGGCACGGGACATTGCAATTGCATGATAGCTAATCTAAATGGAAGGGCTACCAAGTAACCATTCACACAGGACATGTAATAGCTTTACAGGTTCATAGTGGGGTACTATGCAGTCTGGCAAGTCTATGTGTAAGCACAACTACAGAGTTCACACCAGTGGCACCTCTCTAGGGTAGTGTCCTATGAACAGCAGAGCCATGTGTTACCTGCACCTCTGCACAGTACAGCCACTGCAGTGATCCCTGGCGTACATGTGTCTCCCAACCACCAAGGGAGGTATCACATGAACAGTGCTACTGAGTGTCCCTGTGTGATGTACATAGGACTCATGTTCCAAAGCATGGTGAGAGACCGGTTTGGGAAGATAACCCTCAAGCACATCCCACTCATTGTTGCGTGTGTGCACATATCCATGAGCATGTTGCTCACAGTGGCTTTTGCTTATGTCGTGTATGTGGAGTATATCCATTAATATTGTTGTGGACATGGGCCCTATCTGTTCAGCAGAGGTCACCCCTGAGTATGTAGTATGCAAATGTGTACAGACATGGTGTCCGTAGTTCAGCCGCATACTTTAACTGTCGAAGCTCAATAAACGTCATGGCGTGTTAATGGTGTGGTATGTAAAGCTGTAGCTGTTGTGTAAGGTACACCCTAAATGGGGTGGTGTACCCTTGAATGTGTGTAGAAGTCTTGAGTTCAGAGGTACAATGGGTGCCTATGTACCAGCTACACACCCAGTACAGATAATTGTGGCCACGTAGAAGGATATCCACGCCACAGTGGCAATACGGTAACCACAGGAGTGGGTGCGACATACATATGTACTACAAACATGTACAATGTAACATGTATGTAGGGGACTACCACCTATGTGATAGTCAGTGGGTGAATGGTGTAATGCAAAGGTGATGTTCATGCACCTTGTGTCATGCAGCTTGAGGCCATGCTATTCATATCAGGTATCTGTCACTGTGACACCCGTATGGATGGAGTCAGTATCAGCTGGTGGATCAGTCATGGTGCTTTGTATGCAGGGGTTTGTAAAGCTAGGCAGGGAAAGTCCATCTGTGCTAGCCTGTACCTCAGGGAAGCATATACTGAACATGAGGGGCCCAATGACTGAGGACTGTGGTATGGCAAATGCAACTGAAATGCAGTAGGTACTATGGTATGCTACCCTCATTGTGTGTGTCCTGTCCATGAGCCACGTTGCATAATATCCTGAGACATAGGGTACGATGTGCAGGTGGATGTGCATGTTGTCAATACCAGAATGGAGAACGGTGCTGAAAGGCAATGAGAGGACAATGTAGGATGTGTGGACTCCCGTACCATCATCAACTACCCTGGTAACTGTATGAAAGGAGTCCACCAGGTGTAGGGGCCATGCTCTGGCCCTAACAAGTCCAACCCGGGTGGCATCAAAGGACCGGAGCCCAACAATGTCTCTGTGAATGACGTCCTTGATGATGTGCCCCATAGCCGTGCAGAACAGTCCAGTCAGGTGTGTAGGACTATAGTCCCACTCGTGCATTGTGGTGCCACCTGTGTGGACTGTGATAAATGTTGCTGTGTGCCATTCTGGGGCCAGAATGTCTGATACAAGGCTATTACTGAATATGGTGGCCTAGTGGGGAGACATGTCATTCAGAGGTTTGTGGACATCACAGCCTGGGACTTTGGAAGGTGACATGGGGCCAGTGTCCCAGAACATATAGAGTGCAGGTTAGTACTGTGTAGGTGTGACTGCAGGAACATTGCAATGTTCCTGCATGGATTGTGGCCCTGTAGTGAGTGAGAGGGTGTAATGTTAGCATTGAATCCATCCGCCAGCATGTTGCCAACATCACCTGGGTCTGTAATGTTCCTGAGTGACTGTTGTATGTGAGAGCAGATGTGGATGTTGCCAACGACTACTGACATACCACCATAATGCCTTGTGGTACACCCCGGAAAGTGTCGCAGTAATGTTTACGTAGCTAGTCTAGGTGTATGTGATGAGGGATCCCATGGCCCTACCGAGGCTGACCAGTGAGCTACCCCACCCATGGGATTGTACACCACTGTGCAACAGCCTCCACCTGTTGTTGTACATTATGTCCATGGAACTTGACCACCAGAGTGGTGTCTGTTATCTGGTGTGTACCATCATGGCTCTGTGTGGAATAGCATGATCCATGCAGTCGTGTATGTGCTAATGAAGTGCACTGGGGTATGTTTCAGCATTTGTAAGTGCAGTGTCCATCTGCACGGGTGTCATGACGTTAACAACCGCTGTCATAAGACGTCTGTAGTAAGTGTTGTAGTACTCATGTACTGTGTATGCCGTGAAGGGTGTGGTGCCGGGATGTGGCTAACAAGGTTGATTAGCATATATTTGGAATCCACCAATGAGGGGATAACCCCAGGTGTGGAACACCAGTCACATGTTGGTAGTGTTCATGTCAAGGTTAATGTTGGTCTTGGAGGTGGTGTGTATGGGTTGATCCAGCTGAGTGGAGGTTATGACTCATGGATGTGTCAGTACATGAATGGCTATCCCAGTTAAGTGTGGGGTAGTGTCAGTCACACATCAGTAGCAGCTGTCTGAGCCCTACTGTCCAGTACACCAACAAATAAGGTCTGGTAACCGAGGGGTATGTTGTTGAATCTGTAGCTTGTTACAATGTGTATAGCGGTTCCAGACACAGTTAGTTGCATGTGGAACACCTCTGATGCATTGTGCTAAGTAACTAGCCAGGATGTGTGTACACCTCAGCTGTGGGTGTGCCCGTCCAGGTATGTGCCTGAAAGGTATGGTCTGTCTATAACCTGTCATTGCAGGTGTGCTCTGCAGAGCCTAGAGGCAGGTCCCAGTCACTGCAGAGATATTGGAGTGGTGCATTATAAGGTGTGCCTTGCCTGTGTGTGTGTAACAGGAAGATGCAAGCAATGTGTCACATGACCCCATGTCCTGCTTGCCAATTCCCGTTCTGCCAGTGACTGTTATTGGAAACTGTGCAAGACAGGCAGTATAGAAGCAGCAAGAGCCTTACATGTGATCTGTACTCCCAGGGCTGACAGGTGCAGGTCATCTGTGCCAAAGCATTGTGTTTGACCAGGTCAGTCAAAGTGGACAGATACCAGATGCCTGTGGAATGACAGCAGAAGCATAGGCAACTGTTGAAGTGACACAGTCAGTCATTGTACAGTGGTATCGGGTCTGGATGAATGCATAATGCTCCCCAGGGCTAGGCCCACACCTTCAGGGCTACAACACTGGTGAGCTATTGCATGTCCCTGCACACGTAGTCTGTGAAGTGGCATCTCAGGGCAGTCACACTAACATGGAGAATGACAGTCACATCATACCTGGTGAGGTGTGGCATGGGTGCATAGATTATGTTGCAGAACCAGTTACCCAACAGCAAGATGTAAGCGACTATCGCCTTGTGTAGCCTGCTGTGTGGAGCTGCTGTGTGACCACCTACAGACTCACCTATGACTGGAGTGTTGTGTATGTTATAACACCCTATTGGCTGTATGTTATGGGCACACATGAGTCTGTGGGCTATAAGTTGGTGATGTTGTGTTCCATGATGGGGGCTGCCTCTGGTGCCTACACAGAGTATGGAGAGGTACTGCACAAGTTGTCCTCATATGTGTGGCCTATGGTGGAGATCATGTGAGACTATGTGATGAGTGGGTGTGTTGCGAATGTTACACATCCCCACATGACTGTCAGGTGCAGCCAGGGTTGGTGACAGCATTACCCCCAACAGGGCTGCATAAGTGCATCCCCCACAGGCTGTAGTGTCATATGTTGGGAGGTGAGCATTGAATGTGTACATGAGACAATTGCTCTATTGCCATATGTACGATATATCCATCATATAGACAGGCAATAGCACTGGTACGTGACAGTCGGACATGCCTGTATATACAACCATGTCTCACAGGATATGTGCGTTACGTGTGTACAACAGCTGTTGTACCATAAGCAAGCTGGAAATTTTAGGACAGCCAGTGTACCTGTGGGAAATGGTGTGGAATTGTTGCTATATTAATCAGTAGCTCATGACATGCTCAAGTTCTGAACAAGTGCCTAGCATGACCATACAATACAGATAGGGTGTTGGATAATATCAACCCACAAGTGTTGAAGACAGTCATACTGGGTGGCACCACACTATAACCCTGCTGAGTATGGTGTGCATGTCCATGAACCATTATCACTATAGATGTTAGCAGTACAAATGTACAAGACAGTACGGATGTTTGATTACAAATGCCTTTGTATGTCACAGGAGTGTTCTACCAGTGGCCTGTTGACAGACTCACAACTACAAAAGGTGCCAGAGTGACATGTGCATATCACACCAGTGCCAGCTACAGTAGAACAGAGTTAATGTGTTGTACTCCACCCTCATTGTAGCCCAAACCACACAGACAAATGTTAGGCATCTGTATATGTAAGGATGTGAATGGCCATGACCTATGAGGAATAGCTGTGACAGTGTTGTGAACAACATACAGAATGGGCTGTGTGGGTGAGGTGTGTGACATATGTCATCTACAGTGATACCACACCTTCAACTAGTAATCTCCCCACTGCCTTCTCTTTTTTTCCTGTACCTACCTCCAACATAAAAAACTCTTAACTAAACTTAAACCCACCAAATTAGCAGCAGACAGCCTCCCAAGTGAATACCTACAAATCGCAGCTGATGCTCTGGCCTACCCAGTATCCATCTTGATTAACTGATCTCTGTCAGAAAGTTACGTTCCCACACTGTGGAAAGTATCACATATAATTCCCCTCCACAAAGGCGGACCCTCCACAGAACTAACCAATTACCGCCCCATAGCTATTCTTTCTCCACTCTCCAAAATACTAGAGAGATGCATACACTCTCAGGTCATAGACTACGTCCTTACTAACAACCTCCTTTCCAGTACTCAGCATGGTTTCCGACCAAACCATAGCACCACCACTGCCTTACTCTCCTTTACTAACACTATCCTTCAGCATAAAAACAATGGCTATCTCTCCTGTGCTACTTTTCTAGACCTATCTAAAGCATTTGACATGGTCCCACACAAACACCTTATCTCTGTCCTCAATAACCTATCCTTCTCACAATCGGTCACCAACTGGTATTAGAGTTACCTGTCTGACCGCCAACAATCCATTGTATGGCAGAAGGACATATCTCCCCAACTACCTGTCTCCATAGGGGTTCCCCAAGGATCTATCCTTGGAACCCTACTCTTCTCTGTTTACACCAATAATCTAGCCTCTGCCACCAAACATGGCACACTCATACAATACGCAGATGACTCGACCATCATCTGCTCAGCCCAGTCCCTACCAAAAACTGCAAAAAGTCACACAGGAAGCCTTTTCCTCTGTTGAAACATGGTTATCCGATGCCCGATTAATACTCAACCCAAACAAAACTAAACTACTCATCTTCCAACCCACCAAACATACTCAAAACAACTCTCACTTTAACATCACAGCAAAAGACAATACCACTATATACCCAACTGAACACACCAAATTGCTAGGAGTGGAAATAGACAATAAACTAAAATTTGACATTCACATATCCATGACTATAAAAAAAGTCCACAAAATAATAGAAGCGTTATACAGAAATAAGCAATTTCTCATGAAAGCAGCAAAGATTTCAATAGCAAATTCTCACCTTATCTCCACCCTACTTTATGCCTCTCCAATATATACCAACCTAAGGCAATGTGATCTAAACAAGCTAGAGACCTGCTACAACAAAATCGCCAAATTCGCCACAGGGGCATCCTACCGTAGTCACCACTGTCTCTCACTTGCTGAACTGGGCTGGCTTGAACTCCCTCACCTCCTTCAGTGGTATCAACTCTCACTCGCCCACAAACTAGTAAACCATCCACTAAATGTCCCATCCCTCCAGAATCTACTCCAACCCTATCGCACCACAGACCACTAAGTTCTAGCAGCAAAAATCACTTGCAGATCACTAAAGCCAATAACTCTGCTGGTGAAGCATCATTCTCTTGCGCCATAGCCAAATTATGGAACTCACTCCCACCCACAATTACCTCCATACCATCATGCACCCACTTCAAAACTTTACTAAAAGTGCAACTAAAAACATGCTGGCTATGCCCTTGCAACTCCCACTCTAATATCATCCACCCCATCCAACCACTACCTTTCTTTCCACTCCACTAACTACCTTGATTATAGCAAGCTCAGATGCTCATAAGCCAGTACTTATTATACAGCACGAACTTCTTCTTCTTGTAACATTTGTTAATGTCTGGTATGCACTTCACAGATAAAGATTCTAGTTGTCTACTGATGTACTATGTTCTTCATCTGTAAATATGTTCATAGGTTCATAGTTTCATAGATTAGTACTAAGCTAATTGCCCTTGTGAGCCATTTTAAGCCTAGCCAATTCTCCCTTGTGAGACTCAAACCCTGCACCTTGTGTTTGTAAGGCAAACACCTTAACCATTAGGCCGCCCTCCCAACCCTGTTGTAAGTAGTTGCTATGTAAATTGTTATTCACTATGTAATCCAATGTATATGCTGTCTGTTTATTTTAACTGTGGAGCTTTTCTCCCCGGGCCTCCACTGAAAATGGACCTACGTCCAGTCGGGCACTCCCGGTCAACAAATTTAAATAAATAAATAAAATAAATAAATAAATATGTGCACATTCTGATGGATGATATCAGCATTGTCACCGCTAGGTGAACATCCCTGTACCCATTAACTACTACCTAGGCTGTGGTCAACATTATGGACACTGTGTAAGGGATGGTGCTGTGCAGTACACCTCCCTGCCTTGGTGTCATCTCCAGGCCCCTTGGGTAGTCATACAAGATACCCATGTCATGACAGGGTGCCATCCATGAGCATGGAGATAATTGGACAGGCATATACAGCACTGGGGTGACCAATATTGGATCACATATCACCTTTAAGGGGTAATGGCCATGCGTGGATGGGCAATACCAGCCTTCACAATCCTCAACTCCACTACGCAGCATGCTGTCTACCTTGCATTAAGACATTTGCTACACCCTGATGGACATTCTACATGTCCATATCCTGATCTGTAAGACATACGTCATGGACAGCCACCATCCTAATACTAGGATTGCCACATGCTGGACAGATCCCTGTGCCATACATGTGACATACTCCCGCCAAATCATGCAACCCTGTCCATCAAAGCTGCACATGTCATCCAAGTCATACATGGTGTGATGGCTGCATGGTAGATGTAGTATCAACTGTCCGGATCAGTAATGTGGCACTGATGCACCTCGCGGTGGCATACTGGCTGTCTGTTACAGCTGGGAAACCTTGCCTGTACATGCTATGGTTGATAACCATCCCTGCGAATGACGTCCGACTAGCCATTGTCCCATGTCTATCACATGTGCAACACAGGTGATCCGTGGCAGGATGTTGAACAGCTGTACAGTGCTGTGTAGATGTATATGGCAAAACACATACATGTACAGGTGTCCATGCGTATGTGTGCATTGTCACTGCTCAAGTCCATTAAGGCTGTGTCTGTGTTGATATGTGACATATACACAGCATCAAGGTCAACAGCAGTACTGTGGACATATCCAGGCATGTGCAGATAGGTAAGAACACCAGTGCAGGCAAATAGACATGCCCACATCAAGACAGCAATCACATGGAGTATGAACACTGTAATGAGGTGACACACATATATGGTGATGATATCCAATGCATAATGGGTATTACATGTGTGTGACACAAACACGTCAGTCATGTCAGTGTCATGATGATTTGCAAAGATTACTGTGCAGATGTACTAGATGTCATAGAAATGTATGTGCAGCAGTATCTCTGTACATCTCTGAAACTGTGACCTGTCACCATCATTATGTCTTACAGATAATGCCTCATACACGCCTTCCAGCGTACAGCCGCCAGGAGGATGATGTCCTCATCCCGTACCTCCATGAGAACTATGAGGTGTTGTTCAGCCATGTGCCACAGCATGTCCAGCAGCGGGACGACCTGTGGCAGGATCTACACAGGAGGGTGAACGATGTAGGTGGCCATAACCGCACCTACCAGCAGGTGTGCAGACACTGCACGGACTTGATACGACATGCAAAACAGCATGTCACTGCAATTGCCAGGGAACAAGGTGGAACAGGTGGTGGGCCACCAGCCCAGCCCCCACTCACACACACACCGAGGAGCTACTGGCCAGTCTGGGGACACCCTCAGAACAGCATCCACACACACTAACTGCCACCGTGAAGGTGGGTGTCTCCCAACCAATGAGCCTGGAGTTGCCTGGTAAGTCAGTACTGCATATATGGCTATTATATCCCATTTAGTTGCATGTGTCACTGTACATTATATAAAGTAACAACATATGCAAGGTATGTGGACACACATGCTGCATACTATAGTATGCTACCCTGTGTATGCACACATGTGCATACTATATGCTATTATACAGGTGAATGTGTTAACATGCACAGTGCACCCTGTGGCTGTCAGACAGTCAGGGATAATGTTCATACTGCTGTGTCACCCCTATACAGGTACCTCTGGCGTGCCACACAGACATGAGTCCGTTGCAGGTGAGACTGTCATCAGTATCAGGCATGTTAAAGCATAGATCTATTTGCCATGTGGCCAGTTAACAGTTGCACACTTGATGTTTGTTCCAGTCATGATATACAGGTCGCATCACCCATCATTCACACAGGCCACCCATGTGCAATATATACAAATGAAATGATACACCGACTTGAAACCACAGTAGTTGTCATTGCTACATGTGTGGTCAGCTGTGCATACAACAGTGGAGGTGTTCTACAATGGAGGCATATGTAGTATGCAGTGGAACAACATGTGTGGTATGCAAACAGTACCACACAGTGAGCTGTGATATGGGCAGCCCACAGGTGTCACCATTGTGTTATATGCCCCTGCATTGGGTGCACACATTGTGATGTGCCATCTGACATGTCCCAGACACGTAGTGTTCTGGTTGCAATATTGTCACACTATCCCATGACCCATACCCCACATACCAAACATACAACCCATTGTCTGCATAGCCCTGTGGATAGTGACATATCTGACATCTATGGGTGTATGTCATATGGGACAAAACAGACATGTGAGATGGCCATCACACACATTTGGTCAACACATGTGCACACATGGCCATGGAGGATGGCCAGAGACACGTAGCCACACAGTAGATGTGATGTGTACACACCCTGTTGCACATTGTCCACACATGGTCCAGTTATAGCCTTAGTTGACTGATTATACAGTTGATGTGGTACACTGGACATCCTAAAAGCCTCTGTACAGCTAGTGGAGGTGTCACTGAAGTCTACCATATAAGATCTGTTGAACATCACGACTGTGTCATAGCATGACAGTAGTCACCTGTACAGCTTCCACAGACATTGACACCACATCACGCCACAGATACTGTACATTTCCCTTGTTGCTGTAGGACATCACTGTTAGCTGTGCACCTCGTGTGTGTGGTACATCAATGTCATGTGGGAAATGGTGAATTGACATGTCCACTATATGTGGACATGGTTGCCAGGCAGCTAAGACCCTGTAGTTGTTGTGCAGGGCTGTCATCTGTAGGTCCTCCACTGACCCGTCACTTGACACAGCATGGTTTGGTGTGTATACACCTCAGCATCGTGGGTCACAATCCACAGTTATGTCATGGGTATGCATGCAGTTATGGCTATGCAATGTGTACATATTATGCATTGTACAGCAATATAGATGCCTCATGATGCCATGCAATGGCACAGTGTCTGTACTTCACACTGTATAGCAATGTAGATGGCTCACACTACCCTTCCATACTCATGCACATTTGCTAAACATGCATTCTATCTGTAGGGCATACAGACAACACCACAATGTGATGCCCATTATGATGCTGTACATGTGTCAGGACATCATTGTGTCAGACATGTATGCATGTTAATGCACACGTCAGCAGATTACATGTCAAGGTCACGTCATCCATGTATACTGTTATCCTGTTCTGATCCACATGGTGTATCACGGGGATGCATGCATACTACCATGATTGTGTGAACTGCATGACTACTGATATGACACCTGCTTGCTGTAGTGTGCACCCCAGGGAGGTATGCTTACTAACACTATTAATGTCTGAGCTGCATGCCCTCTGCCGTATCACAGGCATGCTGCATGCCATCTGTCAAATCACATGCATGGTGTGTCTGTGTGTGTGTCTGTGTGTGTGTCTGTGTGGCTATTGTAATTTAGAGTCTTTCTTTGCATTCACAGGTGATGTAGGTGCGTTACCCTCCTGCGGTCCATCTGATGTTAGTGTCCCCACAGATATTAGCAGTGATAAACATATGCATGAGGTACAGGCAGGGTTGTCAAGGGCTGAATCTGTGCCAATGGTCACCATCCCAGCTATGTCCCCCTCTTCCCCGCACACAGTTCTGCTGCCAACACATACCGCATCACCAGTGGCCATAAAGGAAGGACAGTCAGCATCTGTTAGCGTGGAACAGGAACGTGTGGTGGCTACAGAAGGTGTGTCTACACACCATGGTGTCAGTGTAATGACTGCGGATGTGCCACACAGGCATGTGGCTGGTGCTGCTCGTACGAGGACCTCTGGCAGACATGCACCTGCAGGACAGAGCGCAGCAGCTGGTATCACCAGACGCATGTTCCAGACTGTAATGGCAGCACAGGCATGTGCTGAACAGCAGAACAGAGAAGGGCAGAGGCTGCAGAGGGCTGCTATCCGTACCCTAAATGACAACATCCAGACATTGGCAAATGCTCAACAGCAGATTGCTGATGTTCTGGACAGGCGATTGGGTGACATGGTCAGAATTCTTGACCATGGCATGGCAATCCGCGAGCGTGAGCTGTCTGTGCTGGAACATCTGATAGGAGTGAGGCATAGGCCACGTGGACGTAGGCCAGCTACACCACCTAGTGCAGGTCAATGTGAGCGTGCCACCTCACATGCCCACTCCCATAATGCTGGTAGCAGTAGCAGTGCAGCTGGTGCTGCGCTGTCCACACCAGGACACAGCAGGCCACATGGACGTGACCCTGGATGTTCCCAGTGGGGACACGGTTCCAGTGGACATGTGTCGTCGGACAGTAGCCAAGCTGTACCTCTGCCTGGTAGTGCCCGTGCAACCCCTGGCAGGCACAGGTCACGTGGCCGGACACAGTGAGCTGTACAACCTGATCTGTACAATCTGGAGCTGTCAATAATACCCCGTGTAAGCCTCACAAAAGGCAGAACTGTGTGCACACATACATGCATACAGCAAAGACATCTGTAGGGCACCACAACACCCACAATCATACTGAACAGACATGTCCAATCATATCACTGGCCCTTACCCACACACAAGATGTCATCCATTGGTGCAGCCTATGCCCCTGGCAAACATTATCAACCTGTGCATATGATGAAGCCTGTGCCGCATCCCTGTCATCCACACCATTGGTGCAGGGACATGCTCAAATGGTCTGATGCACAGGGTGAACAGAATAGTGAGAAGTGTATATTACATTAGTTGTGTAAGAATAGTGAGAGAAGTGTATATTACATTAGTTGTGTGTGAATAGTGAGAGGCGTGTATATTACATTAGTTGTGTACTGTTGACACGCACCAGACATACCATGTAGTACAGGTTTAGCATGCTTTGTTATATGTTCACACTATGTGTCTCGGTAACAACAGTAACAGCATGTTGGTAATGATGCCCTGGTTCCCTCCCTATGGTCTACTTGCATGTGCCTACAGGTAGCACTGTTTGCAGTCTCCCATGTGTAACTGTGGAGTACTCACAGGCACATATGGCAATATCAGCATGCTATACGTAGCCTCAGCCTGACTGCTGGAAAGTCTAACATAACACAGATGTCCACACACATATACTGATCCAGAAGCATGTGGGCAGTTTAATAGGCTACAGTGGGTAGAGATGTGACATCCATACCAGGTCACATCACAGGTATGTTGACATGGTGCAGGGGTTGTACACAGCGGTCTGGCCAATGATAATGTTAGAGGCCACTTGATAGCATGAGGCCTCACTGTGTAGCAGTAATACCCTGTCACATTACAGGAACATGCTCACACTCACAGGGTCAACAACACTATAACGCACACCCCATAGTGTTGAGGTGAGGATCCTTGCCTATGTGGTCATCACCATCACAGTACTGTAAACCCACACAACATGACACAGAGAAAGAACATGTACAGGTAGCCAGTGCAGCTGAGACCAATGGCATCAACAGGGTAGTGGACTGCATCACCATGAGGGATTAGGGATCCTGTGTGTTCTGTATGGTAACATACACCCTCACTCCATGCACCAGACAGCCATACATACCTACATACACACACACACACTGTGGAGACCACAAATGTCATACACATATGGATAGCTGATGTGTGTGATACACACACCACACCTGCCTACATCATGCTTTCCACACTGCAGTACGTACAGATCTCTACAACAGCGTACAGGGGTGTGTGGCATATATGGTCACACAAGCAAACACACATGGCAGTACTGTGAATGATACACCTGCTATATGATGATACGTCTGACAGACATGCAGCAGTATTGGCTGCATTATGTGTACCAACGCTACCTTCGGCAATTGTGCTGCTATATGCACACGGGAGGATGTAAGTGTTACAGGTGTCAAGTGACGTACTGTTGGTGACACCTGACCGCTGTGTAGGTTTTATGTCTCCACCGTCAAGTAACGGTAACATAGCGTACTGTTTGCACATGTAATGGTAGGATGGCATGTGACACACCTGTGAGCCATCCCCGGAAAACATCCATCTACACAGGTGGATCACCACTTTATGTACACACATCCATCCATACCTGCTGTACATCCTACCGTACTGTCAGTATGTCACCATATACAGGTATCAGTGATGGGGCTGCATTGCAACTGCATGTTGTAGTTAGGCACAGATTAGTTACTTACATCAGCTACTGCACATGCATGGTAGCTGCATGCACACTACAGATTGTACATGTGTGTTGGTCCTACATGCCTGTCATGTAACCATGTTTGTATGCATTGCAATTGGTGGACATGTGTGTTGACATACATAACACATGGACTGTTGTATGATATGATGGGTGTCATGGGTAACTAGTACAGAGGGAATGTGTCCTCAGTCAACATTGCTGCCTCATGTACTGTTAGCATTCAACAGCCATGGACCCACCTTCCATTTGCGTGCGTATGATTGCTGTAGCCACTTGTCTGCACGGAGGACAGCAAAAGCTATGCTATGCACATATGTGTCGTGTGTGTGGTCCATGCACATATCCACTGCAATTACATGTATGACATAGCCTAACATGTGTGTTCATTGGTGTACAGCGACAGTCATCTGTCACAGTTGTGTAAGACCCAGATCCCCTGGTATGTGTAGAGCTGACCTGGTTATGTACAGTGGTATCATAGCAATGCATAACACATGATGGAACCCTGTCGGTACATGTGTAGTCTGCACAGTTGCTGTAGACCTACGTACAGTGGACTGGTCATGAGTCACACGGTGTTGTGTTAATGTATGGCTGTGTATTGCTGGTCCAATGACATGGTGATGTCGGAGGGCTACATTGTAGATTGTGGTGTGTACCTCTGTGGTATGCACCTGAGACATCTGTGATAGCTCCTGAGTGTGTACTGGTCAATACATGTGAGTGGCCTTCATGTACATGGGGACAGTAATACAGTACTGTGCCCTTCCATGTTTAGAATCCGTGTGCATGCAAGACGGCCCTTTGCAACTGCTAAGTGTGTGAGCATGCCCAGTACGCTGTTGTGTAGATGGACACACAGTACATTCCAAACTGCGCCCTTCCGTGTTTAGAATCCATATGCATGCGCCCTTCCGTGTTTAGAATCCATGTGCATGCATGCAAGACAGCCCTTTGCAACTGCTAAGTGTGTGAGCATGCCCAGTACGCTGTTGTGTAGATGGACACATAGTACATTCCAAACTGTGCCCTTCCGTGTTTAGAATCCGTGTGCATGCAAGACGGACCTTTGCAACTGCTGTGTGAGCATGCCCAGTACGCCATTGTGTAGATGGACACACAGTACATTCCAAACTGTGCCCTTCCGTGTTTAGAATCCATGTGCATGCATGCAAGACGGCCCTTTGCAACTGCTAAGTGCATGAGCATGCCCAGTACGCCATTGTGTAGATGGACACACAGTACTTTCCAAACAGACATGTGATACTAAGCATGTGGGCATGGCCATTGACATCCTGTATAGCGATGGTGGTCATCCAGGCAACAGGTGTCCATTTTCAATGTCACGATGGATGCCTACATTGAACACACTGGTTGCTGTCTTGAAGGGTGTACTGTCTGTGGCGAGTCCCGTATCTATGTAGTGTTGTTGTAGTGCTCTGTAGATATTTGGTTGCCCCGATCACACCACTGCCGTGTGTTTGTTTACGTCTACCTTGGGACAGTAATATGCTTTCAGACTGCTCACTCTCTATACATTCCCTATCGGCGTCCTTGCCTTTGCGGATGATGTCACCCACCTAGAAGTATGCCTCTGGGAGTGCTGTGTTCAGTAATCTCGGTAGCGCATTCTGTAAATGCATCATGCTGTAGTGTGTTAGGGTAGTTAGGTGTATGTTCAACTCCCAGCCCTGCCAAGTGTGTGTGTGTGTGTGTGTGTGTGTGTGTGTGTGTGTGTGTGTTTGTGCGCATGCTCCCATCCACCTGGAGACTCAGTCTTTCTTTTAGATGCCGCACACCACAGCAGTTTGCTACCAACGTCTTTGCCTTTGCGAATGATGTCACCCACCTAGAAGTATGCCTCTGGGAGTGCTGTGTTCAGTAATCTCAGTAGCGCGTTCTGTAAATGCGTCATGCTGTAGTGTGTTAGGGTAGTTAGGTGTATGTTCGACTCCCAGCCCTGCCAAGTGTGTGTGTGTGTGTGTGTGTGTGTGTGTGTGTGTGTGTGTGTGTGTGTATGTGTGTGTGTGTGTGTGTGTGTGTGTGTGTGTGTGTGTGTGTGTGTGTGTTTGCGCGCATGCTCCCATGTGCCTGGGGACTCAGTCTTGCTTTTAGACGCTGCACACCACAGTAGTTTGCTACCGATGTCTTTGCGGATGATGACACGCACCTACATGTCTGCCTCTGGGACTGCTGTGCTTAGTAATGTCGGTAGCGTGTTCTGTAAATGTGTCATGCTGTAGTGTGTTAGGGTAGTTAGGTGTATGTTCGACTCCCAGCCCTGCCAAGTGTGTGTGTGTGTGTGTGTGTGTGTGTGTGTGTGTGTGTGTGTGTGTGTGTGTGTTTCCAGCTGCATGACAACAGTACATTGCTTTGACAGTATTCACTCTCCATAACATCCGTGCCGCATCTTTGCCTTTGATGCTGCTGTCTGCAGGCTAGGCGTGTGCCTATGTGATCCACTGATCACGGTAGCACGTTTTGTAACTGCATAATGCTGTCGTGTGGTACAGTGCTTACATTTATGTTCTGCTCCTAACCCTGCCACGTGTGTGTGTGTGTGTGTGTGTGTATATGTATCTATCTACATATATATGTCTATATATATATATATATATATATATATATATATATATATATATATATATATATATATATATATATATATATATATATATATATATATATATATATATATATATATATATATATATGTGTATTGTATATAGATATGTATGTTGGGATTATCACTCTTGACTGTGCTGCATTGTCTGTACGTAAACACCTTGGATGTATGTACATCTGCTATGGCTCTGTGATAGTGCACATACTTTGTGCTGTAGTGATCGTGGGTTATACATGTGTAGTGACCGGTTATTGTGTTGCTGGGTATTACACGGGCATTGGAAACAATGTTAGTGCAGCACCTCTGAGTGGTCGTATGCAGATCTCGGAAACAGTCAGCAGTGGTTATTACATTGGAGTGTGAGTATGGCTCATACCCATCTGTAGTAACTGTCAAGTTTATGCACCCCAGGTTAACATTACAGACACACGTTTATCCACAGGTTGTGGTACAGATCCCAGGACTGTATGTGTAGACATTGACAGGTGCAGGACTGGGTTGTGTTGGATGCATGGAGGGGTGTCCATGGCCAGTAATGGGGATCTCTACAGCCTGGCAGGTACGGTCTGTGACTGTCCCACAACCTCCTGTATATGGCTGACACATGCTGTACCTGTGTATATGCAGACACACACACTTACCACAAACAGCTACGGCTATCACATACACACACCCATTGCACCACCATTGGGCCATGCAATAACCATTGTCCGTCACACACACCTACGTGTACATTGGATGGCTCTAGGACAGCTCTGGACATGTTAACACCACACTCTGTGCATATGATGTCACCTGTGACACCACCTGTGATGTGTAACATTGATGCAGGATCTGAATAACCTGGTGCTGCTGCACACAGTGGCTTTATTCCACTGTATTGATGTTAGCATGCTATTAACACACAGTGTGTTACTTCCAGGTGTACTTCAGCAGGCATGATGCATTGCAGCTATGCCCATCACTGTAGCATAGTTTACAGCACTGTTACCTCTGTTGATGTAGTCTCCATCCATGTGCCATTTCACTGATGTGTGTAGTATTGGCAGCATGTGTGTCTGTGTGCAGTACATGTGTGATGTGTGTAGTACACATGTATACCTGCTTACAAATGCATACACAACATTACATGGGCTTCACCATTCGTACACTAGCTTACTCATTCTTCCACACGTGCACACGGGCTAACACGCATACTTACTCGGGCTTACTGGTGCACATGGGCAGACACACTGGTTTGCAGGTCACATCGGTGGTATCCATGGCATATGCCGTCAGTCTCCTGATGTTCCCTAGGATAGCTCATGACACACCTCTTCCACTGAGTACTGACAGCACACATGTGACACTGCTCCGGTGAGGTTACAGTGTTTTGTACATACACACTCCTGTTGTCACCTATCTTCTACTCTAATAGTCCCCTTAACCTACACTACACTGTAGAGGCTTGGCCCATATGGCATGACATGTTGTGATTCACTATCCTCAGCCTCACTTGCCTCACATTGCCTACAAATGCTTCGTTACATCTCTGACAGAGTGCTTCCATACAGAGGTACCAGTATGCAGTAGCCAGGTTGTCTCCGGCTTGCCATTCATCTGCATGGCGTACTAACATCTAACTAAATCTACATTTTGTATGTATATTATCCATATGTCTTGTGTTGAAGCTGCTGCGTTCGTGGCGCTGCATATGTTTCCACACCAGGGATCGGGGGAGGACAACTACTGGTTCATTGATATCCAATGGACAAAGCCGCCACTGGCCTTGGACTTGGACATTGGCATGCTTCTTCGACTGTATTCATACTGTACTTGCAGCTGTCATTGCTCCGTTTAGCAACGTGCAAAATGTTAGTCGCATAACATCCGGGTACATTTCTGCACATAACTCTGCTCTTGCACGGACAGCTTACTGTTTCATGTACCGTGTAGTTATGTAGGGTTACCACCTGTCCCACTTTGTGAGGGACAGTCCGTCTTTGGGCAGTTGTGTCCTGCAAAATATTGTGAGAAAATGGCAAATGTCCTGAGATTTTAGGACAAAATTATTTTCTATATTGTATGTAATAGTTGCATAAAACAGTTATTCTGTATCTGAAACACCTAAATGTTATACGAAACAGAATAAGGAACAAAAATGCTACAAGAATAAACTTTTATTCAGGCAAACAACTGAAGTTCTGTCCTTTGTACTGGCCATGGGTATGTTTTTCCCTGCAAAATCTGATGTTTGTAGCACAAATGTCCCACTTTGGCCATTTGGAAAGGTGGCAACCCTATAATTACATCATTTGCATAGCTTACACATACAAATGGGGTATGTTGCAAATCCCAGCATTGTCCGTGTAATGTTCGTGTTACGGGCAGTCTTGCACACCCCTGCAGGTGTTTGCTGAATAGCCTGGCAGTCATCTTTCCTTGCTGTACTCTCACTCAATCCATACACACCGGAGGCTTCATGTATCATGGCCTAGGCTTTGCTGTGTGCTATGTCTATCTGTGGTGTATGCATGGCTGTGGGTATGTCCCACTGTCATCATTGGTAAAGGTGACACCCTATAGGTACTTCCTGTAGACTGCTGTGTCATTTGACATGTCAGCACATACCTACGGATGAACTTCCTACTTCAGCGCTTTTCATACCTTCTGAGTTATCTTGCAGTCGATAATGCTGTTTCCTCAGACATGTATCTGTTTCAGATCATATCTATCAACCTCCTAGTGCAAAACATCTGTACAAAGCCTAACATGATGGGGGGGCAGATAGGGGCAGATTCTACATATTTCTCTTACAAACATAGATAGTTGACAGTATTATAGGTTTTGCATTAGTATGACCTTTCTGAGGGATTTGGGGTCTTAAACACATATGTTTATCATTATTTAATGATGTCAGTTCTCAGGTATTTGGCAGACAGGTACAGATTGTGAGAGGAACACACCACACATATGAGGCATACATCTGCACATTCGCACCATTGCGAGGTATGTTTCTGATACTGGACATCAATTTCCTTATGCCAATACACACAATACATGGTGCCATCACAGGCCAGTTACCATTACATTCCTATTGCAGGACACACCCACCCACTGGGTTATATTGCTCACACAGGCCAACAGGTGCTTATCCACACTAATTATTCCATCATGTACCTTATGTGTACGCCGGTATTTGCGCTTTCTGTCAGTGGCAGAGCTCACATACGAGTATGGGGGACTGGACACGGTATCGGTGACACTGCATGACACCCTGAGGGACACATGTCTTTTGAGTCTATTAACCTTTCACATTGACTTTCACAGACCATACGTTGTAATTCACATTTGTGGACAAACATGCTTATGACTTGTACATGTTTTGTCATTTGTCCTGACGTCTTTCTTCTCACCTGTCCACCTAGTATCACTAGTTCTGTACATTTCATTAGGATGGGTTACCTTCATACCTCTCACCTGTACACATTATGGGTATACGCCCTGGGGTTTGACCTATGATTCTGTTACATTTGTCATGATAATGTGCCTTTCTGGTAGATTGCTGGCAAGCCATGACGGACTGTGCGGTTAGGTAATCATGACTGACATTTCTATTTCATGATTACTAACTCTCATAACCTTCGTATTCCTGACTACGCAATTATTCTGTCAACGTTCTGACTTTGTCTGAGTTATATTTAATATAGTTCCTATTTGTCTGTCGTGTACTATGCCTTAGTCCAGCTGTCTTATTCTGACATTCTGGATGGTATGGTTACCATCTTGGTCGTACGCGTGTCCATCCATGTAATTTCCTACATGACACTGATATAGGTCCCTACGTCTTCCCCCAATGGTTTACACAATATCCAGTAGATGGGTTGCACCTTTTTGGAGAATGTAGGAGTGTGCTATACCCACATAGGTATATTGATCACTCCCATGGGGCGTATATAACAGATCTGTGCCAATCAACACCTTGGCCCAATTCTGCATACCCATGATTCCCATACCTGACACACCTCCACAGTACCCATTAGACATGTTTAATGTGAGCGATAATAAAGTGTGAGGACACTTCCGAGCACTCCCCACTCTGCGGATATCAGCTTGTACGCCATACATTCAATCGACCCATGTGTTATTACCCTTGCACCTGCTACTGTTGCATGTATACCTATATCGTAGTTGCAGGTGTGACTTCTTTTGCATCAATGATGGTTGGCACTTCATACAGGATCAATTTTTGGGGTCCTGCAAAGGACACCTATATTCATGTTTAACGTGTAGAACTTGCAGGCCCTGTCACACTGGTACTTTCCGGGCAATGGTTTGGAAACCACCGGTGTATTCTCCTTTCATGCATGTCTGTCTGTCTGTCTATCCATATTAGCTATACCGTGACCTATTTATGTACATGTGTTATATGTACAGGGACATATGTTTGTTGTGTATATATCTATTCATGTATCGTGTGTATAAATTTCTATATGTACATATATACATATGTCTGTACATTCCTCATCTCGTAATTTACTTTGGATTATGTCTGTGGATATATGTGTATATATATCTCCATATCATACCTTTCAACTGTACAGATTTCCGCTGCATGTACAGCTGTTTGCCTCTTATCTTTGGTCCTTTTTTCATAACTTTGTGTCTATCTGGCAAGTTAGTGGCATATCATTAAAGACTGATGTTGGTAAATAATGACAAACATTTCGGGTTACGACTTCATACCCTTCAGAGAATCCATGCTAGTGACACACCTGTTATTCTATCCACTTTCTATGTTTGTTAGGGCAATATCTGGGGATTGTCCCTATTTGTACCAGTTGTTGTCATGGCTTTGTCGGTTTCATACTTTACGGATTTAACAGGTATGAGCCATGTACATAGAACGTGGGGAAAACACCATTCATTTTCTATTCTGTGAGCAGATTACACACGCAGGTGCACTTGCATATCCTTATTGTGGGTTACATGTGTTTCATAGATAATTGTGCTTCCATGAACTTTCATAATTCTGACTGTAACAGTTACATATCTGTATTCCAGTTTATGAACTACTGCGAAACACATGTTCACCTTTACATATTTAAATGTGTGTACTGCTGCAAAGCGCTTTCATTATACTTTCAAGTTATATGTGCAGTGGTCGTAGGTCAACCGGGACTGCATTCATGTTGGCCGGATACCGGAACCACTATTCTATTGGTGTTCTCCCTCATTGATATGCATACCCATAGTACTTAGCTACATCAACATACCTCACTGCTTCACCTATGACACAGGCACCCATTCGTCTGCTGGGAAGATGGCGGTACTACATATCACACATTCCGTACTGCCTCCCGCTGTGGACTCCTGCTGCGATGTTAATCACTCGAGGATATGCAGAACACCAAGGCATATAGTCCAGCTACATACAGGTCTTTGATTGTCAGGGTGTTCATGTAATGATTTGGGTTTAGACTTGTCCACCTGGTGAACGGAACTTCCTGGCTGAGGTCAAATGTCAGATGAAGCATATGGACAGGGATTATCTCCCTATTTTCAAGTTTTACCTGTGTTTACAGACACAGGTGTTTGGGTACCTGTCAGCAGCTTATTCTGTTGGCGTTACATATTATGGGTGGGGTTGTTATAGTCCATACTCTACGGTGAGGGGTGTTCCCATTCACATTTGACTATTACCTGTATACAGTCATACGGGATTATTTTAGACATGCATATAAGTTATAGCCACTTAATGCGGTGGACGTAAAAGCTTCATCACTAATATTACATATGTGTCGTGGTGTGTGGTCCATGCACATATCCACTGCAATTACATGTATGACATAGCCTAACATGTGTGTTCATTGGTGTACAGCGACAGTCATCTGTCACAGTTGTGTAAGACCCAGATCCCCTGGTATGTGTAGAGCTGACCTGGTTATGTACAGTGGTATCATAGCAATGCATAACACATGATGGAACCCTGTCGGTACATGTGTAGTCTGCACAGTTGCTGTAGACCTACGTACAGTGGACTGGTCATGAGTCACACGGTGTTGTGTTAATGTATGGCTGTGTATTGCTGGTCCAATGACATGGTGATGTCGGAGGGCTACATTGTAGATTGTGGTGTGTACCTCTGTGGTATGCACCTGAGACATCTGTGATAGCTCCTGAGTGTGTACTGGTCAATACATGTGAGTGGCCTTCATGTACATGGGGACAGTAATACAGTACTGTGCCCTTCCATGTTTAGAATCCGTGTGCATGCAAGACGGCCCTTTGCAACTGCTAAGTGTGTGAGCATGCCCAGTACACTGTTGTGTAGATGGACACACAGTACATTCCAAACTGCGCCCTTCCGTGTTTAGAATCCATATGCATGCGCCCTTCCGTGTTTAGAATCCATGTGCATGCATGCAAGACAGCCCTTTGCAACTGCTAAGTGTGTGAGCATGCCCAGTACGCTGTTGTGTAGATGGACACATAGTACATTCCAAACTGTGCCCTTCCGTGTTTAGAATCCGTGTGCATGCAAGACGGACCTTTGCAACTGCTGTGTGAGCATGCCCAGTACGCCATTGTGTAGATGGACACACAGTACATTCCAAACTGTGCCCTTCCGTGTTTAGAATCCATGTGCATGCATGCAAGACGGCCCTTTGCAACTGCTAAGTGCATGAGCATGCCCAGTACGCCATTGTGTAGATGGACACAGTACTTTCCAAACAGACATGTGATACTAAGCATGTGGGCATGGCCATTGACATCCTGTATAGCGATGGTGGTCATCCAGGCAACAGGTGTCCATTTTCAATGTCACGATGGATGCCTACATTGAACACACTGGTTGCTGTCTTGAAGGGTGTACTGTCTGTGGCAGTCCGTATCTATGTAGTGTTGTTGTAGTGCTCTGTAGATATTTGGTTGCCCGATCACACCACTGCCGTGTGTTTGTCTACGTCTACCTTAGGACAGTAATATGCTTTCAGACTGCTCACTCTATACATTCCCTATCGGCGTCCTTGCCTTTACGGATGATGTCACCCACCTAGAAGTATGCCTCTGGGAGTGCTGTGTTCAGTAATCTCGGTAGCGCATTCTGTAAATGCATCATGCTGTAGTGTGTTAGGGTAGTTAGGTGTATGTTCAACTCCCAGCCCTGCCAAGTGTGTGTGTGTGTGTGTGTGTGTGTGTGTGTGTGTGTGTGTGTTTGTGCGCATGCTCCCATCCACCTGGAGACTCAGTCTTTCTTTTAGATGCCGCACACCACAGCAGTTTGCTACCAACGTCTTTGCCTTTGCGAATGATGTCACCCACCTAGAAGTATGCCTCTGGGAGTGCTGTGTTCAGTAATCTCAGTAGCGCGTTCTGTAAATGCGTCATGCTGTAGTGTGTTAGGGTAGTTAGGTGTATGTTCGACTCCCAGCCCTGCCAAGTGTGTGTGTGTGTGTGTGTGTGTGTGTGTGTGTGTGTGTGTGTGTGTGTGTGTGTGTGTGTGTGTGTGTGTGTATGTGTGTGTGTGTGTTTGCGCGCATGCTCCCATGTGCCTGGGGACTCAGTCTTGCTTTTAGACGCTGCACACCACAGTAGTTTGCTACCGATGTCTTTGCGGATGATGACACGCACCTACATGTCTGCCTCTGGGACTGCTGTGCTTAGTAATGTCGGTAGCGTGTTCTGTAAATGTGTCATGCTGTAGTGTGTTAGGGTAGTTAGGTGTATGTTCGACTCCCAGCCCTGCCAAGTGTGTGTGTGTGTGTGTGTGTGTGTGTGTGTGTGTGTGTGAGTGTGTGTGTTTCCAGCTGCATGACAACAGTACATTGCTTTGACAGTATTCACTCTCCATAACATCCGTGCGGCATCTTTGCCTCTGATGCTGCTGTCTGCAGGCTAGACGTGTGCCTATGTGATCCACTGATCACGGTAGCACGTTTTGTAACTGCGTAATGCTGTCGTGTGATACAGTGCTTACATTTATGTTCTGCTCCCAACCCTGCCACGTGTGTGTGTGTGTGTGTGTGTGTATATGTATCTATCTACATATATATATATATATATATATATATATATATATATATATATATATATATATATATATATATGTATATGTATATATATATATATATATATATATATGTATATGTATATATATATATATATATATATTGTGTATTGTATATAGATATGTATGTTGGGATTATCACTCTTGACTGTGCTGCATTGTCTGTACGTAAACACCTTGGATGTATGTACATCTGCTATGGCTCTGTGATAGTGCACATACTTTGTGCTGTAGTGATCGTGGGTTATACATGTGTAGTGACCGGTTATTGTGTTGCTGGGTATTACACGGGCATTGGAAACAATGTTAGTGCAGCACCTCTGAGTGGTCGTATGCAGATCTCGGAAACAGTCAGCAGTGGTTATTACATTGGAGTGTGAGTATGGCTCATACCCATCTGTAGTAACTGTCAAGTTTATGCACCCCAGGTTAACATTACAGACACACGTTTATCCACAGGTTGTGGTACAGATCCCAGGACTGTATGTGTAGACATTGACAGGTGCAGGACTGGGTTGTGTTGGATGCATGGAGGGGTGTCCATGGCCAGTAATGGGGATCTCTACAGCCTGGCAGGTACGGTCTGTGACTGTCCCACAACCTCCTGTATATGGCTGACACATGCTGTACCTGTGTATATGCAGACACACACACACTTACCACAAACAGCTACGGCTATCACATACACACACCCATTGCACCACCATTGGGCCATGCAATAACCATTGTCCGTCACACACACCTACGTGTACATTGGATGGCTCTAGGACAGCTCTGGACATGTTAACACCACACTCTGTGCATATGATGTCACCTGTGACACCACCTGTGATGTGTAACATTGATGCAGGATCTGAATAACCTGGTGCTGCTGCACACAGTGGCTTTATTCCACTGTATTGATGTTAGCATGCTATTAACACACAGTGTGTTACTTCCAGGTGTACTTCAGCAGGCATGATGCATTGCAGCTATGCCCATCACTGTAGCATAGTTTACAGCACTGTTACCTCTGTTGATGTAGTCTCCATCCATGTGCCATTTCACTGATGTGTGTAGTATTGGCAGCATGTGTGTCTGTGTGCAGTACATGTGTGATGTGTGTAGTACACATGTATACCTGCTTACAAATGCATACACAACATTACATGGGCTTCACCATTCGTACACTAGCTTACTCATTCTTCCACACGTGCACACGGGCTAACACGCGCATACTTACTCGGGCTTACTGGTGCACATGGGCGCAGACACACTGGTTTGCAGGTCACATCGGTGGTATCCATGGCATATGCCGTCAGTCTCCTGATGTTCCCTAGGATAGCTCATGACACACCTCTTCCACTGAGTACTGACAGCACACATGTGACACTGCTCCGGTGAGGTTACAGTGTTTTGTACATACACACTCCTGTTGTCACCTATCTTCTACTCTAATAGTCCCCTTAACCTACACTACACTGTAGAGGCTTGGCCCATATGGCATGACATGTTGTGATTCACTATCCTCAGCCTCACTTGCCTCACATTGCCTACAAATGCTTCGTTACATCTCTGACAGAGTGCTTCCATACAGAGGTACCAGTATGCAGTAGCCAGGTTGTCTCCGGCTTGCCATTCATCTGCATGGCGTACTAACATCTAACTAAATCTACATTTTGTATGTATATTATCCATATGTCTTGTGTTGAAGCGCTGCGCGTTCTCGTGGCGCTGCATATGTTTCCACACCAGGGATCGGGGGAGGACAACTACTGGTTCATTGATATCCAATGGACAAAGCCGCCACTGGCCTTGGACTTGGACATTGGCATGCTTCTTCGACTGTATTCATACTGTACTTGCAGCTGTCATTGCTCCGTTTAGCAACGTGCAAAATGTTAGTCGCATAACATCCGGGTACATTTCTGCACATAACTCTGCTCTTGCACGGACAGCTTACTGTTTCATGTATCGCATAATTACGTAGGGTTACCACATGTCCCACTTTGTGAGGGACAGTCCGTCTTTGGGCAGTTGTGTCCTGCAAAATATTGTGAGAAAATGGCAAATGTCCTGAGATTTTAGGACAAAATTATTTTCTATATTGTATGTAATAGTTGCATAAAACAGTTATTCTGTATCTGAAACACCTAAATGTTATACGAAACAGAATAAGGAACAAAAATGCTACAAGAATAAACTTTTATTCAGGCAAACAACTGAAGTTCTGTCCTTTGTACTGGCCATGGGTATGTTTTTCCCTGCAAAATCTGATGTTTGTAGCACAAATGTCCCACTTTGGCCATTTGGAAAGGTGGCAACCCTATAATTACATCATTTGCATAGCTTACACATACAAATGGGGTATGTTGCAAATCCCAGCATTGTCCGTGTAATGTTCGTGTTACGGGCAGTCTTGCACACCCCTGCGGGTGTTTGCTGAATAGCCTGGCAGTCATCTTTCCTTGCTGTACTCTCACTCTACTCATACATGCCGGAGGCTTCGTGTATCATGGCCTAGGCTTTGCTGTGTGCTATGTCTATCTGTGGTGTATGCATGGCTGTGGGTATGTCCCACTGTCATCATTGGTAAAGGTGACACCCTATAGGTACTTCCTGTAGACTGCTGTGTCATTTGACATGTCAGCACATACCTACGGATGAACTTCCTACTTCAGCGCTTTTCATACCTTCTGAGTTATCTTGCAGTCGATAATGCTGTTTCCTCAGACATGTATCTGTTTCAGATCATATCTATCAACCTCCTAGTGCAAAACATCTGTACAAAGCCTAACATGATGGGGGGGCAGATAGGGGCAGATTCTACATATTTCTCTTACAAACATAGATAGTTGACAGTATTATAGGTTTTGCATTAGTATGACCTTTCTGAGGGATTTGGGGTCTTAAACACATATGTTTATCATTATTTAATGATGTCAGTTCTCAGGTATTTGGCAGACAGGTACAGATTGTGAGAGGAACACACCACACATATGAGGCATACATCTGCACATTCGTACCATTGCGAGGTATGTTTCTGATACTGGACATCAATTTCCTTATGCCAATACACACAATACATGGTGCCATCACAGGCCAGTTACCATTACATTCCTATTGCAGGACACACCCACCCACTGGGTTATATTGCTCACACAGGCCAACAGGTGCTTATCCACACTAATTATTCCATCATGTACCTTATGTGTACGCCGGTATTTGCGCTTTCTGTCAGTGGCAGAGCTCACATACGAGTATGGGGGACTGGACACGGTATCGGTGACACTGCATGACACCCTGAGGGACACATGTCTTTTGAGTCTATTAACCTTTCACATTGACTTTCACAGACCATACGTTGTAATTCACATTTGTGGACAAACATGCTTATGACTTGTACATGTTTTGTCATTTGTCCTGACGTCTTTCTTCTCACCTGTCCACCTAGTATCACTAGTTCTGTACATTTCATTAGGATGGGTTACCTTCATACCTCTCACCTGTACACATTATGGGTATACGCCCTGGGGTTTGACCTATGATTCTGTTACATTTGTCATGATAATGTGCCTTTCTGGTAGATTGCTGGCAAGCCATGACGGACTGTGCGGTTAGGTAATCATGACTGACATTTCTATTTCATGATTACTAACTCTCATAACCTTCGTATTCCTGACTACGCAATTATTCTGTCAACGTTCTGACTTTGTCTGAGTTATATTTAATATAGTTCCTATTTGTCTGTCGTGTACTATGCCTTAGTCCAGCTGTCTTATTCTGACATTCTGGATGGTATGGTTACCATCTTGGTCGTACGCGTGTCCATCCATGTAATTTCCTACATGACACTGATATAGGTCCCTACGTCTTCCCCCAATGGTTTACACAATATCCAGTAGATGGGTTGCACCTTTTTGGAGAATGTAGGAGTGTGCTATACCCACATAGGTATATTGATCACTCCCATGGGGCGTATATAACAGATCTGTGCCAATCAACACCTTGGCCCAATTCTGCATACCCATGATTCCCATACCTGACACACCTCCACAGTACCCATTAGACATGTTTAATGTGAGCGATAATAAAGTGTGAGGACACTTCCGAGCACTCCCCACTCTGCGGATATCAGCTTGTACGCCATACATTCAATCGACTCATGTGTTATTACCCTTGCACCTGCTACTGTTGCATGTATACCTATATCGTAGTTGCAGGTGTGACTTCTTTTGCATCAATGATGGTTGGCACTTCATACAGGATCAATTTTTGGGGTCCTGCAAAGGACACCTATATTCATGTTTAACGTGTAGAACTTGCAGGCCCTGTCACACTGGTACTTTCCGGGCAATGGTTTGGAAACCACCGGTGTATTCTCCTTTCATGCATGTCTGTCTGTCTGTCTATCCATATTAGCTATACCGTGACCTATTTATGTACATGTGTTATATGTACAGGGACATATGTTTGTTGTGTATATATCTATTCATGTATCGTGTGTGTATAAATTTCTATATGTACATATATACATATGTCTGTACATTCCTCATCTCGTAATTTACTTTGGATTATGTCTGTGGATATATGTGTATATATATCTCCATATCATACCTTTCAACTGTACAGATTTCCGCTGCATGTACAGCTGTTTGCCTCTTATCTTTGGTCCTTTTTTCATAACTTTGTGTCTATCTGGCAAGTTAGTGGCATATCATTAAAGACTGATGTTGGTAAATAATGACAAACATTTCGGGTTACGACTTCATACCCTTCAGAGAATCCATGCTAGTGACACACCTGTTATTCTATCCACTTTCTATGTTTGTTAGGGCAATATCTGGGGATTGTCCCTATTTGTACCAGTTGTTGTCATGGCTTTGTCCGGTTTCATACTTTACGGATTTAACAGGTATGAGCCATGTACATAGAACGTGGGGAAAACACCATTCATTTTCTATTCTGTGAGCAGATTACACACGCGCAGGTGCACTTGCATATCCTTATTGTGGGTTACATGTGTTTCATAGATAATTGTGCTTCCATGAACTTTCATAATTCTGACTGTAACAGTTACATATCTGTATTCCAGTTTATGAACTACTGCGAAACACATGTTCACCTTTACATATTTAAATGTGTGTACTGCACAAACGCTTTCATTATACTTTCAAGTTATATGTGCAGTGGTCGTAGGTCAACCGGGACTGCATTCATGTTGGCCGGATACCGGAACCACTATTCTATTGGTGTTCTCCCTCATTGATATGCATACCCATAGTACTTAGCTACATCAACATACGCCTCACTGCTTCACCTATGACACAGGCATCCATTCTCCTGCTGGGAAGAAGGCGGTACTACATATTACACATTCCCTATTGCCTACTGCTGTGGACTCCGGCTGCGTTGTTAATCACTCCGAGGATATGCAGAACACCAAGGCATATAGTCCAGCTACATACAGGTCTTTGATTGTCAGGGTGTTCATGTAATGATTTGGGTTTAGACTTGTCCACCTGGTGAACGGAACTTCCCTGGCTGAGGTCAAATGTCAGACGAAGCATATGGACAGGGATTATCTCCCTATTTTCAAGTTTTACCTGTGTTTACAGACACAGGTGTTTGGGTACCTGTCAGCAGCTTATTCTGTTGGCGTTACATATTATGGGTGGGGTTGTTATAGTCCATACTCTACGGTGAGGGGTGTTCCCATTCACATTTGACTATTACCTGTATACAGTCATACGGGGATTATTATTTTTAGACATGAAGTGACTACAGGTATGCAGTTGTACATTACACAAGTGTGAAGGGCTGTTCCTGTAAATATGTACGGACCATACCTCTCAACCTGTTAGAGCACCGAACCTGTGCAAAACCTACACGATGGGCGGACAGTTAGGGACACATTTTAACGATTGCTCTTACAAGCTTAGAACGTTGTTAGAATGCTAGGTTTTGCATTAGCATGACTTTTCTGCAGGTTGTGACTACAGGTATGCAGTTGTACATTACACAAGTGTGAAGGGCTGTTCCTGTAAATATGTACGGACCATACCTCTCAACCTGTTAGAGCACCGAACCTGTGCAAAACCTACACGATGGGCGGACAATTAGGGACACATTTTAACGATTGCTCTTACAAGCTTAGAACGTTGTTAGAATGCTAGGTTTTGCATTAGCATGACTTTTCTGCAGGTTGTAGAGTCTTATACTCAGGATATTTCTCATTATTTAGTGATGTCAATCCTCAGCTATTTACCACACTGGTGTAGAATGTCAGAGGCACACACCAACACTATGGGGTGAACCTGTGGTCATTCTTAGGGTTGCCACCTTTTTGACTGCCCAAAGTGGGACATGTTCTGTAGAGATGTCAGATTTTCTAGGACAAAACATACCTACAGCCGTGCATAGTACTGAACTTTAACCTTTTTTGTACATATAATAGCTTATTCTAGTAACATTTGAATTGCTTATGCTACTTCACATATCATATTGAGGATTCATATATAAAATAACCATTTTATGCAACTATTAAAGTAAATTAGGAAATAAACTCTCAGGACATTTGCTATGTCTTGATTTTTTTCACAGGACACAACTGCCTACAGAGGGATTGTTACTCGCAAAGTGGGACAGGTGGTGACCCTAGTCATTCTGCGAATATCCGGACAGTTGAGTGGCATGGAATGGACCTCTGTAATATGCTGTTGTGTTCTGGCACGGCAGTAGCTCAGCATTAAAGACTGCAGTCGGAACGTGCTGACAGACAGTTGGGTTTCAGACTTCATACTCCAGACATTAATGCCAATGTGCAAACTGTTATTCTATCAAATTCTATGTTTCTAAGAGATATGTTTACAGATTGTCCCTGATTTTGGACCTTTGTTTCACTTATATTCACGGCTCTGTCCAGATATCTTGCTCACACAGGTTGACAGGTATGGTCAGTCACGACTGCACACAGTCAGTGTCCCTCACACTTGATCAGGGTTGACCTGTTTACGTAGTGTCTTCCTCATGCCATTTTCCACTTTGGAAATGTGTGCATTATATTCTCCCTCCTATTCGTGTCTGGACACGTGCGTCACAGGAAGGTATTTTATCCTGGGTGGTAGGTTATGCATGCCCACTTAGGGCTGGACAGTGTCATAGACCTCCACTGCATGTTCTGACTTGTGTCCAGATATCTACTGGATTGGACATCATGTCGTCATACCCATTCTACTATTTACACAAGTTGGTCATCCCATGAGGGATATCCCAAAAATTGGTCAAAACCAAAACAAGTTAGATAATGAAGATTTTTTGTGGCTGCACAAAAATGTGCAGGGGGTTTCACCTGCAGGGGATACATGGTTTGCAATCCTGACACTGCCTAGGGTGACAATACCTACTACATATGCATAGGGGTCACTGTGTGTAGCTGTTTCTGCAACAAACCAGTGGATCAAGTACGGCTGGATTTGGTGGACGTTCTGGTATGGTGGCAGGTTGTGTGTTGTGGAGGGTATGCTGGGTAGACTATTATGCATCCAGGTGTGTTGCGTTTGTTATGGCCAGTTCCATCAGGACCCATCTGTGGGTATGTGATGGTGCCGTATCTATACATTTGTCTCGCATATTTCCATATTCATATGTTTGTGGGATTGTGTTCTACACTATGGCCTGTCTGCTTGCCTTGCAGCTGTTTCTACATGAGGTTGTGTTTCTTTCCACTTCACCCGCTGCCCCCTCATACACCTCCGGTTCACCTTTTCTGCATACGACACAAGTATCGCCTTTGAGGAATTTACCATTAAACACACACCCCTCACACGCGAATTACTCACACCCCATAGAGCACTACTTTGGTTGTTGGCCCATGACACGGCCAGAGTTACACACCAACTGCCCTACATGTGTCGGGTACCTTTATGGTTGTGTGGACTACCCTGCCATGTTTGCTGTCCACATGCTATACCTCACGCACATAGGTACACGCCCTTACTTCACTTTCATTACTTGGTTGGTGTATCTGGGTACTACCCGTTTGACTGTGTCACATACACGTTCGGATTATACAGCTGCCTTCTGGATTTTGCCAGCCTGTTCTACTCATTGGTAGGATGGCACCTTTTCCTATGTCCAAGCTATTTCTTACACATGTCCGACTGTTGTTGGCATTGCCTCCCCACAATCAATGGTTGTGTTTCCACCTTTTCAATTGTCCACAGTGTGACATAGGATTACCACCTGTCCCACTTTGCAAGGGACAGTCCCTCTTTGAGCAGTTGTGTCCTGACATGTAATTGTCAACATGGCAAATGTCCTGAGATTTTAGGACAAACATATTTCTTATATTTTATGTGATAGTTGCATTAAACAGTTAATTCTGTATCTAAAATACCTGACTGTTATGAGAAACAGACTAAGCAACTAAAATGCTACAGGAATACGCTTTTCTGTAGGCAAAACAGTTATGTTCTGTCCTTTATACTGGCTGTGGGTATGTGTCGGCCTGTACAGTCTGATGTCTGTACCAAACATGTCCCACTTTGGCCATTTGTGAGGGTGGCAACCCTACTGTGACAGTTGCGGTGAACACAGCATATTTTACAGGCCGACACATACCCATGGTCAGTTCGGCAGATAGAACTTACAATTCTTGCCTATATCTAAGCTTATTCTTGTAGCATTTCGGTATCTTATTCTATTTGTTATGACTTTTATATATTATACGTCCAGTGAAATATGTTTAATGCAACTATTGCATGACGTCTACGGAGGAATTATGTCCTATATTCTCTGGACATTTGCCAGTTTTACATGTTTGTGTCAGGACACATCTGCCCACAGAGGGACTGTCGCTCGCAAAGTAGGACAGGTGGTAATATTGGTCGATGGTACGGATCATACTGTTCATTTCGGCCTACATGTGTCCGTGTTGTTACGGCTCATTTATATGCTCCTTCTGTTTCGTTTACATGCGTATGCTATTTCCTATCACATTTGGTATGTGAAATACGGACATACCTTTTGTATGTGACTATTACATGGCTTGTGGGATATGATACAGACATACCTATATCTACATTTCTCCTCGTGTATTTTGTTATGGACACATCTGCACAGCTATGTTCCCTCCCTCAAATTATGGGTCAGCTGGTGACCCTCTCCGTTGGACTGGACATACCTACTGGTGGCGTGCTAACATCTGATACATTTCACTTCCACATGGTATAGCTATCTATACTACATTGGACTACAGGCACACGGTTTTCCTGTCATTTGTTCATGGGTAGGGACCCGTTATTCCCTACCGTGCATTTCTGTTTGAGTCCTCATTTTCTGTTCGCATGGACTCTGCTTTGCATACATTTCAGTGTCCACGGACACTGATAGGTACGATTACTATTGCTGGCGGAATATAATATTCAGCAGTTTAGGTTGCTCCACGAAAGCCAACATTGACACGCCTCCCTGCGCAACTTCGATACGCCCCTTGCACTTGCACACGTTTCCTATGCACATGGCTGTGGCGGCTGCGCACCTTCATTAATATGCATATGGCGTGACTACTCCACATCTACGCCGCACGGCCGGCGCAAGCCTTATGCCGGCCTTGCGCCAAGCTTCATGAATCCGGGGGCAATTTTAAAAATGAGATCATCAATTGTTTAGCTGTTTAATTACTTTGGCTGCAATCTGATTGGATCATTGTGTTCATATGACTACTACTTAAATGTTACATTTTTAATGTTTTTTTATGTAGCATTAAAAATTTGTTTTTTACTCAAAAGCTTTGCCTATTCATTTTATTAAAGTCTTATCTTTAAGTGTTGAAGACATTCTGTCACTGTGTTATTTAATACTTTTTCCTCATCTATCTATTTATCATAATTTGTAACCATGAATATTCATTACATTTCTTTATTACATTAATATTTTTTCTCCTATATCATATATCTTTAAAATCTGCCACATTGCTTCATGGCTTACATTATCAAAGACTTTAGCTACATCACATGGTGTTAGTCTTCTTAATTTTATATCATTGTCATCTTTACTACTATTTTCACATAACTGACATTTCTTTCACCTCTCTTCCTTTCGGACCACCTCATGCAATGTTTTCCATCATTTTGTAGCATTTTCATAAATATGTTATAATGAGTATTCTCTAGTATTTTAAGCCTCCGATCATTGTCATCTTTACTACTATTTTCACATAATTGATATTTCTTTCACCTCTCGCCCTTTTGGACCACCTCATGCAATGTTTTCCATCATTTTGTAGCATTTTCATAAATATGTTATAGTGAGTATTCTCTAGTATTTTAGGCCTCCTATGTTTCTATCTTTTCTTTCACTCTTTTTCCATATAACATTGACCAAATTTTCTTCTGTAAAGACTTCCTTTATCCATTGTTAATATTTTAAGCAAACTTCTCTTTCATATTTATTAATTTCTTTATAATACTTATAACTATACCCTCCAATCCAAGTGCTAATTTATCTTTACCTTTGGTAAAATGTCCTTTCTCCATTCTCTTGTTGACTTAGTTCTTAAAATATTCTCTGCTACTTTATAAATATATTCTCTTTGGTGGTTGTCCTCCTAAATGTCTGCATTCAAAATCCTACACTGTCCTCATTTCTCAAATTCCCCTGTTTCTTCATCATTCCTCTCCACTTTGACTTAGAATCTCCTGCTTGTGTTATGTATATGAGCCTTTACATAGCTCTAAAGCATCCCTTCAAATCAGGTAATCCTAAACCACCTTGGTTTATAGGAAGAAATAAATTATTCCACTTAACTCTTGCTCTCTTTCTTCCCAAATAAATTAATTTGAAGTTTTTGTTACAAATAAAAATAAAAACACAGTTTGGATGAACTAAAAGAAAACTTGGTTTTATTAAACCACTAAAGTGCAAGATACGTGCTTTCACATAAAGTAAACTATTTTCAATAGCTGTTGATTTCTTCAGATCAACAATAATGGAGTAAGTCATAATGGTTCACAACTTCTCTGGTTGAAAAAAATACACCTAACCTGTATATAAAACTAAAGATACTAAGACATGTTCACAGATTATATCTTACTAGCCACATCTGTAGTCAAGAGGTTCCAGATTCCTAATTTTTGTATTCTCTTTTGTTTAATCTCTTCTCACATATCCTTCACTGCCGTATCATCTCTCTTATTAATCCATGCACCTAAATACTTCATCTTATGTCTCCATAAATGTATCTCCCTAAATGTAGGTGCTGCTTAACAAAATCAGGTGTTGATGCATAATTTGCTGCACAAGCCTTTGTTTTAACTTCAGTCATTTATTTCATATCCTGAAAAGACATGAAACTATTTCAAAATTTTCTAAAATACTGAAATGTGAAGTTATTTGAATACACATCTTTTCAACATTCCAGAAACCAGCTCTTTGTAGGAGTGCTTGTGTAAAACTGGTTAAATGCAGGGCGATGTTTTGTATTTTGTTCAATACTGCACATTGCACATGAGACTTGAAAATCAATTGCAAAGCATATTCTTTGCAACTCACATCTTTCTTTTCTCATTACTAGTACTGTTACAATGCAGCTCTCTTTTTCTCATCTTTGACTCCTATTTTGTTTTCTACATTTATTTTTCCTGAACAGATTTATACCAGAATCAAATGATTCATTAATAACTTGAGAATGTCATGGTCTTAGTTTTAAGTGTGATTTTTAATTAGTGCATTTGTTGAGTCATAGAAAATACTGGACCATGGGGCCATTTAAGCTTTGTCAGTACCTACTGCTAGACCTTACCTCATTTTTCAAGAAGCTATAGGCCAGTCATGTCAGTAGCGAACGTGTGAATATCCATACAGTGTAACTTCAGATTCCTTGAAGACTTGTGTCAGAGTGTTAGAACAGTGTGGTGTTTTAATAAAGGCACTACTTCAAACACTGGGGCCATGTACTCTTAGCATATATTGTTGTGTGTCTTTGAACTGGTTTTCTCTTAGCATCCTGCTACTTGTGCGATCATTTTCTGTACATGCAGAATATTGTGTCTGTTACTAATGCATCATGCAAATCAAGAAATTCAGTCTTTGGTTTGATTCTTCAGGTTAGTATTATAAAAAATACTTTTATTTAGTTTATTGTTTGTTAACTAGGGTACAGCACTGATCAAAGTGTACCATTTTCATTTTTAAACTCAGTCTAGAAAAGGTAGATTAGAAAGAACAGTATGCAAAGAAATACTATAAAGTACAACTACATGTCTGGTGTGATGGATGTCACAATGTAGGCAGAGTACTGCAAGTGACTGAATGCATACTCACATGTGATGTATTTTCACTTGGCTACATCTTGCATTTATCCAAAACTATGGCCACCAATTAGAGCACTGTAGGTGTGCAAAATAAACTGCCAAATGTGATCAACATAAATTGGAAGGGGATGAACAGCAGGAAATGGGAAACACAAGGGTCACCAAAAGATATGAAAGGTTTGTGGGAAGAATATTTTTTTTTCAGGGAAGAACCAGTTTTCTAAGATTTAATAAAAAGAAGGGAAGATGCAGAAGGTAGTGAGGAAAAGTTGTAGATGGTGATAGAAGGAGAAGGGCAGGCATCCGGGGCAGACAAAAAACATAGCAGACAAACCTAGACAGAGGGCTGTAGAGACGCATTCAAAGCAGAAGGGAAAGTGGTTGTATCCAGGCATACAAATGGTTGACAAGTAGCAGTGGGTAGGCTGGAACAATCAGCAAGGAATGTGAAAAACACAGGAAGGAAAGCATAAGGATGGTGATAGAGTGGAGCCCTAGCATGGCTGGATGGCAGGCTGGCCCAGAAAACAACAAAACCTGGCATCATTCACCTGAGTGGCTGATTGCCCCAAGGCAGCCCAATGGGCTAGGCCTGCTGGTCACAAAACTCCCCATGCCATGCCAAAAAATGATCCATATTGCTGATGTTTGCATCCACTTGTGGTGCACCATTGTAGCTACCAGCTGCTGCAGCTATTGCTCGGAAGCCAAGGCAGATTCCTCTAGTCCACATTATGAAGGGGAATGTTTGCCTCCCACCTCCTGAAAGAGGACATGGAGGGCACCAGTAACTTTTCTGGGTTACTTTCAGAAGTGCAGCCATTGTTTCTCTGCTGAGAGGCAGACCTGACAGTTGTTGATGTTCAAATACTAGAGGCATTGGTCAGCACAGCCCAAGATTGCCATAGCCTCACCTCCTCCTCTTCCCCTCATGGAGCTAGAGAAGGATGACTCAGTGGAAAAATGATCACACTCCTATAGGTAGTAAATACAGCCACACAGTAGACTAATACAGGCATAAACTGACCAATGCTAGGAGAGGTACTTTTGTCTATTGTGGCACCCAACCATATTCAACCACCACTCTTCTACCACTGAGAAACAAAGTATTAATGTAATAAGTTAAGTTAGTAAAACACAGTAGTAGATGGAAGAAGAATTCTTATAACACATTTCAAGGTCTCTCTCCTGTGCCCCTGTCTCCGAATGGATATGGATGGTACTGCCTTGAGTCACTGCAATGATGACAGCACAGCTCATCAGAATGGATAATGCCAGTAGCATCACTCCCCATCCCAGCAAGCTGAATAGACACCTACCTTCTGAAGTTGGCCATTATACCTGCTAAGTAGATTCTGCTTAAAGTTCCAGTATAGGAAAACAGGTGGAATCTGCTCTTCTTGTCACACCACATTGGAGATCTACATTACACAGTGCCTGAAGTAGGTATGGCTACTCACACAGGTTCACTCAATGTGCAAAACTGTCTGCATATGTACAGTTTCATGTGCATCGATCATGTGCAATGTAGGGCTGCACCATGGCACTACTGCATGCCCATGTTACTACACTGGTGTGCTATGGACATTCAAATGCTGCATACATGAACATTCTGGTGATGAAATTCATGGTCACAGTGCTATATGCAGATAGTACCAGCATGTTTAAGTAGCAATTGCAGAATGAAAACAGTTTACAGAGAGTGGTACTGCCTAACTTAATTAGCACTGGCACGATGCTCAATCAAAACAATTAATGAAGCTTTATCAAATTTATGTGAGATGTATTCTAGCATTTATTCAAGATTTCCAAAAGGGAAAGTTGACTCAAATGACTTTTGTCCCACAATATATTGTCATTTAATGCATTTTATTATTTAGAGTTACTTGGAACCATTGTCATTCTCTTTACTGAGCATAAAGAAGATGAGATTCAGAGGCAATTTCAACGTTCTGCTGTTAAGCTCCCTGACTGCTGCCTACTGTTGGAAATCACTGGCAATGCAGTTTCAGTGACTGATTTTTTTTCTTTTCTCTGCAATTATTTAACTGTGGAATTAAGTAATACGAGTACAGAAGATATTTTTTGTAGATTTGACAAGCTGCTGCTTTGATCACAATGTTTCATCTGGTTGAAACTGCAGTGATTGTTTAACTCTGGGTGGAAAGTGTATGCAGAAAGAGAGACTATAACCTCTTTGCAGCTTCCTCATGGCAAGAAATACAAGACTTCAAGACTCACCTGCAGGGAAACTATTAATTTCAGTAATCTTCCTGGTCTACTAGCTGCTGTTCTCAAATTCCCAGTGAGCACACCTGACTAACTAATCCTGCTCAACTGGATCTCCCACCCCTTTGCAGCTTCCTCATGGCAAGAAGTACAAAGACTTCAAGTCTCACCTGCAGGGAAACTATTAGTTTCAGTAATCTTCCTGGTGTACTAGGCAAGTTTATGTGTAGTGAAACACTTTAGTTCTTATTTGACTAGTGGCACGCTCACTAACTTAAACAAATATTGTTGGACTCCCCTCCCCCTTCCCCCCTGAACTTTCTCCCTCCGTTCCTCTTCTGTCTTTTTAGCAACTGTTAACACCAAGAGCTGTAAAACGCTACAGAACTAATAAGTAGCAAGTGTTAGGTTGCTATTACTTACTTACATAAGTTTCTTACCTTAAGGAACTGCCTACTCTTAACTGTTCCACTGTCTAGTGCACACATGGCAAACTGATTGTTTCTGCTGTGGTCTGGCAAGCTGCCTCAAAGTTTCTTCCTGCTCCATTTGCCCTTGCTTCACTTGGGCTCACTCTGCTCTCCAACCCTACCCCCATTCCCACACACCCCAAATCAATTACCTTTGTAACTAATGATTTTAACCCCACCCCAAACCTCAACTTGAAGTACTCCCTAACCAATCACAACCTGCCCCCTCTTAAAATAACCCTTCCCACCTCTTGACTCATTATATCTAACCTCTCCCGCCCTTGTTCACTGCTCTTATTCCCCACCTCTAGCTGACTATTACCATATTCCTTCCGTCTATCAAACATCTACCCCCTTCATATTCTCATCATCCTCCAATATGTTCCTCCCTCTGTTCTTAGCCTTCCTTCTTCTTCTTCTTCTTCTTCTTCTTCTTCTTCTTCTTCTTCTTCTTCTTCTTCTTCTTCTCCTAAGCAACCTCACTTCCTATCACATTCAGCTAAACCTACTCCCCTCTTGTCCCACCTCTTCTTATAACACAGTTGATACCAACAACCACTACACCTCTCCCTTTTCTCCCTCACTCTTCTCTTGTACCATATTCAATCTCCCCAGAATCAAACTGTCTCCAAAATTCCCCTCATTCCACAGAATTAAACAGAAATTTCACTCACCCTACCCCTATACATCACTTTTCTTCCCCCTACTAAACATCCTTAAACTCTCAGGTCATATTCATCCAAACCCTGGGATACACTCTAATTCATCAAGTCCTATCTATACATCACAAATACTTCAGCAGGTACCTAAACCTAGTCTCAAACATCTATATTTCTATTCAATCAACATCCATAGCATTCTTAACAAGATAACTGAATTCCACACTTGGATAGCCCAGTACTCCCACAACATAGTTAGTCTCTCTGAAACACGGCTCAAACTACATAATGTAGACAAAGAATCCCCCCCCCCCCCGGTTACAACATTCTGCACCTGGACAGAATGCACAAAATAAGATGGAGGTGTTGCCATTATGTAGTCCACCTGCTATGCATATCTTTCCCACTTAACTCTCCTCCCTCCTTTCACCCAGCTGAACTCATTATTACCCACTGCAAACTCAATAATCATAAAACTCTAACCATAGTCGCTATCTATATACCTCATGGAGAGAACATACCCCTCTCTTCCTAAAAGCTGCTGCTGACTCCATAGCATATCCTGTCTCCAGCCTCATAAACTGCTCCGTTAGTGAATCCACTGTTCTTGCCCTCTGGAAAAAGTTCCACACTATACCAATCCACAAAGCTGGAAATTCTGTTGAGCTCTCTAATTATCTACCTGTTGCCATACTCTCTCCCCTCTCCAAAATTCTTGAGCACTGTGTTTATAAACAAATCTCAGCTTATCTTGCTTGTGAAAACTTTATTACCCCTACTCAACCTGGCTTCTGCCCCCATCACAGCACCAATACTGCACTCATTTCCTTTACTAACTCCATCTCCCTAGAAACAATGATAAATGAGTGTCCTGCATCTTTTTAGATCTCTCCAAAGCCTTTGACACTGTCTCTCAGCCCATCCTCCTCTACAAACTCTCTCAACTCATCCTCTCCTCAGCAACTCTCTCCTGGTTCAGTAGCTACCTCACAGACAGACTGCAATCTGTAAAATGTCTCTCTGCTCTTTCTCCCTTTCTCACCATCAATGGGTGTCCCTCAAGGCTGTATTTTAGGCCCCCTCCTTTTTAACATTTTTACTAACCAACTTTACACATCTTGTGCTCAGTCTTCCCTCATACAGTATGCAGATGTCTCCACCATAATTTTTATCACTGACAGTCCCACTGACCTACTAACCCTGACACAAGCATCTTTCAGCCTCACTGAAACATGGCTTACTAACAGCCAACTCATATGAAACCCTAAAAAGACAAAACGTCTCTTTGTCCCAAAATGCCTTTACCATCTTAAATCCTCATTCACCATCTCTTTCCTCAACAACACTATGATCATAGCTGACTCACAAACTAAACTGCTTGGAGTAATAGTGGGCGACCAAGTAAAATTTGAACTTCATGTACTTAACTGCATCAAGAAACCCCCCCCAAAAGCTTGGTTTACTCTATAGAAACAAAAGGTTCCTCACACCCAACTCAAGGATCTCACTAGCCCGAGCTTACCTTCTCCCCAACCTCTTTTACAACTCTCAGATTTTAACCAACTTACAGTCTTCACTACTTTCCAAACTGAAACCACCTACAACAAAGTTGCTAGATTTGCAGCCAATCTTCCCTCAAGATCACACCACTGTCATGGTCTCCAGATATTCAGCTGGCTAGAGTTGTCTAACTAACTCTTATTTACCCAACTTCTCATTATCCATACTATTTTGAATAAGCCCTCCTCTTGCCCTAGCATTTCCTCACTTGTCTCCCTCTATAAGCCCCCCCCCCGATCCCTCAGAAGCTCTGACCAATATATCTTACAAATTCACAAACCTAAAAAATCTATTGGACAGAATCTCTACAGCTACTTCCCTGCTCTTGCATGGAACAATCTCCCCATGACCCTTAGAAACATTTCCTACATCCACAAATTCAAGAAAACTCTCAAAAGGTACCTTACTAGCACATGGATTTGCCTTTGTAATCATCCCACATGAACCCGCTTATTTCTCTGTCACTATCCTCTCTATTCCGCTCTTCCATACTACCATAACTCACTTAACTGCTCTGTATTGTACAATTACCCTCTGAAGATAACTCAATGTGCTATGTAAATTCATTCAAATGTTTCTTTGCTATGTTTTTTCTTCAATGTTATAATGCCTCTTACTATATTGTACTGTGGAGCTTTATGTACTGTACATTTGCTTAACTGTTTTGTTGTACATTTTTCACTGTATTTATCTTCAGTTTTGTAAATTTTCTTGCTTACTTGTACAGTGGAGCTTTTCTCCCCGGGCCTCCACTGAAAAAGGTCTTTTGCTCAGATGGACTTATCTCTGTTAATAAATGTCAAATAAATAAATAAATGAATAAATAAATAAATATAGTACCAGAAGGAAAACTCTTACTGTTCTGTATCATTCAAGCTTTTTTTTTGGTGTTTAAATAAGTTGTTTGAATTACCATATTTTTAAATATCAAAGTTTTTTTTTAAATTACAATATATTCCTTATTTGAATGAAGAACACAAAATATGGACTAAGTTTCTTCAAGCTTTGTAAATAGTAGTTCTTTGTTATGGGATCATAGGATCATAGGAAGTTACGAGGCTAATGGCCCAAGGGCCCTTACAAGCCTAGCCAAATTTTACCCTTGTTACCATGATCAGCACCTATTGACCCTGTCCAAGAGGGCCACATTTAAAACCCCCAGTGTGAATTTACAGTTACCCATCCAATCTTCTTTGAAGAGGGACAATGAGATGTTCTGGTCGATGTGTAGTGGGAGTCTATTCCAAATGTGTAGTAACCTCTGGGAGACAAATCCGTCCCTCCAGCAGGTTCTATTGATGTCACATACCAGGTTTAGGTCTTTAGAGTGAGTAACCCATGTGTCATTTGATTTGCGGAAGTGCAACATTTCCAATAAAGCGGTGTCAGAGATCACCTTATATGCAAGGCAGAGATCGCCTCTGAGTAGGCTGTATGAAACAGAATAAAGTGACAGTGATTTCAGTTGAGCAACATAGGACAGTGGCTGAAGACCTTGAATTTTCTTTGTGAGGAAGCTTTGTGGTCTCTCCAATTGCTGTAGGTGCTTTGAAAGGTACATGCTTAAAGGGGCATTGTACTCAAATATGGGTCTAATGAGTGAAGAGTACAGGGAGGTGATAACTTCACTTTTTTCTCAAGGCAATGCCCTTACTTATGAGGTGAGAGATATAAAATGCCCTTCTTACCACTCTGGAGACATAGTGATCAAAGGCAAGGTTACTGTCAACCCGAGTGCCCAGATCTCTTACCACTGAGTGCATACTGAGGGTATTGCCATTGATGTGGTAATTTGCAGAAACATCGCTTTTGCCAAAAGGGGTGATAATACATTTTTTTTGCATTGCATTTGAGGCTGTGACTTTGGCACCAATCATTTGTTTGCTTAAGATCATCTTGAAAGATGTTGACATCATCTGGAGATTCTATGACTGCACCCAGTTTGCAGTCATCAGCAAACTGTCAGCCACAGTCCCTTGGTTTTAGTTTGTACTTTGAAGTAATAGATTCCAAACAGTAAAGGTCCCAGGACTCATCCCCATGGAACACCACTGGTAAGGGGTCTGCTGTTGGTGGATTCCCCTATTTTACTAAATAAATAAATACAATTTTCACTGTATGGGTTCTATCAGAGAGCCAGTTTGCAACCCACCTTATGATATAAGGGTTGAGGTCTAGCTGGGAAAGTTTGTCAATGATGTCTGAGTGAGTGATAGTGTCAGATACCTTGGCCAGGTCTAGGTAGGCTGTATGCACACATTTCCTCTTGTCCAGGGCCCTTGCGACTGTCTCAAAGAAGTCCACCAGGTTTAACAAGCATGATCTCTCCTTGACAAATCCAAACTGGGTAGGATCTACTGTTTGGACATTATCTATATCTTTGTTGATAAGGTCCATGATGATTCTCTCCATGGCCTTGCAGATACTCTAGTCAGGCTAATAGGTCTGTAGCTCCCAGGGGTCAGTAGAAGCACCACATTTGTTTAGGGGGATAACGGTGGCTGTTTTGCATTCAGCTGAGATAAAGCTGCTGCTTAGACTGTGATTGAAAAGAGTAGCCAAAGGTGATGCTAATTCTTGTTTGAGCCCATACAGGACACAACCTGGGATGTTATCAGTCCCATTGATGCTGTGTTTTTGGCCTTAGAGAGGACATTTACAACCTGCTCTTTAGAGCTAAAAGTAGGAGACAGATGGTAGCGATGTCATGAAGTACGTGTGGCAGGGATGGGGGAGTGAAGTTTTCACCAATCCTGTTGGCTAGCAGGTTAACTATGTCCACTGGCTCAGAGTATGTGTTACCATTAACTACCAGCTCAGAACAAATCTGAGCCTTACCTTTTAGGTTATGGACGTAACTAAAGAATGCCTCATGGTTGTCCTTGGTTAAAGAAGCTAACTTGGATTTATAGTTTGCTTTGGAGGATTTTGCAACAAGTCTTATTTAGTTATTTAAGCTGAGGAGGGAGTGTCTCCATTTTAGAACCCACACCTTCTTACTCTTGGACAGCAGTTTCTTCCTTTTATTGTAAAACCTGTCAATGGTGGTAGGCCACCAGGCAGGTTTGCTTTTCCTTGAAGAACTTGTTTTGGTCCTAACAGGTACTGCCAAGTCAATGCAGTTATACAGGTGCTTGTATATGGCATTGATGTAGAGCTCAGCATGGTTCTGTCTGAGGGGAGTGGTGCAATGAAGCTATTTATACCATACTGTAAGAGGTTATAATCTGCTTTGGAGAAGTTTTTTAATCTAGTTGTTGCTAGGGGTGGGTTAGGTGTGATAGTTACCTCAAATGAGACTGATTTGTGATCAGATCTCACCAGGGATGAACTTACAGTGGGGGAGCTACAGTGGTCAACCATATTTGTGAGCACCAGATCCAGGATGTTGGTGCACCTGGGGGGTGTCAACCAGCTGGTCCAGGGAATTAGAGTTGATAAAGTTGAGGAACCTGTGGGCAGGTGAGTTTGAGCATGAGTAATTCACCCAGTCATTGCTAGGGTAGTTACAGTTGTCCAAAACTATTGTGTTAGGATATATCTTGATAGACTCGAGTTGATTCAAATAGGCAGAGTGGGTGTCCTGATTGATGGAGGGGGTTCTGTAGCTGGCAATGACTTGAATAGGTGTCCTATCAACAGTTAATTTCACCTGAAGTATTTCTAGGGTGTCATACTGTTGGACCAATCTGGATGTGTATTTATCCTTGATGAATATAGATACACCACTTCCTTTAGTTTTCATGTTTTCAGTTTGTGGTCTGAATGTGTAGAAGGAGGTATAACCTGGTATGGCTGGGGTGCTCTCCACAGCCTTGAACCAGGTCTCTGTGACTGCACAAATGTCTGTGTCTTTCAGGGTAAGGACTGCTTCCAGTGAGTGCAGTTTCATGTTAAGACTCTTAGCATTTAGCAACATGACCTTGAGGTTGTTTTTGGTTGGTATTTTTAGACTGGGATCTTGTCATTGTGACAATGCCTAAAAAAATGCACTATTGGCATGGCAAGAGCCTTAGTCACTAGCCAAAAATCTCAGGGGTGACAGATGAAGACCATCTCTGGCAAAGCATCGAGATCTGTCGATCATGTCATTCCAGGCTGACAGATATTGGATCCCCTTAGAATGACACCAAAAACTAAGCCAATTGTTGAAGTCAATCATTTGCTGTTTGTATTGGAGCATCATTCTAGGTGAAGCTAAAATGTTGCTTAAGGCTAAGGACATACCTGCCTGAGACACATAATCCGAGAGCTCAGTCATATGTCATATCTCTCTTCATGTAGTCCAGAGAGGTACATTCCAAGTTGTTCATACCAACATGGACTATGACAGAGTCATAATGGTACCTGTTGTTGGGAGACTTGAGTGCATGTGTGATATGGTGGATCCTAGCACCTGACAGACAGCTGATCATGACTTTCTCCTTATCCAGTCTGATGAGAGGGACATCTGTGTGTCTCACAATGGAGTCTCCTATGACTAATAAGTTAGGTTTAGTGTTTAGCTTTATGGGCTTGACAGGTGAGACACTGGTGCATGAGCTATTGTGTGTAGTGTGTTCTGCAGAAGAAGTATTATGTGTAGCATGCTTGTTTTTGTATTTGAGGGGTCTCAGTGTTTAGGTAAGTTTGTGGCAAGGACCTCCATGTTGTAAGTATGTGTGATGTGGGTTTGGGTGGAGAAGGTGGTGAAGTGTGCATGCTGACAACCCATTCAGTGTCAGATGTACTGACTGGTGTGTGATAGAGCATTGACTCAAGGTTTTTAATATAGTTGCATATTTCATATGTTGAGTTTGTGTGGACTAGAAGTAGAGGGTTGTCTCTGTACATGAGGCAGTTGCTACACTGCCTCAGGATGCCCATGCCGACCAAGCTGGCTGGAGAAACTGTGTGACATTTCTCGTTAATAGTGCTAGGTGAATTTATATGGTCAGAAACAGGAATATGGTGGGAAAGGGGTCATGCATAGGAATAACTAGTGGGTGACTTGTGTTAATACCTCAGAGGCTAGGCTTAATGCAACACTAGTAGGTAAAGCAGGGCCTCAGAAAATCTCTTAAGGCTGTTATTACAATGGGGTGCTTACACAGCTTCACTAGTACTGCCTCTTAGCCCAGAAATGTGCTAAAGATGAGGAATTACACTGTTGGTATACAGCTCTATGTAAGGGAAGAATTGTTGAAATTCTCTGTCCGGCTATGGTGCACAATTGAGTGGCAGTCCACAGTGCTGCACGATAAGCAAACAAGCATAAACCCACTCAAGGGTAGGGGTTGAATACCAGAAGGTTAAAACCTAAAACAACTTTTAAAAAAGCTGAAAAGAACCAATGAGGTGCTTACTCCAAACCCTAGACCAGTTGACCTTTAGCAGCCAGGGACCAGTCAGCACAATCCTCTCACTAGAGTGCAGAAGGACCCTTTCTTAGAACAAACAACCAACCAGGCTCAGAAACAGCACCCTGAGTGTGGACTATGCTACAGCTACTAGCTACACTATTTTAGGCAGAAAATGCTACAGAAATGTTTACCACAGCAGAAAAACAGGAGTGAGACACTAAATAAAAGTTAAAAAAAAAAATGAGCAGGGAGACTCTAGAGAATGTTGTTAACTGCAAACAAATAATTTCTATGATATACTACTTGGCAGAAAAATCAGTACAAATGAACAGATACATAACAAATGGAGAAAAATTCCAATGAATACCTTTCAAACAGTGAAAATGGCTAAAAAAATGCTTTACAAATAGTAAAACAGTAACTAAAATAATTTAACAGGCCCAGTAAGGCAGACAATTGTAGTACAACAGTGCAGTTTGATTATAGTAATAAAATACAGTAAAAAAGTTGGCAAAAAAACAATAAAACATGCAATAAATGGTAAGAATAAGCAATACATAGTAAAAATAAGCAAGAAAACAAGCAATGTATGTTTTTAGAAAGCTCAGAAGCCTCTAGTCATCTGAAATCTCAGCACAAAGTTGTGGCTGTGCCCCTCCTCCATTCAGCTCACTATTAACAAGCAGAATCCTACTCAAGGATGGGTAGGGTTACCACCTGTCCCACTTTGCGAGGGACAGTCCCTCTTTGGGCAGTTGTGTCCTGCTAAAAAAGTGTAAAAATGGGAATTGTCCTGAGATTTTAGGACAAAATTATTTCCTATATTTTATGCAATAGTTGCATAAAACAGTTATTCTGTATCTGAAACACCTAAATGTTATAAGAAACAGAATAAGCAACTAAAATGCTACAAGAATAACCTTTTATTTAGGCAAAAAAGGGAAGTTCTGTCCTTTGTACTGATCGTGGGTATGTTTTGGCCTGCAAAATCTGATGTTTGTACCAAAAATGCCCCACTTTGGGCATTTAAAAAGGTGGCAACCCTGAGGGTGGGGGTTAAATACCAGAAGGTTAAATCCTAGAGCAACTTTTAAAAAAAAGCTCAAAAGAACCAATGAGGTGCTTACTCCAAGCACTAGACCAGCCAGCCTTTACCAGATAGGGACCAATCATTACAGTCCTCTCACTAGAATGCAGAAGGGCCCTTTCTAATCCAAGATGGCCTGGAAAATGTGCTCAAAACAAACAGCTACTGCAAACAAATAACCAGGCCCAGAAACAGCAACCCTGAGTGTGGACTATGCTACAGCTACTAGCTACACTATTTTAGGCAGAAAACACTGCAGAAATGTTTATCACAGCAGAAAAACATCAGTGAGACACTAAATAAAGTTTTAAACAAAAAAGGAGCAAGGAGACTCTAGAGAATGATTTTAAATGCAAACAAATCAGTTGCATGATACACTCCTTGGCAGGAAAATCAGAACAAAAAGATGCTTAAGAAATGGAGAAAATTGTCATTTAATACATTTTAAACAGTGAAAATGGCTAAAAAAGCTTCACAAACAGTGAAAACAGTAACAAAAATGATTTAAGAGACCTAGTAAGGCAGAAAATTGCAGTGCAACAGTGCAGTTTGTTTATAGTAATAAAATACAGTAAAAAGTTGGCAGCAGACAATAAAAAGTACAATAAATGGTAAGAATAAGCAATAAATAGTAAAAATAAACAAGAAAACAGGCAACTTATGTTTTTTTAGGATGCTCAGAAGCCTGTAGTTACCTGAACTCTCAGCACAAAGTTGTGGCTGTGCCCCTCCTCTTTTCAGCTCAGTATGAACAAGCAGAAACCCACCCTATCCAAGTATCCAGTTAAAAGACTGACACAAGTGGTACTGATTTCTTAGAAGTAAATTTCTTTAATGGAAAGCATTAATTGGAATCACACTTCTTTAGAAATGAATTGTCAGCTACATTCTTATATATAACAGTGCACATTCTTTTCATGTAAATAAAATCATTCCTAGGAGCGTGGTGTTCGAGATGGATCATAATACTTCTGACACTTCTAATGCCACTAGTGAATATGGTAATATAAAATTAAGGTTTTTAGACAGCACCTTGAAAGCTTAGTACAGATTTCTCTAAGATAATTCTCAGTTGATCAATGTTGAGAATTACACAGATTGTAAGGTGGTAGCTATAGGATCTTATGTAACAAGGAGCCAAGTTATATTTGTGTTAATTTACTCAACAGCCAATAAAGCAGTTTGGGACTGTGGTCTGAATCAATAGCCCTTTGCTTATGTCCAGTTCTTGGAAGGCCACTGTGGTTGGTGATTGCTTCTGGCTTGCATACAGCTTCCTGTTCATCTGACATGACTCATAATTGCTATATGGTAGCCTGAATGCATCAATAATTATTCCGAATTATATGTTGTTTTTTATTTTTTTCAGGATTTTGGATATTTTCAGTTTGATTAATTTCAATCTATTGGCTAATGTATAAAACTTGCAGGAGTTAGCATTGTAGAAAATCTTTCAACTTTTTTGCTATTGATATTTAAAAATTCTTCCTATTTTGGTCATCTTAACTATAACTTTGCATAATCACACCTTTGTCTTTCTAGAAAAATAAACACTTGTTTTCTAATTGTGTCTAATTCCTTCATTTTTTTATCATGAGTATTTTACTATACAATGTGTATTCTATTAAAAGTTGTCATTGTCATGAAAAGTGAATTACTTTTGCTTTTCTTTGATACCATTCTTTTTATTACAATTTATGTTTAGTATAATCTTCAGGGTGGTGTGTTCTTTTGGTGGTCAAGATATGCTCTTGAAAATATCAACTACTGAACAAAATTCATTTGATATAAACATTTTATTTATGCTCAAAATATACCAATTATTAATTGATATGGTAGCCAAGAAGAGCTGGCTTTATTTGCAGATGATGATATTTTGTACCTGATAAAACCAGAAATTGGCATTTTAGTGTTGTGGAACCTTCTGAGACAGTTTTAAGTCTTTTTGGGATACAAAATTAATGAAGATAAAGACAATAGCTGTAAACTCTCTACCCACATACAAATTGGTTCAGCAATACCCATATTTATGAGGAAAAGATAACATGGAGCGTTCAGGAGCATGCATTAAGAAGGAGTCTGTTATGGCAGCTAAGGATATGTGGGAAGAGGCTAAACAAAAGATAATACAAAACTGTAAAATTGGAGGCTCTATTCTATGAATATGGATACCAAGATACAAGTGGTGACAATGTTTTCATTCCTTTAGTTTTATACACAGTTGAGGCATATTTTATTAACCAGAGGAGAAGTTGTGGATAGCAATTAATAAAGAGTTGAAGGATTTTATCTGGGAGGAGACGATGGCAAGAATCAAGTGGGGAAAGCTGATCCTTCAATAGAACAAGGTAGTTTGGGATTACCTGATTTAAACACATTTAAGGTTCCTATACATAGTACAAGTAGAAAGCCACAATTCAAAGTGGAAAGACATGATGATGAAACTGTGGGGAAGCTCAAGAAACAAGGCAAGACTTGTATTCCGGATGCAGATCCTTAAGGAGAATAACAATAACCATACATAATTTTATATTCATAAAATAGCAGAAAGTATTCTAAGAATTAAGCCAACATGGGACTGGAGAAAGGAGATTCTGCCAATAGGGATGACTGCAATTAGGGATGCAGACAATAGGCAAGAGGGGCCTAGAATTTATTGGAGAAAACTGGCCAAGGGACCAATGTATTGGAAGCAAATAATAATAATAGGGAAAGACAGGTAATAGAATGGGAAGAGGGCAAGAGTTCACTTGGACTGCAGGTTAGAGATTGTGTTTTCCTATCAAGGACTGATATCAGAGTATAGGCAAAGATAAAGGAATAGGGGAATCCTAAGTGAAAGATTAGAACTGGTAGAGTTTATAGTATAATCCTGAACAGAAGCTGCTGTTAAAAAGGGCATAATTAATAGGGTATATATATATATATATATATATATATATATATATATATATATATATATTGCTTGATAACTATAGGAATTGATCAGAGCAGGTTAGAAAGGATTGGGAAGAAAGACTGGATAAGCAATGAACAAATAATTAATTTGAGGATATACGTATGGCTCCCAAATATGCAACACATTATAGAATATTTAGGATCTTTGCTTAGAAGTGTTTGCATAGGTATTTTTATTCCCCAAGCAGACTGCAAACAGTGTTTCCTCTGATTGCAAATGTTAGAAGTATGGTGTGGAAGAAAGAGTTAATTGTGAACATATTTTGGGAGTGTAATGAGTTGGTAGACTTTAAAAATTCCCTGCAGACTACTCTGTCAGAAATAGTGGGTGAGCAAATTGGTATAACTAAAAAAATGATTTTTTGACCCGTGACACAGAATTAGAATTGCCTACACATACTGCAGCCTTGCTGAATTTAATTCTGATGACTGCCAAAAAAGCAATTACTAGAAAATGGAAATCAAACTGTAATTCAAAAGTAGTGAATGTAGTAACAGAGAGAAAAGAACTGCAGGTGGGATCTTTAAAAAGGGTAGGAGCAAATTACATAGAAAAAATTAAAATTGTGAGAACAATACATGCAGGATAAGGTTTTGGAGGAGGAATGAGGTTTAGCGGAAGGCAGAAACTGAATGGGCTGTATAATGGTTGACAATGACTAATGAAGTTTATGCTTATTAGACAAAAGCACTAAATATGTGTAAAATAAACTTCATTTTAGTTATAAGCTTATTATCCTTTCAAGTTTGTGCACTGGATTTTTATTGTTCATTATTCAGTGATATTCATTAAAGGATTCAGTATTTCATGTAAAACTTATATCATCAGCATTTTTATAGTCCAATATTTTGTTTTGTATCAAATTTTGTATTTTGCCAAATATTAAAAACTTTTCACATTCAAAGAATCATACAAGATTTATTAAAACACAAATATGAAATATAACAATGCTGAGGAAGAATGTACATGACTAAGAAAAAGGCAAAACATTGGCAACAAAGGAAAACACTTTGCAGAAGAAACTAGTTGATCAATGATCAAAGGAAACTGAAAGCAAAATTCAATAGATTACACAAGAAAAAAAAATCAAAACCTCATCTCCCCACATTTCCCTCACAACCAGTATTGCAGATTCATTAAGACATCAGGAAAACAAAGGTATTGCATCTGTCAATCATAAAAATGGTCCTCATAAAAAAGTTTAGTATCTGTCAAAGGTAGTAAATGAGGCAAAGAGTATAATTGCATAACAACCTTCCATAAATGTAAAGAAATGTGCCATTGGGACGTGTAACTCGGCCTTTGTATCTGCACAACCAGGCCAAGGACAGTGATAAGTTAAAAAATAAACATAAAAAATAATATAAATATACAAAACATTTTGCCTTGATCCAAAACTGGTCTAATATATGTTTTATACACAAATTGTGTGGCATGCTTCATCCCTTGTTGAAAGATTTTTTAATAGAAACCCATTTGCTTCCTTGCTCTAGTACTAATAGGCATGGGTGCAAAAAGATATGTTTGATGATATCAAAATGCCAAAATCTTTATATTATGTTGTACTAATAAGTACACAGAATTTCTTATTTAATGTTTACCAAAATATATAATGTTACACTTTTCTAGCCTAAACTTTAGTCCTGTCACTTCTGCCTAGTTCCCCAATAATTTCATATGGGCATTTAGGTAATCAATATCATTATTGTTCTGTATAATCAGATTTTAAACTCATCAGCATATTTATGTACACAAAATTCCAATTTCTTGGAATTATAGAACAAAAAACTACATTAAAAAGTATAAGGCCAAGACCAGACCCCTGAAGGACCTCAAATGTAACTGATAAATCAGACTGGGTATTCGGCATGTTAACAAATTGCTCTCTGTTGGATAACCATGACATAATCCACCTAATAAAATAACAGTTTACCACCAATTTGATTAGACATTTATTAATTACAGAATATGGAAGATAATCAAATGCTTTCACAAGATCCAAATATGACTCTATGAGACGATCCTTAATCTAAAGCCATTGTAATCTGATCATAAAAGCTTTTTTTCAGCTCTATGATTGTGATTAAATTACTCAAGATAGAGCTGCCTTTTATAAATTCATGTATTTTCATGTTGAGTATAGATATGCTAGTACTGGTCTTGCCCATACATTCTGTTAAACATCTTTCATGACATTTACCCAATATAGGTGTTACATGTATTGATCTGTAATTTACTAGATCTCATTTTTTTGTGAAGTGGTAAGAGAGTTTCCAAGACTTTGGAATGATTCTACACACTTCTAATTAATTAAAAAATTATGTACAATATTGGAGTAATTTCTATTTTTAATCTTTAGTAGCAATATACCATCAGGTGCCACTGAAGTTTTGATAATTTTGTTCAAGTTATCTTCAACCATGTCCATATTAATTATCAGACAATCCTCTTCTGTTAGAGTATATAACTTGGCAGAATGATATTTCAATGAATTTCCTTCATTACAATAAGTAATGAAGAATTTGTTAAATTTGGTATCTGAGATAATATATTGCAGCATCATTAATTCTTATAGGGTTAATGGATGAACTTTTATTAATTAAATTAATATATTTATAAAGAGATTTCTTATTTAATGAATGGTTTCATACTTCAATTTCTAATGTTTTTTCTGTAATCTGATTTTAGCCTCAGTTCCCTGCACAAGTTATTTTTTTCTCTTTATTGAATATTGGAAATTTTAACTATCTTATATTTCATTTTTCTTTCTGTAATTCTTTCATACATCTTTATTCCACCAAATGAGTAGTGATGATCTTCCTGTTGACTCTACACTAGTGTGTAATATATTTTCAAAGACTGTATATCCTTAAACTGATGTACAGGAAGGAAATAGTATCTTACAGCCATAATTAACAGTTGATTTTGTTAATTTTGTATAGTTTTTGAAACCATAATTATGTTTCAATTGTCTTTTATTAATAGTAAATTTTAACTACAATATTCTTGAATTATGATCGAATAATCCAAGTGTTGTTACTACTGCTAGATTATAGATTTTATCAGGAATATTATGTCTAATATATTATTCCCTGTAGTATTTTCTGTAAGAGGTTGTCATTCCATGTTACGTGAACAATTTTTCAGTTTTGTTTTTGCTTTTATTAGAATTGACCAAAATAGTTGAAATCCCCAAATGAGTCAGTCTTTATATGTGTCCAAATGTAATAAATCAATTTTTTGAGCTTTCCATTATGGAAACACAATAGCATAGTTCTAGTTGAACTACGTAACTATTATTGGGCAATGACACATTTTGTTTATCAACCTGTTTAATCAAGTACAAGTGATTGCATTGTGTATCTGTAAAGTAACCCCCACCTCTAGAGTTGCCTTAAACATTCATATTTGACAGTCTTTTATTTGGTCACTAGATGTATTCCAGGAGTCTACCATTACAATTATTTTGTAGTTTTTCTTAAATACTATTCCAATAAGTTCATCAGACTTATTACCTAGGCTTTGAATGTTACAAAAATAATATTTCAAAGTTCAATCAAATCTATTATGTTTGTAGCTTGACAATATAGTCCCTTTTTCCTAAAATAAACTATTCAGAATTTTTTCCCAAAATATGTGACATTCTTTGAGTGTAGATGCAATGTCATCATCATCTTCTTTCAGCTGTTTCAGTTAGGGGTCGCCACAGCGGATCATCTGTTTCCATTTCTTCCTGTCCTCTGCATCATGCTCTTTCACACCAACCACAAACGAAAAACGAACAATCCGAACTGGCTGAATGAAAGTTTATTAAATCCAAATTCAAGGTATTAACAATGATACCCAAAGTAATAAAGAGACCTCACAATGCAGAAAAAACGGTTGTGGTAAGCTCTTTCATTTGGCTATGCCGAACTTTTTCAAACAAAGTATCGTCATTTCCTGCTGTTAAAATAGTATGATTACAATGATGCAATACATTGTTGCTTCCGTTCAGAAATTTTTAAAGAAATATAATACATTATAATAAATATTCCATTTAAAATCCTATAAAGTACCCCTAAAAAATGCCCAACCTTAAAAACACAAAACCAGACAATTCATGATGAATGAATGCAAAGAGTTATTGAAGCAGAACACAAAACCCTAACGTATTAGGAATGTAACCCTCTAAATGTGTTTGTAACCAGCGCGTGTTACGAACACTTGAATTCTTACCATTTAAGTTATATAAGTCCCCTTGGTCCGATATAATATAGTTATTCCATTTCATTCTAAATTCTTTCACATAATCAACCACTGGGAAACAGGGAATCATTATCACTTAAAAAGTATGTAAAATAACAAATATTTTAAAGGTTATAATTTTTTTTAATGCATATACCTAATAAATAAGTGATTAAATAATGAAATAAATAAATAAATGATTAGATCTATATGTGTGCCATACCATTTTGAGATGATTGTCACGTTTATGTGTGTGTATACAAAAAGTTCATCCGCTGGCATTGAATCGTGGACTGTACAAAAAATAAAGTGATATGCACAAATTAAAGTGCTGCATGCATTGTCAGCTATAAAGAGTTAAAAATTGTAAACTCTACATTAAATACATAAGTAAATAAATAAATAAATAACTGTTGAATACATTCAATATACTATAAAGTTTAAAATTCATGTTAATGGTTTATTTATTAGTCTATAACTGTAAATTGTTATGAATATGTTAGCGTGATAATGTATGTAAATGTATATAGTAATCGTGAAAAAAATCTAAACCATGTAATGTATAATCTAGTATTGTTTAAAATACAAAACATAAGTATATGAAATATGTATGTGTAAGTAATATAAAAAAGGATTAAATAAAATAAACTATAAATAAGTAAGGAAGATGTATGAATCATGTGCAACTATGAAATAAATAGAATAAATGGAATAAATAATTTATCTCTCTAAAGTTTTGAGTCTTAAAATGCTGCCAATGGAAATAGCATTGTTTAATCCTTGCAAATTATGGGCATTAAGTCCAATTTGCCATTGCAATTCCATTTTTTCTAATAAAGATTGCCACCTACCAACCACCTTCATGTCCTCTCTCACCACATCCATAAACCTTATCTTAGGCCTTCCTCTTTTCCTCTTACCTGGCAGCTCCATCTTTAGCATCCTTTTCCCAATATACCCAGCATCCCTCCTCAGCACATGTCCAAACCAACGCAATCTCACCTCTCTTGCTTTGTCTCCAAACTGTCCAACCTGAGCTGACCCTCTAATATACTGATTCCTAATCCTGTCCATCCGAGTCACACCCAGTGCAAATTTTAACATCTTTAACTCTGCCACATCCAGCTCTGACTCCTGCCTTTTCGTCAATGCTACCGTCTCCAACCCATATAACATAGCTGGTCTCACTACCCTCTTGTAGACCTTCCCTTTCACTCTTACTGGTACCCGTCTGTCACAAATCACTCCTGACACTCTTCTCCACCCATTCCACCCTGCCTGTACTTTCTCCTTCACCTCTCTTCCACACTCACCATTACCCTGAACTGTTGATCCCAAGTACTTAAACTCATTCACCTTTACCAACTCTACTCCCTGCATCCTCACCATTCCTCTACCCTCCCTCTCATTTACACACATATATTCTGTTTTAGCCCTGCTGACCTTTATTTCTCCAACAACACTCTCAGAGAAAATATTGCATCTGTAGTGCTCTTTCCTGGCATGAAACCATACTGCTGATCACTAATCTTCACCTCCCTTCTTAACCTAGCTTCCACTACTCTTTCCCATAACTTCAAGCTGTGACTGATCAATTTTATCCCTCTGTAGTTACTGCAGCTCTGCACATCACCCTTATTCTTAAAGATAGGTACCAACACACTTTTTCTCCACTCCTCAGGCATCATCTGTCTTTTCAAAATTTCATTAAACAATCTGGTTAAAAATTCCACTGCCATTTCTCCTAAGCACATCCATGCTTCCACTGGTATGTCATCTGGGCCAACAGCCTTTCCATTCTTCATCCTCTTCATAGCTGTCCTTACTTCCTCCTTGCTAATCTGCTTCACTTCCTGATTCACTATCCCCACATCATCCAACCTTCTCTCTCTCTCTCATTCTCTTCATTCATCAGCCCTTCAAAGTACTCTTTCCATCTACTCAACACACTCTCCTCACTTGTGAGTATGTTTCCCACACTGTCCTTTATCACCCTTACCTGCTGCACATCTTTCCCAGCTCTGTCCCTCTGTCTAGCCAATCAGTACAGGTCCTTTTCTCCCTCTTTAGTGTCCAGTCTCTCATACAACTCTCCATATGCCGTATTCTTAGCCTTCTCCACCTATCTCTTTGCCATGCGCCTCATCTCCTCATACTCATGTCTACTTTCTTCATCTCTTTGACAATCCCACTTCTTCTTCGCCAGCCTCTTCCTCTGTATACTCTCCTGTACTTCCTCATTCCACCACCATGTCTCCTTGTCCTCCTTCCTCTGTCCAGATGTCACACCAAACACCTTCCTAGCAGTAGATGCATTTTATCCTTAGAAAATGTTTTAAAAGCATAAATTCTTCTTGGTAACTAAGTTGACCACAAAATTAGAATGTCTGTTGCAAATAGTTTGGATTCCAGTGGTATTAAAGATATAATAACTAATAATTGGAATCTTTTTAGAGGTGTTCCTGACATTAATGATTTCATTGGAAACAAACTTTTTTTTACAAGAAAAAGGGCAAAAAGTTTTAAGAATTTTTTTCAAGAAAAATTAAATTTACCTATGGTCAGAAACAAAAAGAGGGGAATGATAAAATGTTACAACTGTAATATGTGCAATTTCTTGTATACTGTAGAAACTCAGTTGTTAATCAACAATATGAAAATTTTCATTAACAAAACTTTCTCTTGTAAGTCCAGTTTTGTGGTTTATTTCGTTTTTTGTACAGCTTGCAAATATTATTACATAGGAAGGACTACATGTGAATTAAACAATAGAATTTATTAGAATAAATATGCCATTTCTATAGGGGATGAAAAGAATGCATTAGCTAACCACTTCAAATATGGAAGTTGTAAGGTTGATTTAAAATTTTCTAGTTTTAAATGCTTTAAAAAATGTGGAATTATGCTTCAACCTTAAAGATAAGCTTGGATGGCTAGAATATAAATAAAATTAAATGCCTGCCATTTTACAGGCTTGAACAACAGGGAAGAGTTTATTATGTTTTTAAAACAGAAAGGGTTAAAACATTGAGTAAGTTTGTCATGTGATTTATTAATGGCTATTTAAATGCTTTGTAATTTTATTCACTTTGGTCTGAAGAAGTCTTTTTTAAGATGGAAACACTTACTGAAGTTTTGTATTATTAAAAGTGGATTTTTCTTCACTGGTTTTATTTTCTTTTTCAACCAGTTATTAAACTTATGGGCTTTAGTGTACATCTACTCTGTTCATTTAGTTACGGGAATAATCTCACTTAATACTTGTTCAATTTTAGATTTTTTCTGAGTGTTCAACAATTTCTAAGATGGCATTCTTTATATCATTTAAAGGTGTACCTCTCAAGTCATTTGTTCCAGCTCAAATTATAAACAATACATATATTTTGGTGCATCAATTATTTTTAAATTAAACAAAGCAGATGCTATAATGATATTTTTATTTTTACTAATGAGTTGTCTTAAGTGCCCTGATATTAAGATTTCATGTATAATTTTTTCTATAGAATTGATATTGTTAATTATTGACAATTTTCTGTGCTTTTCTACCATCTTTTAATTCTTCCTTATAGCAAAATGTGCAGGAAAAACAGCCAAGCTAGAGTTTTCACTGTGTGATGCCTTAAACGTACTGTAATGGAGTCCCATGGGATATATGCAAATGACCCCCTAAGGATAAGTGTTGATGATGTTAATCAGCTTTTGAATATCCATGACTTTTTACTTTTCAAGCCTTTACTGATACATTCAGGTCAATAAAGCCAAACCCAGTGGGCCTCCATTACAGAAGGATTAAGGTATCACACAGTGAAAACTCTAGGTTGGCTGGGCTTTTCTTGCAGTTTTTACTGAAAACTTTGTCGATGTGATATTTTTACCCTTTGGTTTAGATGTTAATTCTTGCTTATAAGTCTTTTTGTTTCATTTAATAACTGATGCTTTTGCTTATATTTCATATTATTTTCCTTTTGGCAAATGTTGCTATCAAAGTGTGAAATATTTTGTTGCACTAATTCTGAGTTTGCAAGATTTATATCTTTATCTTGAGTAACTGCACTCATTTGTTTTTCAGTGTTGTTTATATTACACAAATAGCAAACAAATAAATTCAAACCAGCCCAGAAGTTGAAAATGTTGAAACACAGGTGCCCTGTAGGAAGGTAGCTGGAATAAAGAAGCTGAACCACGACAAAGTAAAATCTTCTTTTTTAATACCAAATGGTGAGCGTTTTCACAATGGTAACCATTGCTTCATCAGACAGTTAGTTCAAACAGCAACAGCACTTAAATACTTTAATTCATTACTAAAACAACCAATCCTACCACTCTTAAATCAGCACTCAGCAATCAATTAATTACCATGGTTACGTTTTGCCCTTAGTTAATTGTTGGAGCCAGAAATACCCTGTTTAAAAACCACATGCACAAAATGTAAAGACAAGAACATGTGGATAGATATAAATAAAATACATAAAAAGTCAATGAATAAATGCATATACTCATGTTCCCCATTTAGTAACTACTTGTGCATACATATAAGCATAAATATATATATAAAAATATATATAAAAGTATAAGCAGTACACACTCAACAATTTAATACATATATTCTGCCTAATAAATGCATATGTTGTCCATACATCTCAACAAATGCTTGTTTTTAATGATATCTATGCTAGAAGCAGCTCAAGAAATACTGTCATATTGATCCAAAACCCTGCATGCACACATTTGCATTGGGTTTGACGAGGGTGGACTGGATTAGGAATGAATATATTAGAGGGTCATCCCAGATTGGACAGTTTGGAGACAAAGCCAGAAAGGTGAAATTACATTGGTTTGGACATGTGCTGAGGAGGGATGCTTGGTATATTGGGAAAAGGACTCTAAGGATGAAGCTACCAGGTAAGAGGAAAAGAGGAAGGCCTAAGTTAAGGTTTATGGATGTGGTGAGAGACGACATGCAGGTGGTTATGTGATAGAGAAAGATGCAGAGGACAGGAAGAAATGGAAACAGATGATCCACTGTGGTGACCCCTAATAGGAACAGCCAAAAGAAAAGAAGAAGAAGACAAAAACAATGTCCCTGTTTTTGTGTACTCTTTATAAAGCTGTGTAGCTCCCACTGTATTTCATTGTAGAAGTCCTAGTTTGTAGTTTTTCATTAGACTACAAGCTGGAGCTGTTTCAGGGTATGAAAGACAAATTTCAAAAGTGAAAGAGGAGTCTGAGATACTAGCTGAAGGAGGGAAGACTGAAACTGTGAGCTGAAGGTAAAAGGGCCTTGCAGCATGACTGGATTTTCTTTCTCTGGTGCTTTGGGACAGGGAAATGAAGTAGCAGTTTGTGTCTGTCTGTTGCTGAAATCCTGGATGATGGTATTTTGTGGAATCAGGAGAGAAGGCTGAAACCAGTAGTTCCACGCCTGCATATGATTCAGCAACAAAAGGAGTTCCTTTGGGCCTAGTACAGAGAAGCCATAGATATTACCAGAGTTCTGGCAGGTGATTGTTCTACTTTTCTCATCAGATGAACCACGGTGTCTGGTGACTAGGATAATCCCGATGGAGTGGTGAGAGGGTCTGGCCATCTTTTTACATTTTTATAAGATTGTGGTTCCCCCCCAAATACTTTGTGGATTACAAATAACTGGGATCCATATGAGCTCCAACTTGGGCTCCATCGTCCCGGCAGCAAGACTGTAAGTAGTCATTGGCCAGTGAACAGAGTATAATAGAGTGTTCCATAGTTGTTATGTTTAGAATTGATCAAGGGGGTTGAGGGTGTTAGTACTGCTCAATGACATTGCATTTTCTCATATCTGTATTGTTGCATTGTAAATCTTCAATGTTCAATGACATTGCATTTTGCTTGTGTTAGTACTGCTGCCATCAAGAATTTTGCTGCTCAATGACATTGCATTTTCTCATACCTGTATTGTTGTATTATAACTCTTTTATTGCTTAATGACATTGCATTTTTTCCCGTATTTGTATTGCTGCATTATAAAGGTTTACTGCTCATTGATCTTGCCTTTTTTGTGCATGTTTGAATGTCAAGACCTTTTTCTGTTGAGTTCTAGGGAAGAGGGTAAATGTATGTTTCATTGCATGCATTTCTCACCTTGCATTATTGCTAATTGGCACACTGTTGAAATAATTTGTTTGGGGTGTGCTATTGCCTTTTAACTAGATTGTCACCTAGAATAGAATCTATCAATCTTGCTACCTTGGTGTGTTGGGCCTATAGGGGTGTCACTAGAGTCAGGTAGGAAGGAACCCATATCTACTTCAGCTACACCTGCGGGTGCATTACAGCTGTCAAGATTCTCATCTTTTTGTCAGAAATCTGCTTCAGTTGCATAGGATTTCAGCTCAATCTGGAGAAGTCCTCTCTAATTCCTTACAGAATAAAATTTATTGTTACCTGGTTGGTAGACACAACTGCAGTAATGACATATGTATCTCCAAATTGAACATTTTACCAACTCCAGTTCTTTCAGTTTCCTCATGAAGCAGTGACTACAGCAAGGGATTTTGGGGTAGATAGCATCCAATATCCTGATGATTCCACGTGCGGAAGATGCAATGATTTTTCAAGTCAGTATGGAGTCAGCACCCTCACCACTTTCTCAGAACTATTATAGTGGGTAGATCAATCCATACTGAATACAGGTCTTACAATATTCCCTAAACCCCCTGCCTAGTCTTTAACCACAGATGCTTCAGAGTTTGCATTAGGTGCAGTGCCCAGGGGAAATGAGTACAAAGACTGTAGGGCCATCATCTCAAGAAGAAACACAAAAGTATCAAAGAAATGATTACTTTGGTAATGTATTAAAGACCATGAACCATTTGTGGAGTCCAGGACCTTTGTTGCTTATCACCAACAGTACCACTGTCATGAACAAACAAGGAGAATCATGTCCTACCCCCTCTGGAGTCTAGCTATGATAGCCCAGGAAATTGTATCTCAACACAATCAATACTTTTAGGAAATTTGCATCCCATCTTAGCAGAATGCTGTGGCAGACACTCTGAGTATATTGAGAACAAACCCCAATGAATGGGTGCTACACACTGGGGTCTTTCAGAAGATTATTCAACTGTGAGAAACTTCCCATATTTGTTTGCCTCCATTCAGAACAGAGAACTAAAGATTTTTTTCTCCAGGACACCATGCAGAAATACCTGGAAGCCAGATGAATTTTCCATCTCATGAATGGGAATGTTCCTGTGGTCTTCCCCCCTTTGCACTGATAACCAGAATTCTTTTAAAAATTTAAAAGGACTCTCCAAAAATTGTCTTTGTGACCCTCTTCTGCCCTAGGCAACATTGGTTCTCCTTTCTCATAAAAATGGCCATGGGCCATTACCACAAACTTCCCCAGAGAATGGATCTACTCCCACAGGGCAAGGGATCACTGACTTCACCAACTTGAAGAATATTCACTTGACTGCCTGGATAATATAATTCTGATCCCTCTTTGGTACTTTTTTTTTACAAACTACATGCAACAGGTACTAAAGGAAGCCAGGCAACAATCTGGCCAAAGGACAAGGTTTTCTAGTTGTTGCAACAAGAAGAACCAGACCCCTTCCAAGGCTGCAGCTCCTCTGGTTCTGCACTGTCTGTGTGATTTGCTAAAATCAGGTCTTTCATACTCGTGTATTAAAATTCATCTTTTGGCCTAACTACCTGTCTGCCTTTAGAATAATCCTTTTTTTCCATTATTTCAACCATTTTTGAAAGGACTTTTATATGTCTACCTTGAAAATAGGTTGCTCCACCATAGAATCTCAACTGTATTTTAGAAAAGATAACTTAACCAGAATTTGAACCTGTTCACCATAATGATTTTTAAGCTCTTTATTCAAAAACTGTTTCAGTCATTGCTCTCGCTTCAGCTAAGCGAGTATCTCAGTTGCAGTCTTTTGATCATGAATCATTCCTTCCTCATATTCCGTAGGGACAGGGTAATCTTACGGAATAATCCTTCCTTTATGCCTACAGTGATTTCAGAGTTTACTCTAAATCGGTCCATTCTTTCCTGAATCTAAAAACAGGAGAGAGAGAGAATCTTACATACTCTGGATGTCCACAGGCAACTCCTATACATTGACAGAACAAAATGATTTAGAGCTTGTGATCAGCTCTTCCTTTTTTCTATTAAAGAAGATAACCTAAATAAAGCATTATTTTCATATTTATTCTTAATGTCATTTAACTGTTTGTAAATTCTTCTGTGGAATGTATGTTCCATCTTTCCTACATAAAATGCACCACAAGAAGTGTAATGGCAGGACACACCAAGTCCCTAAAAAAAATTTTGTTAACTGGAAAGGTAGTGGGCCATGTATTACTCCATTAATGCATTGCTTACATCTTCCACATTTTCTAACACCCCTTTCTGGTGTTAGTTTTAGCATCATTTATAGTCTTAGTACCTTCTAACAGGTTTTAGTTGTTTCTACCTTTCCCATACACAAAATAATTCTGGGTTACCAGTAAGAATGCTCCAGACATGGCCCACTACTAATGTTTTATTTAGGCGAGTTATTAATTATAACACATGTAATTGTTTTTGTTTTGCTATTTCAGAAATAGTACCTATGAATGTGAGAGGTGGTGCCTGGGAGGAACATACAAAATATATGGAGTTGGTTAAGCAATTAGGATTTCATGCCAGTGTATTGCCAGGACTGAATGACATCAACTCTGTTAGTATCGTTCTATGAATGTGAGCATCACAATTGTAAAGGAGAAGACATATTTATTTAGAATTTTCATAGTATGAGTTATGTGATTTTTTTTTTTTTAAAGTTACAAAGACTGAAGCACATTTTTACTGCACATATTGTATATATTAGATTGATTTTGGGACATTGCAAATGCTAATTTTATATTTATGATGCAATGTGTTTTGATCATGGGTTTAACGGAATGTGTATTAGGGTTGCCACCTTTTTAAATGCCCAATGTGGGACATTTTTGGTACAAACATCAGATTTTGCATCCAAAACATACCCACGGCCAGTACAAAGGACAGAACTTCCTTTTTTTGCCTAAATAAAAGGTTATTATCGTAGCATTTTAGTTGCTTACTCTGTTTCTTATAACATTTAGGTGTTTCAGATACAGAATAACTGTTTTATGCAACTATTGCATAAAATATAGGAAATAATTTTGTCCTAAAATCTCAGGACAATTCCCATTTTTACACTTTTTTAGCAGGACACAACTGCCCAAAGAGGGACTGTCCCTCGCAAAGTGGGACAAGTGGTAACCCTAATGTGTATTTAAGTGTTTTTTATTACTAATGTTGATAGTTCTAATGAAGTCCAATGGATTAACCTTGGAGGATGAAAGTTCTTAATTATCAATTACACTTGAGATTTTTATTAATGTTTTGTAATGGTTCCTTGGTCTGGTCTTGTGGTTTGTGGAAGTGCTGACCTCTAAGACTTTGCAGTAAAAATGTGCTCATATCTTGCTGAGCTGTGTGTTTTCTAATTTGTTTTCCTGGTGGAGGTGTTTAAACTTGCATCCATTTATCACTGGGGGAGGTGTACATACATACATACTTGCCCAATGTTGGTACTGTTCCTATATGACAAACTCATGGATTATGTATTTGTTTTAAGCTTTGATTACTGCTTTGGGGGACGTGGGTGCACCAGCTGTGTGGGCTCATTAGGAACCCGGCTTTTGATACTTGTAAGAGTTTGAAAGCCCATAACTGTGACATAAACCATCCTGAAGAGCTTCAGGACGCTGTTTGTTTTTTATACTTTGGTTTACTGGTAGAACTCTGTAAGTTTCATCTGGTTCTTCCTGGTGGTTCTTGCCCCACCCAAGTGCTGTTCCTTTATGAATGCTCTTAGCAATGAGTAGAGGTTTTAAGATTTGATTTCTGATTTTCATTGAATGTGACAGCATTTGCTGTGAGGCATATTAAGAGTAGTATGAATTAATTGGTTACCTGGTTCACGGTAGATCCAGTAGTTGTAGGAAAACACCTAAGTCTGAGGTAGATTAGTCTGAAGGACTATAGGATTAATTAGTGTTTTTTTTTTTTTTTGGGTGGGTGGAGGGTGATGGTAGCTGCAGTACCTGAAACTGAAAGCTATTTTAAAATGTTTGCAGACTCTGACTGTTGGTAGTAGTAGTAGTAGTAGTAGTTTGAATGCTCATGGCTATTATCTTTAAATTTTATTTTCTGGTTTCAGTGACTGTGGCTGCTGAAGGTGTGAGGCATAGTTGAATGTTTTGATTCATTAAATCCCTGTTTTCAGTAGTAGCACTGGTGGGAAAACCTGAGCTGTGAAATAAGGGGTTAAGGTGTTTATCTCACAGACACAAGGAACAGAGTTTGATTCTCTCTCTTGGTCACTGTCTGATTAGGTGTTTAATAGTCTACAGGCTAATTGCCTAGTATAGTCTTATGAAGCAAAATATCTTTAAGAGCTGTGAGGTATGGTTTGTTTTATGGTGTGATATCATGGTATAGCTCTTTAAGTTACATCCATTTCTCCCCTGCTCAGAAATTTATTTTAATTTTCTTCCTTACTCTCAAGTTATTCTACAGTATGAAGCAGTTGAACATTTAGGTTTTTGTGGATAGGGAGATGGGTTAGCAAAATGGAAGGAAATATGATTTATGCCAGCAGACGTCCCTTTAGGAATAGGTCAGGTAGCATGCAACAAGAGTGGTGATTTAGATAAGATGACAGGTAGTTATTGACAAATCATTGGAAAGGTTCAAGCTGATGGCCATGCATCTTCTGGTGAGAAAAGTGGTAGGGCAGGTAAGGAGTGCAAGGTAAGTGATGTCAGTACAGTAGGAGATGTATAGGCAAAAAGCATAGCTATATAGAACCCAGAGTATATTTTGTATTATAATCTGCCACCAAGAAGAAAAAAAGGAATTCTTTGGGGTTAGAAAATTAGATCAGGCACCCATAGGGTGGAAAAGAAACAATGGGCTGGATTCCAAAAGATCTGCTCTCAGTGTAAGTGGTTACTGTTGTAATTGGGCCCGATATTTTCTTTGGGGAAAAAATAGAAAACAGTATAAATCTACAAAAATAAGACGTCAAGACAGAACTGTTTTTTAGGTGATTTAAATGAATCACAAATAGTTTACCTGTTAAATTGCTTATTGCTGTGGGCATCCTGCGGGTTATTTGATCCAAATCAGAATCAATGCCAACCAGATCTATAAGACTTTAGTTCACCAGGCTCCACCACCTCTACTCACAATCCTTCATTCTGTAGAGGATACCTCAGTTCTAGTTTGCTGCCATTACAGAATATCAACTTGATTGTGGCTCTGTTTTGGTTTATCCTTTCAAAGCACCTTCTTTGCTTGTTGTTTATCTTACCTATCCCCTACCCTTTACAATAGTATTGTTAGGATATCTAGTGGTTGTTAGGTTAGGTTAGGTAGTTAGGTAGTTTTCTGGTGTGCTTCTTAGCGTGTTTGCTAGTGATTGGCTTTTTCTGCCTTACAGTATGCTTTTTTCTTCCAGTAATGTATTTTCCAATAAGTATTTATTTATTTATTTTATTTTACATTTGTTAACTTGGGGTGTCTGACTGAGCCGAAAAGTCCCTTTTTCAACAGAGGCTCGGGGAGAAAAGCTCCACACAGAAAAAAATTACAGATACATTTAGATATTTAGACATGATCAGTATACACACAAATTACAATAGACATGTTTTTATAGTGGTATGCAGCACATCAACAGTTACAGTGGGGAGAACAAACAAGAAAATATTAATTTAAAACTAAAGGTAATTAATAGATTTGTGGTGTACAGCTGAAATTCGGAACACAGGTAGAATACATACATAGTACATAGGTGCAGTACATACATTGTACATTAGCCAGTGTTTGTGAGTAAGAGCGAAAACTGTTATCAAGTACTCTAGGCTTAGTATGTGTACCTTATCTGTTTACACTAGCCTGGGGAGCAGTCATTGCACTGCCAGCTTTGCTTGAGATGTTGCCTAATGAGGTTTTTAAAGGAGGCTGTGGACAATGTGTTTTGTATGCTAGTGGGGAGAGAGTTCCATTTTTTTAGTCACTGAACTACTATATAGTGTGTCTCCAAAGCTATTATAGCTGTTGGTGACTTCTAGTAGTAGTTTGCTTGATGATCTAAGTAGGATTTAGAGTTGTGAGTAATGTATTTTGCTAATTCTGTGAGTGCTTTTTTCTTGGATAGTTTTTTTCTAGTGTTTTAGAATAGGTTTAATTTTGTTCTTAGTAGGTCTTGCAGTGTTCAGTAGTACTGTTGCCATAGATCTGAAGGGAATTTAGAAATGTGTTTTTTGTGAGCACAAGCTCCCATTGCAAGATGCTTATGACCAGTGTGTTTACTGTTTGTGTGCTGCCCACCTGGAGTCTCCATGTGCCATCTGTAAGGGGTTTGGTACCAGAGTGTTCAATGAGACGAGGGGGAAGCTTGTTCTGAAGAGACTCCTCCCATCCAGTACTTCCCCTCCTGCTTCTAAGGAAAGGTTGGATAAGGGTCACCAGCACTCTGCTAAGGACTTCAAGCCTTTGAAAGGGGAACTGTAAAAGTTGTGCTTCTGTCTCTACTCCTGATTCTTCTGGCCCACCAGATCTAAAGGTCCCAAGACCTTCTGATTACCCAGTTGCTTCAGTGCCAGTGTTGGCTCTGACATCTCTGAGCCAATTGCCTTTGGTGTCTACTTTGGGTAAGTCTTCCTCTCTGATGCTGGAGTCTTCTCCTTCCCAACTCCAGGTCTGAGCTTTTCCAGCTTGGCTCCAACCAGTGTGTCCTTATCCAGTCAAACAAAACTTTATGCCTCCATAAATGGCTTCCTCCTCTTGGTCATCGTGGTCCGTGGGCTGTCTGAAAGTGTCTGATATGTAGCAAATGATGAGGTTTTTACAGGCACAGATGCAGTTAAATCTTATTTCTTTGGGTCTGCGCTCCCTCCCTAGAACCTCAGTTCCATCAACCTGGCTTCCTCCCTCAGGGCCCAAGGATGTGAGGTTATCTAGGCATAGCTGTGTTTCCACCTTCAGGGTCAGATTTGATGGCAATGCCATGTTCATCTCCAATCCCAACCTTGATCTCCTTGATTCCAGCTGAATTGGACTCACGTGGACCTCAAAGTCAGTGCATTGAAACAGGCAACTTCAAGTTGGGTTTGACTATCCTTGTTTCAAGTCTGTCCTTTTCACTCAGGGCATATACTCTCAACAGCTCTGCTCTGGTCTTTGTGTCAGAGTAAGTGTAGCTCCCCCGATTCGGGCTTGTCTCGGGCTTCTTTAGATCCTGGGACTTTCAGCTCCAGGTGATCAGCTTCTGCTTACACCTTTGACATTGTAGAGTGGATGTTCTCTGGTTAGGAGATAGGTTGGTCTGCCATAGCTGGTGTCCCCTCCTCCATCTCACCTATGCAAGCAACCAGTCATCAGTCTGCTCCAGGACAGTCCATGCTTGTTGGTCTTCAATCTGCCCCTTGCTGTTGTCCCTACCTCTTGCTCTTCCCTTCTGGATTCTCCTGAGAGAGAAGTGTCCAGCAAGAGGTGGTACAAGAGGAAACAGCTGGATTTCCCTGAGAAGAACCTCACTGAGAATACCTATCTTAAGGTAGGAGAGGGTACATCCAAAATGAAAGTAGCAGGACACTGCTGGAGTAAAAGCACTGTAAAATTCTTTATTATGCAAAAAGAGGTTTTTCTAAGCAAATGATTGGTTTAATGTATTTTAAATATGGCTGTTTTATTATTTTGAACATTGTCTGAAGAAGGGTTTATCCTGAAAGCGCTAACCTCTTTTTGCATAATAAAGAATTTTACAGTGCTTTTACTCCAGCAGTGTCCTGCTACTTTCATTTTGGATTTACTATTGTTCTGAGTACGTTTGGACTTTAGCATAGCGTACTTATTCTCTTTTTGTAGGAGAGGGTACCCTATGTCCCTGTGCAATGAAACCTCCTTTGGAGATCTTTTGCAGCTTCTTTGCCAGCATGGGGACTGGACTACTGAAACCCTTTCTCTGGCAGAGTCAGTACTTTTGGAGGCATTTGGAGTGGGCCCACCCATGCTCTTGGTGGCTGCCCCTCTGGATGCTATAATTGATCTGGTGTCTTGGAGGGTGTGGAAGGAAACTGATACAGTGTAGCTGATTCCTAAGAAGCCCAACAGAATCCTTGCTCCAACTAAAAATCAGCCTCACTGGGGTAAGAGTCCATCATCTTGGTGGCAGCTGCAACAAAGATGGACATTTGAGAGGAGAGTTCCTCAGTACATCCCCTGAATATAGAATCTGTGACTTTGGACTTTCTAGGGAAATACTGTTATGCCTCAACAACATTCATTTTAAGGGCTCTCAACTACCTTTCCCACTTGACAAGATGATAGCATGAATTAGTTGCTCAAGTGTCTAGGAATATTAAGACACTGCAGTATCCAGAGGTTCAGAAGACTCTAGAGACTCAGTTGTCCACTCTTCAGCCCTGCCAATGCCTTCATAAGGCTCATCTCCAATACAGCTGATGAAGTGTTCCAAGCCTCTGGCACAGGCATTGTAATGCATCTCCAAACTTGGATGAGGTTGTGCAATTTCATGGACTGCTTCAAGGTATCCTTTATCAATGCCCCATTTGAGGGCTAATCTTTATTTGGGCTGAAGATTAAAGACACACTGACTAGGAGAGAGCAAAGCAGAAAGATGCTGTCTGCCATTGGAGTATGTATTGCTTACCCTCAACAAACCTTCTCTTGGAATCAGAAGGGAGGAAAACATCTTTTTTTTTAAGAAGTCACAGCAGTCTTTCCAGGATGCTCCTTCTGAAGGTTCTACCCATGGCAAGGGGGGTAACCAGAATGGATGCCACACTCTATTCAGAGGTGGGCTGCAGAAACATGGTTTTCATGTGGTATTCTCCAGAAAACCATTCCAGCAATCCTGAGAGGTTGCTGAATTTCCTGCTCTGGAGGTAGTCGTGGGTCACTTGTCTCTTCACCCAGAAGCTTGGGAGGCCATCATCTCAGATGCATGGTTGTTAAGAGTCATATCAAGTGGCTATAACATTTCATTTTTAGAAATACCAAGTTTCAGTCACAAATGTCTACTAGACATTCCACACTGTCCGAGATGGCAAGTAACTGTAGATCAGCTAAAGACCTTACTATTCAGTCTCACCGCCACCTCTCAGATGCAAGGCAGTGATGGCAGTCTGATTACAGTTGCAGGGATTTCAGGTATTTCCTTACCTGGATGATTGGCTCCTCACTGTCCCCATGACAGCATCTCTAATCACAGCCATGGATACCTTAGTCCAGTTTTGTGGTCATTTAGGGATAACCATCAATCATCAAAAGTCAAACCTTCGCCCTGTCCAGACACTGGAATTCTTAGGCTGCCACTTGGATACAGTTTTCCAAATTGCCAAAATCCTGAGTTTCAGAGTAATTAACCTTTGATCTTGGGCAGTATCCTTGCTTTCTTATGCAAAAACATCAGCACATACTCTTCTGAAACTATTGGGCCATAAGGAAGCTTTAATAGGATTGGTCCCAATAGTAAGGTATCACATGAGGGCTCTGCAATGGACACTTATACAGTGCAATGGTCCTATCATTAGATTTTCTCACAAATTTATTTAAAGTAAGCTCAAATTATTCTATGATTAAGGTGCAGTTGGCAGCCATACCCAATTATCATGTTAGCAGGAATAATATTTCCTTGGCTGCTCTGAAAATTTTGAAAGCATTTCTCAAAGGTACCTTCTTTTGCACCCTCCCATTTGTGACCCGGTTCCTCCATGAGATTAACCCTTCATGTTGCCAGTCCTTGCAGGATTTCCCTTTGTGCCATCTGCTACTTCACATGTGAAGTTTTTATCTTGGAAGACATTGTTCTGGGTGGCTGTTACTTCAGCCAGGTGAATGTCCGGACTATTTCTGCATACCTGGTATTCCACAGAGACAGGGTGTCCCTTCGCACAAACCCTTCTTTTCTTCCTAAGGTGGTCACTGAGAATAACTTGAAACATCTATTGACATGCCAGTATTTTTCCCAACTTTTCTAACAAGGGTGAATACTTGTTGCATTCTTTGGATGTGCATAGTCAATTGAGAGTTTACTTGGACAGGACAAAATCTTTTAAGAGGTCCAATCAGTTGTTTGTTTCCTTTTTCAAATCTAATGCCTTTATGGTAAGTCTCTTTTCATAGTATCTTCCTACAGTTGTGTTAGATTAAGAGTGGGCAATTCTGAGGTATCCTCCAGGGGGTGAAGGATTGTGGGTAGGGGTGGCAGAGCCTGGTGAACTGAATTATTTTAGAATTGGCTGGTGTAGGAATCTGAGTCAGATCCAATAGCCTGCAGGTTGAACCAGATGGAGATAGACACCATAGATATATTGTTATGGTAAGTACATAACTTTCATTTCAGTCATACTTTTTAACAGATTGTAAAGCTCTTCGTTCTTCACTGGTCCTCTTCATTTCTGACTACTATTCATTTGACAGGACTAACTGCTTAATCAACTTTCAAAGGCTATGAAAGCTAGTAAAACACTTGATGCTCCTACATATTTTTTTTCTGTAGGTCCTTTTTGATAGAACTGTCGGACTTATTATTATATTATTATTATTATTATTATTATTAATAATAATAATAATAATTATTATTATTATTATTATCATCATTATTGTCATTTTAAAGGAGGCTGTTCTTTTCAGTGGTTTATAATCTGTGGGTAAAGTCATCAATATCCTTAGTTTTTTAAACTTTTCTGTGAAACTTAATTTTATCTCATGAACACAAGCTGTTGGATAGTAGCCATGTTGGATTAAATTCCACTTATTCTGTTTTATCCTCTATTAAGTGTTTCTAGTGACTCTAACTGTGGTGTCTTTGTTTTCTGGGTTTTTTTTATGGTTTTCTCTGTTACTTTCTGCTTAGTCCATTGTCAACTCTTTTTCTGAAGTTTTCTTTATACATTTTATTTAGCCCATTGGCAGTGGCACCACTGAGATGCATGTTTCTTTTTGTTTCTCCATATTGTTACTGATATTTCAGTCTGTTTATGTCAGAAGAATTTCATTGTTTTGTTAGATAGAATAGAATCATTCAAACAACACACATGAGTACCCTGTTATGAATGATCTTGCAGATAGGTGCTTTTGAAACATTTAGGCCTGGAAGAAAGTTATTAAATGCTTTGTTGAATGTACAATGTACTGTAAAACTGTATTCAGTTGTATTGCAAGCTGTTTCCCAGCAGATCTAATTATAAATGTTTATGTTTGAGTAATGCTGATTATAATCAAGCTTAAATGTTCCTCTAAGAAATAATTAATGTTTTCAGAAAATTGTAATAAGCATGGCATGAGCAGGTCTCTCACTGACTGTATTCAATGTAGTTTTTTGAAATGACTGGAAGTGGTCCCGAATAGACTGCTGGTGTGAGAAGTAATCAAACATACCAACTGTCATATAGTAGAGAAGGAAATTACACTTTATCCATGCACAGAAGATGCAGCAATCAAATGAGGGTCAGAGTGACTTTGGACAGTAAAAAAAGTTTATATCCAGGAGTGATTAAAGAGTAACTGTAGAAGTTTGAAAAAGAAGGAAAGTGAGATAAATAGTTCATCTGTCATGCCAAATTATGAGTCGGAAGTCTCAGAAACACAATTAATTCATTTACAAAGGTCCCCAAACTCCTCAGCATTTGAATTCATGAAGACAGAGTTCTCAGCAGAGCTACTCTTTCATTTGCATTTATCAAACAGATGCCTATGTACCACATTGCCTGAGCCAAAATGCATGATAATGTATTTAACATTGAATGAAAACTATTCAGTGTATTAAGCAGTGCTCCACCTCCCAGTATCTTTGTAAAAGCAAGATAGGCTGCAAAATAGTGCAAAAAAACAAAACAAAAAAAAAATGGGAAAACGTGAGAATGGGTTGCAACAATATATGTGCCTAGACTATAAAACTAGCTATTACTTTCAGTTAAACACTAGACGCTAACAGATAACTTGATAAGTCTGTTATAAACAAGGACAAAAGGTTATGTCAAACAGTCTCCTAGGAGATTAGAAAATGAAAATTCTGATGTTCAAACCTATGATGATATAATGTTGGTCGTTAGTTGCAAGAACTGTGAATGGAATGTGGTACAATTATGCAGCAGTTAGCATAGCTGTGTCATTCGGATGTTGCTTTTGCAGTTTGGTGGTGAGTCTTCTGTGCAGTTTGTTATTGTTGTGCCTGCCTGTGTGTTCATTATGGTGTCCATTTTAGCCACATGACTATGACATAACAAGTGAAGTACTGTAGCTGAGCGGGCAGTGTGGATCCTGTAATTAACTACTTTTGTATCTTACATGCATTAGTTATAGTAAGCTTTGTCTCCCTTGATGCATTACGTATAATAAATTGCTGATCAGACAATGAATGAGCTATATTTTCTTGGTCAGAGTCACATATGCTCCCCTCTTTGAAACAGTTGTGTTCTTTGGATCGATTTTTTTATCCTAAACTGATAAGTTAAAAAAAATGCCAGTGATGGTTGCCACTAGTGTGTCTGCAATTTTGATGTTAATGGGAAAAGTAGTAAGATATCCATTCAGGAAAGCTGTTTCTTTTGCTGAGTTGGTGAGTCCTGATGAGTAAACTGACAATGTGACCTAGTGCAAACATGCTAACCATGTCATTGGAGAAGAGCTGGATTTGATCTGCCCAGTGGATGTTAAATTTCCCCAGGAGAACTTTGTAGAAATCCATCCACGTTTACCCTTCTTGAAACCTGACATTGTTGCTAGCTCCTAGTAATAACTAGGACCATAATATTGATCACTGATTAACTATATAGGTATATCTCTATATATTATAATTCTTATAAAACAATTTAAGGCTTAAGTATTAAAGAAAATCATTTACAAAATGAAATGTAAAGGTAGCCAAATCAGGGCTACTGATACTCTGATTGTATGACAGGTTAGCCCCAGTTGCAATAATTATTCATACCTCAAACAAATTGATTCATTCTAGCAAGTATGGCAACAAATTGGACATTGGACAGACTGCGGAGCCATTGGTGATGCAGAGATTAGATGCAATATGCCAAGAGATGATATGGAATTTGGTGACCACTGAACTTTCTGGAAGGTGAGAGCGCTGTATTATTTATAAAGGAACAGTGAGGCAGTGTAATTAGAGCAACACAGTATAATATAACACACTGCAGTAGGTGCATGATATATAGGGGACAGTAAAACAGTTACAGGACAATGTAAAGCACTGCAAGTCTATATAATATAGTATGATGCAGCTAGAGTACAGTAATGATCAATATGTAGGAAAATACAGTAGTAGGCAGTAAGGTTCATTATAGTATGACCTAATCCAATACAGTATGATAAGGATCACCTAAACAGTAGGCATCGATGTCTCAAGCCAATAAACCAGTCATACTTGTAGCATCTACAGCATGAGAGTATCTGAGCACCAAGCAGGAATATTACAATATAGTGATAGACAAGGTCTATGTTATTAGTTTACAGCTAGGTAGAAATTGTGGATGCCGCATCACAATAAACCAAACACTGTATAAAAAATATCTCTAAGACTTCACTTTGTGCTTAATACAGAAGACAAAATGTTACCAGATTGTATGAGGTGGATAATACAACAGGCAACGTATATTTTGATTTATTAGATCCCTGGTTTGTGATAGTAGTAAAGGTAGGGAAAACCCATAATTTGGGGGTAAATCATTTTGAAGAGGGCACTGTTTGGTTTATAGCTTTTTTCCTGGTAGAGCTCTATAAGTTATTTCCTTTGCTTAAGCTTTGCTTACTGTTTTCAGGAAATGTGGTTGCAGTAGCTCTGAGGCCAATTTAGAATTAATTCTTGTTTTTTAGTAGCAACAGTGGTGGTAAAATCCAATCATCATGAGGAGCTGTAGGGTATCTGTTTTAAAACTTTAGTTACTGGTTCCAGTGAGTATAGCTGTAGTACCTATGAGGGATATTAGAGTGTTCTAATTTCTTAGATCCCTGGTTCTTGGTTACAGCAGTGGTGGGAATAAACATAAGTGTGGTAAATAATCTTAGAGTTACATAGCACTGTGTTTTTTATAGTTTTATTTTCAATTAAAATTCTTTAGCAAGGTGGTGTTACCCTTACACATTGTCCCTATTAGGCCATATATAGATTATGATGTGGCAGCATGTGGATGTTACCCTTACACACTGCTCCTATCAGGCCATGTATATATTATGGTATGACAGCATGTGGATGTTATCTTTACACAGTGCCCTTATTAGGCCATGTACAGATTATGGTGTGGCAGCATGTGTTTATACCACATTCTGTGTTTATTACCTCAAAAGAATCCAGAAACATTTACATGTAGACAGTGGGGATTGTGGGACTTTTACAGTTGGTTGCATATAGATTAATGAGAGGTGATCTTTTCTCCTGAGGCCCAGTTATCATAACCATTACAGTGAACATTGACTGTATCCATTTCTCCCTTTAGGATAGTGGCTCCCTGCTTGCCCTGCCCAGATGCTATTCTTATACAAACATTAGTTAGAGATGGTGAATGTGGTTGGAGTAGGTGGAAGGTATTTTTAAATGATTCAATTTACTGTACTGTTGGCATCCTGTGCCATTTCCCACCTTGAACCCTATCAACCAGAGCTGAGAAAATTGAAAAAAGTTCTCCAGAGATGAGTGAGAAAAATCCTCCTCCAGAGCTTCAAAGCTGAAGAATAATTAACAAAAACCTCTTAGCACTGTAAGCCCTTGAAAAAACTACTAGCCCTTTCCTACAATTTCACACATTAAGCAAATCACCTAAGCAGCTGCAGTTATTTAAATTACTACTTTTACAGTAAGCTGTATGGACTGATCAGAGCTCATGTCCAACAATTTCAACCCCACTGATTTACTGGGGACCAATAGGGAAATACAGTCATGCCCCCTAACAGTTTGCATGTGGGGTAGTGGTCCCAGTCATATCTGTGGTGGTGAAAAACGCACAGCTGTGAGTTAGATTGTTTGCTACAGGAGCATTGTTTGTTTTGTACTTTGTTTTCCTAGTAGAGCTGTTTGTTAATCCATTTTCATTGCTGGTTAGTGGCAGTTTATTTGCCCTGCCTAGGTGCTGTTCCTATATGCTCAGCCTAGACTGAATATTGGCTGTAGGATCTGCCTATTTGTAAGGAGTATGGCTGCAGTAGCTGTGAAACCTATTGCTGTTTTGTGCATGTTCTTGGGTACTTACTAGGCATGTAGTCTTTAAGACCATTAATTAACCTAGCCCAGATTTCAAATTGTCCCAAAGTACTGTTTAGTTAAGTGGCTTGCCCAAGGTCACCCAGCAGGGCAAAGGAAGGCTGTTTGAATCAAAGCCTTTATCACAGAATTAGCTTATTAGCACTCATCGTCTTAATTCTCTGTGCCAACTGCAAGATGATTCACTGTGATTGTTGCTCTTGGTGTTAGTGGTTACTGTGAGAATATCTTGAAAAGATTTAGGGTATTTATTACAAAATATATTCATTTTCTGGGGTACAGCTGCACTGGCTGAGAGGCATGTTAATTTCTCAAAACATTATAATCCTTATTTCTTGGTGGTAACCATGGTGGGAACATTTAACTGTGAATTAAATCACCATGAAGAACTACAGTGTATTTGTTTTATGCTTTGTTGACTGGTTTCAGTGTGTCCCTCACCCTCCCCTGCTAATTATATATACCAACTCCGAGATTGCACTACAGTGAGGAAAGTGCAAATATTCCGATCTTCACTGTACCGCGATCTCACTATAACAGTTCACTGAATGGCATTTTCGCTGTAAAATGCCGTTCGATGAACTGACTCTTTGATCACGTAGTATAGATTCGAACAGCCTTTGTAGTGAGAACTGGTTTTAAGCTTTGGTTACAGGTGTTAATGGATGTGGTAGCAGTAGCTGTTAGCCACATTAGTGTATTAGTCATTGAGCCCCTGGTAGTAAAAGTGGTTGGAAACCCATAACTCTGTGGTAAATTATTTTGAAAAGCTATAAAATGTTAGCCTTAAACTTAGCTTACTGATTTCACTGACTGTAGCTGCAGGAACTGTGAGGCATTTATGAATGTTTTGATCTATTAAATCCCTGCTGTCAGTAGTAGTTGTAGTAGTGGTGGGAAAACCCTAGCTGTAAGGTAAATCATCTTGAAGAGCTACATGGTACTGTTTGTTTTATGAGTTGTTTTCATACCTCTCAACTCTTCATTCAGCTTTTTGGTAGAAAGCCCAGATTTCTGCTTAACATTTGTAGGCTGTTCCTCATAAAAATGTGTTTTTCTGGCAAATCACTGAGGACTGAAGTCACTAAATAATAACATAAATTTGAATTTCAGACTTCATATTCTTCAGAAAATGCATGGTAACACATTTATTCTAGCAACCTTCTAAGTACACAAGTGCAATATTTAATACATGTCCCTGTTTTGGAGCCTTTGTCCCTCCATTAAATTTGGCTTTATCCAGATTTCTTGAGGTTGAGATGTATGGTTGTTTTCCTGGTTGAGATCTTTGTTTTATCTGATTTTCCCACCCTGCAAAAATGTTCACTTTCCTCCTCACCTTCAAATTATCCATCAAGTGAAAGGAAGTTTTTGTCCTCAGCAATTTGTGGAATTATAGTTTTCTATTTGAATGGTAAACATTGTAACAACTACCACAGGAGTAGTAATGACAACTACACAGATCCGAGGGATGGTACCTGACCTTTTTGTCAACTTTTTTGAGCTTGCACAAGATAATTCATTCTTTACCTGTTTACCTAGAATAATATATCCATACTTCAATATAGACCATATCAATATATACCATATCTTAAATTATAGAAACAGGAGTAGGTTTTTTGAAGAGCCCTATGAGGATAATTCTGGTGTATCCATTATCAGCAAAACTACATCTCCAGCTGTCATTATTTTGCTTTATTCTACTTCTAAACACATTTCCAACATAACAGTTCAGTCCTTACTCATAACTCAGTAGGTACTTTAATCTAAATAGGATGGAATTGTGAAATCAACACATATGGGAAATGGAAAGCAAAAGCTACAGTCCACTCGGCTTCCCACAATGTCTCAACAAAAGGTAGTCCACTTGGCATTCCACAATGTCACAACAAAATGTATTTAGTTGTTACAGTACCTTAAACCAGATCTCAAGTCTTTAGAACTATCTTCACCATATAGATTAAGTCTGATACAATCCCTCCAACAAGTGGCTGCAAATTCAGGGTTAGACTGCAGGCCTTGGACAGGATTCACTTTCTACTCCAGACAACCCTCTCAACTGTCCAGATTTTTGCCTCATGTTTTTTGTCTGTTCCTCATAAAATTTGTTGTTTCACTGAGGATTTAATTCGCTAATTAATGACATATTTTAGTTTCAGACCTTAAATATTTCAAAAAAAGCATGCTAACACAAAACCTGTTATTTTAGCAACTTTATAAGTTTATAAGAACAAAGTTTTAAATTTGTCCATATTTTTGGGCCTTTGACCCCCATTATTTTAGGTTTTGTCTGCAATTCTTATACTAAAAGATTGTGAGCTATGTCTCCACATTAAAAAAAATAAATAAATACTTCACCTGAGTTTGCCTTAAGCTAAATTTCCTATATGCCCGGCCCAGGCCGTCCTTTGCCAGGAATCCCTGATCTTCAGCTAAAGTTCCTGTAGACCTTTGACTGAGAGGCCAACTCCCCAATTAGTATTTGTCTAAATTGGATATTAGCTTCTCAGAAGTTGATTGATGTAGTCAATTTCCTGACTAAAGTGCTGTGAGAATTTTACAAGCACAGGTCACTTCACTTAAAAGAGTATACTGCATTTTCACAGTCAAAATGTTAACTACTTTCTCTCCCAGGACAAAGCCACTAGTTTTGTTCCCACAGTGATGGGTTGTGAGACTTTTGACATCCTCACCAGTCTTTCTATTAGTTAGTCCAGGCCTATGAGTAATAAAGGCTCACCCAGACACTGCTACACTTTGCTGTGAAGGAAAGGTTAGTTTGCTTTGTATTTGTTGTATTTTGTATTACTTTATTGCCTTTTTATATTTTGAATACTGTGATTTGTTTTCTTTACGTTGTGTTTTACTTGTATTATGCTTTTAACTGCATATTAAAACTTCAAAAGAGACAACAGCTCTGTTTATTGTGAATCAGACAGAAATTAGAACTGATCAATTAAGGACTCATACATAAGATAGAAGAGGTCACTTAAGGTTAATCATTTGTGAACTGAGGGGGTGGAGCTAGGAACTAAACCTTCTATTTAAGGGGTAAAATAAAACATTTCAGAGCTTTACTAGAAAGGCTCACCATAGGCACCGGAGGCTGTTAAAGACTGGGGGGGGGGGGGTGACGGGCACTTAGTGAACTAAAAAGGGTAATTTTTTTATAACTATTTGCTACCACAACATAGGTTCACTTGGAGGACATTTTAAGCTTAGCCAAGTCACTTTTGGTACTTGAATTAACATTTTTTGATTGGTCTTAGCTATCACCATGGCTAATAATTGTATATTAGCCCTAGTGAAAACAACTGTGATCATACCATAGATAATTAGAGGGGGCCATGTAAGGGACGCAGCATTTAGGAACTGCCTCTATCCATTAGTGGCATGAGGGGAAATCCTGCAGTACATTTTCTATTACCCATCCTTAGATCCAAGTTGCATTTGAATATGGATGGATGAGCTTTGCTTTATTTTTATGGATAGTCTGTTCCGGAACAGTGGTAGCCTCTGTGATATATGTCCATCTCTCCACAGCATTTAGTTTAGATACCTGGACTGAGTATTTCTGATGTCATTTGACTTGCTGATGTTCAGTAGGTCCATCTGTATTATGTCGGAGGATGCTTTGTATGCCAGACATGTCACCTCTAAGCACTCTGCAGGATACTGAGTATAGTAATAAATCTTTGAGGTGGTCCATGCAAGACATAATGTTTAGGACTTGTATCCTTTTAGTAAGGTATCTCTGAAGGTATTCTAATTGTTGCATGGGGCTGGACAGATACATGCCAAAGTGGACATTATACAAAATGATTGACATAATGAGAGCTTTGTAAAGGGGGGCAACAACATCTCTACATCTAGTCACAATCAATTTGTTTATAAGCTGTGCAATATAGAAAGGCTTTCTTATGACTCTGAACACATGTTGGTCAAAAGTTAGGTTACTGTACACAAGTTCCCAAATGCCAAACAATTGGATCAGTTCTCAGAGGGCATTGTCATGATTTTGACACCAGTTATTTGGGACAAACCTTCCTGCATGATGGCTAAGTCATTTGGGGATTCAATAACTTCTCCTAGCTTGCAGTCATCTCAATCTTAGCTGGCCAAAGCTCTTTGGTATTTCCTTTTACTTTTGAGATATATATGCCAAACATAAATAGTCTCAGCACCGAACCCTGGGGGACTCCATTGGTGACTGGTCTCTTCCCCTGTTTTGATCTCCTGCATCCTGTGAGCCAAATTGGCAATGCAGCTGGTGATGTAAGTGTTTGCTCCTACATTATTCATCTTTTGTACTATACCTGAGTAGGGGATTGTGTCAAAAGGCTTGGCCAGGTCAAGGTAATGTGGTGTAAACAGTTTTACCTTCATCCATTGCTTTGGTAACAAGAGTAAAGCTTAAAATTTGCCCATAATTTTGAGCCTTTCACACTTTCCTCTGGGCTGTTTTCAAACACATTTCTAGGGTCATGCATACATGTATGCATTCCTTGATTCACCTTCCTGACTGTATTAAATTATATTCCTTGTATAATACAGCACACTTGTTAGACTTAAGTTAGAGAGCATTTTAAATTTATTGTTTGAACATTTTTCCAGTAGGCAATGAAGCAAAATGCATGCACCAGTAATGACAAAACTGCTCTATTCAGAACATTCCATGATAACAGTCTACTTCCACACACAACTGCATTTTAAATTTATTGTTTGAACATTTTTCCAGTAGGCAATGAAGCAAAATGTATGCACCAATAATGACAAAACTGCTCTATTCAGAACATTCCATGATAACAGTCTACTTCCACACACAACTGCATTTTAAATTTATTGTTTGAACATTTTTCCAGTAGGCAATGAAGCAAAATGTATGCACCAATAATGACAAAACTGCCCTATTCAGAACATTTCCATGATAACAGTCTTCTTCCACACACAATTGCATTCTAAATTTATTGTTTGAACATTTTTCCAGTAGGCAATGAAGCAAAATGCATGCACCAATAATGACAAAACTGCCCTATTCAGAACATTTCCATGATAACAGTTTACTTCTACACACAATATATAAATACAGAATCACAGTAGTGTAAGCCATAGGCATGTTGCACAGCTTCTTGAACTTATTTTTGATGGGGGGGGGGCAAAAGGCCAAAAACCAGGGACACATTTTAAACATTGCTTGTATAATTTTGGAAAGTTGCTTGTATAAAATGTTGTGTTACCAACATGCATTTCATTGCCAAGTCTTGAACCCAGAACTCTGTGCACTACAGTCAGAACAGCATACCACTAAGATAAACCAGTAGTTTCTTGAAAGACAGGAAGACAAACTTAAATGGCTATCATATCATTTAGTGAATTCAGTTCTCAATTCTCACCATAGCTCTCAACCTGTTAGCACAAAAATACAGAACAAAGCCAATAATGGGGGAATACAGCCCCAAAATAGGGACACAATTCAAATACTGATTTTATAACCTTAGAAAATTGCTAGAATAAAAGTTTTTGTTTTCCCACTGAGGCATACATTCACAAGTGATGGTGGCTACGGACATTAGGCTCCTTTTACATGTACCCAAGGTATAGGGTTTGAGCCTGAGTACCTCTAGTCACCAGATTTATTCCGTTGGGGGCATGCAATGACATTAGCTGCTATGAAAATGACAATAATTCAAAAATAAAGAACGAGACAAAAATGAAAATAATTAGAACGAGACAGTTGGGAGGTGATCTTCAAAAGTGGGGGGCTCCCCTCCCCCCTCGCTCTATGGTTCCGGCACCCATGAGGCTCACCCAGACTCTGCTACACGTTGCTGTGAAGGAAAGGTTAGTTTGCTTTTTATTTGTTGTATTTTGTATTACTTTATTGCCTTTTTATATTTTGAATACTGTGATTTGTTTTCTTTACCTTGTGTTTTACTTGTATTCTGCTTTTAACTGCATATTAAAACTTCAGAAGAGACCTCAGCTCTGTTTCTTGTGAGTCAGGCAAAAATTTTCCCTACCCTACCACCCGCATACTGTCATGTTCTTAAATACCACTGTCTTTCTAGTTGCCTGTCTCTTATGTTAATTTGACCATATAACTCATTTCCTCTCTGCTTTCACTGGCTTGTGTGAGTAAGCACAAAATTATCATTTTGTGAAATCACTCCCCTTCAACTATTTAAATTTATTGGCCATCCTACTGTTCCATAGTACGAGAATACAAAAGTGACCACTCCCTTTCAATCTATCTTGCTGTTTTAAAAATAGTGACTCTCCACTAAAACTTAACTTTTTAGACAAGTAAAATGTAAGTTACCTACTTTCACATCTAGCCTATCTAGTGCACACTGCAGTGTTTAGGATAAACCATTTTTTTCATCTTACCTTTAAGCATCCCTGTGACTAGCACTTGCTCTAATACCTGCTGGACTAGGAAGCCTTAAACTGATACAAGCACTTAACTCTCCTTGTTAATAAGGAGAAATTAATTGTAGGGACTAAACAGCCTATAATTGCAAAGTACCTTGCTAAGGCAAGGGAAAACATCTCCTGTACTTTACAAAAAAAGCACCAAACCAGGCATGTCCAAGGGTCAACTTCCGTTGATTTATCCTGTCCACCTGGTGAATCTGGGCATACTGGGGCAATGCAGAAAATTGCCTCATGTACACAGACAACTGTCTCCTCCTACCACCCAACACTACAACCTGTGAGAGATGCACTTACATAGCCAAACTGGAAGCAAAGCTCTCTCCACCCAATATTGTGCTAGACAGTCAAGAGGAGAAGGTCAACACCCACACTACACCTCAAGCAACACATAGCCCTTCTAAACCCACACCACCAACACCCACACATAGCAACATTAAATCCACATATGTGGAGGCCCTTAACTGTAACCTGCCCAAGCAACAAGGACCTCTGAAGCTGAAACACAAACACCAAACAAACATATAGCTCACAACACCAGTGTGCCACCCAGCAACAGCCCCTAAGGCAAGACAACATACTTAACACTTTAGTCATAGGGGACTCTATAGTCAGGCACACTGATGTCCCACTCACCAGGCTGAACAAGGAGAAAATTATAGTCAGCTGCCTGTCGGGTGCCAGGATCTGCCACATAATGCATGCACTCAAGTCAGTCCATAACAAGTACAAATACAATTCTGTCATTGTCCATGTTGGAGTGAATGACTTGAGATGTACCTCCCTGGACTACATGAAAAAGAGACATGGAAGAGCTCTTGGATCATGTGGCCCAGGCAGGTATGACCCTAGCCCTGAGTAGCATTCTGCCTTCGCCCAGAATGATACCACAATATAAGGACAAAATGATTGACTTCAACAATTGTCTAAGCTTCTGGTGTTATTCAAAGGGGATCCAGTATCTGTCTGCCTGGGATGACATGATTGACAAACCACGATGCTTTGCCAGAGATGGTCTACACCTGTCACCCCTGGGATTCAGCTTACTGGCTAAGGCTCATGCCACTCCTATAGTGCTTTTTTTAGGTGAAGTTCAAAGGACAAAACCACCACTGTACCAGGTACAAGCATGCAAATTCTGAAGGTAATGCTACTCAGTGCTAGAAGTCTAAACCTCAAAATGCACTCTCTCGAGGCACTCCAAAAAATGGAGGTCATTGATATCTGTGCAGTAACTGAGACCTGGTTCAAGGCTCCAGAGAGCACCCCTGCAATACCAGGCTACAACTCTTATCACACTTTTTGGCCACCAAACCAGGACCGAAACACTAAAGGTGGAGGAGTGTCCATATTCACCAAGGATATTCACACCACCAGGCTAGTTGCCCAACACAATGCATCTGAAATTCTCCAGGTGCAACTAACACTAGGTAAGACTGCAATCCAAATTGTAGCTTGCTACAGATCCCCCACCATGCCCCAAGATTCTCACTACACCTTTCTAAACATACTGGAAAATATTAAGATACAACCAAACACCCTAATACTGGGTGATTTCAACTACCCTGCCATTAACTGGGAAAACTACTCAGGTACCAACACCTTTGCCCAATGGTTCTTGGACTTCATAAATTCCAATTCCCAGGATCAGTTAATCCATAGTCCCACCGGGGGCTGCAATATCTTAGACCTGGTCATTACCAACATGGGAAATCGATGCTCCACACCTGTGGTCACCAGCTCATTGGTCAGGTCTGACTATAAGCTAATCACCCTTAACATCCACATCCAACCCCAACCCCCCAGTAAGGAAACATCCATAAAAAACTTCTCCAAAGCCAACTTCATGCTACTCAAGTCAGAAGTGACAAACTTCATGACACCCATGCAGACAGGAACTGAAAGTTCAACTGCTGAATCCTACACTAAGGCACTGTACAAACACATCCACTCATGCATGAATCGTGCCATCCCAAATAGAGCCAAGATGCTCTCCTCCAAAAAAAGGAAGCCAATCTGGTGGTCCCCTGCCATAAACAAACTTTACAACAAAAGGAAGAAACTGTTGTAAAAAAGAGGAAAATCACAGGATGCAAAAAACTCCCTTACTAGCCTCAGTAAGAAACTGAGATGCCTCATAAAATCCTCCAAAGCTAGTTACGAAAATAAAATTGCCAAAGATTCCAAAGACAACCATAAGGCATTCTATAACTATATCAAGAATCTAAATGGCAATGCTCAGATCTGCTCTGAACTAAAACAGAATGGCATTAAATATACTGATCCCAAGGATATTGCCAATACCCTGGCAGATCAATTCAGTCCCAACTTCACCCCCCCTCTTACCCCCTAAACAGCCCATCTCAATACTGGAAGATTGCCAAATTCCGGTATTAATGGCCACACTGGTAAAAAACACACTCTTCAAAGCTAAGAATACAGCATCCATGGGACCAGATGACATCCTGGGCTCTGTACCACATGAACTACACAATGAACTGGCACCTCACCTAAGTGTCATGTTTAATCATAGCCTCACCTCAGGCTTCATGCCCAGTGAGTAGCGCACAACTACAGTTATCCCACTCCAAAAGGGGGGATCCACCTTGAATCCCGGGAACTACTGTCCCATCAGTCTGACGAGCCTGATCTTTAGGGCCATGGAATATATTATCCTGGAACTTATAAACAAAGACATTGGCAACCTTCAAACACTGGACCCCACCCAGTCTGGGTTCGTGAAGGGACAATCGTGTCTCCTGAACCTGACTGACTTCTTCGAATCAGTCTCCAGAGCCGTGGACGAGGGTAAGGCGATTGACACAGCCTATCTGGACCTTGACAAGGCCTTTGACACCATCCCCCACTCTGGATCATAGATAGACTTACTAAGCTGGGCATTAATCCCTGCATCACTCGATGGGTTGCCAACTGGCTTACTGAGAGAATCCAGACTGTAAAAGTAGCCGACTCCAAATCCAGCTCCAGACATGTGACAAGTGTAGTACCACAGGGTTCAGTCCTGCGACTGCTTTTGTTTGGCATCTACTTCTCTGAAGTACAGGCCAACACTGAGGGACTCTGGCTAACAAAGTTTGCATATGACTGCAAACTGGGAGCCATTATTGAATCCCCAAATGATGTGGATACTCTATAAAAGGGCATTACAGAAACAGATGCTAGGTGCCAGAGCCATGGGCTCAAGCTCAATGCCAAGAAATGTATAGTTATCCCCTTTGGGAAAAAACATGCACCCGTGAATTACCACATAGGTGGCAGTACACTAAACACTGAAAGTGTGATAAGAGACTGAGGGACACAGGTGGACAGTGGTCTCACCTTCGATAACCACATCGCCACAACAGTCAGGAAATCCTTCAATGTGGCACACCTCATCACTAAGGGCTTTTCATCCAGAAAAAAAGGAGGTCATTGTCCCACTGTACTCATCCCTCATTAGACCCATTATAGAATACAACGCCCCATTTGGTATGTACTACTCAAGACATCTGCAACAACTGGAAAGGCCGCAGAAATACCTCACTAAAAGAATCACAGGCCTAAAGCAGATGCCCTACGCTGACCACCTTAAAAAACTCCAGCTATACTCTGTCACATATCGTCTACTCAGAGGTGGTCTCTACTTAACAAACAAGGCCATGTCAAACCCAGAGCTGTTGGACATGCTACACTTAAAGAAATCCCAATCCCTAAGAGCCACACACTTCAAGGATCTAAACCTTGTCACCACAATAAACAAAACATGCTGGAGGGATAGGTTCCTGACCCAGAGACTCCCAGACTCTGGAATAGACTGCCCATGCATGTCAAGCAGAGTGCCTCTTTGGACCTCTTCCAAAGGAACCTTGATGATTGGATGGGAGAAAGGAAATTCACCCCGGGGATCACGTCAGTCACCCAGCTAGACAGGGGTCCAGGGAAGTAAATAGTGTGGGAAGAAATAGCCAGGGAATTGTTATGGCTAGGCTTGTATAGGCTCTAGGGCCAATAGCCTAGTACCAACCTATGAACCTGTGTCCAGAGGCATGCCTTTTTATTGTCATTGTTCTGCCTCCTCAGCCATTGTAATAGGGTGTCATTAATGACTAGGCTGAAGTGCCTATCTATCCCACAGTGTTCAGTGACTTAAAGGCACAATTCACTGCCAGCTATTACCGTTTAATGACTGAGTGTTTCTTCGCAACATTGCTCAGTTTTTTACTAATGTAGCACACAGGGTGCTCATTGTCTTTCTTATTTTGGGGGTAATGCTGCTCCCAAACCTGCTTCTGATGCAGCCATATACAAAGCAAGTTCCTCAGTATTATTGGGGGTTAGAAATATTGATTCAGAACATATTCTTTTCAATTTATAAAATTTAGCATCTGCAGCAAGACAATTGCACTTTTAAAAATCTCACACAAGGAGAAGCACTATAACAGAACAGTTAATTGTTTATTTATTGACATTTGTTTACCAACAAAGTCCAACTGGTAATAAATGCCCATTTTCAGCAGAGGCTCAGGGAGTAAAGCTCCAGAGAGTTAGATATGCAATTAAATAGTAATATAGATGTAATTAAAAAACATTTATCCATACAATACATAGGATAAAATAAAGCATGAGGTGAAACCAGTTATGTAATAATACAAAGAATTGGTACAAATAGTTGCAAAATTTAGTACAAATTTTCTGTACTACCTTGTTAGTCCAAAACAACCCTTCATTTGTGTCTTAGTGAAGGGTCTAGGGTAGATTTTTATGGTCTCTCTTTTTCTATTTATGGCTTTACTACCCCTATTCCCATAAGGAATCACAGATATTTTGCTTCCACCATGCCCAACTTTCTTCTAAGCATTTACAGTCAAACCTGTCTTATAAGATTCTAACACATCCTGCAGTTTTAGTAAGTGATAATTCAGTGCTCTGAATTTAATGACCATGTTACCCAGGTATGCAGCAGCACATCCTGAGTGAGACCAGGTGTGCAGCAGCACATCCTGAGTGGGACCACATGTGCGGCAGCACATCCTGAGTGGGACCAGGTGTGTAGCAGCACATCCTGAGTGGGACCACATGTGCGCCAGCACATCCTAAGTGGGACCAGGTGTGTGGTGGCACATCATGAGTGGAACTACAGTACTGGATTCATCAGTCTCTGAAAGATTATTAGAGCTCTGTGTACTGTAACAGACCTTCAGGGCTTACAAGGGACATTTTTTCATTAGCAGAGGATAAAAGCAGTAGCTGTCAATATCACTTTGTCACATCTAGTGTTTTCAAGTATGTGGCCTTTCCTAGATTCTATCACAAGTTGTCTGTTGTGGGAATGGTATTGTTGTTGCAGAATTTGATGCTGCTATAATCTTAGCAGCTAGTAATTTTAAGGCACCCCATTTACTCTGTGACACTTTTTTCACTCAACTGTTGGTAGCGGTTAGTGAGACTCTGGTATCATAGGTTCATAGGTAGGTACTAGGCTATCAGCCCAATGGCCAAAGTAAGCCTAGCCAACAAGGTTCCCTGGCTTATGCCACCCAAGAAAGTGAATTTCCTGTGCCCCTGTCGAGCAGAGCCACAGAAGCGATCACCGGGGAGTATTTCCTATTTCCCATCCAGTCATCAAGATTTTTCTTGAAGAGTGCTAGTGAGGAACTTTGCTTGACATAGATGGGTAGCTTGTTACAGAGTATAGGAAGTCTCTGGGAAAGGAATCTTTCCCTCCAGCATGTCCTGTTTATTGTGGTGACAAGGTTTAGGTCCCTAGAGCGAGTAGCTCAAAGAGATTGAAATTTCTTAAGGTGTAGCATGTCCAACAGTTCTGGGTTTAACATAGCTTTATATGTTAGGCAGAGATCTCCTCAGAGTAGGCAATATGCTACAGAGAAAAAAAGCTGGAATTTTTTGAGATTGTCAGTGTAGGGCATCTGTTTGAGGCCAGTAATCCTCTTTGTGAGGTACTTCTGTGGCCTATCCAGCTGCTGCAGATGTCTTGTGAGGTACATTCCAAAAGGGGCGTTGTACTCTATAATGGGTCTAATGAGTGCTGAGTAGAGGGGAACAATGACCTTTTTTTTCCTGTATGAGAACCCTTTTGTGATGAGGTGTGCCACATAGAAGGATTTCCTGACTGCTGTGGCGATGTGATTATCAAAGGAGAGTCTACTGTCCACTTCGGTCCCAAGGTCTCTTATCAGACATTCGGCATTAAGTAGGCTGCCATTTATGTGGCAGTTTATGGGTACAGAGGTTTTTACCAAAGGGGATGACAATGCACTTGTTGGCATTGAGCTTGAGGCCATGCCTCTGACACCAGGCATCTGTCTCAGTGAGGCCCTTCTGTAGGATGTCCACATCATTTGGGGACTTGACTATGGCTCCTATTTTACAGTCATCTGTGAACTTCATTAGTCAGAGGCCTTCTGTGTTAGCCTGTACTTCAGAGAAGTAGATACCAAACAGGAGAGGTCCCAGGACTGAACCCTGTGCTACTCTACTTGTCACTAGTTTGAAGTCAGATTTGGAGTCTGCAACTTTTACAGTGTGGGTTCTGTCAGTGAGCCAGTTGGCAATACATCTTGTGACATGTTTAGTGAGTTTAGCTATAATTCCAGAATGGGGGATGGTGTCAAAAGCCTTGGGGAGTTCAAGATAGGCTGTGTGAACCACCTTACCCTCTTCTACAGCTTTGGTGACTGCCTCAAAGAAGTCGATCAGGTTCAGAAGGCATGATCTGCCTTTCACAAACCCGAACTGGGTGGGGTCCAGGGTTTGGAGATTACAAATGTCTTTGTTTATGAGTTCCATGGCAATACTTTCCATGGCCTTGCAGACCAGGCTTGTCAGGTTAATAGGGCGATAGTTCCCAGGATCAATGGTGACTCCCCCTTTGTGGAGTGGGATAACTGTTGCTTGTGTGCCATTCAGTGGGCACAAAGCCTGATGTGAGACTATGATTGAACATGGAGCTTAGGTCGGAAGCCATTTCTTAAGTTCGTGTAAAATTCAGCCTGGGATGTTGTCCGTTACCATGGATGCTGTATTCTTGGTTTTAGAGAGTGCAGCTTTTACCTGCATAGATGTGATTACTGGGACTCTGCATTCTTCCTGTATAGATATGGGCCCTTTAGGGGGGTAGGGGGGGTAAAGTTAGCACTAAACCTATCTACCAGGATGTTGGCAATATCAGTTGGTTCTGTAATGTTCTTGCTGTTGTGCTGTAACTCAGAGCAGATCTGGGTGTTGCCATTGAGATTCTTGACATTTGGTATATTGTGGTACCTTTAAAATTGCCAGTACTTCCCTTGTAAATACCTTCATGTTTTAGGGATTTCTCAAAAGCAAACCTACTTCGGTTACTTTGATGACCTGAATAAATTTTGCTGTAATCCTCCCGTGATGGATTCCATTGCTAAAACTGCTGCTTGTACCTATGACGTCTGACGTCTACTCCCCATTAAATAGCTGTATTGATAAGGCAGCCACTATCTGCACCAAAGAAATTTAAAAACAAAAACCCTATGCTGGAATAACCTTATAAATAAATTGTATATCAAGAGAAAGACATTGCTTAATGTTTATATGAGGTTTCACTCTATCTACCACAAACTATTAAAAAGCTTAAAGGAACTATTAGGAAGCTCATAGATGAGCATGAACTTAAAATAGCCATTTAAACCAAAAATAATAACAATTTTATTCTTTAACAAGGACAACTAGTTAAGGCTTAACACACAAAAACGTTCGCTGTTAACCTACAGTAATACTGCACACTCTGACCCAAAGGAAGTAACTGATATTCAAAATGACAAATTTAGTGCAAATTTTACTCCACCCATAGTTATAGTTGTTCCTGTGATGCCCGTGCCCTGGCCCAGCAATCAAGGAGCCTCAATCCTCACCACTAACACCAGTGAGGGCATCCATATAGGGAAACGATAATAAATACACACACAGTAAAGTATAATTTCCCTTAAAAGCACACAGAGATCACAGTCAGTCTGGGACTGGTTTCTCCCTTTCTGTCCAGGTCCCCAATAAAACTCTCCACTGGCACATCTATAGGGTCCAGATCTCAGCCTAGTGGGCAAACTAAAACCCACATCACCCTCTCTGTCCAACCAGTGCTTCGTGTCCCTCCCCAAGTAGCTGACACACACACACTTTGAGATAAGAGTTATATACAACCACACATACACTCCTGGGGAAGGCTGGCACAGGTTCTCCAGCTGTGCCCTTTTTCTGCCCAGTCTAAAAGGTAGTACTAGCTGCCACCACCCACTAATATCAGCTACTCAAAGGCCCTTCTGAAAGGGTGTCCAGTTATTACTATGCAATATTATTATCCAAATGGTAAGTGTGCTTGAACAGTCAAGGCTTATCAGAGTGACTTGGTACAGTATCACTATATACCTGCAATGTACTCTAGAGCTTAAATTAACTCTACATAAAACAGCCACAGTTGAAAGGTTTAAAAATATTTAATAATAAATAATAAAAACACAAGACAATACTTCTTACTACACAGTGCTAGTCAAGAGTTCAGAGCTAACAGAGAAATACTTAAAATAACACAGTAGAAAAGTTCTGACATCACAGAAAAACAAATGAGTCTAATCTTCCTATTTCCTAGCTATATCTAAGAGAAAACACAGTTCTAAATAACTTACATATAGAAACAGGCAGTGCTGGTGATGTTGGATGTTCTCAAGACAAATTACCTGATCTCTCTGATTCTCTCTGTCTTTAAATTGCTAACACAGAGCTGCTTCACATGACATCATTCTTCAAATTTCTCTGGTGTTCCCAGGCTAACAGAAACTACATTTACATTTTTACACCTGGTCAGAAACCAGAGCAATAAAGAAGATTTATACATGCAAATTCTAGCCATTAACTCTGGTCTTAAAACAATAGGCAGGATGCCTCCCTTTAGACATATCGGCTCCAAATTTTGACATCAAAGACGGTCATAAAATGCTTGACTTAGCTTTCTTACAGCACAGTGCACTGTTGTTACATTTTTGCAGTTCAATGTCCAGTGCAGTCTTTTCACATTTAAGAGAACAAGCCTGTGGCTTACATTAATATTTACAAATAATGGAATTATCTACAAAATTCTATCTGGCTAGGCTGGCAGCCTTCACCTATCTTCACAGTTCTACAGATTCCACAATTCCAGCCACCCCCTTTATTTACTATGGAATGAGTTATCTCAGCCCTGTTAAAAACTAAGAAGAATAATAATATACCAGGCTGCCTGATTATCAGTGCCAAATATGGCTTATTGAAATCTAGGCATCTCCTCTGTTTACACTTCTGAAGCCTGGAAATCAGCTATTGTAATGTTGTTACACAAGGGTCACCCAAGAATGGACCCTTGCAACTCTAAACCTATCACTCTCACTAGCCTTGTACGTAAAACAATGGAATGTATTATGTCAGATTTCAATCTGAACAATTCAGTTTTGATAAAGGAATGTCCTGTCTCTCTAACCTCATTAATTTAATTGAAAGAAAGTAAGAAATGGATAGTGGTTCTGCATTGAATACAGCATATCCAGACTTGGCCAAGGCCTTTGTTACTATTCCTCATGCAGGCATTATTGATAGACGTGTAAATCTTTATGTTATCCACTAGTTGTCTGACAGAACCCATGTGGTTCTAGTTGTAGGTGTCATGTCTGAAAGCAAAAAAAGTTAACAGTGTTGAATACCACATAGAGAAGTGTTAGGCCTGTTCCTGTTTGGCATCTTTCTCAGACCTTCAGGCCATCACTCCTAGCCTATGGTTATCTTTGTTTGCAGATGACTGTCATTTGGGTGTTGTTCAATCTTCTACTGACTCACAATTGCTCCAACATAGGTTAGATCATACTAAAGTTTGATGCAAGGACAATGTTCTCAAGTTAAATGTGAAAAATGTAGTATACTTCATTTTGGTAAGCACACCATTTCACGTGACATGTGGGTGACACACCCTTCCAGTCAAACACTGGTGTAAGGAACTAAGCACATTTGTTTTTAATTCCTTATCATTTGACCATCCTGTCTGCACAGTAGTTTGGAAAGCCTTCTATCTGGCCCATCTAATTTCCAAAGGCATCTTCACTAAATCCAGAGAAATCTCAATTCTCCTTTACTCATATCAGACTAGACCCATTATTGACTATAATGCACCTTTTGGCATGTATTTGTCTGTATGTATCATACAACTTAAATGACCTCTGAGTCATAAATAAAAAGATCAGTGGCCTCGTAACTCTTAATTTTCAAGGCAGATTGGCAGCACTGTATCTCTTACCTGTGAAACAAACTTTCATTGCACATCAAGCAGAGTAGCTCCCTTTCCACCTTCAAGGCAAACCTTGATTACTGGATTGGCAACCTCAAATTCTCTCTGCGGTATATCCTATCTGCTGGGAATTTTTGAATAGTGGGTTTTGGTTAGGCTTTGCCTATAAACCAACACACAATACTGTTTTACAAAGTAAATGTGACTGGTAAGTAAAATGCATGCTTGTAATCATAAGTTAGAAGACACTGCAGATGAGACCCATATTTTTGTAGCCTCAGTGATGCATGTCTGCATGTCTGTAGTTGGGTCTCCTGGGTCTATATTACACAGTTTGGATCGCAAGGTATTTCACAACATATTTCTACTAAAATGCAGTTTCACAAGCTTTCTCTATATCTGACTTGTAGGTATTTTTAGGAATTGTGCTTTTTTTCTAGCACTGAAGTGTTTACTGAAAAAATCAATGTTAATAGTGTTGTTTAATACCCTAGCCAGAAGTGCAAAACTGTATGGTCAGTCATAGTTTTGCTTGAAAGTCACTTACACAAAGATGCACATAGTTTAGTAGGAGAGAGAGAGAGAGAGACAGGAGGTTACACTGTAAACTACATTACAATAGCCTTTGTTTTGCTGACACCTGATTTTGAAGTCCAAGTCTCTAGTCAGTTAAGGCCTGCTTTGTTCAGTTAGGAACTGCTGTTACTTCCTGGCAGTGACTTTGATCTTTCAAAAAGCAAAAGGAATTTTTGTACTGCAGTCTAGAAAGAAAGAGCACATTATACAATCCTACTGTCTTAGTGGCTGCAGGGTAAGTCTATGGGTATGACTGAGAATGAAAACATGCATAACTGACTCCCTGTAGAAAACTTTCCCCATTAGCGTATCTTTAGATAATATTATCACTTTGCTGGCATTCAAATCCAAATGATGGTTATCAGTTTCAGAAGAAAAAATTAAAACTGGAGTAAGATATTAGCCTTCATGTACACTTGGGTAATACAGATGTGCCAAGGAAGATAAGAGGAACAGCTCTGGTTCATGGTGTGGAAGACAGAAGCTAACAACTGTATAAACATGCATTTTTTTCTAAAGCCTTAAATCATGCATCTTAAAAACAGCTATTAAACTAGAAACAGGACCATTATAATGGTATAATTTGGAAATCTTACCCTGCTGATTATTTAGCGTTCAGTTACCAGAGTGTTGTGTGTTCTTCCTTGGTGGCTGTGATCATGTACTGCTGGGTGCATGGATTTTAACAGTTAAATGTATAGCATAGATGTTGTACATGTACAGACTGATATAAAAGTAGATAATGGTTACAGATATTGTAATGAAATATGACGTCATGAACTAAATGCAGGAATTAATTTGACAAAACTTAGTTCCACTAAATATCTACAAATAAAATAGTAAAAGTCTTGTTAGGGAGGCTGTACTCTGTTTTCTTCCTCTGTATCCTTAATTTTAAACAATTATCTCTTAGAATGGTGTCTCCTGGAAACAAAACAAAACAATATGAATATGCTTGGCAGTAGTTTTCATAATGAAAGAGCAGTTTTAATTAAATACCTCTTTCAGTTGGCTTTACACAGTTATGCTTACATGAATCAAATGACACTCAACAGCACTGTATACAAGTAATACAGATGTATACCTCCTCTTAAACTAGTTAACATGACAGGCGGTGGGACTTCTATTTTGCACAGAAAACTGCGCTAAGGTGCCTGCCAGGATGTTATGAAAATGATTTAGCTTTATCAAGATGTTACTGATGCAATACCTGCTTATAATCTAATTGTCCCTCCCCATGATCTTGGGTTATTACTAGACTCCTGAGTCCCTATACAGGTAGTCTGAAGCTGACCAGAGAGCACTACCTTCCTGATTGCATCATCATGAGTACCACCACATCCCCTTCACTATGATGTAGATTCCTCCAACTTGCTACTTCCCTGTAGCCTCCTTCCCCCTAGACTTGTCCTGCTGGCCTGCACTGAGTTCCTTGGCTGCCATTTCCATTAACAACAGAGAAATAATCCTGGCAACCTAGGCTTTTTGCCTTCAGTCAATGATATGCTAGTGTGGCAATGCATTTAAAATGAAATATAACAGTCACAATTAAAACATTCAAGTTTTGTTCATGTTCACTTGTTTAAAACCTTAAACATGCCCTGAAGTCCTTCAAGCATTTGTACTATCTCCAATAATTTATTCATATTTTCTCTACTTTACACAGGAAATGTATTCATTGTTCTATGGTTAATCAGCCCTTAATACTGAACAGAATTTCAGATATTTAATCACTGTTGTCCTGTACACAAATATCATATTTTGATCCAAATACCTTTTCTAGAAATTCTTTGTGAGGTGTGCAGTAAGGCACCTTAATTTAGAAAAATCTTTTCCTTAACAATATCACTAAACAAGACAGGCACATATCACAGCTACCAACACATACTAACTTTATCCCCTTCCCTAACCTTAACCTAAATATGATTGCACAAACACTTCTAACCTTTCTTGCTGAATCCCATCAGCATACTCAACACTACTCCATTCAGCAAACCCACACATTGACATACACAGCATTCCCAAAAGACACCATTCAACCACATGCATACTCATGCCACACATTTGGCAGACATACAGTTCAACCACATAATATGTAACATTTCACAAAGCTAAAGATGCCTTCCATACATTTCAACTGTCAGGAGCTTGAGCAGATCTCCATAAAGGTACGGCTTGAGTGTGAAAAGCTTGAGAGCTTTTTTATCACTGAAGAGCACTCTTTCTGTGTGCCCAGTGAAACTGTCAAGACCTAGCCAGATAAGTCTTGTTATTTTATAAAGAAAACTTGTGTCTTTCTGGAAAAAAATAGTGTTTTGCTAGGAAACAAAACGTGTTCAGACTGTCTTTGCACTTATAAGGGAGTTAAGTAAATGCTTATGTGAACTTTTTGTGAGGAAAAGTTTTAACTTTTGACTAAAATTTTACTTAGTGAAGTTTTGTGTGTGTTTGGGACAGAATGCTGTACCTGTGAATGACTGTCAGTGATTTACTTACCTCAGAACCACTTTTTCTCTGCTCATCCATTCTGCGCTTTTAACACCTCTTCCTCTACTTATCGATGGAGCACCTTCTGGTTTCTGTGGTAGTACTTTCCCTAGCATACGTAAAGAAGAAAACTCTGAAAGTGTTTTCAGGTTCCAAGCTGGTTCTTATTCTGTATCAGCTTCTGATGGGTGACTCTGCTGTAAGCACTTGTTATTCCTTAGACCACCCATCTTCCAGCTCCAGTCCTTTTGATGTAGCTTTTGCAGTCACAAAAGACATGGGAAAACCCTTGTCCTCTGTGGCTGTAAGAACACCCTTGGCAGACAAGGGAGAGCAACTGTTGTCAATGTCAGGGTTAAGGAAAGGTGAAGTATCTTCACTTGGTTAGAAAGGGCAGGTAGAAGTTGCAACAAGTGTGCCTTAGGCAAGTCATTCTGTTTCAGGGAGTGTGTTCTTGGTGAGAAATAAAAAATCCGTCTCCAGTCTCCATTTCCATGGACACGGCAAACGTACAGGGATTTTCAAGGAACTTATTCATGCCTTTTCTTTGCCCTCTCTTCCTTTAGGTAAAAAAAGAAAATTTCCCTTTCTGACAGGAATTTCAATCAAAAGAGCAGACATTGCATAGGAATGGAGATACTTCAAGAAATTCTTTCCAGTCAGACTCTTCACTAGGTCCATCTGATGAAATACTTTCCTCAGAAGTTGAAGAGACTTCTTTCTGACACTCTCTAATATGAAAGAGGTTTTTCAGTGTGAACAGAATGAAGTTGCAAACATTTGTTATGAGGTATTACAGTTGGTGATGCCAAAAATGTGTCCCTATCCCTCCTGTCATGCCTGACTTATTCATTTTCTTAACTGTTTCTGCCTTACTTGGGCATGAACCTCCAGCTTCTAGGAAGTTTGATAGCTTATACAAAGTACCACAGATATAATTACCTGTTTTATAATCCTAAAGCAGTACCAGAAATTATTTATCAATCCACATCTGCTGCTACTAAGCAGGTTACAACTGTTAATACCATTCCATTGACAAAGATGGGAAAGCAAAGGATAAGTCGGGGAAGAAAATGCATTCTTCTAGCACTTTAACAGTCAGAATTTTAAATGGTCACGCTCATATGTTGTTGTCGGCTTTTGAAAATATGCAGACTTTAATGACTAAGTTTCCTGTTTCTGAGGTAAATAATTCCTTGAAGGTGCCTGTCACAGCTGTTTCTCTGATGACTACTCATGTTTTGAAGTTTGCGTTCTGAGGTAAAGAATTCCTTGAAGGTGCCTGTCACAGCTGTTTCTCTGATGACTACTCCTGTTTTGAAGTTTGCGTTCTGAGTTAAAGAATTCCTTGAAGGTGCCTGTCACAGCTGTCTCTCTGATGACTACTCCTGTTTTGAAGTTTGCATTCTGAGGTAAAGAATTCCTTGAAGGTGCCTGTCACAGCTGTTTCTCTGATGACTACTCATGTTTTGAAGATTGCATTCTGAGGTATTCCTTGAAGGTGCCTGTCACAGCTGTTTCTCTGATGACTACTCATGTTTTGAAGTTTGTGTTCTGAGGCGAAGAATTCCTTGAAGGTACCTGTCACAGCTGTTTCTCTGATGACTACTCATGTTTTGAAGTTTGCGTTCTGAGGTGAAGAATTCCTTGAAGCTACCTGTCACAGCTGTTTCTCTGATGACTACTCATGTTTTGAAGTTTGTGTTCTGAGGTGAAGAATTCCTTGAAGGTACCTGTCACAGCTGTTTCTCTGATGACTACTCATGTTTTGAAGTTTGCGTTCTGAGGTGAAGAATTCCTTGAAGCTACCTGTCACAGCTGTTTCTCTGATGACTACTCATGTTTTGAAGTTTGCTTTCTGAGGTGAAGAATTCATTGAAGGTGCCTGTCACAGCTGTTTCTCTGATGACTACTCATGTTTTGAAGTTTGCGCTCTGAGGTGAAGAATTCCTTAAAGGTGCCTGTCACAGCTGTTTCTCTGATGACTACTCATGTTTTGAAGTTTGCGTTCTGAGGTAAAGAATTCCTTGAAGGTGCCTGTCGCAGCTATTTCTCTGATGAGTACCCATGTTTTGAAGTTTGCGTTCTGAGGTAAAGAATTTCTTGAAGGTGCCAGTCACAGCTGTTTCTCTGACGACTAGTCATGTTTTGAAGTTTGCGTTCTCAGGTAAAGAATTCCTTGAAGGTGCCTGTCACAGCTGTTTCTCTGATGACTACTCATGTTTTGAAGTTTGCGTTCTGAGGTAAAGAATCCTTTGAAGGTGCCTGTCACAGTTGTTTCTCTGATGACTACTCCTGTTTTGAAGTTTGCGTTCTGAGGTAAAGAATCCCTTGAAGGTGCCTGTCACAGCTGTTTCTCTGATGACTACTCCTGTTTTGAAGATTGCGTTCTGAGGTAAAGAATTCCTTGAAGGTGCCTGTCACAGCTGTTTCTCTGATGACTACTCCTGTTTTGATGTTTGCGTTCTGAGGTAAAGAATTCCTTGAAGGTGCCTGTCACAGCTGTTTCTCTGATGACTACTCCTGTTTTGAAGTTTGCATTCTGAGGTAAAGAATTCCTTGAAGGTGCCTGTCACAGCTGTTTCTCTGATGACTACTCCTGATGTCCTTAAAAAATGCAACTGCAGTCATAACATATGGGTTGTCCTGCCTCAGGCAGCCCTCGGTCGGCCAAATTCCAAAGTCTGGGTCCGGCGTCGGCTGGTGTCGCCTCCTCTCCGACGTCACCACAGCTGGAGTATAAAGGCATCGGCCGACACCATCTTCTTCAGTCTTTCTTGCCGCACGGTGCCCGAAGCAGAAGCAGTTCGCAAGTGCCGGTCGGTCAGCTCCTGTGTTTTCAGTACTGAAGTCATCTAAAAGCTAAGTACCCCGTTGGGGAACATTTTTTCTTGCCTCAGCCGATGTCAGAACAAATTGAGAAAGTTAATAATTGTTTGTCTTGTGGTAAACAAATACCTCATAAGGACTTCCATTCTCTCTGCCTTCCTTGCCTGGGCCCAGACCACGACGTCTTGGCCTGTGCTGCCTGTGCCTGCTTTAATAAGCGCACTCTCAGGCTCCGGGCAGAATTCGCCGAGGACTTCTTCGGTGAATCTTTTGCGTATATCATGCCGTCGGATCAACCGACTACCCAATCTGCTAAAAAACGAAAGGACCGGGACTGACATCCTCGGCCCGCGTCCACTACCGATGCTACTCCCAAACCCTCTGCTAGTGCTCCGGTTCCTTCGGAAGTGGTAAATCTACCACTCCAGGCCAATGACACAGCGTTAACTCGTCCTTTGGTCTCGGAGATCTCTCCGGTGCCGGTTGTTGATTTTCCTCCGGAAACCGAAGTTCTGGATCTACCCGACACCATTTCTGTGGACAAGGTTACGCCTGCATGTGGGGCTGCTAGGCCTCCTATATCCATGTCCATCAAGGCCTTTGCATGTGCTAAGGCCGCCAGTCAGGCCAAGGCCCATCCTTGACCTACTGCCCAGGCCCCTTCTTCTGATAAGCAAATCATGTCTCTGGCTGCTGATCTTATTTCCCTTATCAGGGGGTCTCAGCCTCATCCGGAGAGGGCTTCTCAGCCACCTGCAGAGAAAAGGCCCAGAACTGAGCAGGCAGATGACCTCTCTTCGGATGAAGCCTCTGGGGATTCTGAACATTCTGATACCCATGAAGAATCCTTCCAGGCCTACGAGGACTCTGATGCTGAGGAATCAATTCCCTCTGCCTCCCCTCCAGAGGATTTCTCATTTGGTGAAGTCCTGCATTCCATGAGGGAACATTTTCAATGGCAGGGTCAGGAATTCTCTGACTCTAGGAAAAGGCTTCGTACCTTTCTCAAGCTTCCCCAGCACAGGCCTTTAGCTATTCCACCTGTTATGGATGTTTTGGATGATGTTTTCTCTGACTCCAGTGCTAACCCTGATTCTCTTCCTCCGGCTCCTGTCAAGCTGGACAGATATTATAGGGTCTCTGACACCCACAAGCACCTTTTTAAGGCCCACTCTGTGGATTTAGAAACTATTTCACAGGGCCCCAAGGGAGTGGCTTCCTCCTCTGCCAAAAACCCACTGCCAGCAGGCAGGGAAGCAAGGTCCCTGGAGAGATGGGGTAAAAAAGTATATACTTCTACTACCCTGGCCATGAGGTCACTAAATTGACTTTTTCACATGTTTCAGTACCAGGATTTTCTCCTGGATGATTTACAGAAAAAAGTTAGCCTCTCCTGAGCCTATCGATAAAAAGGCATTGCAGGATCATATACATAACACTCAGCAGGTTAATAACCATTTTCTTCAGTGTGGTTATGATGCACTGGAAGCTTCATGTAGGGCAGCTATGACTGGGGCTGTGATACGTAGGCATGCTTGGTTAAAGGATCAGTCTTTGCCTGACCATGTTAAAGTAAAGTTACTTGATGCACCTTTGGAAAAACAGAAGCTTTTTGGTGCTAATCCACAAGATGTATTGAAATCCATAGAGGAAAAAGCTAAGTCAGTACAGACAGTCAAGGATTTCCTTCAGGTTCAGCCACCCAGATTCAGCAGAAACTGGCCCTCAAAGAATTGGTCCTTCCCCGGCTCAGACAAGTTTCAAAGGGGAAAAAGCAGACGTGCCCGAGGTAGAGGGCAATACCGAGGATCTTACAGGGGACGCCAATGGCAACCTCCAAATCAAAGAAGTAGTACAAACAGTTCAGCTGCACCACAAGGACAATCGCAATGACTTGACTTTCATTCTGCCTACAAAGGTTCAAAGAGAAGCACCCTTGGGCGGAAAATTATCCTTATTCTCACAAAACTGGCATATTTTAACCAAGGACAACTGGATTCTGGATTTGATAGACAAAGGTTACAGATTCCACTTCCACACATTACCAATAAGACAAGGCATGCCAAACCTTCCACATCATCAAAGGGCAGATGCACTCTCTCAAGTTTCCAAGCTGTTAAGTATAAAAGCAATAGAAAGGGTTCCTCCTCAGGAGCAAGGCCAGGGATTTTATGCAAGGCTGTTCCTTGTTCCAAGAAAAGAAAACAAATGGAGACCCATACTGGACTTGTCATCTCTAAACACTTTTCTCATAGTGCCAAAGTTCAAAATGCTGACGTTGCAGAAACTCCTTCCCATGCTGGGCAAGGGGTCTTGGCTGGTCACTCTGGACCTCAAGGAGGCATACCTGCATGTCCCTATCAGACAAAGCTGCAGAAGATACCTCAGATTTCTTGCAGGGACAGAGCATTATCAATTCTCAGCATTGCCGTTTGGCTTATCTACTGCGCCCAGAGTGTTCACGAAATGCCTGGCATCAGTAGTGGCACACTGCAGACTGTAGGGGATACAAATATACCCTTACTTGGACGACTGCCTCATACAAGCAGACAACAAACAAACCTTCAAAGAAAATTTGGACTATGTCATGCATCTACTGCAGGCCTTGGGATACACGGTCAACATTTAGAAGTCAAACCTACTGCCATCCCAACAGATTATATTCTTAGGAGCCAAACTGGACACAGAAAACCAAATGGCCTACCTCACAGAGGAAAAACAGCAGCATTTACCAGAGTACTTCAAAGGCCTAGCAAGACTCTCCCAGCTGACTGCAAGGAAAATCCTGCAGGCCCTGGGGTTCATGGCTTCTTGCATCCTTCTGATACCTTTGGCAAGACTTCATATGAGAAAGCTGCAATGGTATTTAAAAAACTTATGGTCTCAACACAGTCAAAGCCTAGAGGACATAATCCCACTTATTCCATGTCTGCAAAAAGAATTTTTATGGTGGGCTCAAGCCAGTCAGCAAAACATAGGCATGTCTTTCAACAGACCTCAAACAGGCCAAATGATTACAACAGACGCCTCAGACCATGGATGAGGGGCGCACATGGAGGACAGATGCATTCAAGGGCAATGGACCCCAAAGGAAAGGCATCTGCACATAAACCAAAAGGAAATGTTGGCAGTGATACATGCAATCGAGACTTTCGAAAAATCACTACAACAAGGACATTTACTGATAAGGACGGACATCACCACTGTCATGTGGTACATAAACAAGCAGGGAGGCACTCATTCTTATCCCCTCTGCAGACTAACAATGCTTCTCTGGGAAAAGTCCCTGAGCCTGAAGATACATTTACAATCCCAGTTTGTACCAGGCAAGGACAATGTACTGGCGGACAACCTGAGCAGAAATTTCATGGATCCACACGAATGAATGCTGCATCCTCACATTTTCTTTCAACTGACAAAGACATGGGGAAGACCGGATGTAGATCTTTTTGCTTCCCACTTAAATCATCACCAGAAAAAGTTCTGTACAAGGACTCACCATCCTCTAGCCTGGAAGACGGATGCTCTCTCCTTCCGCTGGAAATCTCTAAAAATTTATGCATTCCCTCCTCTGCCTCTGCTGACCAAGGTGATACTGAAGATCAAAGCAGAACAACCAACAGGTATTTTGATAGCTCCAGACTGGCCAAGGCAGCACTGGTACCCATTGCTATTGACCATAACTCGGACCAAACCATGGCCTCTGATCCTATGGCCTCTTCTCCTTACACACCACAATTACAGGACTGTACATCAAGACCTGAAATCATTACATCTGACAGCCTGGAGGCTAACATGATTTCTCCTCCTAACTCTCTATCAAAATCGGTTCAAGAAATCCTGCTGGAAGCACGCAGGCCTTCCACAAGAAAAACATATTCAGCCAAATGGAAGAGATTCAGCATCTGGAATGCCAACAGGGGTCAGGACACAGCATTACTGAGTATACCTCAGATTTTAGAATACTTGGCAGAACTACTTCATACTGGGCTTTCATACTCTTCAATAAAGATTCATGCCTCAGCAATCTCAGCAAAATACAACTGTGACCCTCCAGTGTTTTCTCATCCATTGCTAAGACAGTTTCTAAGAGGAATAAAGAATATCAAACCTCCCAGAAAACAGACAGTACCTGCATGGGACCTCAATTATGTGTTGGAAAAACTAACTCTTCCACCATTTGAGCCAGCAGCAAGTTCAGAAGTGCAATTTCTTTCATGGAAGACGGCCTTCTTATTGGCAGTCACATCTGCAAGAAGAGTTTCGGAGATACAGGCACTCATGGCAGTGCCCCCCTTCCTCATTTTTCATCAAGACAGAGTTTCTCTAAGAACCAATCCTTCATTCATGCCCAAGGTTATTTCCAGGGTGTCTCTAAATCAAGCTATTCACCTGCCTGCATTCTTCCCCAATCCTCAAAATAGGGGGGAAAAGCTACTGCATACTTTGGACATACACAGACAACTACGTTACTACTTGGACAGAACTAAGGCAACCAGAAAGTCTGACCAACTGTTTGTAGCCTATGCTGCTGGAGTGCAAGGAAAAGCAATCTCCAAACAAACAATTTCAAAATGGATTGGACATTGCATCAGATTCTGCTATTCTTTCCATGGAAAAGGTGTGCCAGCCAATATTAGGCCACATTCCACAAGAGCTATGGCCACTTCCACAGCTTTCCTAAGAGGAGTGGCAACAAAGGACATTTTAGAGGCTGCTACATGGAGCTCCGTGCATACATTTACCAAGCACTACAACCTGCTCTTATATTCCAGATCCCAAGCAGGCTTTGCTTCAGCAGTCCTGCAGGGGATTTTAGCTACACCATCCTTATCTTAGTTCCATCCACCCCCAGCTTGGCTTTGGTATTCAACCCATATGTTATGACTGCAGTTGCATTCTTGAAGGACATAGTACAGTTTTGTACCTACCATAAATGTAGATGTCCGATAGATATGCAACTGCAGTCGGATTTTCCCTCCCTCCTACCCCTCTGTACCTTCTTTTTGGGTCCCTACCCCTTTTCCCATTAGCTGGGGGTATTCCTGTGGTGCATCTGTTTATTACTGTTGTGCATGTTTGGAATTATTTTTATCCATTTACCAAATTTAGCCTTCCTAGGAGGGCACCTGGCATCTGGGGCAAGAAACACTGAAGAAGATGTGGTCGGCCGATGTCTTTATACTCCAGCCGTGGTGACGTCAGAGAGGAGGCGACACCAGCCGACGCCGGACCCAGACTTTGGAATTTGGCCGACCGAGGGCTGCCTGAGGCAGGACAACCCATATGTTATGACTGCAGTTGCATATCTATCGGACATCTACATTTATGGTAGGTACAAAACTGTACTTTCTGAGGTAAAGAATTCCTTGAAGGTGCCTGTCACAGCTGTTTCTCTGATGGCTACTCGTGTTTTGAAGTTTGCATTCTGAGGTAAAGAATTCCTTGAAGGTGCCTCTCACAGCTGTTTCTCTGATGACTACTCATGTTTTGAAGGTTGCGTTCTGAGGTAAAGAATTCCTTGAAGGTGCCTGTCACAGCTGTTTCTCTGATGACTACTCATGTTTTGAAGTTTGCGTTCTGAGTTGAAGAATTCCTTGAAGGTACCTGTCACAGCTGTTTCTCTGATGACTACTCATGTTTTGAAGTTTGCGTTCTGAGGTGAAGAATTCCTTGAAGGTACCTGTCACAGCTGTTTCTCTGATGACTACTCATGTTTGGAAGTTTGCATTCTGAGGTGAAGAATTCATTGAAGTTGCCTGTCACAGCTTTTTCTCTGATGACTACTCATTTTTTGAAGTGTGCGTTCTGAGTTGAAGAATTCCTTGAAGGTGCCTGTCACAGCTGTTTCTCTGATGACTACTCATGTTTTGAAGTTTGCGTTCTGAGGTAAAGAATTCCTTGAAGGTTCCTGTCACAGCTGTTTCTCTGATGACTACTCCTGTTTTGAAGTTTGCGTTCTGACGTAAATAATTCCTTGAAGATGCCTGTCCCAGCTGTTTCTCTGATGACTACTCCTGTTTTGAAATTTGCATTCTGAGGTAAAGAATTCCTTGAAGGTGCCTGTCCCAGCTGTTTCTCTGATGAGTACTCCTGTTTTGAAGTTTGCGTTCTGAGGTAAAGAATTCCTTGAAGGTGCCTGTCCCAGCTGTTTCTCTGATGACTACTCCTGTTTTGAAGTTTGTGTTCTGAGGTAAAGAATTCCTTGAAGGTGCCTGTCCCAGCTGTTTTTCTGATGACTACTCCTGATGTCCTTCAAGAGTGCAACTGCAATCATAACATATGGGTTGTCCTGCCTCAGGCAGCCCTCGGTCGGCCGGATTCCAAAGTCTGGGTCCGACGTCGGCTGATGTCGAATTTCTCTCTGACGTCAGAGCGGCTGGAGTACATAAGCATCAGCCGACGCCATTTCTTCAGTCTTTCTTGCCGCGCAGTGCCCGAAGCAGAAGCAGTTCGCAAGTGCCGGTCGGTCAGCTCCTGTATTTTTCGAATGCGAAGTCATCAAAAAAGCTAAGTACCCCGTTGGGGACCTTTTCTTGCCTCAGCCGATGTCAGAAATTACTGAAAAAGTTAACAATTGTCTTTCTTGTGGTAAACAAATACCTCATAAGGATTTCCACTCTTACTGTCTTTCTTGCCTTGGCCCAGACCACGACGTCTCGGCCTGTGTCGCCTCTGCTCGCTTCAATAAGCACACTCTCAGGCGCCGGGTGGAGTTCGCTGAAAATTTTTTTGGCAAAAAATTTGCTTATACAATGCCGTCGGAACTTCCGACATCGCAAACTCCCAAGAAACGAAAAGACCGGGACCGACATCCTCGGCCCACGTCTACCACCGACTCCACGCCAAAACCTACCGCGAGTGCTCTGGTTCCCCCTGAGACGGTTATTCCACTGCTCCGAACCGAAGACACCGCATTACCAACGACTCCGATAGCGGATACCACTCCGACGCCAGTTATAGATTTTCCTCCGGATACTGAAACCAAGGAAATGCCCGAGACCATTGCTGTAGATAAGGTCACTCCTGCACGTGGAGCTGCCAGGCCTCCTATGGCCATGTCTATTAAGGCCTACACTCGGGCTAAGGCAGCCAGCAAGACCAAGCACCTTACTGCTAAAGCCTTACCTCAGCCTACTCCAGAGACACAAATCATGACTATGGCCGCAGACTTAATTTCCATGATTAGAGGTTCACAGGCCCATCCTGAGAGAGGATCCCAGCCTCCATCTGATAAGAGGCCCCGGGTTGAACCCTCTGACCCTATCCCTTCAGATGAAGATTCTGAGGACTCTGTCCACTCCGATGGCCAGGAAGAGCGCTTCCAGTCCTATGAGGACTCGGATGCACAGGATTCCATCCCCTTGGCCTCCCCTCCTGAGGATATTTCTTTTGGGGAAGTTCTGCATACCATGAGGGAACATTTCAAGTGGCAAGGCCAGGAATATTCTGATTCCAGAAAGCGCCTTCGAACTTTCCTTAAAACGCCCCAGCACAGGCCCTTAGCTATTCCTCCTGTGCTTGATGTTTTGGATGATTTATATTCTGACTCCAGTGTTACCCCTGATTCTCTTCCTCCTGCTCCAGCCAAGCCAGACAGATAATACAGGGTCCCAGAAACACATTCCCATTTATTCAGGGCCCATACTGTTGATTTAGAAACTATTTCTCAGGGACCTAAAGGTGTTTCAGCTTCCACCTCTAAAAATCCCTTGCCTTCCAACAGGGAAGCTAGGTCATTAGAGAGATGGGGGAGAAAGTTCTACACCTCCACTATTTTATCTATGAGAGCTTTGAATTGCCTCTTTCATATGTTACAATATCAGGATTACCTGTTAGATGATTTACAGAAAACATTGGCCTCTCCTGATCCTTTAGACAGGAAGTCTTTGCAGGAAGCTGTACATAACTCTCAGCAAGTCAGCAATCACTTCCTGCAGTGTGGATATGATGCACTGGAAGCTTCATGTAGGGCAGCTATGACAGGGGCCGTCATTCGTAGACATGCATGGTTCAAAGAACAACCTCTACCAGATCATGTTAAGGCAAAACTTCTGGATGCACCCTTGGAAAAGAACAAGCTTTTTGGTGCTAATGCTAAAGATGTGTTAAAGTCCATCGAGGAAAAAGCAAAATCAGTTCAGACGGTTAAAGATTTCCTCCAGGTTCAGCCCCCCAGATTCAGTAGGAATTGGCCTTCAAAAAACTGGTCCTTTCCTAATACTGAAAAATTTCAAAGGGGTAAAAACAGGCGTGGCCGAGGAAGAGGACAATACAGACAAACCAAAGAAGTGACACAGGGGTCTCCCCTGCCCCACAGGCACAATCTCAATGACTTTCCTCTACGTCCGCCTACCAAGGAGCAAATAGAAACTCCCTTGGGTGGAAAATTATCTCTGTTTTCAGACAATTGGCACAGATTGACAAAGGACAAATGGATTTTGGACATTATAGACCAAGGTTACAGGTTCCATTTTCATACCTTACCAAGAAAACAAGGCATGCCAAACCTACCACAAAACCAGAGGGCAGAGGCTATCAAGCAAATTTCTCTGCTGGCTCGGATAAAAGCAATAGAAAGAGTTCCACAACAAGAACAAGGCCAGGGGTTTTACTCAAGACTGTTCCTTGTTCCAAGAAAAGAAACTCAATGGAGACCAGTACTGGATTTGTCCGCATTAAACACCTTTCTCATAGTACCAAAGTTCAAAATGCTGACTCTACAGCAACTCCTTCCCATGCTGGGCAAGGGGTTTTGGCTGATTACTCTGGACCTCAAGGAGGCATACCTGCATGTCCCTATCAGACACAGTTGCAGAAGATACCTCAGATTTCTTGCAGGGCCAGAGCATTATCAATTCTCAGCATTGCCATTTGGCTTATCTACTGCGCCCAGAGTATTCACAAAATGCCTGGCTTCAGTAATTGCTCATTGCAGGCTCCAGGGGTCCAAATTTACCCGTACCTGGACGACTGCCTCATACAAGCGGACGACAAATTGATGTTGACAAAAAACTTGAACTATGTCATACAATTACTTCAGGCTCTGGGATACACAGTCAACTTCCAAAAGTCAAGACTTCAACCATCCCAGCAAATAACCTTCTTAGGAGCCAATCTAGACACAGCCTCTCAAATGGCTTACCTGACAGAAGACAAGCAAGAGAAGTTAACTCATTATTTCAAAGGTTTGGCAAAACTCACCCAGATGACTGCAAGGAGATTCCTACAGGCCCTGGGTTACATGGCATCCTGCATTCTCCTGGTTCCATTAGCAAGACTACACATGAGAAAGCTTCAATGGTACCTAAAAAGCCTATGGTCTCAGCACAGCAACAACTTAGAGACAACCATACCGCTCATTCCATGCCTACAAAAGGAATTCCTATGGTGGGCCTCGGTAAGCCAGGCAAACACAGGTATGTCATTCAAAAAACCTCAGATAACACAGACCATGACCACAGACGCCTCAGACCTTGGATGGGGGGAGCACATGGAAGGCAGATGTATACAAGGACAATGGTCTCCAAAGGAAACACATCTGCATACAAACCAAAAGGAAATGCTGGCAGTAATGCATGCCATCGAGGCCTTTCGACAACAACTTCAGCAAGGCCATTTACTGATACGGACAGACAACACCACTGTGATGTGGTATATAAACAAGCAAGGGGGCACCCATTCTTACCCCATTTGCAGACTGACAATGAATCTTTGGGAAAAATCACTGAGCCTAAACATACAGTTACAATCCCAGTTTGTTCCAGGCAAAGACAATGTGCTGGCGGACAGCCTAAGCAGGAATTTCACAGATCCACATGAGTGGAGGTTACATCCAAAGATCTTCACACAACTCACCTCGACATGGGGCAGGCCAGAAGTAGACCTATTTGCCTCTCACCTCAACCATCATCTACAAAATTTCTGTTCAAGGACATACCATCCACAAGCTTGGAAAATAGATGCTCTTTCATTCAACTGGAACTTCCTAAAAATCTATGCATTCCCACCTCTGCCACTGATGACCACAGTATTACTAAAAATCAAAGCAGAGAGACCCAAGGGGATCCTAATAGCTCCAGACTGGCCAAGACAACACTGGTACCCACTACTACGGAGCATATGTCACACCAAGAAGTGGGCCCTTCCCCAATGGCCCCTACTTTTGACTCAACACAACTTCAAAACAGTGCATCCAAACTTTCAGACACTGCAGCTAACAGCCTGGGAGATCCCATGAAGAGCCTCAATCTATCTCTCTCCAAGGAAGTTCAGCGGATATTAACAGAAGCTCGAAGACCATCCACCAGAAAGGTTTACTTAGCAAAATGGAAGAGATTCAGCATTTGGAATACCAGCAAGGGACATGATGCATCATTATTGAACATCCCACTCATCCTGGAATATTTGTCAGATATGCTACAGAATGGACTCTCATATTCTTCCATAAAGATACATGCTTCAGCTATTTCAGCTAGATATAACACTGATCCGCCTGTGTTTTCACATCCTTTGCTAAGGCAATTCCTCAGGGGAATCAAGAACATTAAGCCACCAAGAAAGGCTTCAGTGCCAGCCTGGGACCTCAACTTTGTCCTAGAAAAACTGACTCTACCTCTGTTTGAGCCAGCAGCTTCAGTCGACTTACAATTTCTCTCATGGAAGACAGCTTTCCTGTTGTCAATTACCTCAGCAAGAAGGGTTTCGGAACTACAGGCCCTAATGGCAATACCACCGTTCATAATCTTTCACAGAGACAGGGTCTCCTTAAGAACCAACCCTACTTTTATGCCAAAGGTGGTATCTAGGGTTTCTTTAAATCAAGCTATTCATCTGCCTGCTTTCTTCCCCAATCCTGAGAACAAAGGGGAAAGACTGTTACATACCTTGGACATTCACAGACAACTTAGCTACTACTTGGACAGAACCAAGACCAGTAGGAAGTCTGATCAACTTTTTGTAGCTTACGCCCCTGCAGTACAAGGAAAAGCAATTTCAAAACAGACTATTTCAAAATGGATTGGACATTGCATCAGATTTTGTTATTCCTTTCATGGGAAGATTGTCCCAGCCAATGTCAGACCACATTCCACCAGAGCTACAGCCACCTCTACAGCATTCTTAAGAGGGGTGCCTACAAAGGACATTCTAGAAGCTGCTACATGGAGCTCCGTGCATACATTCTCCAAACACTACAATCTCCCTCTATACTCCAGATCCAGAGCAGGCTTTGCTTCGGCAGTCCTGAAGAGTTTGATTGCCACACCATCTCTTTCCTAGAGCATTCCTCCTCCCCCAGCTAAGCTATGGTATTCTACCCATATGTTATGACTGCAGTTGAATTCTTGAAGGACATAGTACAGTTTTGTACCTACCATAAATGTAGATGTCCGATAGATATGCAACTGCAGTCGGATTTTCCCTCCCTCCATACCCCTCTATGCCTTGGGTCCACTACTATCCCTGTTTCTCTTAGCTGGGGATATCTGTTATGGTGTATCTGTTTATTGCTTACTTATTTGTCTGGAATCCTGTTTTTGTCTTCCAATTTGATTACAGCCTTCCTTGGAGGGCACCTGGCATCTGGGGCAAGAAACACTGAAGAAAATGGCGTCGGCTGATGCTTATGTACTCCAGCCGCTCTGACGTCGGAGAGAAATGCGACATCAGCCGACATCGGACCCAGACTTTGGAATCCGGCCGACCGAGGGCTGCCTGAGGCAGGACAACCCATATGTTATGACTGCAGTTGCATATCTATCGGACATCTACATTTATGGTAGGTACAAAACTGTACTTTTTGAAGGTTCCGTTCTGAGGTAAAGAATTCCTTGAAGGTGCCTGTCACAGCTGTTTCTCTGATGACTACTCCTGTTTTGAAGATTGCGTTCTGAGATAAAGAATTCCTTGAAGGTGCCTGTCACAGCTGTTTCTCTGATGACTACTCCTGTTTTGAAGTTTGCGTTCTGAGGTAAAGAATTCCTTGATGGTGCCTGTCACAGGTGTTTCTCTGATGACTACTCCTGTTTTGAAGTTTGCGTTCTGAGGTAAAGAATTCCTTGAAGGTGCCTGTCACAGCTGTTTCTCTGATGACTACTCATGTTTTGAAGTTTGCGTTCTGAGGTGAAGAATTCCTTGAAGGTGCCTGTCACAGCTGTTTCTCTGATGACTACTCATGTTTTGAAGTTTGCCTTCTGAGGTGAAGAATTCATTGAAGGTGCCTGTCACAGCTTTTTCTCTGATGCCTACTCATGTTTTGAAGTTTACGTTCTGAGGTGAAGAATTCCTTGAAGGTATCTGTCACTGCTGTTTCTCTGATGACTACTCATGTTTTGAAGTTTGCATTCTCAGCTGAAGAATTCCTTGAAGGTACCTGTCACAGCTGTTTCTCTGATGACTACTCATGTTTTGAAGTTTGCTTTCTGAGATGAAGAATTCATTGAAGTTGCCTGTCACAGCTGTTTCTCTGATGACTACTCATGTTTTGAAGTTTGCGCTCTGAGTTGAAGAATTCCTTGAAGGTGCCTGTCACAGCTGTCTCTCTGATGACTACTCCTGTTTTGAAGTTTGTGCTCTGAGGTAAAGAATTCCTTGAAGGTGCCTGTCACAGCTGTTTCTCTGATGATTACTCATGTTTTGAAGTTTGCGTACTGAGGTAAAGAATTCCTTGAAGGTGCCTGTCACAGCTGTCTCTCTGTTGACTTCTCATGTTTTGAAGTTTGCGTTCTGAGTTAAAGAATTCCTTGAAGGTGGTTGTCACAGCTGTCTCTCTGATGACTACTCCTGTTTTGAAGTTTGCATTCTGAGGTAAAGAATTCCTTGAAGGTGCCTGTCACAGCTGTTTCTCTGATGACTACTCCTGTTTTGAAGTTTGCATTCTGAGGTAAAGAATTCCTTGAAGGTGCCTGTCACAGCTGTTTCTCTGATGACTACTCCTGTTTTGAAGTTTGCATTCTGAGGTAAAGAATTCCTTGAAGGTGCCTGTCACAGCTGTTTCTCTGTTGACTACTCATGTTTTGAAGTTTGCATTCTGAGGTAAAGAATTCCTTGAAGGTGCCTGTCACAACTGTTTCTCTGATGACTACTCATGTTTTGAAGTTTGCATTCTGAGGTGAAGAATTCCTGGAAGGTGCCTGTCACAGCTGTTTCTCTGATGACTACTCATGTTTTGAAGTTTGCGTTCTGAGGTGAAGAATTCCTTGAAGGTACCTGTCACAGCAGTTTCTCTGATGACTACTCATGTTTTGAAGTTTGCATTCTGAGGTGAAGAATTCCTTGAACGTACCTGTCACAGCTGTTTCTCTGATGACTACTCAGTTTTTGAAGTTTGCTTTCTGAGGTGAAGAATTCATTGAAGGTGCCTGTCACAGCTGTTTCTCTGATGACTACTCATGTTTTGAAGTTTGCATTCTGAGGTAAAGAATCCCTTGAAGGTGCCTGTCCCAGCTGTTTCTTTGATGACTACTCCTGTTTTGAAGTTTGCGTTCTGAGGTAAATAATTCCTTGAAGGTGCCTGTCACAGCTGTTTCTCTGATGACTACTCATGTTTTGAAGTTTGCGTTCTGAGGTAAAGAATTCCTTGAAGGTGCCTGTCACAGCTGTCTCTCTGATGACTTCTAATGTTTTGAAGTTTGCGTTCTGAGTTAAAGAATTCCTTGAAGGTGCCTGTCACAGCTGTCTCTCTGATGACTACTCCTGTTTTGAAGTTTGCTTTCTGAGGTGAAGAATTCCATGAAGGTGCCTGTCACAGCTGTTTCTCTGATGACTGCTCATGTTTTGAAGTTTGCGCTCTGAGGTGAAGAATTCCTTGAAGGTGCCTGTCACAGCTGATGTCCTTCAAGGATGCATCTGCAGTCATCACATATGGGTTGTCCTGCCTCAGGCAGCCCTTCGTTCGGCCGGTTTCCAAAGTCTGGTTCCGGCGTCGGCTGATGTCGCTCATTCCCTGACGTCAGAGCGCCTGGGGTATAAAAGCATCAGCCGACGCCATCTTCCTCAGTCTTTCTTGCCGCATGGTGCCCGAAGCAGAAGCAGTTCGCAAGTGCCGGTCGGCCAGCTCCTGTAATTCAGCTAACCGAAGACTTCAAAAGCTAAGTACCCCGTTGGGGACTCTTTCTTGCCTCAGCCGATGTCAGATAAAGTTAATAATTGTTTAACTTGTGGGAAACAAATACCTCATAAGGATTTCCACTCTTACTGCCTCCCCTGCTTAGGCACAGACCACGATGTCTCGGCCTGTTCAGCCTGTGCTTCCTTCAACCGACGCACTCTTAGACGTTGTTCGGAGTTCGCAGAGGAGTTTTTTGGGGCTAGTTTTTCATATAAAATGCCGTCGGAAACCCCAACTTTACATTTACCTAAGAAACGGAAAGACAAGGACCGACACAGACGGGCTGCGGTTTTGGCTGAAACCACGGCTATTCCTACCGTGAATGTCTCGGTATCGGCTGATACCGAGTCCTTGGTACTTCCGAACCCTGAAACCGTTCAACCAACAGCCTCGGCCCCGGAGGCCCCGGCCGAGTCGGTTATTGAATTCCCTTCAGAAACTGGTGTCTTGGAAGCTTCCGACACCATTCCACTAGACAAAACTACTCCAACACGTGGTGCAGCCAGGCCTCCTGCATCCATTTCCATAAAGGCTTTTACCAGGGCTAAAGCTGCTAAACACACAAAAGCTATGCCTCCCAGGGTTATTCCTTAGGGACCCTCTTCTATTTCTCATATCCTAACTTTGGCAGAGGACCTTATCTCTTTAATCAGGGGCTCTCAGCCACATCCGGACAGGGGCTCTCAACCACCTCTAGACAAAAGGCCCAGGGTTGACCCCCCCCCCCGATCCACACTCCTCAGAGGAGGTCTCTAATGGCTCTGATCACTTGGACTACCAGGAGGAGGCTTTTTCAGCCTACAAGGATTCGGATGCAGAGGAGTCTATCCCCTCAGCCTCCCCTCCTGAAGAGCTATCCTTCGGGGAGATCCTTCACTCTATGAGAGAACATTTCAAATGGCAGGGCCAGGAATATTCTGATTCCAGGAAAAGATTAAGAACCTCTCTACATTTACCTCAGCATAGACCTTTGGCTATTCCTCCTGTTTTAAATGTCATTGATGATGTGTACTCTGAGTCTAGTATAACCCCTGACATTCTGCCTCCGGCACCTGTTAAACCCGATAGGTATTACAGGGTCCCGGACTCACATAATTTTCTTTACAAGGCCCACTCTGCTGACCCTGAAACTATTTCCCAGGGCCCTAAAGGGGTTGCAGCTACTACTGCTAAGAACCCACTCCCCTCTGCAAAGGAGTCCAGGGCTTTAGAGAGATGGGGTAAAAAGGTGTATACTTCTGCCACTCTTTCTATGAGGGCATTTAATTGTCAATTTCATATGATACAGTACCAAGAGTATTTGTTAGAAGAAATGCATAAGAAACTGTCTTCTTCTGAACCCCTTGATCACAAATCCTTCCAGGATCTGGTACATAACTCCCAGCAGGTTAGCAACCATTTCTTGCAGTGTGGTTATGATGCATTGGAAGCTTCATGTAGGTCAGCAATGACAGGTGTAGTCATACATAGGCATGCTTGGCTGAAGGAACAATCTCTGCCAGACCATGTTAAAGCTAAGCTTTTGGATGCTCCACTGGAAAAGCAAAAATTATTTGGTTCCACTGCTAAGGAGGTCCTAAAGAAATTTGAGGAAAAGGCAATATCTGTACAAACAGTTAAGGATTTTCTTCAAGTCCAAACACCAAGATTCAGCAGAAATTGGCCTAGCAAGAATTGGTCCTTTCCGGACACAGAAAGATTTCAGAGAGGCCGGAACAGGCATGCCAGAGGTAGAGGGCAAGATAGGGGCTCCTACAGAGGCCGTCAATGGCAGCCACCAAACCAGACAGGCAGTGCAGGACCTACAACTGCTGCACAAGGACAGACTCAATGACTTTGCTTTGACTCCACCAACCAGGGCTCAATTAGAAGCACCTTTAGGTGGAAAGCTTTCTTTATTCTCAAAAAATTGGCACAGCATTACAAGAGACAAATGGACACTGTAAATAATAGACAACGGATACAGGTTCCATTTTCACACATTGCCAAAAAGAAAAGGCATGCCAGATCTGCCACCAAATCAAAGGGCAGAGGCTTTGAAACAAATCTCAAGCTTAAAACAAATGAAGGCTATAGAAAAAGTTCCTCTTTCAGAACAAGGCCAAGGATTTTACTCCAGACTATTCCTTGTTCCAAGAAAAGAAAATCAATGGAGACCTATTCTCGACTTGTCCGCACTGAATACTTATCTCATTGTGCCAAAATTCAAAATGCTGACTCTACAGCAACTCCTTCCCATGCTGGGCAAGGAGTCTTGGCTGGTGACTCTAGACCTCAAGGAGGCATACCTGCATGTCCCTATCAGACAAAGTTGCAGAAGACACCTCAGATTTCTTGCAGGGTCAGAGCATTATCAATTCTCAGCATTGCCCTTTGGCTTATCTACTGCACCCAGAGTATTCATGAAACGCCTGGCATCAGTAATTGCACACTGCAGACTTCAGGGGATACAAATATACCCATACCTGGACGACTGCCTTATACAAGCGGACAGCCAACAAACATCGGTAAAGGACGTAAATTATGCCATCAATCTTCTGCAGGCCTTGGGATATACAGTCAACATGCATAAATCAAGACTTGTTCCATCCCAAAGAATAACCTTTCTGGGTGCGGAGCTAGACACAACCACCCAAATGGCCTATCTCACAGAAGAAAAACAAAGACAGCTACCAGATTACTTCAATAATCTGACAAGACAAACTCAGCTGACTGCAAGGAAAATCCTGCAGGCCCTGGGTTACATGGCATCCTGCATTCTTTTGATCCCACAAGCAAGGCTGAATATGAGAAAACTACAGTGGTACCTAAGGAGTTTATGGACTTGGCACAGTCACAGCTTAGAAACTTTGATCCCACTCATTCCATGCCTTCAAAAGGAATTTCTGTGGTGGGCTCAGGCCAGCCAGTCCAACAGGGGGTTACCCTTCACAAAGCCAAAAACCACCCAAACTATTACAACGGACGCTTCAGACCTAGGCTGGGGAGCACACATGGACGGCCTAGATATTCAAGGACAGTGGTCACAAAAGGAGCTACGCATGCACATAAATCTAAAGGAAATGCTAGCAGTGATACATGCAATCGAGGCCTTCAAACTCTTTCTGCATCAAGGCCACCTACTAATAAGGACAGACAACACCACAGTTATGTGGTACATAAACAAGCAAGGAGGCACCCATTCCTACCCTCTTTGCAGACTGGCAATGAATCTATGGGATCTTTCCTTGAAACTCAATATACAGCTGCAAGCCCAGTTTGTGCCAGGGAAAGACAATATACTGGCGGACAGCATAAGCAGAAATATCATGGATGCGCACGAATGGATGCTGCACCCAGACATTTTTCTACAGATAACACAATCATGGGGCAGGCCGGACATAGATCTATTTGCCTCCCCTCACAATCATCAACTGAAGACATTCTGCTCAAGGACATACCACCCACAAGCGTGGAAAGTGGACGCTCTCTCTTTCAGTTGGCGAAATCTAAAAGTGTATGCATTTCCACCTCTTCCATTAATGATCAAGGTGTTACTGAAGATCAGGACAGAGCAGCCAAAAGTGATTGTGATAGCTCCGGACTGGCCAAGACAGCACTGGTACCCACTGCTAAAGAGCATGTCACGTACGAAACCATGGCCTCTTCCTCTATGGCCACTATTACTGACACAGCACAATTACAAAACTCTGCATTCCAACCTGAAAACCTTGCAACTAACAGCCTGGAAAATACCTTAACTCCTCCTCAGGATAAGCTATCCCAGAGAGTGAAGGATATCATCATGGAAACTCGCCGCCCTTCCACAAGAAAGGCATACTCAGCAAAATGGAAAAGATTTCTCATCTGGAACACCACAAAGGGCCTAGATGCGACAGTGATGAACATGGCACATATCCTGGAATATTTGGCAGAAATGTTCCACAATGGTCTGTCTTATTCTTCCATAAAAATTCATGCTTCAGCAATTTCAGCAGAGTACAATACTGATCCACCTGTCTTCTCTCATCCTCTACTAAGACAGTTCCTAAGAGGAATCAAAAACATCAAACCTCCAAGGAGACCACCTCTACCTACTTGGGACCTTAACTTCGTGTTGGAAAAACTAACACTGCCTCCTTTTGAACCAGCAGCATCTGCAGATCTACAGTACCTTTCATGGAAGACTGCCTTCCTTCTGGCCATAACCTCAGCAAGAAGAGTATCGGAGTTACAGGCCCTGATGGCAGTCTTCCATGAAAGGTACTGTAGACCAGCAGCATCTGCAGATCTACAGTACCTTTCATGGAAGACTGCCTTCCTTCTGGCCATAACCTCAGCAAGAAGAGTATCGGAGTTACAGGCCCTGATGGCAGTACAGCCATTTCTTATTTTTCATCAGGACAGAGTTTCATTGAGAACCAATCCTACATTTATGCCAAAGGTGGTATCCAGGGTTTCATTAAACCAAGCTATTCACTTGCCTACCTTCTTTCCAAATCCACAAAACAAAGGGGAGAAACTTCTGCACACCCTGGACATACACAGACAGTTGCGCTACTACCTGGACAGAAAGTACAGTTTTGTACCTACCATAAATGTAGATGTCCGATAGGTATGCATCTGCAGTCATCACATATGGGTTGTCCTGCCTCAGGCAGCCCTTCGGTCGGCCGGATTCCAAAGTCTGGGTCCGGCGTCGGCTGATGTCGCCCTTTCCCCGACGTCAGAGCGTCTGGGGTATAAAAGCGTCAGCCGACGCCATCTTCCTCAGTTTTTCTTTCCCCAGATGCCAGGTGCCCTTTAAGGAAGGCTAAATTTGGAGAAATGCAATAAAAATCCAAACATGCACAATAATATATATATAAAAACAAATACACCATAATAGATTCCCCCAGCTAGCTATTAGAGGGGTAAGTACCCAAGAATACCACAGAGGGGAAGGAGGGAGGGTAAACCTGACTGCAGATGCATACCTATCGGACATCTACATTTATGGTAGGTACAAAACTGTACTATGTCCTTCAAGGATGCATCTGCAGTCATCACATATGGGTAGAATACCATAGCCAATCTGGGGGAGGAGGTACTAAGAAAAGGATGGTGTAGCTAAGATACCCTGCAGGACAGCCGTAGCAAAGCCTGCTCTGGATCTGGAATATAAAGGTAAATTGTAATGCTTGGCAAATGTATGCACGGAGCTCCATGTGGCAGCTTCTAAAATATCCTTGGTAGCCACCCCTCTTAAGAAGGCTGTGGAGGTGGCTGTGGCTCTCGTGGAATGAGGTCTAATGTTAGCTGGTACAGTCTTTCCATGAAAGGAGTAACAAAAGCGAATGCAATTTCCTATCCATTTTGAAATTGTCTGTTTGGAAATTGCTTTTCCTTGAGTACCAGCAGCATATGCTACCAACAGCTGGTCAGCTTTTCTGAAACCTTTAGTCCTGTCCAAGTAGTAGCGCAACTGTCTGTGAATGTCCAGGGTCTGCAGAAGTTTCTCCCCTTTGTTTTGTGGATTTGGGAAGAAGGTAGGCAAGTGAATGGCTTGATTTAATGAAACCCTGGATACCACCTTTGGCATAAATGTAGGATTAGTTCTCAATGAAACTCTGTCCTGATGAAAAATAATGAATGGCTGTTCTGCCATCAGGGCCTGCAACTCCGAAACTCTTCTTGCTGAAGTTATGGCCAGAAGGAAGGCAGTCTTCCATGAAAGGTATTGTAGATCTGCAGATGCTGCTGGTTCAAATGGAGGCAGCATTAGTTTTTCCAACACGAAGTTAAGGTCCCAAGCAGGTAGAGGTGGTTTCCGAGGAGGTTTGATGTTTTTGATTCCTCTTAGAAACTGTCTTAGGAGAGGATGAGAGAAGACAGGTGGATCAGTGTTATACTTTGCTGAAATTGCTGAAGCATGAATTTTAATAGAAGAGTAAGACAGACCATTGTGGAACATTTCTGCCAAATATTCCAGGATATGTGCCATGTTCATCACTGTCGCATCTAGGCCCTTTGTGGTGTTCCAGATGAGAAATCTTTTCCATTTTGCTGAATATGCCTTTCTTGTGGAAGGGCGGCGAGCTTCCATAATAATATCCTTCACTCTCTGGGATAGCTTATCCTGAGGAGGAGTCAAGGTATTCTCCAGGCTGTTAGTTGCAAGGTTTTCAGGTTGGAATGTAGAGTTTTGTATCTGTGCTGTGTCAGTAGAAGTGGCCATAGAGGAAGAGGCCATGGTTTCGTACGTGACATGCTCCTTAGCAGTGGGTACCAGTGCTGTCTTGGCCAGTCCGGAGCTATCAGAATCACTTTTGGCTGCTCTGTCCTGATCTTCAGTAACACCTTGGTCATTAATGGGATAGGTGGAAAAGCATACACTGTTAGATTTCTCCAGCTGAAAGAGAGGGTTTCCACTTTCCATGCTTGTGGGTGGTATGTCCTTGAGCAGAATTTCTTCAGTTGATGATTGTGGGGGGATGCAAATAGATCTATGTCCGGCCTCCCCCAAGATTGTGTTATCTGTAGGAAGATGTCTGGGTGCAGCATCCATTCGTGCGCATCCATGATATTTCTGCTTAAGCTGTCTGCCAGTGTATTGTCTTTCCCTGGCACAAACTGAGCTTGCAGCTGTATATTGAGTTTCAAGGAAAGATCCCATAGTTTCATTGCCAGTCTGCAAAGAGGGTAGGAATGGGTACCTCCTTGCTTGTTTATGTACCACATAACTGTGGTGTTGTCTGTCCTTATTAGTAGGTGGCCTTGATGCAGAAAGAGTTTGAAGGCCTCGATTGCATGTATCACTGCTAGCATTTCTTTTTGATTTATGTGCATGCGTAGCTCCTTTTGTGACCACTGTCCTTGGATACCTCTGCCCTCCATGTGTGCTCCCCAACCTAGGTCTGAAGCATCCATTGTAATAGTTTGGGAGGTTTTTGGCGTTGTGAAGGGCAACCCCCTGTTGGACTGGCTGGCCTGAGCCCACCACTGAAATTCCTTTTGAAGGCATGGAATGAGTGGGATTAAAGTTTCTAAACTGTGACTGTGCTGAGTCCATAAACTCCTTAGGTACCACTGTAGCTTTCTCATATGTAGCTTTGCTTGTGGAATCAAAAGAATACAGGATGCCATGTAACCCAGGGCCTGCAGGATTTTCCTTGCAGTCAGCTGAGTTTGTCTTGTCAGATTCTTGAAGTAATCCGGTAGTTGCCTTTGCTTTTCTTCTGTGAGATAAGCCATTTGGGTGGTTGTATCTAGATCCGCACCCAGAAAGGTTATTCTTTGGGATGGAAGAAGTCTTGATTTGTGCATGTTGACTGTATATCCCGAGGCCTGCAGAAGACTGATGGCATAATTTAAGTCCTTTACCAAAGTTTGTTGGCTGTCCGCTTGTATAAGGCAGTCGTCCAGATATGGGTTTATTTGAATCCCCTGAAGTCTGCAGTGTGCTCTTACTGATGCCAGGCATTTCGTGAATACTCTGGGCGCAGTAGATAAGCCAAAGGGCAATGCTGAGAATTGATAATGCTCTGACCCTGCAAGAAATCTGAGGTGTCTTCTGCAACTTTGTCTAATAGGGACATGCAGGTATGCCTCCTTGAGGTCTAGAGTCACCAGCCAAGACCCCTTGCCCAGCATGGGAAGGAGTTGCTGTAGAGTCAGCATTTTGAATTTTGGCACAATGAGATAAGTATTCAGTGCGGACAAGTCGAGAATTTGTCTCCATTGATTTTCTTTTCTTGGAACAAGGAATAGTCTGGAGTAAAATCCTTGGCCTTGTTCTGAAAGAGGAACTTTTTCTATGGCTTTCATTTGTAGTAAGTTTGAGATTTGTTTCAAAGCCTCTTCCCTTTGATTTGGTGGCAGACCTGGCATGCCTTTTCTTTTTGGCAATGTGTGGAAATGGAACCTGTATCCGTTGTCTATTATTTGTAGTGTCCATTTGTCTCTTGTAATGCTGTGCCAATTTTTTGAGAATAAAGAAAGCTTTCCGCCCAAAGGTGCTTCTAATTGAGCCCTGGTTGGTGGAGTCAAAGCAAAGTCATTGAGTTTGTCCTTGTGCAGCAGTTGCAGGTCCTGCACTACCTGTCTGGTTTGGAGGCTGCCATTGACGGCCTCTGTAGGAGCCCCTGGCTTGCCCTCTACCTCTGGCATGCCTGTTCCTGCCTCTCTGAAATCTTTCTGTGTCCAGAAAGGACCAATTCTTGGAAGGCCAATTTCTGCTGAATCGTGGTGGTTGGACTTGAAGAAAATCCTTAACTGTTTGTACAGATTTTGCCTTTTCCCCAAATTTCTTTAGGACCTCTTGAGCAGTGGAACCAAATAACTTTTGCTTTTCCAGTGGAGCATCCAAAAGCTTAGCTTTAACATGGTCTGGCAGAGATTGTTCCTTCAGCCAAGTATGCCTACGTATGACTACACCTGTCATTGCTGACCTACATGAAGCTTCCAATACATCATAACCACACTGCAAGAAATGGTTGCTAACCTGCTGGGAATTATGTACCAGATCCTGGAAGGATTTGCGATCAAGGGGTTCAGTAGAAGACAGTTTCTTATGCATTTCTTCTAACAAATACTCTTGGTACTGTATCATATGAAATTGACAATTTAATGCCCTCATGGAAAGAGAGGCAGAAGTATACACTTTTTTACCCCATCTCTCTAAAGCCCTGGACTCCTTTGCAGAGGGGAGTGGGTTCTTAGTAGTAACAGCTGCAACCCCTTTAGGGCCCTGGGAAATAGTTTCAGGATCAGCAGAGTGGGCCTTGTAAAGAAAATTATGTGAGTCCGGGACCCTGTAATACCTATCGGGTTTAACAGGAGCCGGAGGCAGAGTGTCAGGGGTCATACTAGAGTCAGAGTACACATCATCAATGACATTTAAAACAGGAGGAATAGCCAAAGGTCTATGCTGAGGTAAATGAAGAAAGGTTCTTAGTCTTTTCCTGGAATCAGAATATTCCTGGCCCTGCCATTTGAAATGCTCTCTCATAGAGTGAAGGGTCTCCCCAAAAAAAAGCTCTTCAGGAGGGGAGGCTGAGGGGATAGATTCGTCTGCATCCGAATCCTCGTAGGCCGAAAAAGCCTCCTCCTGGTAGTCTGAGTGATCCGAGCCATCAGAGGCCTCCTCTGAGGAGAGGGGATTAGGGGGATCTACCCTGGGCCTTTTGTCTAGAGGAGGTTGGGAGCCCCTGTCCGGATGGGGCTGAGAGCCCCTGATTAAAGAGATAAGGTCCTTTGCCAAGGTTAGGATCTGGGAACTAGAAGAGGGTCCCTGAGGAATAACCCTGGGAGGCATGGCTTTAGTGTATTTAGCAGCTTTATCCCTGGTGAAGGCCTTAATGGACATGGATGCAGGAGGCCTGGCTGCACCACGTGCTGGTGTAGCGTTGTCTAGTGGTATGGTGTCGGAAGCTTCCAAAACACCAGTTTCTGAAGGCAATTCCATAACCGACTCGGCAGGAGCCTCTGGGGCCGAGGCTGTTGGTTGTACTGTTTCAGGGTTCGGAAGTTCCAAGGACTCGGTATCAGCCGAGATCATGACACTCGCGGTAGGCCTAGCCGTGGTTTCAGCTGAAACCACGGCCCGCGTGTGTCGGCCCTTGTCTTTCCGTTTCTTAGTTAAATGTGAAGTCGGGGTCTCCGATGGCATTTTATATGAAAAACTAGCCCCAAAAAACTCCTCTGCGAACTCCGACCGACGTCTAAGAGTGCGTCGGTTGAAGGAAGCACAGGCTGAACAGGCCAAGACGTCGTGGTCTGGGCCTAAGCAGGGGAGGCAGTAAGAGTGGAAATCCTTATGAGGTATTTGTTTCCCACAAGTTAAACAATTATTAACTTTATCTGACATCGGCTGAGGCAAGAAAGAGTCCCCAACGGGGTACTTAGCTTTTGAAGTCTTCAGTTAGCTGAATTACAGGAGCTGGCCGACCGGCACTTGCGAACTGCTTCTGCTTCGGGCACCACGCGGCAAGAAAGACTGAGGAAGATGGTGTCGGCTGACGCTTTTATACCCCAGGCACCCTGACGTCGGGGAAAGGGCGACATCAGCCGACGCCGGACCCAGACTTTGGAATCCGGCTGGCTGAAGGGCTGCCTGAGGCAGGACAACCCATATGTGAGGACTGCAGATGCATCCTTGAAGGACATCTAAAAGTTACAGAAAAACTGACAGCTGTTGGTAGCATATGCTGCTGGCACTCAAGGTAAAGCAATTTCCAAACAGACAATTTCAAAATGGATAGGAAATTGCATTCGCTTTTGTTACTCCTTTCATGGAAAGACTGTACCAGCTAACATTAGACCTCATTCCACGAGAGCAACAGCCACCTCCACAGCCTTCTTAAGAGGGGTGGCTACCAAGGACATTTTAGAAGCTGCCACATGGAGCTCCGTGCATACATTTGCCAAGCATTACAATTTACCTTTATACTCCAGATCCAGAGCAGGCTTTGCTACGGCTGTCCTGCAGGGTATTTTAGCTACACCATCCTTTACTTAGTTCCTCCACCCCCAGATTGGCTATGGTATTCTACCCATATGTGATGACTGCAGATGCATCCTTGAAGGACATAGTACAGTTTTGTACCTACCATAAATGTAGATGTCCGATAGGTATGCATCTGCAGTCAGGTATACCCTCCCACCTTCCCCTCTGTGGTATTTCATGGGTACTTCCCCTCATATACCTAGCTGGGGGGATCTATTATGGTGTATTTGTTTTTATATTACTGTGTATGTTTGGATTTTTGAAATGCATCTCTCCAAATTTAGCCTTCCTTAGAGGGCACCTGGCATCTGGGGCAAGAAAAACTGAGGAAGATGGCGTCGGCTGATGCTTTTATACCCCAGGCGCTCTGACGTCGGGGAATGAGTGACATCAGCCGACGCCGGACCCAGACTTTGGAATCCGGCCGACTGAAGGGCTGCCTGAGGCATAACAACCCATATGTGATGACTGCAGATGCATACCTATCGGACATCTACATTTATGGTAGGTACAAAACTGTACTTTTCTCTGATGACTACTCATGTTTTGAAGTTTCCGTTCTGAGGTAAAGAATTACTTGAAGGTGCCAGTCACAGCTGTTTCTCTGACGACTACTCATGTTTTGAAGTTTGCGATGTCCTTCAAGAATGCAACTGCAGTCATAACATATGGGTTGTCCTGCCTTAGGCAGCCCTCGGTCGGCCGGATTCCAAAGTCTGGGTCCGACGTCGGCTGATGTCGCATTTCTCTCCGACGTCAGAGCGGCTGGAGTATATAAGCATCAGCCGACGCCATTTTCTTCAGTCTTTCTTGCCGCGCGGTGCCCGAAGCAGAAGCAGTTTGCAAGTGCCGGTCGGTCAGCTCCTGTATTCTTCGAATCCGAAGTCATCAAAAAAGCTAAGTACCCCGTTGGGGACCTTTTCTTGCCTCAGCCGATGTCAGAAATTACTGAAAAAGTTAATAATTGTCTGTCTTGCGGTAAACAAATACCTCATAAGGATTTCCACTCTTACTGTCTTCCTTCCCTTGGAGCAGACCACGACATCTCGGCCTGTGTCGCCTGTGCTCGCTTCAATAAGCGCACTCTCAGGCGCCGGGCGGAGTTCGCTGAAGACTTTTTCGGCGAAAAATTTGCTTATACAATGCCGTCGGAACTTCCGACATCGCAAACTCCCAAGAAACGAAAAGACCGGGACCGACATCCTCGGCCCGCGTCTACCACCGAATCCATGCCAAAACCTACCGCGAGTGCTCTGGTTCCCCCTGAGACAGTTTTTCCATTGCTCTGAACCGAAGACACCGCAATACCGACGACTCCGATACCAGATACCACTCCGATGCCAGTTATAGATTTTCCTCTGGATACTGAAACCGAGGAATTACCCGAGACCATTGCTGCAGATAAGGTCACTCCTGCACGTGGAGCTGCCAGGCCTCCTATGGCCATGTCTATTAAGGCCTACACTCGGGCTAAGGCAGCCAGCAAGACCAAGCACCTTACAGCTAAAGCCTTACCTCAGCCTACTCCTGAGACACAAATCATGTCTATGGCCGCAGACTTAATTTCCATGATTAGAGGTTCACAGGCCCATCTTGAGAGAGGATCCCAGCCTCCTCCTGATAAGTGGCCCCGGGTTGAACCCTCTGACCCTATCCCTTCAGATGAAGATTCTGAGGATTCCGTCCACTCCGATGGCCAGGAAGAGCTCTTCCAGACCTATGAGGACTTGGATGCAGAGGATTCCATCCCCTCGGCCTCCCATCCTGAGGATATTTCTTTTGGGGAAGTTATGCATACCATGAGGGAACATTTCAAGTGGCAAAGCCAGGAATATTCTGATTCCAGAAAGCGTCTTCGAACCTTCCTTAAAAAGCCCCAGCACAGGCCCTTAGCTATTCCTCCTGTGCTTGATGTTTTGGATGATCTATATTCTGACTCCAGTGTTACCCCTGATTCTCTTCCTCCTGCTCCAGCCAAGCCAGACAGATATTACAGGGTCCCAGACACACATTCCCATTTATTCAGGGCCCTTACTGTTGATTTAGAAACTATTTCTCAGGGACCTAAAGGTGTTTCAGCTTCCACCTCTAAAAATCCCTTGCCTTCCAACAGGGAAGCTAGGTCATTAGAGAGATGGGGGAAAAAGGTCTACACCTCCACTACTTTATCTATGAGAGCTTTGAATTGCCTCTTTCATATGTTACAATATCAGGATTATCTGTTAGATGATTTACAGAAAACTTTGGCCTCTCCTGATCTTTTAGACAGGAAGTCTTTGCAGGAAGCTGTACATAATTCTCAGCAAGTCAGCAATCACTTTCTGCAGTGTGGATATGATGCATTGGAAGCTTCATGTAGGGCAGCTATGACAGGGGCAGTCATTCGTAGACATGCATGGTTAAAAGAACAACCTCTACCAGATCATGTTAAGGCAAAACTTCTGGATGCACCCTTGGAAAAGAACAAGCTTTTTGGTGCTAATGCTAAAGATGTGTTAAAGTCCATCGAGGAAAAAGCAAAATCAGTTCAGACGGTCAAAGATTTCCTCCAGGTTCAGCCCCCCAGATTCAGCAGGAATTGGCCTTCAAAAAACTGGTCCTTTCCTAATCCTGAAAAATTTCAAAGGGGTAAAAACAGACGTGGCCGAGGAAGAGGACAATACAGAGGTCCTTACAGGGGACGACAATGGCAGCCAGCAAACCAAAGAAGTGACACAGGGGTCTCCCCTGCCCCACAGGCACAATCTCAATGACTTTCCTCTACGTCCGCCGACCAAGGAGCAAATAGAAGCTCCCTTGGGCGGAAAATTATCTCTGTTTTCAGACAATTGGCATAGATTGACAAAAGACAAATGGATTTTGGACATTATAGACCAAGGTTACAGGTTCCATTTTCATATCTTACCCAGAAAACAAGGCATGCCAAACCTACCACAAAACCAGAGGACAGAGGCTATCAAGCAAAGTTCTCTGCTTACTCAGATAAAAGCAATAGAAAGAGTACCACAACAAGAACAAGGCCAGGGGTTTTACTCAAGACTGTTCCTTGTTCCAAGAAAAGAAACTCAATGGAGACCAATACTGGATTTGTCCGCATTAAACACTTTTCTCATAGTACCAAAGTTCAAAATGCTGACTCTACAGCAACTCCTTCCCATGCTGGGCAAGGGGTCTTGGCTGATTACTCTGGACCTCAAGGAGGCATACCTGCATGTCCCTATCAGACACAGCTGCAGAAGATACCTCAGATTTCTTGCAGGGCCAGAGCATTATCAATTCTCAGCATTGCCATTTGGCTTATCTACTGCGCCCAGAGTATTCACAAAATGCCTGGCTTCAGTAATTGCTCATTGCAGGCTCCAGGGGATCCAAATTTACCCGTACCTGGATGATTGCTTCATACAAGCGGACGACAAATTCATGTTAACAAAAAACTTGAACTATGTCATACAACTACTTCAGGCTCTGGGATACACAGTCAACTTCCAAAAGTCAAGATTTCAACCATCCCAGCAAATAACCTTCTTAGGAGCCGATCTAGACACAGCCTCTCAAATGGCTTACCTGACGGAAGACAAGCAAGAGAAGTTAATTCATTACTTCAAGGGTTTGGCAAAACTCACCCAGATGACTGCAAGGAGATTCCTACAGGCCCTGGGTTACATGGCATCCTGCATTCTCCTGGTTCCATTAGCAAGGCTACACATGAGAAAGCTTCAATGGTACCTAAAAAGCCTATGGTCTCAGCACAACAACAACGCAGAGACAACCATTCCTCTCATTCCATGCCTACAAAAGGAATTCCTATGGTGGGCCTCGGTAAGCCAGGCAAACACAGGAATGTCATTCAAAAAGCCTCAGATAACACAGACCATGACCACAGATGCCTCAGACCTTGGATGGGGGGCGCACATGGAAGGCAGATGTATACAAGGGCAATGGTCTCCAAAGGAAACACATCTGCATATAAACCAAAAGGAAATGATGGCAGTAATGCATGCCATCGAGGCCTTTCGACAACAACTTCAGCAAGGCCATTTACTGATACGGACAGACAACACCACTGTGATGTGGTATATAAACAAGCAAGGGGGCACCCATTCCTACCCCCTTTGCAGACTGACAATGAATCTTTGGGAAAAATCACTGAGCCTAAACATACAGTTACAATCCCAGTTTGTTCCAGGCAAAGACAATGTGCTGGCGGACAGCCTAAGCAGGAATTTCATAGATCCACACGAGTGGAGGTTACACCCGAAGATCTTCACACAACTCACCTCGACATGGGGCAGGCCAGAAGTAGACCTATTTGCCTCTCACCTCAACCATCATCTACAAAATTTCTGTTCAAGGACATACCATCCAGAAGCTTGGAAAATAGAAGCTTTTTCATTCAACTGGAACTTCCTAAAAATCTATGCATTCCCACCTCTGCCACTGATGACCACAGTATTACTAAAGATCAAAGCAGAGAGACCCAAGGGGATTCTAATAGCTCCAGATTGGCCAAGACAACACTGGTACCCACTACTACAGAGCATATGTCACAACAAGAAGTGGGTCCTTCCCCAATGGCCCCTACTTTTGACTCAGCACAACTTCAAAACAGTGCATCCAAACCTTCAGACACTGCAGCTAACAGCCTGGGAGATCCCATGAATAACCTCAATCTATCTCTCTCCAAGGAAGTTCAGCGGATATTAACAGAAGCTCGAAGACCATCCACCAGAAAGGTTTACTTAGCAAAATGGAAGAGATTCAGCATTTGGAATACCAGCAAGGGACATGATGCATCATTATTGAACATCCCACTCATCCTGGAATATTTGGCAGATATGCTTCAGAATGGACTCTCATATTCTTCCATAAAGATACATGCTTCAGCTATTTCAGCTAGATATAACACTGATCCGCCTGTGTTTTCACATCCTTTGCTAAGGCAATTCCTCAGGGGAATCAAGAACATTAAGCCACCAAGAAAGGCTCCAGTGCCAGCTTGGGACCTCAACTTTGTCCTAGAAAAACTGACCCTACCCCCGTTTGAGCCAGCAGCTTCAGTGGACTTACAATTCCTCTCATGGAAGACAGCTTTCCTGTTGGCAATTACCTCAGCAAGAAGGGTTTCGGAACTACAGGCCCTAATGGCAATACCACCGTTCATAATCTTTCACCGAGACAGGGTCTCCTTAAGAACCAACCCTACTTTTATGCCAAAGGTGGTATCTAGGGTTTCTTTAAATCAAGCTATTCATCTGCCTGCTTTCTTCCCCAATCCTGAGAACAAAGGGAAAAGACTGTTACATACCTTGGACATTCACAGACAACTTCGCTACTACCTGGACAGAACCAAGACCAGTAGGAAGTCTGATCAACTTTTTGTAGCTTACGCCCCTGGAGTACAAGGAAAAGCAATTTCAAAACAGACTATTTCAGAATGGATTGGACATTGCATCAGATTTTGTTATTCCTTCCATGGGAAGATTGCTCCAGCCAATGTCAGACCACACTCCACCAGAGCTACAGCCACCTCTACAGCATTCTTAAGAGGGGTGCCTACAAAGGACATTCTAGAAGCTGCTACATGGAGCTCCATGCATACATTCTCCAAACACTACAATCTCCCTCTATACTCCAGATCCAGAGCAGGCTTTGCTTCGGCAGTCCTGCAAGGTTTGATTGCCACACCATCTCTTTCCTAGAGCATTCCTCCTCCCCCAGCTAAGCTATGGTATTCTACCCATATGTTATGACTGCAGTTGCATTCTTGAAGGACATAGTACAGTTTTGTACCTACCATAAATGTAGATGTCCGATAGATATGCAACTGCAGTCGGATTTTCCCTCCCACCATACCCCCTCTATGCCTTGGGTCCACTCCTATCCCTGTTTCTCTTAGCTGGGGATATCTGTTATGGTGTATCTGTTTATTGCTTACTTTTTGTCTGGAATCCTGTTTTTGTCTTCTAATTTGATTGTCTTCTAATTTGATTACAGCCTTCCTTGGAGGGCACCTGGCATCTGGGGCAAGAAACACTGAAGAAAATGGCGTCGGCTGATGCTTATATACTCCAGCCACTTCACCCGACGTCATAGCTGCTGGAGTATAAAGGCATCAGCCGACGCCATTTTCCTCAGTCTTTCTTGCCGCGCGGTGCCCGAAGCAGAAGCTGTTCGCAAGTGCCGGTCGGTCAGATCCAGATATTTCTACTACCGAAGACTTCTAAAAAAGCTAAGTACCCCGTTGGGGACTCTTTCTTGCCTCAGTCGATGTCAGACAAAGTAAATAATTGTTTAACTTGTGGGAAACAAATACCTCATAAGGATTTCCACTCCTACTGCCTTCCTTGCTTAGGCGCAGACCACGACGTATCAGCTTGTCTAGCCTGTGCTTCCTTCAACCGACGGACGCTTAGACGTCGGTCGGAGTTTGCAGAGGAGTTTTTTGGTCCCGCTTTTGCATATAAAATGCCGTCGGAGACTCCGACTACACAATTAGCTAAAAAGCGCAAGGAAAAGGACCGACACTCGCGGTCCGCGGTTTCGGCTGAAACCACGGTTAGGCCAACCGCGAGTGTCTCGGTTTCGGTTGAAACTGAGTCCTCGGTTCTTCCTTCGGCCGAAAGCATGCCTCCGATAACCGAGGCCTCACAGAGCATGGCTGAATCTGCTACTGAAATTACTGCTACAGAAGCAGGCACCCAGGATTTGTCAGACACTATTCCTTTAGACATTTCTACCCCTGCACGTGGGGCTGCTAGACACCCTGCTTCTATGTCTATCAAGGCCTTTTCCAGGGCTAAAGCAGCTAAATCTTCTAAGGCCTTACCTACAAAAGCACCCTCACACAGGCCTACCTCTAGTTCCCAGATACTCAGCCTGGCTGAGGATCTTATTTCTTTGATCAGGGGATCCCAACCTCACCCAGACAGGGCCTTTCAACCTCCTCCAGATAAGAGGCCTAGGACTGAACCCCCTGAACCTGTCTCTACAGACTATTCCTCGAATGACTCAGATATTTCAGACCATCAGGAAGGCCCATATTCTCCTTATGAGGATTCTGATGCAGAAGACTCCATTCCTTCTGCTTCTCCTCCTGAAGAATTTTCTTTTGGGGAAACCCTACACTCTATGAGGGAACACTTCCAATGGCAGGGCCAGGATTTTTCAGATTCAAGGAAAAGGCTAAGGAATTTTTTACACTTACCACAGCATAGGCCTTTAGCTATTCCTCCAGTACTATCAGTTGTTGATGATGCATATAATGATGCCAGTACTGCCCCTGATTCTCTTCCTCCGGCCCCTGCCAAGCCTGACAGATATTACAGGGTCCCGGACACACACTACCACTTGTATAAGGCTCATGTTGCAGACCCAGAAACCATTTCACAGGGCCCTAAAGGTGTGGCAGCTGCCTCTGCCAAAAACCCTCTTCCCTCTGAAAGGGAATCTAGAGCATTAGAGAGATGGGGTAAAAAGGTTTATACATCTGCTACTCTTTTGGCCAGGGCCTTAAACTGTCAATTTCACATGATTCAGTACCAGGAATTTTTGTTAGACCAGCTAAATAAAAAAACTGTCCTCTCCTGAACCTATAGACCGCAATTCCCTTCAGGATTTGGTACATAGCTCTCAGCAGGTCAGTAATCCTTTCTTAAAATGTGGCTATGATGCACTGGAGGCTTCCTTTAGATCAGCTATGACTGGAGCAGTGATTCGAAGGCATGCCTGGTTAAAAGAGCAATCCTTACCAGACCATGTTAAGTCAAAACTCCTAGATGCTCCTATGGAGAAACAAAGTTTGTTTGGCTCCCCTGCACAGGAGGTTCTAAAGAAAGTGGAAGAAAAAGCAAAATCTGTCCAAACAGTCAAGGATTTCTTACAGGTCCAACCTCCAAGGTTTAGCAGAAATTGGCCTTCGAAGAATTGGTCCTTTCCAGACACCTCCAGAGCACAGAGAGGCAGAAATAGATGCCCAAGAGGCAGAGGTCAATCTAGGGGTGCCTACAGAGGACGTCAGTGGCAACCTGCCAACCAGAGAAGTGCTGCCACAGCTGCAACTACAACCACTTCCACAGGACAGACACAATGACTTGGCTCTGGTTCCGCCTACCAGGGAACAACTGGAAGCACCCTTGGGCAGAAAGCTAGCCTTATTTTCCGACAACTGGCATTGCATTACAGGAGACAAATGGACTTTACAAACAATAGACAAGGGCTACAGGTTTCACTTCCACACTCTACCAAAAAAGAGAGGAATGCCAAACCTTCCACCAAGCCAAAAAACAGAGGCTCAAAAACAAATCAACAACTTACTAAGGATGAGAGCTATAGAAAAGGTACCACCTATGGAACAAGGCCAAGGATTTTACTCCAGACTATTCCTTGTACCAAGAAAAGAAAATCAATGGAGACCTATTCTCGACTTGTCCGCACTGAACACATACCTCATTGTTCCAAAATTCAAAATGCTGACCCTCCAGCAACTTCTTCCCATGCTGGGCAAGGAGTCTTGGCTGGTGACTCTAGATCTCAAGGAGGCATACCTGCACGTCCCTATATGACCAGATTGCAGAAGACACCTCAGATTTCTTGCAGGATCAGAGCATTATCAATTCTCAGCATTGCCCTTTGGCTTATCTACTGCGCCCAGAGTATTCACGAAATGCCTGGCATCAGTAATTGCTCATTGCAGGCTTCAGGGAATTCAAATTTACCCATACCTGGACGACTGCCTAATACAAGCGGACAACAAGACAAAATTAACAAAAGATTTGGCAAATGTCATACAACTGTTGCAAGCCTTGGGATACACAGTCAACATTCAAAAGTCAAGGCTAGTACCATCCCAAAGGATAACATTTTTGGGTGCAGAACTGGATACAAAGTCAAGGCTAGTACCATCCCAAAGGATAACATTTTTGGGTGCAGAACTGGATACAACAACTCAGATGGCTTTTCTCACAGAAGAAAAACAAAAGCAACTACCAGTCTATTTCATGACATTAACAACACAAACTCAGCTTACTGCAAGGAAAGTCCTGCAAGCCCTGGGTTACATGGTATCCTGCATAATATTGATCCCGCATGCCAGGCTGCATATGAGAAAGTTGCAATGGTACCTAAGGAATGTATGGTCTCAACACAAGCACAGTCTAGAAGCCCAGATTCCAATAATTCCATGCCTGAAAAAAGAATTCCTGTGGTGGGCTCAGGCCTGTCAGATGAACAGAGGATTGCCTTTCCACAAACCACATCCAAGCCAGACCATCACCACGGACGCCTCAGACCTAGGCTGGGGGGCACACATGGAGGATAAGTGTATACAAGGCCTATGGACCCAAGACCAGCTGAATCTACACATACATCTAAAGGAGATGCTGGCAGTGAAACATGCAATCCAGGCATTCAGACCATTCCTCCAACAAGGTCACCTGCTGATAAGGACGGACAATACCACAGTCATGTGGTACATCAACAAACAGGGAGGTACACACTCATATCCTCTATGCCGGATGGCAATGGACCTGTGGAATTTGGCCCTGAATCTCAACATTCAGCTACAGGCCAGATTTGTACCAGGAAAAGAAAATTCACTAGCAGACACCTTAAGCAGAACTACCACGGATGCTCACGAATGGATGCTGCATCCAGATATCTTCAAAACCATAACAAAGAAATGGGGAATGCCAGAGATAGACCTGTTCGCCTCCCCACACAACCACCAATTGAAGAAATTCTGCTCAAGAGCATACCACCCACTTGCCTGGAGGGTGGACTCCCTTTCCTTCAGCTGGAAAACCTGACAGCATATGCATTTCCACCTCTTCCTTTGATGTACAAAGTCCTACTGAAGATCAGAGAGGAACAGCCAAAGGTAATCCTGATAGCTCCAGACTGGCCAAGGCAACATTGGTACCCGCTACTGAGAAGCATGTCTTGGACACACTCATGGCCTCTACCTCTATGTCCCTTACTTCTAACACAGAACAACTACAAGACCCTGCATCCAAACTTGAAAACACTGCAGCTAGCTGCTTGGAATATTGCATAAAACAAAATAAACCAGATTTATCTCAAAGGGTTAAGGACATTATCCTGGAGGCACGCAGACCCTCCACAAGGAAAACTTATTCAGCCAAATGGAAAAGATACCTCATTTGGAGTGCAGCAAAGGGAGAAAATGTCTCATTGGCAAACATAGCACACATCCTGGAATACTTAGCAGAACTGTTCCACAATGGCCTGTCCTACTCCTCCATTAAGATTCATGCATCAGCAATTTCAGCAGAGTACAACATGGATCCTCCTGTCTTCTCTCATCCTCTACTCAGGCAGTTCTTGAGAGGAATCAAAAATGTAAAGCCTCCAAGGAAACCACCTTTACCTACATGGGATCTCAACTTTGGGCTGGAAAAATTAACACTTCCCACTTTTGAACCAGCAGCAACAGCAGACTTACAGTTCTTATCTTGGAAAACTGCTTTCCTGCTAGCAATCACTTCAGCAAGAAGGGTATCTGAGTTACAGGCATTAATGGCAGTACAACCTTTCCTTATCTTCCATCAGGATAGAGTGTCTCTGAGAACTAATCCTACTTTTATGTCAAAAGTGGTCTCCAGGGTATCATTGAACCAAGCGATTCATTTACCTACATTCTTCCCCAACCCACAGAACAGGGGGGAAAGACTACTACATACCTTGGATGTGCACAGACAATTACGCTACTATCTGGACAGAACTAAGACCAACAGAAAAACTGACCAGCTTCTGGTAGCATATGCAACAGGAGTGCAAGGAAAAGCAATTTCAAAACAGACAATCTCAAAATGGATAGGAAATTGCATTAGATTTTGCTACTCTTTTCATGGAAAGACAACTCCTGAAAATATCAGGCCTCACTCCACAAGAGCTACAGCCACCACTGCAGCTTTCCTACGAGGAGTGGCTACCAAAGACATTTTAGAAGCTGCTACTTGGAGCTCCGTGCATACATTTGCCAAGCATTATAATCTTCCTTTATACTCCAGATCCCGAGCAGGTTTTGCAACTGCTGTTTTGCAAGGGATCTTAACTACACCATCTTTATCTTAGTGCCTCCTCCCCAGTTTGGCTATGGTATTCTACCCATATGTTAGGACTGCAGATGCATCCTTGAAGGACATAGTACAGTTTTGTACCTACCATAAATGTAGATGTCCGATAGGTATGCATCTGCAGTCAGGATTACCCACCCTCCTTCCCCTCTGTGGTATTCCTAGGGTACTTACCCTCTTTAGCTAGCTGGGGGAATCTATTATGGTGTATTTGTTTGTATGTATATATGTATATATATATATATTTTGCTTTCTACTGTTTGGAATTATTTGCATTTATCCAAATTTAGCCTTCCTAGAGGGCACCTGGCATCTGGGGCAAGAAACACTGAGGAAACTGGTGTCGGCTGATGCCTTTATACCCCAGCAGCTATGACGTCGGGTGAAGTGCAATATCAGCCGAGGCCAGACCCAGACTTTGGAATCCGGCCGACCGAAGGACTGCCTGAGGCAGGACAACCCATATGTTAGGACTGCAGATGCATACCTATCGGACATCTACATTTATGGTAGGTACAAAACTGTACTTTTCTCTGAAGAGTACTCATGCTTTGAAGTTTGCGTTCTGAGGTAAAGATTTCCTTGAAGGTGCCTGTCACAGCTGTTTCTCTGATGACTGCTCATGTTTTGAAGTTTGCGTTCTGAGGTAAAGAATTCCTTGAAGGTGCCTGTCACAGCTGTTTCTCTGATGACTACTCAAGTTTTGAAGTTTGCGTTCTGAGGTAAAGAATCCTTTGAAGGTGCCTGTCACAGTTGTTTCTCTGATGACTACTCCTGTTTTGAAGTTTGAGTTCTGAGGTAAAGAATCCCTTGAAGGTGCCTGTCACAGCTGTTTTGCTGATGACTACTCCTGTCTTGAAGATTGTGTTCTGAGGTAAAGAATTCCTTGAAGGTGCCTGTCACAGCTGTTTCTCTGATGACTACTCCTGTTTTGAAGTTTGCGTTCTGAGGTAAAGAATCCCTTGAAGGTGCCTGTCACAGCTGTTTCTCTGATGACTACTCCTGTTTTGAAGTTTGCGTTCTGAGGTAAAGAATTCCTTGAAGGTGCCTGTCACAGCTGTTTCTTTGATGACTACTCATGTTTTGAAGTTTGCGTTCTGAGGTAAAGAATTCCTTGAAGGTGCCTGTCACAGCTGTTTCTCTGATGACGACTCATGTTTTGAAGTTTACGTTCTGAGGTAAAGAATTCCTTGAAGGTGCCTGTCACAGCTGTTTCTCTGATGACGACTCATGTTTTGAAGTTTACGTTCTGAGGTAAAGAATTCCTTGAAGGTGCCTGTCACAGCTGTTTCTCTGATGACTACTCATGTTTTGAAGTTTGCGTTCTGAGGTAAAGAATTCCTTGAAGGTGCCTGTCACAGCTGTTTCTCTGATGACTACTCATGTTTTGAAGTTTGCATTCTGAGGTAAAGAATTCCTTGAAGGTGCCTGTCACAGCTGTTTCTCTGATGACTACTCATGTTTTGAAGTGTGCGTTCTGAGGTAAAGAATTAATTGAAGGTGCCTGTCACGGCTGTTTCTCTGATGACTACTCATGTTTTGAAGTTTGCGCTCTGAGGTGAAGAATTCCTTGAAGGTGCCTGTCATAGCTGTTTCTCTGATAACTACTCATGTTTTGAAGTTTGCCTTCTGAGGTAAAGAATCCCTTGAAGGTGCCTGTCACAGCTGTTTCTCTGATGACGACTCATGTTTTGAAGTTTACGTTCTGAGGTAAAGAATTCCTTGAAGGTGCCTGTCACAGCTGTTTCTCTGATAACTACTCATATTTTGAAGTTTGTGTTCTTAGGTAAAGAATTCCTTGAAGGTGCCTATCACTGCTGTTTCTCTGATGACTACTCATGTTTTGAAGTTTGCATTCTGAGGTAAAGAATTCCTTGAAGGTGCCTGTCACAGCTGATTCTCTGATGACTACTCCTGTTTTGAAGTTTGCGTTCTGAGCTAAAGAATTCCTTGAAGGTTCCTGTCACAGCTGTTTCTCTGATGACGACTCATGTTTTGAAGTTTACGTTCTGAGGTAAAGAGTTCCTTGAAGGTGCCTGTCACAGATGTTTCTCTGATGACTACTCATGTTTTGAAGTTTGCGTTCTGAGGTAAAGAATTCCTTGAAGGTGCCTGTCACAGCTGATGTCCTTCAAGAATGCAACTGCAGTCATAACATATGGGTTGTCCTGCTTCAGGCAGCCCTCGGTCGGCCGAATTCCAAAGTCTGGGTCCGGCGTCGGCTGGTGTTGCCTCCTCTCCGACGTCACCACGGCTGGAGTATAAAGGCATCGGCCGATGCCATCTTCTTCAGTCTTTCTTGCCTTGCGGTGCCCGAAGCAGAAGCAGTTCGCAAGTGCCAGTCGGTCAGCTCCTGTGTTTTCAGTACCGAAGTCATCTAAAAGCTAAGTACCCCGTTGGGGAACATTTATTCTTGCCTCAGCCGATGTCAGAACAAATTGAGAAAGTTAATAATTGTTTGTCTTGTGGTAAACAAATACCTCATAAGGACTTCCATTCTCTCTGCCTTCCTTGCCTGGGCCCAGACCACGACGTCTCGGCCTGTGCTGCCTGTGCCTGCTTCATGTTTTGAAGTTTGCGATCTGAGGTGAAGAATTCCTTGAAGGTGCCTGTCACAGCTGATTCTCTGATGACTACTCATGTTTTGAAGTTTGCGTTCTGAGGTGAAGAATTCCTTGAAGGTGCCTGTGGCAGATGTTTCTCTGATGATTACTCATGCTTTGAAGTTTGCGTTGTGAGGTAAAGAATTCCTTGAAGGTGCCTGTCACAGCTGTTTCCCTGATGACTACTCGTGTTTTGAAGTTTGCGTTCTGAGGTAAAGAATTCCCTGAAGGTGCCTGTCACAGCTGTTTCTCTGATGACTACTCATGTGTTGAAGTTTGCATTCTGATGTAAAGAATTCCTTGAAGGTGCCTGTCACAGCTGTTTCTCTGATGACTACTCATGATTTGAAGTTTGCATTCTGAGGTAAAGAATTCCTTGAAGGTGCCTGTCACAGCTGTTTCTCTGATGACTACTCAAGTTTTGAAGTTTGCGTTCTGAGATAAAGAATTCCTTGAAAGTGCCTGTCACAGCTGTTTCTTTGATGACTACTCCTTTTTTGAAGTTTGCGTTCTGAGGTAAAGAATTCCTTGATGGTGCCTGTCACAGGTGTTTCTCTGATGACTACTCCTGTTTTGAAGTTTGCGTTCTGAGGTAAAGAATTTTTTGAAGGTGCCTGTCACAGCTATTTCTCTGATGACTACCCATGTTTTGAAGTTTGCGTTCTGAGGTAAAGAATTCCTTGAAGGTGGCTGTCACAGCTGTTAATCTGATGACTATTCATGTTTTGAAGTTTGCGTTCTGAGGTGAAGAATTCCTTGAAGGTGCCTGTCACAGCTGTTTCTCAGATGACTACTCATGTTTTGAAGTTTGCATTCTGAGGTGAAGAATTCATTGAAGGTGCCTGTCACAGCTGTTTCTCTGATGCCTACTCATGTTTTGAAGTTTGCGTTCTGAGATGATGAATTCCTTGAAGTTAGCTGCCACAGCTGTTTCTCTGATGACTACTCATGTTTTGAAGTTTGCGTTCTGAGGTAAAGAATTCCCTGAAGGTGCCGGTCACAGCTGTTTCTCTGATGACTACTCCTGTTTTGAAGTTTGCATTCTGAGGTAAAGAATTCCTTGAAGGTGCCTGCCACAGCTGCTTCTCTGATGACTACTCATGTTTTGAAGTTTGCGTTCTGAGGTAAAGAATTCCTTGAAGGTGGCTGTCACAGCTGTTAATCTGATGACTACTCATGTTTTGAAGTTTGCGTTCTGAGGTGAAGAATTCCTTGAAGGTGCCTGTCACAGCTGTTTCTTTGATGACTACTAATGTTTTGAAGTTTGCATTCTGAGGTGAAGAATTCATTGAAGGTGCCTGTCACAGCTGTTTCTCTGATGACTACTCATGTTTTGAAATTTGGGTTATGAGATGAAGAATTCCTTGAAGGTAGCTGTCACAGCTGTTTCTCTGAGGACTACTCATGTTTTGAAGTTTGCGTTCTGAGGTAAAGAATTCCTTGAAGGTGCCGGTCACAGCTGATGTCCTTCAAGGTTGCATCTGCAGTCCTAACAAATGGGTTGTCCTGCCTCAGGCAGCCCTTCGGTCGGCCGGATTCCAAAGTCTGGGTCTGGCCTCGGCTGATGTCGCACTTCACCCAACGTCATAGCTGCTGTTAATTGGGTATAAAGGCATCAGCCGACGCCATTTTCCTCAGTCTTTCTTGCCGCGTGGCGCCCGAAGCAGAAGCTGTTCGCAAGTGCCCGTCGGTCAGAACCAGAGATTGCTACTACCGAAGACTTCTAAAAATCTAAGTACCCCGTTGGGGACTCTTTCTTGCCTCAGCCGATGTCAGAAAAAGTGAATAACTGCTTAACTTGTGGTAAACAAATACCTCATAAAGATTTCCACTCTTACTGCCTACCTTGTTTAGGCTCAGACCACGACGTAGCAGCTTGTCTAGCCTGTGCTTCCTTCAACCGACGGACACTTAGACGTCGGTCGGAGTTTGCAGAGGAGTTTTTAGGCTCCGCTTTTGCTTATAACATGCCGTCGGAGACTCCGACTTCACAATTAGCAAAAAAGCGTAAGGAAAAGAACTGACACTTGCGGCCCGCGGTTTCGGCCGAAACCACGGTTACGCCAACCGTGAGTGTCTCGGTTTCGGCTGAAACCGAGTCCGCGGTTCTTCCTTCGGCCGAAAGCATGCCTCCTACAACCGTGGCCTCATCCAGCATTGCTGAATCTGCTACTGAAATTCCACCTGCTCTTACAGGTTCTCAGGATTTATCAGATACTATCCCCTTAGATATATCTACTCCTGCACGTGGAGCTGCTAGGCCCCCTGCATCCATGTCAATTAAGGCTTTTGCCAGGGCTAAAGCAGCTAAATCAACAAAGACCGTGCCTGCTAAAACCCCCTCTCACAGGCCTAGCTCTAGTACCCAAATGCTTAGTCTAGCAGAGGATCTCATTTCTTTGATCAGGGGATCCCAGCCTCACCCTGACAGGGCCTCTCACCCCCCTCCAGAGAAGAGGCCTAGAGCAGAGCCCCCTGAGCCAGTTTCTACTGATTACTCCTCTGATGATTCAGACAATACAAATCCCCCAGAAGGCCCTTATTCTCCATATGAGGACTCAGATGCAGAAGACTCCATTCCTTCTGCCTCTCCTCCTGAGGAATTTTCTTTTGGGGAAACCTTGCATGCTATGAGAGAGCAATTTCAATGGCAGGGCCAGGATTTTTCAGACTCTAGGAAAAGGCTTAGGACCTTTTTACATTTGCCACAGCATAGGCCTTTAGCCATTCCTCCAGTTCTTACAGTTGTGGATGATGCATTTAATGATGCTTGTACTGCTCCTGACTCTCTTCCTCCGGCCCCTGCTAAGCCCGACAGATACTACAGGGTTCCGGACACACATTATCACTTGTATAAGGCTCCTATTGCAGATCCTGAAACTATTTCACAGGGCCCCAAAGCTGTAGCAGCTGCCTCTAAAAACCCTCCCTCTGAAAGAGAATCTAGGGCTTTAGAGAGAGGGGGTAAAAAAGTGTATACTTCTGCTACTCTTTCGGCCAGGGCCTTAAACTGTCAATTCCACATGATTCAGTATCAGGAATTCCTGTTAGATCAGCTAACTAAAAAACTGTCCTCACCTGAGCCTTTAGACCGTAAGTCCCTTCAGGATTTGGTACATAACACTCAGCAGGTCAGTAATCATCCCTTAAAATGCGGCTATGATGCACTGGAGGCTTCCTTTAGAGCAGCTATGACTGGTACAGTGATCAGAAGGCATGCATGGTTAAAAGAGCAATCCTTACCAGACCATGTAAAGTCCAAGCTTCTAGATGCTCCCATGGAAAAGCACAGCTTGTTTGGCTCCCCTGCACAGCAAGTGTTGAAGAAGGTGGAAGAAAAAGCTAAATCTGTCCAGACAGTCAAGGATTTCTTACAGGTCCAGCCTCCGAGGTTTAGTAGGAACTGGCCTTCCAAGAATTGGTCCTTTCCAGACACCACCAGAGCACAGAGAAGCAGAAATAGGTGCCCAAGAGGCAGAGGTCAATCCAGAGGTGCCTACAGGGGATGTCAGTGGCAGCCTAACAACCAGAGAAGTACTGCCACAGATCCAGCCCCTACCACTTCCACAGGACAATCACAGTGACTTGGCTCTGAAACCGCCTACCAGGGAACAACTAGAAGCACCCTTAGGTGGAAAGTTAGCCTTATTTTCAGTAAACTGGCATTACATTACAGGAGACAAATGGATTTTACAGACAATAGACAAAGGCTACAGGTTTCACTTCCATACTCTTCCAAGGAAGAGAGGAATGCCAAACCTACCTCCAAACCAAAAGACAAACGCTCTACAGCAAATAGACCACTTACTAAGGATGAGAGCTATAGAAAAGATACCGGCTATGGAACAAGGACAAGGATTTTATTCCAGGCTTTTCCTGGTACCAAGAAAGGAAAACCACTGGAGACCTATCCTCGACCTGTCCGCTCTGAACACATATCTCATTGTTCCAAAATTCAAGATGCTGACCCTACAGCAACCTCTTCCCATGCTGGGCAAGGAGTCTTGGCTGGTGACTCTGGAACTCAAGGAGGCATACCTGCACGTCCCCATACGACCAAATTGCAGAAGATACCTCAGATTTCTTGCAGGATCAGAGCATTATCAATTCTCAGCATTGCCTTTTGGCTTATCTACTGCGCCCAGAGTATTCACGAAATGCCTGGCATCAGTAATTGCTCATTGCAGGCTTCAGGGAATTCAAATTTATCCATACCTGGACGACTGCCTGTTACAAGCGGACAGCAAGGACAAATTAACAAAAGATTTGAAAAAGGTTATTCACCTGCTGCAAGCCCTGGGATACACAGTCAACACAAAAAAGTCAAGGCTGATACCATCCCAAAGGATAACTTTCTTGGGTGCAGAACTGGACACATCAAACCAGATGGCATTCCTCACAGCAGAGAAACAGAAGCAACTACCACTCTATTTCATGGCATTAACAGCGCAGAACCAGCTTACAGCAAGGAAAATCCTGCAAGCCCTGGGTTACATGGCATCCTGCATAATATTGATTCCACATGCCAGACTACATATGAGGAAGTTGCAGTGGTACCTGAGGAATTTATGGTCTCAGCACAAGCACAGCCTAGAAACCCAAATTCCAATAATTCCATGCCTGAAGCAAGAATTCCAGTGGTGGGCCCAGGCCTGTCAATTGAACAAAGGACTGCCCTTCCACAGGCCTCACCCAAGCCAGACTATCACCACAGACGCCTCAGACCTCGGTTGGGGGGCACACATGGTGGACAAGTGCATACAAGGCTTATGGACTCAAGACCAGATGAACCTACACATAAATCAAAAAGAGATGCTGGCAGTAAAGCAGGCAATTCAGACATTCAGACCGTTTCTTCAACAGGGTCATTTGCTGATAAGGACGGACAACACCACAGTTATGTGGTATATCAACAAACAGGGAGGCACACATTCATATCCTCTATGCCGGATGGCAATGGACCTCTGGAATGTGGCCCTGAACCTCAACATTCAGCTCCAGGCCATATTTGTGCCAGGAAAAGAAAATATACTAGCAGACATCTTAAGCAGAACTACCACGGATGCCAACGAATGGATGCTGCATCCAGACATCTTCAAATCCATTACAAGGAAATGGGGACTACCAGAAATAGACCTGTTCGCATCCCCACACAACCACCAATTGAAAAAATTCTGCACAAGGGCATACCACCCACTTGCTTGGAAGGTGGACTCCCTATCCTTCAGTTGGGAAAATCTGACAGCATATGCATTCCCACCTTTCCTTTGATGCACAAAGTGCTACTGAAGATCAAAGAAGATCACCCAAGGATCATCTTGATAGCTCCAGACTGGCCGAGGCAACATTGGTACCCGCTACTGAGGAGTATGTCTCGGGAACACGCATGGCCTCTACCCCTACTTCCTCTACTGCTAACACAGAACAATTTCAAAATCCTGCATCCAAACTTGAAAACACTGCAGCTAGCTGCTTGGAACATTACATAAGACAAAATAACCCAGATTTATCTCAAAGGGTTAAAGACATTATCTTGGAGGCTCGCAGACCCTCAACAAGAAAACTTATTCAGCAAAATGGAAAAGATATCTCATTTGGAGTGCAACAAAAGGAGTAGATGCATCATTGGCAAACATAGCTAACATACTGGAATATTTAGCAGAGCTTTTCCACAATGGCCTGTCTTACTCCTCCATTAAGATTCATGCATCAGCAATTTCAGCAGAATACAACATGGATCCTCCAGTCTTTTCTCAACCACTACTCAGGCAGTTTCTGAGAGGAATTAAAAATGTAAAGCCACCAAGGAAACCACCATTGCCTACATGGGACTTGAACTTTGTGTTAGAAAAGTTGACACTCCCCCCTTTTGAACCAGCAGCAACAGCAGAATTACAGTACTTATCTTGGAAAACTGCATTCCTGCTTGCAATCACTTCAGCAAGAAGGGTTTCTGAATTACAGGCATTAATGGCAGTACAGCCCTTTCTTATCTTCCATCAGGATAGAGTGTCCATGAGAACTAATCCTACTTTTACGCCAAAGGTGGTCTCCAGGGTATCATTGAACCAAGCAATACACCTACCAACATTCTTCCCCAACCGGCAGAACAGGGGGGAAAGACTACTGCATACCTTGAATGTGCACAGACAATTGCGCTACTACCTGGACAGAACCAAGAACAATAGAAAAACTGACCAGCTTCTGGTAGCATATGCAACAGGAATGGAAGGAAAAGCAATTTCAAAACAAACAATCTCAAAATGGATAGCATACCTCTCGGACATCTACATTTATGGTAGGTACAAAACTGTACTTTTCTCTGATGACTACTCCTGTTTTGAAGTTTGCATTCTGAGGTAAAGAATTCCTTGAAGGTGCCTGTCACAGCTGCTTCTCTGATGACTACTCATGTTTTGAAGTTTGCATTCTGAGGTAAAGAATTCCTTGAAGGTGCCTGTCACAGCTGTTTCTCTGATGACTACTCATGTTTTGAAGTTTGCATTCTGAGGTAAAGAATTCCTTGAAGGCGCCTGTCACAGCTGTTTCTCTGATGACTACTCATGTTTTGAAGTTTGCGTTCTGAGGTGAAGAATTCCTTGAAGGTACCTGTCACAGCTGTTTCTCTGATGACTACTCATGTTTTGAAGTTTGCTTTCTGAGGTGAAGAATTCATTGAAGGTGCCTGTCACAGCTGTTTCTCTGATGACTACTCATGTTTTGAAGTTTGCTCTCTGAGGTGAAGAATTCCTTGAAGGTGCCTGTCACAGCTGTTTCTCTGATGACTACTCATGTTTTGAAGTTTGCGTTCTGAGGTAAAGGATTCCTTGAAGGTGCCTGTCATAGCTGTTTCTCTGATGACTACTCATGTTTTGAAGTTTGCGTTCTGAGGTAAAGATTTCCTTGAAGGTGCCTGTCACAGCTGTTTCTCTGATGACTACTCATGTTTTGAAGTTTGCGTTCTGAGGTAAAGAATTCCTTGAAGGTGCCTGTCACAGCTGTTTCTCTGATGACTACTCATGTGTTGAAGTTTGCGTTCTGAGGTAAAGAATCCTTTGAAGGTGCCTGTCACAGTTGTTTCTCTGATGACTACTCATGTTTTGAAGTTTGCGTTCTGAGGAAAAGAATCCCTTGAAGGTGCCTGTCACAGCTGTTTCACTGATGACTACTCCTGTTTTGAAGATTGCGTTCTGAGGTAAAGAATTCCTTGAAGGTGCCTGTCACAGCTGTTTCTCTGATGACTACTCCTGTTTTGAAGTTTGCGTTCTGAGGTAAAGAATTCCTTGAAGGTGCCTGTCACAGCTGTTTCTCTGATGACTACACTTGTTTTGAAGTTTGTGTTCTGAGGTAAAGAATTCCTTGAAGGTGCCGGTCACAGCTGTTTCTCTGATTACTCCTGTTTTGAAGTTTGCATTCTGAGGTAAAGAATTCCTTGAAGGTGCCGGTCGCAGCTGTTTCTATGATGACTACTCGTGTTTTGAAGTTTGCATTCTGAGGTAAAGAATTCCTTGAAGGTGCCTGTCACAGCTGTTTCTCTGATGACTACTCATGTTTTGAAGTTTGCATTCTGAGGTGAAGAATTCATTGAAGGTGCCTGTCACAGCTGTTTCTCTGATGCCTACTCATGTTTTGAAGTTTGCATTCTGAGATGAAGAATTCCTTGAAGGTAGCTGTCACAGCTGTTTCTCTGATGACTACTCATGTTTTGAAGTTTGCGTTCTGAGGTAAAGAATTCCTTGAAGGTGCCGGTCACAGCTGTTTCTCTGATGACTACTCCTGTTTTGAAGTTTGCATTCTGAGGTAAAGAATTCCTTGAAGGTGCCTGTCACAGCTGTTAATCTGATGACTACTCATGTTTTGAAGTTTGCGTTCTGAGGTGAAGAATTCCTTGAAGGTGCCTGTCACAGCTGTTTCTCTGATGACTACTCATGTTTTGAAGTTTGCATTCTGAGGTGAAGAATTCATTGAAGGTGCCTGTCACAGCTGTTTCTCTGATGACTACTCATGTTTTGAAGTTTGCGTTCTGAGATGAAGAATTCCTTGAAGGTAGCTGTCACAGCTGTTTCTCTGATGACTACTCCTGTTTTGAAGTTTGCATTCTGAGGTAAAGAATTCCTTGAAGGTGCCTGTCACAGCTGCTTCTCTGATGACTACTCATGTTTTGAAGTTTGCATTCTGAGGTAAAGAATTCCTTGAAGGTGCCTGTCACAGCTGCTTCTCTGATGACTACTCATGTTTTGAAGTTTGCATTCTGAGGTAAAGAATTCCTTGAAGGTGCCTGTCACAGCTGTTTCTCTGATGACTACTCATGTTTTGAAGTTTGCATTCTGAGGTAAAGAATTCCTTGAAGGTGCCTGTCACAGCTGTTTCTCTGATGACTACTCATGTTTTGAAGTTTATGCCTGAGGTGAAGAATTCCTTGAAGGTACCTGTCACAGCTGTTTCTCTGATGACTACTCATGTTTTGAAGTTTGCTTTCTGAGGTGAAGAATTCATTGAAGGTGCCTGTCACAGCTGTTTCTCTGATGACTACTCATGTTTTGAAGTTTGCTTTTTGAGGTGAAGAATTCATTGAAGGTGCCTGTCACAGCTGTTTCTCTGATGACTACTCATGTTTTGAAGTTTGCTCTCTGAGGTGAAGAATTCCTTGAAGGTGCCTGTCACATCTGTTTCTCTGATGACTACTCATGTGTTGAAGTTTGCGTTCTGAGGTAAAGAATCCTTTGAAGGTGCCTGTCACAGTTGTTTCTCTGATGACTACTCCTGTTTTGAAGTTTGCGTTCTGAGGAAAAGAATCCCTTGAAGGTGCCTGTCACAGCTGTTTCACTGATGACTACTCCTGTTTTGAAGATTGCGTTCTGAGGTAAAGAATTCCTTGAAGGTGCCTGTCACAGCTGTTTCTCTGATGACTACTCCTGTTTTGAAGTTTGCGTTCTGAGGTAAAGAATTCCTTGAAGGTGCCTGCCACAGCTGTTTCTCTGATGACTACTCCTGTTTTGAAGTTTGTGTTCTGAGGTAAAGAATTCCTTGAAGGTGCTGGTCACAGCTGTTTCTCTGATGACTACTCCTGTTTTGAAGTTTGCATTCTGAGGTAAAGATTTCCTTAAAGGTGCCGGTCACAGCTGTTTCTATGATGACTACTCGTGTTTTGAAGTTTGCATTCTGAGGTAAAGAATTCCTTGAAGGTGCCTGTCACAGCTGTTTCTTGGATGACTACTCATGTTTTGAAGTTTGTGTTCTGAGGTAAAGAATTCCTTGAAGGTGCCTGTCACAGCTGTTTCTCTGATGACGACTAATGTTTTGAAGTTTACGTTCTGAGGTAAAGAATTCCTTGAAGGTGCCTGTCACACCTGTTTCTCTGATGACTACTCATGTTTTGAAGTTTGCGTTCTGAGGTAAAGAATTCCTTGAAGGTGCCTGTCACAGCTGTTTCTCTGATGACTACTCATGTTTTGAAGTTTGCATTCTGAGGTAAAGAATTCCTTGAAGGTGCCTGTCACAGCTGTTTCTCTGATGACTACTCATGTTTTGAAGTTTGCGTTCTGAGGTAAAGAATTAATTGAAGGTGCCTGTCACGGCTGTTTCTCTGATGACTACTCATGTTTTGAAGTTTGTGCTCTGAGGTGAAAAAGTCCTTGAAGGTGCCTGCCACAGCTGATGTCCTTCAAGGATGCATCTGCAGTCCTTACAAATGGGTTGTCCTGTCGTCAGGCAGCCCTTCGGTCGGCCAGATTCCAAAGTCTGGGTCTGGCCTCGGCTGGTGTCGCACTTCACCCGACGTCATAGCTACAGTTCTTCGGGTATAAAGGCATCAGCCGACGCCATTTTCCCCAGTCTTTCTTGCCGCATGGCGCCCGAAGCAGAAGCTGTTTGCAAGTGCCGGTCGGTCAGATCCAGACATTACTACTACCGAATACTACTTCGAAGACTTCTAAAAAGCTAAGTACCCCGTTGGGGACTCTTTCTTGCCTCAGCCGATGTCAGAAAAAGTGAATAACTGTTTAACTTGTGGGAAACAAATACCTCATAAAGATTTCCACTCTTACTGCTTACCTTGTTTAGGCCCAGACCACGACGTAGCAGCTTGTTTAGCCTGTGCTTCTTTCAACCGACGGACGCTTAGACGTCGGTCGGAGTTTGCTGAACAGTTTTTCGGCTCAGAATTTGCGTACATAATGACGCCGAATCCACGGACTTCACAAGTTGTTAAGAAACGAAAAGGACCGACACTCGCGGTCCGCGGTTTCGACGAAACCGCGTTAAGCAAACCGAGTGGCTCGGTTTCGGCCGAAACCAAGCAAACGGTTCTAACTTCAGCCGAATCCATGACTACTACCGAGGCCCCTTCTAACCTGGTTGAGTCGGCCTCTGAAATTCAACCTGCTACTGTGGTTTCACAAGAACTATCGGACACCATCCCTTTGGATGTTTCAACCCCTGCACGTGGTGCTGCTAGGCCGCCTGCAGCCATGTCCATAAAGGCCTTTGCCAGGGCTAAAGCAGCCAAAACTTCTAAGTCTGTGCCTGTTAAGCCCCTCTCACAGGCCCAGTTCCAGTTCCCAAATGCTTACTCTGGCAGAGGATCTCATCTCTTTAATAAGGGGATCCCAACCTCATCCAGATAGGGCCTCTCAACCTCCTCCAGAAAAGAGATCTAGAGCAGAGCCCCCTGAGCCAGTGTCCTCAGATGATTCTTCTGATGATTCAGACAATACAGACCATCCAGAGGCTCCTTTTTCTACTTATGAAGACTCCGATGCTGAGGAATCGATTCCTTCTGCCTCTCCACCAGAGGAATTTTCCTTTGGGGAAACCTTACATGCCATGAGAGAGCAATTTCAATGGCAGGGCAAGATTTCTCAGACTCAAGGAAAAGGCTTAGGACTTTTTGCATTTACCACAACATAGGCCTTTAGCTATACCTCCAGTTCTTCCTGTTGTAGATGATGCATTTAATGATGCTTGCACTGCTCCTGATACTTTGCCTCCAGCCCCTGCTAAGCCCGATAGGTTTTACAGGGTCCCGGACACACATCACCATTTATACAAGGCTCCTTTGCAGATCCCGAGACTATCTCCCAGGGGCCTAAGGCAGTAGCTTCGACCTCAGTTAAAACCCTCTCCCTCTGAAAGGGAATCCAGGTCCTTAGAGAGATGGGGTAAAAAGTATACACCTCTGCTACTCTCTCAGCTAGGGCATTGAACTGTCAGTTTCATATGATCCAATACCAGGAGTTTATGCTTGATCAGTTAACTAAGAAACTGTCCTCTGATGATTCTTTAGATAAGAAATATGTTCTAGAAATGGTGCATAACATTCAGCAGGTTAGTAACCATTCTTTAAAATGTGGCTATGATGCACTGGAGGCTTCCTTTAGATCAGCCATGACTGGCACAGTTATAAGAAGGCATGCATGGTTGAAAGAACAGGTCTTGCCGGATCATGTTAAAGCAAAACTATTAGATGCTCCTATGGATAAGGTCAGTTTATTTGGTTCTCCTGCTCAGCAGGTACTGAAGAAAATGGAAGAGAAGGCAAAATCTGTACAAACAGTGAAAGATTTCTTACAGGTTCAGCCTCCAAGGTTTAGCAGGAACTGGCCTTCCATAAATTGGTCCTTTCCAAACTCCTCTAAAACACAGAGAGGCAGGAATAGGCGTTCGAGAGGCAGAAATCAATCCAGAGGAGGTGCCTACAGGGGACGCCAGTGGCAAGGTAACAACCAGCGAGGCACAGACACAACTACTACCACTGCAACAGGACAATCACAGTGACTTGGCTCTGGCACCGCCTACCAGGGAACAAATTGCAGCACCCTTAGGCGGAAAGTTAGCCTTATTTTCAAAAAACTGGCACTACATCACAAGAGACAAGTGGATTTTGCAAACTATAGACCAAGACTACAGGTTTCATTTCCATACTTTACCAGGAAAAAGAGGAATGCCAAACCTACCACCAAATCAAAAGACAGAAGCTCTAAAACAAATAGCTCAATTAGCAAAGATGAGAGCTGTGGAAAGGGTACCATCTATGGAACAAAGAAAGGGATTTTACTCCAGACTCTTCCTGGTACCAAGAAAAGAGAAAAATTGGAGGCCTATTCTCGACCTGTCCACTTTAAACACATTCATCATTGTTCCAAAATTCAAAATGCTGACCCTACAGCAACTTCTTCCCATGCTGGGCAAGGAGTATTGGCTGGTGACTCTAGATCTCAAGGAGGCATACCTGCACGTCCCCATACGACCAAATTGCAGAAGATACCTCAGATTTCTTGCAGGATCAGAGCATTATCAATTCTCAGCATTGCCCTTTGGCTTATCTACTGTGCCCAGAGTGTTCACGAAATGCCTGGCATCAGTAATCGCTCACTGCAGGCTTCAGGGAATCCAAATATATCCATACCTGGACGACTGCTTGATACAAGCGGACAACAAAAACAAGCTAACAGAACACTTACAAAGAGTAATTTGCTTACTGCAAGCCCTGGGATATACAGTCAATATAAAAAAATCAAGACTGATACCATCCCAAAGAATAACCTTCTTAGGTGCAGAATTGGACACAATAAAACAGATGGCATTCCTAACTGCAGAAAAACAAGAACAACTTCCTCTCTACTTCTTGGCATTAACAAAGCAGAACAAACTAACAGCAAGGAAAGTACTGCAGGCCTTGGACTTCATGGCATCCTGCATGATCCTGGTCCCTCATGCCAGACTGCATATGAGAAAGCTACAGTGGTACCTGAAGAATGTATGGTCTCAACACAGGCACAGCCTAGAAACCGAAATACCACTAATCCCATGCCTGAAACAAGAGTTCCTATGGTGGGCTCAGGCATGCCAGTCAAACCCAGGTTTGCCCTTCCACAGCATTCAACCAAGCCAAACCATCACAACGGACGCCTCAGACCTCAGTTGGGGGGCCCACATGCTGGACAAGTGCATACAAGGCTTATGGACTCCAGATCAGCTGCACCTGCACATAAATCAAAAGGAAATGCTGGCAGTAAAACTAGCAATCCAGAATTTCAGACCGTTCCTCCAAGAAGGGCAGTTGATGATAAGGACAGACAACACCACAGTCATGTGGTACATCAACAAACAGGGAGGCACTCATTCATACCCTCTATGCCGGATGGCACTGGACCTATGGAATATGGCTCTGAGCTACAACATTCAGTTGCAAGCAATTTTTGTACCGGGAAAAGAAAACATCCTAGCAGACATATTAAGCAGAACTACCTCGGATGCTCACGAATGGATGCTACACCCGGACATCTTCAAGGTCATCACAAGGAAATGGGGACTGCCACAAATAGACCTATTCACATCCCCACTCAATCACCAGCTCAAGAAATTCTGCACAAGGACGTACCACCCACTTGCTTGGAAGGTGGACTCTCTATCCTTCAGTTGGAAAGGCCTGACAGCCTATGCATTCCCACCTCTTCCTTTGATGCACAAGGTGCTATTGAAAATCAAAGAGGAACATCCAAGGATCATTCTGATAGCTCCAGACTGGCCAAGACAACATTGGTACCCATTACTGAGGAGCATGTCTCGGGGGCAGATGTGGACACTACCCCTGATTCCTTTGCTGTTAACTCAGAGCGGCTACAACACCCTGCATCCAAACCTGAAAACTCTGAAGCTGACTGCCTGGAACATTACATAAGAGCAACTAACTCAGATTTATCCCAAAGGGTTAAAGACATTATCCTTGAGGCCCGCAGACCTTCAACAAGAAGGAACTATGCAGGAAAATGGAAAAGGTTTCTCATTTGGAGTACTGAAAGGGGAAAAGATGTGTCAAAGGTAGACATTGCCAACATCCTGGAGTATTTGGCAGAGCTTTTCCATACAGGCCTGTCCTACTCCTCCATCAAGATACATGCATCAGCTATTTCTGCAGAATACAGCTTCGATCCACCTGTCTTCTCGCATCATCTACTCAGGCAGTTTCTGAGAGGAATTAAAAATGTAAAACCTCCTAGGAAACCACCAGTACCAGCATGGGACTTGAACTTTGTGCTAGAAAAATTGACACTCCCCCATTTTGAACCAGCAGCAACAGCAGATCTTCAACACCTATCCTGGAAAACTGCTTTTCTGCTGGCAATTACCTCAGCAAGAAGGGTTTCTGAGCTACAGGCTTTAATGGCAGTACAACCCTTCCTAATCTTCCATCAAGATAGAGTGTCCATGAGAACAAATCCTACATTTATGCCTAAGGTGGTATCCAGAGTGTCTTTAAACCAGGCTATCCACCTACCTACCTTCTTCCCAATCCACAGAACAGGGGAAAGACTGCTGCACACTTTGGATGTACATAGACAGTTGCGTTACTACCTGGACAGAACCAAGAGCAATAGAAAAACTGACCAGCTTCTGGTAGCATATGCAACAGGAAGGGAAGGAAAATCAATTTCAAAACAGACAATCTCCAAGTGGATAGGAAATTGCATCAGATTCTGTTACTCCTACCATGGAAAGCAAACTCCACAGAACATAAGGCCTCATTCTACAAGGGCTACAGCCACTACCACAGCTTTCTTACGAGGAGTGGCTACCAAGGACATTATAGAGGCTGCTACTTGGACCTCCGTGCATACATTTGCCAAGCATTATAACTTACCTTTATACTCTAGATCCCGAGCAGGGTTTGCCACTGCTGTTTTGCAAGGGATCCTAACTACACCATAATTTCTTCTTCCTCCTCCCCTAGTTTGGCTATGGTATTCTACCCATTTGTAAGGACTGCAGATGCATCCTTGAAGGACATAGTACAGTTTTGTACCTACCATAAATGTAGATGTCCGAACAGGAATGCATCTGCAGTCAGGATTACCCACCCTCCTTCCCCTCTGTGGTATTCCTAGGGTATTGGCCCATCTAATAGCTAGCTGGGGGGGGTATCTCTTATGGTGTATTTGTTTGTATATATGTACATACATGCTTATTGTTTGTGTTTGCCTTCTACTATTTGGAAACATTGGCATTTATCCAAAATTTAGCTATCCAAGAGGGCAACTGGCATCTGGGGCAAGAAACACTGAGGAAAATGACATCGGCTGATGCCTTTATACCCAAAGAACTGCAGCTATGACGTCAGGTGAAGTGCGACACCAGCCGAGGCCAGACCCAGACTTTGGAATCCTGCCGACCGAAGGGCTGCCTGACGACAGGACAACCCATTTGTAAGGACTGCAGATGCATTCCTGTTCGGACATCTACATTTATGGTAGGTACAAAACTGTACTTTTCTCTGATGACTACTCATGTTTTGAAGTTTGCCTTCTGAGGTAAAGAATCCCTTGAAGGTCCGTGTCACAGCTGTTTCTTTGATGACTACTCATGTTTTGAAGTTTGCGTTCTGAGGTAAAGAATTCCTTGAAGGTGCCTGTCACAGCTGTTTCTCTGATGACCACTCATGTTTTGAAGTTTGCGGTCTGAGGTGAAGAATTCCTTGAAGGTGCCTGTCACAGCTGTTTCTCTGATGACTACTCATGTTTTGAAGTTTGCGATCTGAGGTAAAGAATTCCTTGAAGGTGCCTGTCACAGCTGATTCTCTGATGACTACTCATGTTTTGAAGTTTGCGTTCTGAGGTGAAGAACTCCTTGAAGGTGCCTGTCACAGATGTTTCTCTGATGATTACTCATGTTTTGAAGTTTGCGTTCTGAGGTAAAGAATTCCTTGAAGGTGCCTGTCACAGCTGTTTCTCTGATGACTACTCATGTTTTGCAGTTAGCGTTCTGAGGTAAAGAATTCCTTGAAGGTGCCTGTCTCAGCTGATGTCCTTCAAGAATGCAACTGCAGTCATAACATGTGGGTTGTCCTGCCTCAGGCAGCCCTCGGTCGGCCGGATTCCAAAGTCTGGGTCCGACGTCGGCTGATGTCGCATTTCTCTCCGACGTCAGAGCGGCTGGAGTATATAAGCATCAGCCAACGCCATTTTCTCCAGTCTTTCTTGCCGCGCGGTTCCCGAAGCAGAAGCAGTTCGCAAGTGCCGGTCGGTCAGCTCCTGTATTCTTCGATACCGAAGTCATCAAAAAAGCTAAGTACCCCATTGGGGGACCTTTTCTTGCCTCAGCTGATGTCAGAAATAACTGAAAAAATTAACAATTGTCTTTCTTGTGGTAAACAAATACCTCATAAGGATTTCCACTCTTACTGTCTTCCTTGCCTGGGCCCAGACCACGACGTCTCTGCCTGTGTAGCCTGTGCTCGCTTCAACAAGCGCACTCTCAGGTGCCGGGCGGAGTTCGCTGAAGACTTTTTTGCCGATAAATTTGCCTACACCATGCCGTCGGATCTTCCGACATCGCAAACTCCCAAAAAGCGAAAAGACCGGGACCGACATCCTTGGCCCGCGTCTACCACCGACTCCACGCCAAAACCTAGCTCGAGTGCTCCGGTTCCCTCTGAGACGGTCTCTCTACCGCTCCGAACCAAAGACACCGCATTACCGACGACTCCTATTCCGGACATCGCTCCGACGCCAGTTATCGATTTTTCTCCGGATACCGAAACCGAGGAAATGCCCAAGACCATTACTGTAGACAAGGTCACTCCTGTACGTGGAGCTGCCAGGCCTCCTATGGCCATGTCTATTAAGGCCTACACTAGGGCTAAGGCAGCCAGCAAAACAAAGCATCTTACTTCAAAATCCTTACCTCAGCCTACCCCAGAGACACAAATTATGTCCATGGCTGCTGATTTAATTTCCATGATTAGAGGTTCACAGGCCCATCCTGAGAGAGGATGCCAGCCTCCTTCTGATAAAAGGCCCCGGGTTGAACCCTCTGAACCTATCCCTTCAGATGAAGATTCTGAGGGCTCTGTCCACTCTGATAGCCAGGAAGAGCTCTTCCAGACCTATGAGGACTCGGATGCAGAAGATTCCATCCCCTCGGCCTCCCCTCCTGAGGATATTTCTTTTGGGGAAATTCTGCACACCATGAGGGAGCATTTCAAGTGGCAAGGTCAGGAATATTCTGATTCTAGGAAACGCCTGAGGACTTTCCTTAAGAAGCCCCAGCACAGGCCCTTAGCTATTCCTCCTGTACTTGATGTTCTGGATGATTTATATTCTGACTCTAGTGCTACCCCTGATTCTCTTCCTCCTGCTCCAGCCAAGCCAGACAGGTATTACAGGGTCCCAGAAACCCATTCCCATTTATTCAGGGCCCATTCTGCTGATTTGGAAACTATTTCACAGGGGCCTAAAGGAGTTTCAGCCTCCACCTCTAAAAATCCATTGCCCTCCAACAGGGAGGCTAGATCATTAGAGAGATGGGGCAAAAAAGTTTACACATCCACTACCTTATCTATGAGAGCTCTAAATTGCCTTTTTCATATGTTAGAATATCAGGATTACCTTTTAGAAGATTTACAAAAAACTTTAGCCACTCCTGATCCTTTAGACAGGAGGACTTTGCAGGAAGCTGTACATAACACTCAGCAAGTAAGCAATCACTTCCTGCAGTGTGGATTTGATGCACTGGAAGCTTCATGTAGGGCAGCTATGACAGAGGCAGTCATTCGTAGACATGCTTGGTTAAAAGATCAACCTCTACCAGATCATGTAAAAGCAAAACTTCTGGATGCACCTTTGGAAAAGAACAAGCTTTTTGGTGCCAATGCTAAGGATGTGTTAAAGACCGTCGAAGAAAAAGCAAAATCAGTTCAGACAGTGAAAGATTTCCTCCAGGTTCAACCACCCAGATTCAGTAGGAATTGGCCTTCTAAAAACTGGTCCTTTCCTAATACAGAAAAGTTTCAAAGGGGTAAGAACAGACGTGGCCGAGGAAGAGGCCAATACAGAGGCCCTTACAGGGGACGACAATGGCAGCCAGGAAACCAAAGAAGTGACGCAGGGGTTTCACCTGCCCCACAACCACAATCTCAATGACTTTCCTCTACTACCGCCTACCAGGGAACAAATAGAAGCTCCCTTAGGTGGGAAATTATCTCTGTTTGCAGAAAATTGGCACAGACTGACAAAGGTCAAATGGATTTTGGACATTATAGACCGAGGGTACAGGTTTCATTTTCATACCTTACCAAGAAAACAAAGCATGCCAAACCTACCACAAAACCGGAGGGCAGAGGCTATCAAGCAAATCACTCTGCTGACTTGGATGAAAGCAATAGAAAGAGTTCCACAACAAGAACAAGACCAGGGGTTTTACTCAAGACTGTTCCTTGTTCCAAGAAAAGAATCTCAATGGAGACCAATACTGGACTTGTCCGCATTAAACACCTTTCTCATAGTACCAAAGTTAAAAATGCTGACTCTACAGCAACTTCTTCCCATGCTGGGCAAGGAGTCTTGGCTGATTACTCTGGACCTCAAGGAGGCATACCTGCATGTCCCTGTCAGACACAGTTGCAGAAGATACCTCAGATTTCTTGCAGGGCCAGAGCATTATCAATTTTCAGCATTGCCATTTGGCTTATTGTGACGGATCCACACAGTTTACCTGATCTTTGATGCCCTAAGCCATTGAACTGCTGTGTGTTTGTAGGTGTGCTTGATGTTAGATTGATATGCTGTTAATTAAATAAATACATGATATGCTGCTTGATGTTATATACATACATGAAACCTAAAAGAATTATGCTTCAAAGGCAAGCCTTGCACACTGATGCTGGTATAACTGAACTTTAGTTAACCTTTGGAGTTGTTTGCCAGTTTAAAAGTTGTTTACCAGACAGAGGGGGATTTCAAAGAGGAACTATACCACAGGTGTGTGGGCAAACGGCTTTCTGAAAGGAGGAAGTAATGTATAAAACTAGACATTATGGGGCTTGTTGACAACTCAGAAAATGATTTGTAATGTTTTAAAAACAGTTCATTAGCTCATGAATAAACTGGTGATCTAAATATCATCAGCTGAATGATTACCTAATGGCCTAGGTGTAATCAATTGAACCTATTGACCCTATGGCATGCTCAAACCTATAAAAGGCTCAGAGGTTGGTAATAGACTGGAACTCATCATCATCCGGATCTGATTGAAGCAAGAGCCTGAATTGAGCATACAGCATTGCCTGCCAGTGTCGGCCCTGTCTTGACTGAACAGATAGCTGTACTGAATAGGTTTGGAGTCCCCCTATCAGTGGCAAAGATGATTCTCTTTTTGCATATGCTTGTAAGTACATGATTTAACAGTTTTTATAATTGTTAATGTGATAGGTCATAGGTTAGGTTTTGCATGTGATAGGTTTTTTTGCATATTGACTAGTCAATTTTTTTTTGTTACAAACCTTAATTGTTAAAAGCTAAAAATAAAATTGCTAAAGTTTGAGCCTTGGTCTCTTGTGTCATCTCTAATACTGTATTAACCACAGAATTTAGTAATCTGACCAGAACAGCTGGCGTAGTCGGCAAGATCTGTGGTTTGCAGTAGATATGTCACAACAGCCAATGTTTTTTCCATTTAAGCACCTAGGTGTAGGGTTAAATAAGAAACATTCTGTGGATGCCAAAAGTAAGGGAGGGGCAAATGTTGAATTTCCAGCATTGTTTGGAAAATGGGACCCCCTTGCTAAGGCATTGAGTCAGGTTTCATCTCCACCTTCCCCTAAGTCCTCACCAGTAAACCCAGTAGACCCTGAGGAGCTGGCAAAGGCCTTATCAGGTTTAAAATTGGAGGATAAGGGAAAGAAGGTGAAAGAGGGAGTGGGAGCAGCTGGATGGCTGTTCTTTGAAGCAATACAGGAGTCCCTCTTGGCTTGGTTTCTTGGTCTGGGATACAGGGGAGAGGCGGTGTCACTGAGTGATGAAGAGATGCACCAGTGTGCCTGTTTAGTATTTCACCCCGGCTGAAGCAGATAGTGAACAATTGTGACCATAAAGATCCCCATATCAATACATTGGTGGTATGGTTAGCCTCAGCCTTCGGGCCACTTGGCGGATGCTACAGCAGTAGCAGAGGAGTGCAAATCCTGGAAAACGATAGCTGAAGCAATCCAACAGCTAAGGAAATGGCCATGTTAGCAACTATTTACTCATTAGAAATGATAAATGGGGAGTTGCATATTCCAAAAGGGCCAGACGGACAAATCTTTACTGGTAATATGAGGAATAAGTTAATTAAAATGCCCCACAATGGTGGAAAGGGCAGCTTATGGCTGCCTTGGCAGGGTGTATTGGCCAACCGATATGGGATGTAATGTCTACTTTAAACCAGCTGGCAGAGCTGGTAGAAGAGAAAGAGCAGAGGAAGGCCAGAAAGGCAAATACAGACAAGTTAAAAAGCACGGGTAGTGAAAAAGTAACAAGGAGACAGATGTTTCTAGATTTGTTAAGATGGGGGGTAGAAGCTGCAGAAATAGATGGAATAACTACAGAAGAAATATACAAAAAATGGAAACAGAAGCAGAAAGGAAGAGAATCAGATCTTTCAGGAAAACAAACCCCTGCAAAAAGCCCAAACAGAAGTACCACTGAAGGGAAGAAAGGGTGGAATCAGTTGTATCCTGACATCCCCACTGATGAGGAGCTAGCACAATGGCAGAGGGGAGAGTTTACTGATGAAAGAGATTGGGGAGAGAAGGGGTGGAAAACCCCAATGGAAAAAATGGAAGCAAATTGACTAGAAGGCGGGTCCCCAGTAGCTAGAGGCACAGTTAGAGCCATTACACCTGGGGACTGACGCCCCTACGTGCCTCTTACCATTCTTTGGAGGGGAGGGCCACAACACGTAATGGCTTTAGTAGATACTGGATCAGAAATAACTATTTTTGCAGGCAACCCCCGTAAATTTCGTGGACAGTCTGTGGAGATTGATGGATATGGGGGGGCAAAGACGATAGGTGTCAAAACCAAAGTAAAAATAGCCTTTGGGGATGGTATTCCTAGTGCCATTGTAGCCGTGATAGCTCCTGTACCAGAACACATTTTAGGAATAAATGTTCTAAAGGGTAGGACCTTGGAAACTACAGTAGGGCCATTTAGATTTGGAGTACGGCACTGTTCAGTCAATGCAGTCAAGGCTGTTGTTCGAGGTGATGCCAAGTGGGAACCTTTGTATATTCCCACACCAAAAGTGGTGACCAACATCAAACAATATCGTGTTCCAGGGGGCCATTCAGAAATTACTGAAACAATCCAGGAATTACTTCGTGTTGGCATACTCGAACCAACTGTGAGCCCATTTAATAGCCCGGTGTGGCCTGTCAAAAAACCTGATGGTTCCTGGCGTATGACGGTAGATTATTGGGACTTGAATAAGGTGGCTCCACCTGTAACTGCAGCAGTGCCGGACATTGTTACCATTGTAGAGAGACTTTCTTCTTCTGCTGGGCCGTACCATGCAGTTTTGGACTTGGCAAATGCTTTCTTCTCCATACATATAGCAGAAGAGAGTAGGGCTCAATTTGCATTTACCTGGGAGGGGAGGCAATATACCTTCCAGGTACTTCCACAAGGATATCTACACAGCCCAACCCTTTGCCATGGGCTGGTGGCCAGAGATCTGGCTAAGTTGCAGTTAAATAAAGTGACTGTATTCCATTACATTGATGACGTCCTGATTACAGGAGAAAAGCCGGATGTGGACATTGCATTGAAAACAGTGATCAAACACCTTCAGAGCCGAGGGTGGGCAATAAATGAGGATAAAACACAGCAGGGAACATCAGTGAAATTCCTGGGTATGATATGGAATGGAGCAAAAAGAGAAATACCTGCATCGGCCTTAGAAAGCATCCAAAAGATTGCAGTCCCAAAAACAAAACAGCAGGCACAAGCCTTTTTGGGAGCAATGGGCTTTTGGAGAGCATTTGTACCACACCTTAGGCAAGTTTTACGACCTATTCACTATGTGACTAGGAAGAAATGTGACTTTCAGTGGGGTCCTAAACAGCAGATGGCCTTCGAGGAAGCGAAAAAAGCCTTGCAACAAAGTGTGGGACTGGGTCCAATAGACCCACAGCAACCTTTTATTTTGGAAGTGACTGTTGCTAATAATGTCATGTCCTGGGGATTGTGGCAAAAGAACGATGTGGGAAAGAAAAGACCACTGGAATTTTGGTCTAAATCCCTGACCGGAGCACAGACTAGATACAGCCCTCTCGAACAGCATGTACTGGCTGTATATACTGCCTTGATTCATGTAGAGGGGCTGACCAAACAACAGACAGTGAAGCACATTGTAAAAAAGAAAGCCTCATCCATGTTTACATAATGGGACTGGAAAATGTGCTTGGCATAGATATATAGTGAATGGGGCAGACATTTATCAACTCAATGATACCACAGCTTGTGTAGTATCCTCCTGTAAGCTGGCTTGGAGTGATGGAACAATCACAAACAGTGGAGCACATTGTAAAAGTAATGTACATGCAATCACTGATTTTTGTACTGGGGAATTAATCAGATTGACTAGATGGATGGACATCACATTAAATGCTAGCATAGAACCATTGCACACTTTTCGATGGCCATCTCTAGTCCACCCGGACTTTAAACAGATTAAGCAGGAGGGGCAAGCTGTACTGCTCCTGCTGAATAAGACTTTACATGATGCGCATCAAACTGTAATTAAAATGATTAAAGACAAAGGTACCATTCTTCAAATTGCAAATGAAATTCAAGACATGACTGTTTCACATTGGTATGATATTTTTATGTGGTCACCAAAGGCTTCTGCCTGGTTTAACTTGCTTTTACACCCTTTATTGCTGACCACAATAGTTTCAGTGTTGTTCTGCTTAATTTCCTGCTGCATTTATTGTAAGGTCATGAAAAAATACAATAAGATGCTGTCAATTTTGCACATTATTAGAAGCACACAACGATCATTGCTTAGTGCAAGGGGTGGCCTGTGACGGATCCACACAGTTTACCTGATCTTTGATGCCCTAAGCCATTGAACTGCTGTGTGTTTGTAGGTGTGCTTGATGTTAGATTGATATGCTGTTAATTGAATAAATACATGATATGCTGCTTGATGTTATATACATACATGAAACCTAAAAGAATTATGCTTCAAAGGCAAGCCTTGCACACTGATGCTGGTATAACTGAACTTTAGTTAACCTTTAGAGTTGTTTGCCAGTTTAAAAGTTGTTTACCAGACAGAGGGGGATTTCAAAGAGGAACTATACCACAGGTGTGTAGGCAAACGGCTTTCTGAAAGGAGGAAGTAATGTATAAAACTAGACATTACGGGGCTTGTTGACAACTCAGAAAATGATTTGTAATGTTTTAAAAACAGTTCATTAGCTCATGAATAAACTGGTGATCTAAATATCATCAGCTGAATGATTACCTAATGGCCTAGGTGTAATCAATTGAACCTATTGACCCTATGGCATGCTCAAACCTATAAAAGGCTCAGAGGTTGGTAATAGACTGGAACTCATCATCATCCGGATCTGATTCAAGCAAGAGCCTGAACTGAGCATACAGCATTGCCTGCCAGTGTCGGCCCTGTCTTGACTGAACAGATAGCTGTACTGAATAGGTTTGGAGTCCCCCTATCAGTGGCAAAGATGATTCTCTTTTTGCATATGCTTGTAAGTACATGATTTAACAGTTTTTATAATTGTTAATGTGATAGGTCATAGGTTAGGTTTTGCATGTGATAGGTTTTTTTGCATATTGACTAGTCAATTGTTTTTTTGTTACAAACCTTAATTGTTAAAAGCTAAAAATAAAATTGCTAAAGTTTGAGCCTTGGTCTCTTGTGTCATCTCTAATACTGTATTAACCTCAGAATTTAGTAATCTGACCAGAACACTTATCTACTGCACCCAGAGTATTCACAAAATGCCTGGCTTCAGTAATTGCTTATTGCAGGCTCCAGGGGATACAAATTTACCCGTACCTGGACGACTGCCTTATACAAGCGGACGACAAATTGATGTTGACAAAAAACCTGGATTATGTCATACGATTACCTCAAGCTCTGGGATACACAGTCAACTTCCAAAAGTCAAGACTGCAGCCATCCCAGCAAATAATCTTCTTAGGAGCCAAACTAGACACAGCCTCTCAGATGGCTTACCTGACAGAAGACAAGCAAGAGAAGTTAACTCATTACTTCAAAGGTTTAGCAAAACTCACCCAGATGACTGCAAGGAGATTCCTACAGGCCCTGGGTTACATGGCATCCTGCATTCTCCTGGTTCCATTAGCAAGACTACACATGAGAAAGCTTCAGTGGTACCTAAAAAGTATTTGGTCTCAACACAGCAACAACTTGGAGACAATCATACCGCTCATTCCATGCCTACAAAAGGAATTCCTATGGTGGGCCTCAGTGAGCCAGGCAAACACAGGTATGTCATTCAAAAAACCACAGATAACACAGACCATGACCACAGATGCCTCAGACCTTGGATGGGGGGCACACATGGAAGGCAGGTGTATACAAGGACAATGGTCTCCAAAGGAAACACATCTGCATATAAACCAAAAGGAAATGCTGGCAGTAATGCATGCCATCGAGGTTTTTCAACACCAACTCCAGCAAGGCCATTTACTGATATGGACAGACAACACCACTGTGATGTGGTACATAAAGAAACAAGGGGGCGCCCAATCTTACCCCCTTTGCAGACTGACAATGCATCTTTGGGAGAAATCACTGAGCCTAAACATCCAGTTACAATCCCAGTTTGTCCCAGGAAAAGACAATGTGTTGGCGGACAGCCTAAGCAGGAATTTCACAGACCCACATGAGTGGAGGTTACATCCAAAGGCCTTCAGACAACTCACTTCAACATGGGGCAAGTCAGAAGTGGACCTATTTGCCTCTCATCTCAACCATCTTCTCCCAAAATTCTGCACAAGGACATACCATCCAAAAGCTTGGAAAATAGATGCCCACTCATTCAACTGGAACTCCCTAACAATCTATGCATTTCCACCTCTGCCACTGATGACCTCAGTATTACTAAAGATCAAAGCAGAGAGACCCAAGGGAATCATAATAGCTCCGGACTGGCCAAGACAACACTGGTACCCATTACTACGGAGCATATGTCACACCAGGAGGTGGGCCCTTCCCCAATGGCCTCTACTTCTGACTCAACACAACTTCGAAACAGTGCATCCAAATCTACAGACACTGCAGCTAACAGCCTGGTAGATCCCATAAATAACTTTAGCCTATCTCTCTCCAAGGAAGTACAGCGGATAGTAACAGAGGCTCGAAGACCATCCACCAGAAAGGTTTATTTAGCAAAGTGGAAAAGATTCAGCAATTGGAATACCAGCAAGGGACATGATGCATCATTGTTGAAAATCCCACTCATCTTGGAATATTTGGCAGATATGTTAAAGAACGGAATCTCATATTCTTCCATAAAGATACATGCATCTGCTATTTCAGCTAGATACAACGCTGATCCTCCTGTTTTTTCACATCCTTTACTAAGGCAATTCCTCAGGGGAATCAAGAACATTAAGCCACCAAGAAAGGCCCCAGTTCCAGCCTGGGACCTCAATTTTGTCCTAGAAAAACTGACTCTACCTCCATTTGAGCCAGCAGCTTCAGTTGACTTGCAATTTCTCTCATGGAAGACAGCTTTCCTGTTGACAATTACATCAGCAAGAAGGGTTTCGGAGCTACAGGCCCTAATGGCAATACCACCCTTCATTATTTTTCACAGAGACAGGGTTTCATTAAGGACCAACCCTACTTTTATGCCAAAGGTGGTATCTAAGATTTCTTTAAATCAAGCCATTCATCTGCCTGCTTTCTTCCCCAATCCTGAGAACAAGGGGGAAAGACTGTTGCATACCTTGGACATCCACAGACAACTTCATTACTACCCGGACAGAACCAAGGCCAGTAGGAAGTCTGAACAACTTTTTGTAGCTTACGCCCCTGCAGTACAAGGAAAAGCAATTTCAAAACAGACTATTTCAAAATGGATTGGACATTGCATCAGATTCTGTTACTCCTTTCACGGAAAGACTGTTCCAGCCAATGTCAGACCACATTCCACAAGAGCTACAGCCACCTCTACAGCATTCTTAAGGGGGGTGCCTACTAAGGACATTCTAAAAGCTGCTACATGGAGCTCCGTGCATACATTCTCCAAACACTACAATCTCCCTCTATACTCCAGATCCAGAGCAGGCTTTGCTTCGGCAGTCCTGCAGGGTTTGATTGCCACACCATCTTTCTCCTAGAGCATTCCTCCTCCCCCAGCTAAGCTATGGTATTCTACCCACATGTTATGACTGCAGTTGCATTCTTGAAGGACATAGTACAGTTTTGTACCTACCATAAATGTAGATGTCCGATAGACATGCAACTGCAGTCGGATTTTCCCACCCACCATACCCCTCTATGCCTAGGGTCCACTCCTATCCCTGTTTCTCTTAGCTGGGGATATCTGTTATGGTGTATTTGTTTTATTGCTCATTTATTTGTTTGGAATCCTGTTTTTGTCTTCCAATTTGATTACAGCCTTCCTTGGAGGGCACCTGGCATCTGGGGCAAGAAACACTGAAGAAAATGGCGTCGGCTGATGCTTATATACTCCGGCCGCTCTGACGTCGGAGAGAAATGCGACATCAGCCTACGTCGGACCCAGACTTTGGAATCCGGCTGACTGAGGGTGCCTGAGGCAGGACAACCCACATGTTATGACTGCAGTTGCATGTCTATCGGACATCTACATTTATGGTAGGTACAAAACTGTACTTTTCTCTGATGACTATTCATGTTTTGAAGTTTGCGTTCTGAGGTAAAGAATTCCTTGGAGGTGCCTTTCACAGCTGTTTCTCTGATGACTACTCATGTTTTGAAGTTTGCATTCTGAGATAAAGAATTCTTTGAAGGTGCCTGTCACAGCTGTTTCTCTGATGACTACTCATGTTTTGAAGTTTGCATTCTGTGGTAAAGAATTCCTTGAAGGTGCCTGTCACAGCTGTTTCTCTGATGACTACTCATGTGTTGAAGTTTGCGTTCTGAGGTAAAGAATTCCTTGAAGGTGCCTGTCACAGCTGATGTCCTTCAAGAATGCAACTGCAGTCATAACATGTGGGTTGTCCTGCCTCAGGCAGCCCTCGGTCGGCCGGATTCCAAAGTCTGGGTCCGACGTCGGCTGATGTCGCATTTCTCTCCGACGTCAGAGTGGCTGGAGTACATAAGCATCAGCCGACGCCATTTTCTTCAGTCTTTCTTGCCGCGGTGCCCGAAGCAGAAGCAGTTCTCAAGTCCCGGTCGGTCAGCTCCTGTATTCTACGATACCGAAGTCATCAAAAAAAGCTAAGTACCCCGTTGGGGACCTTTTCTTGCCTCAGCCGATGTCAGAAATTACTGAAAAAGTTAACAATTGTCTTTTTTGTGGTAAACAAATACCTCATAAGGATTTCCACTCTTACTGCCTCCCTTGCCTGGGCCCAGACCACGACGTCTCGGCCTGTGTAGCTTGTGCTCGCTTCAACAAGCGCACTCTCAGGCGCCAGGCGGAGTTCGCTGAAGATTTTTTCGGTAATAAATTCGCTTACACCATGCCGTCGGATCTTCCGACATCGCAAACTCCCAAAAAGCGAAAAGACCGGGACTGACATCCTCGGCCCGCGTCTACCACTGACTCCACGCCAAAACCTAGCGCGAGTGCTCCGGTTCCCTCTGAGACGGTCACTCAACCGCTCCGAACCGAAGACACCGCATTACCGACGACTCCGATTCCAGACATTACTCTGACGCCAGCTATAGATTTTCCTCCAGATACCGAAACCGAGGAAATGCCCGAGACCATTGCTGTAGACAAGGTCACTCCTGCATGTGGAGCTGCCAGGCCTCCTATGGCCATGTCTATTAAGGCCTACACTAGGGCTAAGGCAGCCAGCAAAACAAAGCATGTTACTCCTAAATCCTTACCTCAGCCGACTCCGGAGACACAAATTATGTCCATGGCTGCTGATTTAATTTCCATGATTAGAGGTTCACAGGCCCATCCTGAGAGAGCATCCCAGCCTCCTCCTGATAATAGGCCCCGGGTTGAACCCTCTGACCCTACTCCTTCAGATGAAGACTCTGAGGGCTCTGTCCACTCTGATAGCCAGGAAGAGCTCTTCCAGACCTATGAGGACTCGGATGCAGAGGATTCCATCCCTTCGGCCTCCCCTCCTGAGGATATTTCTTTTGGGGAAGTTCTGCACACCATGAGGGAACATTTCAAGTGGCAGAGTCAGGAATATTCTGATTCTAGGAAACGCCTTAGGACTTTCCTTAAGAAGCCTCAGCACAGGCCCTTAGCTATTCCTCCTGTACTTGATGTTCTGGATGATTTGTATTCTGACTCTAGTGCTACCCCTGATTCTCTTCCTCCTGCTCCAGCCAAGCCAGACAGGTATTACAGGGTCCCAGAAACTCATTCCCATTTATTCAGGGCCCATTCTGCTGATTTGGAAACTATTTCACAGGGGCCTAAAGGAGTTTCAGCCTCCACCTCAAAAAATCCCTTGCCCTCCAACAGGGAAGCAAGGTCATTAGAGATGGGGCAAAAGGTTTACACATCCACTACCTTATCTATGAGAGCTTTAAATTGCCTTTTTCATATGTTACAATATCAGGATTATCTCTTAGAAGATTTACAAAAAACTTTAGCTTCTCCTGATCCTTTAGACAGGAAGACCTTGCAGGAAGCTGTACATAACACTCAGCAAGTAAGCAATCACTTCCTGCAGTGTGGATATGATGCACTGGAAGCTTCATGTAGGGCAGCTATGACAGGGGCAGTGATTCATAGACATGCCTGGTTAAAAGATCAACCTCTACCAGATCATGTAAAAGCAAAACTTCTGGATGCACCTTTGGAAAAGAACAAGCTTTTTGGTGCTAATGCTAAGGATGTGTTAAAGTCCATCGAAGAAAAAGCAAAATCAGTTCAGACTGTGAAAGATTTCCTCCAGGTTCAACCCCCCAGATTCAGTAGGAATTGGCCTTCAAAAAACTGGTCCTTTCCTAATCCTGAAAAATTTCAAAGGGGTAAAAACAGGCGTGGCCGAGGAAGAGGACAATACAGAGGTCCTTACAGGGGATGACAATGGCAGCCAGCAAACCAAAGAAGTGACACAGGGGTCTCCCCTGCCCCACAAGCACAATCTCAATGACTTTCCTCTACGTCCGCCTACCAAGGAGCAAATAGAAGCTCCCTTGGGCGGAAAATTATCTCTGTTTTCAGACAATTGGCACAGATTGACAAAGGACAAATGGATTTTGGACATTATAGACCGAGGCTACAGTTTCCATTTTCATACCTTACCAAGAAAACAAGGCATGTCAAACCTACCACAAAACCAGAGGGCAGAGGCTATCAAGCAAATTTCTCTGCTGGCTCGGATAAAAGCAATAGAAAGAGTTCCACAACAAGAACAAGGCCAGGGGATTTACTCAAGACTGTTCCTTGTTCCAAGAAAAGAAACTCAATGGAGACCAATACTGGATTTGTCCGCATTAAACACCTTTCTCATAGTGCCAAAGTTCAAAATGCTGACTCTACAGCAACTCCTTCCCATGCTGGGCAAGGGGTCTTGGCTGATTACTCTGGACCTCAAGGAGGCATACCTGCATGTCCCTATCAGACACAGTTGCAGAAGATACCTCAGATTTCTTGCAGGGCCAGAGCATTATCAATTCTCAGCATTGCCATTTGGCTTATCTACTGCGCCCAGAGTATTCACAAAATGCCTGGCTTCAGTAATTGCTCATTGCAGGCTCCAGGGGATCCAAATTTACCCGTATCTGGACGACTGCCTCATACAAGCGGACGACAAATTGATGTTGACAAAAAACTTGAACTATGTCATACAATTACTTCAGGCTCTGGGATACACAGTCAACTTCCAAAAGTCAAGACTTCAACCATCCCAGCAAATAACATTCTTAGGAGCCAATCTAGACACAGCCTCTCAAATGGCTCACCTGACAGAAGACAAGCAAGAGAAGTTAACTCATTATTTCAAAGGTTTGGCAAAACTCACCCAGATGAGTGCAAGGAGATTCCTACAGGCCCTGGGTTACATGGCATCCTGCATTCTCCTGGTTCCATTAGCAAGACTACACATGAGAAAGCTTCAATGGTACCTAAAAAGCCTATGGTCTCAGCACAGCAATAACTTAGAGACAACCATACCGCTCATTCCATGCCTACAAAAGGAATTCCTATGGTGGGCCTCGCTGAGCCAGGCAAACACAGGTATGTCATTCAAAAAACCTCAGATAAGACAGACCATGACCACAGATGCCTCAGACCTTGGATGGGGGGCGCACATGGAAGGCAGATGTATACAAGGACAAAGGTCTCCAAAGGAAACACATCTGCATATAAAGCAAAAGGAAATGCTGGCAGTAATGCATGCCATCGAGGCCTTTCGACAACAACTTCAGCAAGGCCATTTACTGATACGGACAGACAACACCACTGTGATGTGGTATATAAACAAGCAAGGGGGCACCCATTCTTACCCCCTTTGCAGACTGGCAATGAATCTTTGGGAAAAATCACTGAGCCTAAACATACAGTTACAATCCCAGTTTGTTCCAGGCAAAGACAATGTGCTGGCGGACAGCCTAAGCAGGAATTTCATAGATCCACATGAGTGGAGGTTACATCCGAAGATCTTCACACAACTCACCTCGACATGGGACAGGCCAGAAGTAGACCTATTTGCCTCTCACCTCAACCATCATCTACAAAAATTCTGTTCAAGGACATACCATGCACAAGCTTGGAAAATAGATGCTCTTTCATTCAACTGGAACTTCCTAAAAATCTATGCATTCCCACCTCTGCCACTGATGACCACAGTATTACTAAAGATCAAAGCAGAGAGACCCAAGGGGATCCTACTGGCCAAGACAACACTGGTACCCACTACTACAGAGCATATGTCACAACAAGAAGTGGGCCCTTCCCCAATGGCCCCTACTTTTGACTCAACACAACTTCAAAACAGTGCATCCAAACCTTCAGACACTGCAGCTAACAGCCTGGGAGATCCCATGAATAACCTCAATCTATCTCTCTCTCCAAGGAAGTTCAGAGGATATTAACAGAAGCTCGAAGACCATCCACCAGAAAGGTTTACTTAGCAAAATGGAAGAGATTCAGCATTTGGAATACCAGCAAGGGACATGATGCATCATTATTGAACATCCCACTCATCCTGGAATATTTGGCAGATATGCTACAGAATGGACTCTCATATTCTTCCATAAAGATACATGCTTCAGCTATTTCAGCTAGATATAACACTGATCCACCTGTGTTTTCATATCCTTTGCTAAGGCAATTCCTCAGGGGAATCAAGAACATTAAGCCACCAAGAAAGGCTCTCGTGCCAGCTTGGGACCTCAACTTTGTCCTAGAAAAACTGACTCTACCTCCGTTTGAGCCAGCAGCTTCAGTGGACTTAAAATTTCTCTCATGGAAGACAGCTTTCCTGTTGGCAATTACCTCAGCAAGAAGGGTTTCGGAACTACAGGCCCTAATGGCAATACCACCGTTCATAATCTTTCACAGAGACAGGGTCTCCTTAAGAACCAACCCTACTTTTATGCCAAAGGTGGTATCTAGGGTTTCTTTAAATCAAGCTATTCATCTGCCTGCTTTCTTCCCCAATCCTGAGAACAAAGGGAAAGACTGTTACATACCTTGGACATTCGCAGACAACTTCGCTACTACCTGGACAGAATCAAGACCAGTAGGAAGTCTGAGCAGCTTTTTGTAGCTTACGCCCCAGGAGTACAAGGAAAAGCAATTTCCAAGCAGAGAATTTCAAAATGGATTGGACATTGCATCAGATTCTGTTATTCCTTCCATGGAAAGAGTGTGCCAGCCAATGTCAGACCACACTCCACCAGAGCTACAGCCACCTCTACAGCATTTTTAAGAGGGGTGCCTACAAAAGACATTCTAGAAGCTGCTACATGGAGCTCCGTGCATACATTTTCCAAACACTACAACCTCCCTTTATATTCCAGATCCAGAGCAGGCTTTGCTTCGGCAGTCCTGCAGGGATTGATAGCTACACCATCCTTTTCTTAGAGCATTCCTCCTCCCCCAGCTAAGCTATGGTATTCAACCCATATGTTATGACTGCAGTTGCATTCCTGAAGGACATAGTACAGTTTTGTACCTACCATAAATGTAGATGTCCGATAGATATGCAACTGCAGTTGGGTTTTCCCTCCCTCCTTCCCCTCTATGCCTTGGGTCCACTCCTCTCCCTGTTATCCTTAGCTGGGGATATCTGTTATGGTGTATCTGTTTATTGCTTATTTGTTTGTCTGGAAACCTGCTTTTGTCTTCCAGTTTGATTACAGCCTTCCTTGGAGGGCACCTGGCATCTGGGGCAAGAAACATTGAAGAAGATGGCATCGGCTGATGCTTATATACTCCAGCCGCTCTGACGTCGGAGAGAAATGCGACATCAGCCGACGTCGGACCCAGACTTTGGAATCCGGCCGACCGAGGGTTGCCTGAGGCAGGACAACCCTTATGTTATGACTGCAGTTGCATATCTATCGGACATCTACATTTATGGTAGGTACAAAACTGCACTTTTTGAAGTTTGCTTTCTGAGGTGAAGAATTCATTGAAGGTGCCTGTCACAGCTGTTTCTCTGATGACTACTCATGTTTTGAAGTTTGCGCTCTGAGGTGAAGAATTCCTTGAAGGTGCCTGTCACAGCTGTTTCTCTGATGACTACTCATGTTTTGAAGTTTGCGTTCTGAGGTAAAGAATTACTTGAAGGTGCCTGTCACAGCTGTTTCTCTGATGACTACTCATGTTTTGAAGTTTGCGTTCTGAGGTAAAGAATTCCTTGAAGGTGCCAGTCACAGCTGTTTCTCTGATGACTACTCATGATGTCCTTCAAGAATGCAACTGCAGTCATAACATATGGGTTGTCCTGCCTCAGGCAGCCCTCGGTCAGCCAGATTCCAAAGTCTGGGTCTGGCATCTGCTGGTGTCGCCTCCTCTCTGATGTCAGAGCGGTTGGAGTATAAAGGCATCGGCCGACGCCATCTTCTTCAGTCTTTCTTGCTGCGCGGTGCCCGAAGCAGAAGCAGTTCGCAAGTGCCGGTCGGTCAGCTCCTGTGTTTTCAGTACCGAAGTCATCTACAAGCTAAGTACCCCATTGGGGAACATTTTTTCTTGCCTCAGCCGATGTCAGAACAAATTGAGAAAGTTAATAATTGTTTGTCTTGTGGTAAACAAATACCTCATAAGGACTTCCATTCTTACTGCCTTCCTTGCCTGGGCCCAGACCACAACGTCTCGGCCTGTGCTGCCTGTGCTTGCTTTAATAAGTGCACTCTCAGGCGCCGGGCAGAATTTACCGAAGACTTTTTCGGCAAATCTTTCACGTATATCATGCTGTCGGATCAACCGACAACTCAAACCACCAAGAAACGCAAGGACCGGGACCGACATCCTCGGCCCGCGCCCTCCACCGATGCAACTCCTAAACCCTCCGCTAGTATTTCGGTCCCTTCGGAAGTGGTGATTCAACCGCTCCAGGCAGACGACACAGCGTTAACATGTCCTTTGGTTTCAGAGACCACTCCGGTGCCGGTTGTTGATTTTCCTCCGGAAACCGAAGTTCTGGATCTACCCGACACCATCCCTGTAGATAAGGTTACTCCTGCACGTGGGGCTGCTAGGCCTCCTGTTTCCATGTCCATCAAGGCCTTTGCACGTGCTAAGGCCGCCAGCCAGGCCAAGACCTATCCTAAACCTGCTGCCTAGGCCCCTTCTTCTGATAAACAGATCATGTCTCTTGCTGCAGATCTTATTTCTCTTATCAGGGGGTCTCAGCCTCACCCAGACAGAGGTTCTCAGCCACCTGCAGAAAAAAGGCCCAGAACTGAGCAGACTGACAACCTCTCTTCAGATGAAGCCTCTGGGGATTCTGAGCATTCAGATACCCAAGAAGAATCCTTCCAGGCCTATGAGGATTTGGATGCTGAGGAATCAATTCCCTCTGCCTCTCCTCCAGAGGATTTCTCGTTTGGTGAAGTCCTACACTCTATGAGGGAACATTTCAAATGGCAGGGTCAGGAATTCTCTGATTATAGGAAAAGACTACAAACCTTTCTTAAGCTTCCCCAGCACAGACCTTTAGCTATTCCTCCAGTTATGGATGTTTTGGATGATGTTTTCTCCGACTCCAGTGCTAACCCTGATTCTCTCCACCCTGCTCCTGTCAAGCCAGACAGATATTATAGGGTCCCTGACACTCACAAACATCTCTTTAAGGCCCACTCTGTGGATCTAGAAACTATTTCACAGGGCCCCAAGGGAGTGGCTACCTCCACTGCCAAGAATCCACTGTCTGCGGCTAGGGAAGCTAGGTCCCTGGAGAGATGGGGTAAAAAAGTTTATACCTCTACCACCCTAGCCATGAGGTCACTTAATTGCCTTTTTCATATGTTTCAGTACCAGGATTTTTTACTGGATGATTTACAGAAAAAATTTGCCTCTCCTGAGCCTATTGATAGAAAGGCATTGCAGGATCTAATACATAACACTCAGCAGGTTAACAATCATTTTCTTCAGTGTGGTTATGATGCATTGGAGGCTTCATGTAGGGCAGCTATGACTGGGGCTGTGATACGTAGACATGCTTGGTTAAAAGATCAGCCACTGCCAGACCATGTTAAAGTAAAGTTACTTGATGCACCTCTGGAAAAACAGAAGCTTTTTGGTGCTAATGCACAAGATGTGTTGAAGTCTATTGAAGAAAAGGCAAAAATCAGTACAGACAGTCAAGGATTTCCTCCAGGTTCAGCCACCCAGATTCAGCAGAAACTGGCCTTCAAAGAATTGGTCCTTCCCAGACTCTGACAAGTTTCAAAGGGGAAAAAGCAGGCGTGCCCGAGGTAGAGGCCAATACCGAAGCTCCTACAGGGGCCGCCAATGGCAACCTCCAAATCAAAGAAGTGGCGCAGGCAGCCCAGCTGCACCACAAGGACAATCACAATGACTTGACTTTCATACCGCCTACAAAGGCTCAAAGAGAAGCACCTTTGGGCGGAAAATTATCCTTATTCTCAAAAAACTGGCATATCTTAACCAAGGACAACTGGATTCTGGATTTAATAGACAAGGGTTACAGATTCCACTTCCATACTTTACCAAAAAGACAAGGCATGCCAAACCTGCCACATCATCAAAGGGCAGAGGCACTCATTCAAGTTTCACAGCTGTTAAGTATAAAAGCAATAGAAAATGTTCCTCCTCACGAACAAGGCCAGGGATTTTACTCAAGACTGTTCCTTGTTCCAAGAAAAAAGAACAAATGGAGGCCTATACTGGACTTGTCTACTCTAAATACTTTTCTCATTGTGCCAAAGTTCAAAATGCTGACGTTGCAGCAACTCCTTCCCATGCTGGGCAAGGGGTCTTGGCTGGTCACTCTGGACCTCAAGGAGGCATACCTGCATGTCCCAATCAGACAAAGCTGCAGAAGATACCTCAGATTTCTTGCAGGGACAGAGCATTATCAATTCTCAGCATTGCCGTTTGGCTTATCTACTGTGCCCAGAGTGTTCACGAAATGCCTGGCATCAGTAGTGGCACAGTGCAGACTCCAGGGGATTCAAATATACCCCTACCTGGATGACTGCTTCATACAAGCAGACAACAAACAAACCTTAATAGCAAACTTGGACTATGTCATTCAATTACTGCAGGCCTTGGGATACACAGTCAACTTTCAGAAATCAAGACTACTGCCATCCCATCAGATTGTTTTCCTAGGAGCCAAACTGGACACAGAAAGACAAATGGCCTACCTCACAGAGGAAAAACAACAGCAGTAACCAGAATACTTCAAAGGCCTAGCAAGGCTCTCCAAGCTGACTGCAAGGAAAATCCTGCAGGCCCTGGGGTTCATGGCATCTTGCATTCTTCTGATACCCTTGGCAAGACTTCATATGAGAAAGCTGCAATGGTACTTAAAAAGCTTATGGTCCCAACACAGCCAAAGCCTAGAGGACGTAATCCCACTCATTCCATGTCTGTAAAAAGAATTTTTGTGGTGGGCTCAAGCAAGTCAGTTAAACAAAGGCATGTCTTTCAACAGACCTCAAGCAGGCCAAATGATTACAACAGATGCCTCAGATCATGGATGGGGGGGGGCGCACATGGACGGAAGATGCATTCAAGGTCAATGGACACCAAGGGAAAGACATCTGCACATAAACCAAAAAGAGATGTTGGCAGTGATACATGCAATCGAGACTTTCGAAAAATCACTACAACAAGGACATTTGCTAATAAGGACAGACAACACCATGGTCATGTGGTACATAAACAAGCAGGGAGGCACTCATTCTTATCCCCTCTGCAGACTAAAAATGATTCTCTGGGAAAAATCCCTGAGTCTGAAGATACATTTGCAATCCCAGTTTGTGCCAGGCAAGGACAATGTGCTGGCGGACAAGCTGAGCAGAAATTTCTTGGATCCGCACGAATGGATGCTGCATCCTCACATTTTCTCACAAATAACAAAGACATGGGGAAGACCGGACATAGATCTCTTTGCTTCTCACATGAATCATCACCTGGAAAAGTTCTGTACAAGGACCCACCATCCTCTAGCCTGGAAAACGGATGCTCTCTCCTTCAGCTGGAATTCCCTAAAAATTTATGCATTCCCTCCTCTACCACTGCTGACCAAGGTGATACTGAAGATCAAAGCAGAACAACCAGCAGGCATTTTGATAGCTCCAGACTGGCCAAGGCAGCACTGGTACCCATTGCTGTTGAGCATAACTCGGACCAAACCGTGGCCTCTGCCCCTATGGCCTCTGCTTCTAACACAACACAATTACAGGACTGTTCATCAAAGCCTGAAAACATTACATCTGACAGCCTGGAGGTTACCATAGCGCCTTCCACTATCTCTCTTTCCAAAAAAGTTTAAGAGATCTTACTGGAAGCACGCAGACCTTCCACCAGAAAAACCTATTCAGCCAAGTGGAAGAGATTCAGCATCTGGAATGCCAACAGGGGTCAGGATACAACAGTGCTGAGTATACATCAGATATTGGATTACTTGGCAGAATTGTTTCATACTGGTCTCTCATATTCTTCCATAAAGATTCACGCCTCAGCAATCTCAGCAAAATACAATTGTGACCCACCAGTGTTTTCACATCCTTTGCTAAGACAGTTCCTCAGAGGGATAAAGAATATCAAACCTCCCAGAAAACAGCCAGTACCTGCATGGGACCTCAATTTCGTTTTGGAAAAACTAACTCTTCCTCCCTTTGAGCCAGCAGCAACTTCAGAAATACAGTTTCTAACATGGAAAACAGTTTTTCTATTGGCAGTCACATCAGCAAGAAGAGTCTCGGAGATACAGGCACTCATGGCAGTATCTCCTTTCCTCATTTTTCATCAGGACAGAGTCTCTCTAAGAACCAACCCTTCATTCATGCCAAAAGTAATTTCCAGGGTGTCTTTAAATCAAGCTATACACCTGCCTACTTTCTTCCCCAATCCTCAAAACAAGGGGAAAAAAACTACTGCATACTTTGGACATACACAGGCAACTACGGTACTACTTGGACAGAACTAAAGCCACCAGGAAGTCTGACCAACTGTTTGCAGCCTATGCTGCTGGAGTACAAGGAAAAGCATTCTCCAAACAAACAATTTCAAAATGGAGTGGACATTGCATCAGATTCTGCTATTCTTTCCATGGAAAAGGTGTGCCAGACAATATTAGGCCACATTCCACCAGAGCTATAGCCACTTCCACAGCTTTCCTAAGAGGAGTGGCAACAAAGGACATTTTAGAGGTTGCTACATGGAGCTCCGTGCATACATTTACCAAGCACTACAACCTGCCCTTATACTCCAGATCCTGAGCAGGCTTTGCTTCGGCAGTCCTGCAGGGGATTTTAGCTACACCATCCATATCATAGTTCCATCCACCCCCAGCTTGGCTATGGTATTCAACCTATATGTTATGACTGCAGTTGCATTCTTGAAGGACATAGTACAGTTTTGTACCTACCATAAATGTAGATGTCTGATAGATATGCAACTGCAGTCAGATTTTCCCACCCTCCTACCCCTCTGTTTCCTTCTTTTTGGGTCCCTACCCCTTTTCCCATCAGCTGGGGGTATTTCCTATGGTGTATCTGTTTATTGCTGTTGTGCATGTTTGGGATTATTTTTATCCATTTACCAAATTTAGCCTTCCTAAGAGGGCACCTGGCATCTGGGGCAAGAAACACTGAAGAAGATGGTGTCGGCCGATGCCTTTATACTCCAGCCATTGTGACGTCGGAGAGGAGGCGACACCAGCCGACGCCGGACCCAGACTTTGGAATTCGGCCGACTGAGGGCTGCCTGAGGCAGGACAACCCATATGTTATGACTGCAGTTGCATATCTATCAGACATCTACATTTCTCTTTTCTCTGATGACTACTCAGGTTTTGAAGTGTGAGTGCTGAGGTTAAGAATCCCTTGAAGGTGCCTGTCACAGCTGTTTCTCAGATGACTACTCCTGTTTTGAAGTTTGTGTTCTGAGGTAAAGAATCTCTTGACGGTGCCTGACAAAGCTGATGTCCTTCAAGGATGCATCTGCTGTCATCACATATGGGTTGTCCTGCCGTAGGCAGCCCTTCGGTCGGCTGGATACCAAAGTCTTGGTCCGGCGTCGGCTGATGTCGCCTCCTCCCCGACGTCAGAGCATCTGGGGTATAAAAGCGTCAGCCGACACCATCTTCCTCAGTCTTTCTTGCCACATGGTGCCCGAAGCAGAAGCAGTACGCAAGTGCCAGTCGGCCAGCTCCTGTAATTCAGCTATCCGAAGACTTCAAAAGCTAAGTACCCCGTTGGGGACTCTTTCTTGCCTCAGCCGATGTCAGATAAAGTTAATAATTGTTTAACTTGTGGGAAACAAATACCTCATAAGGATTTCCACTCTTACTGCCTCCCCTGCTTAGGCCCAGACCACGATGTCTTGGCCTGTTCAGCCTGCGCTTATTTCAACCGACGCACTCTTAGACGTCGGTCGGAGTTCGCAGAGGAGTTTTTTGGGGCTAGTTTTTCATATAAAATGCCGTTCGAAACCCCGACTTCACATTTAACTAAGAAATGGAAAGACAAGGACCGACACATGCGGGCCGCGGTTTCGGCTGAAACCACGGCTAGACCTACCGTGAGTGTCTCGGTCTCGACTGATACCGAGTCCTTGGAACTTCTAAACCTTGAAACAGTACAACCGACAGCCTCGGCCCCGGAGGCTCCTACCGAGTCGGTTACAGAATTGCCTTCAGAAACTGGTGTTTTGGAATCTTCCGACACCATACCTCTAGACAAAGCTACACCAGCACATGGTGCAGCCAGGCCTCCTGCATCCATGTCCATTAAGGCCTTCACCAGGGCTACAGCTGCTAAACACACTAAAGCCATGCCTCCCAGGGTTATTCCTCAGGGACCCTCTTCTAGTTCACAGATTCTAACCTTAGCAGAGGACCTTATCTCTTTAATCAGGGGCTCTCAGCCCCATCCGGACAGGGGCTCCCAACCTCCTCTAGACAAAAGGCCCAGGGTAGATCCCCCTGATCCCATCTCCTCAGAGGAGGCCTCTGATGGCTCGGATCACTCGGACTACCAGGAGGAGGCTTATTCGGCCTACGAGGATTTGGATGCAGAGGAATCTATCCCCTCAGCCTCCCCTCCTGAAGAGCTCTCCTTTGGGGAGACCCTTCACTCTATGAGAGAGCATTTCAAATGGCAGGGCCAGGAATATTCTGATTCCAGGAAAAGACTAAGAACTTTTCTTCATTTACCTCAGCATAGACCTTTGGCTATTCCTCCTGTTTTAAATGTCATTGATAATGTGTATAATGACTCTAGTATGACCCCTGACACTCTGCCTCCGGCTCCTGTTAAGCCCGATAGGTATTACAGGGTCCTGGGCTCACATAATTTTCTTTACAAGGCCCACTCTGCTGATCCTGAAACTATTTCCCAGGGCCCTAAAGGGGTTGCAGCTGTTACTACCAAGAACCCACTCCCCTCTGCAAAGGAGTTCAGGGCTTTAGAGAGATGGGGTAAAAAAGTGTATACTTCTGCCACTCTTGCCATGAGGGCATTAAATTGTCAATTTCATATGATACAGTACCAAGAGTATTTGTTAAAAGAAATGCATAAGAAACTGTCTTCTACGGATCCCTTGACCGCAAATCCCTTCAGGATCTGGTACATAACTCCCAGCAGGTTAGCAACCATTTCTTGCAGTGTGGTTATGATGCATTGGAAGCTTCATGTAGGTCAGCAATGACAGGTGTAGTCATACATAGGCATGCCTGGCTGAAGGAACAATCTCTGCCAGACCATGTTAAAGCTAAGCTTTTGGATGCTCCACTGGAAAGGCAAAAGTTATTTGGTTCCACTGCTCAAGAAGTCCTAAAGAAATTTGAGGAAAAGGCAAAATCTGTACAAACAGTTAAGGATTTTCTTCAAGTCCAACTGCCAAGATTCAGCAGAAATTGGCCTTCCAAGAATTGGTCCTTTCCGGACACAGAAAGATTTCAAAGAGGCAGGAACAGGCGTGCCAGAGGTAGAGGGCAAGCTAGGGGCTCCTACAGAGGCCGTCAATGGCAGCCTCCAATCCAGACAGGCAGTTCAGGACCTGCAACTGCTGAACAAGGACAAACTCAATGACTTTGCTTTGACTCCACCAACCAGGGCTCAATTAGAAGCACCTTTGGGCAGAAAGCTTTCTTTATTCTCAAAAAATTGGCACAGCATTACAAAAGATAAATGGACACTCCAAATAATAGACAACAGATACAGGTTCCATTTCCACACATTGCCAAAAAGAAAAGGCATGCCAGGTCTGCCACCAAATCAAAGGGCAGAGGCTTTGAAACAAATCTCAAACTTACTACAAATGAAAGCCATAGAAAAAGTTCCTATTTCAGAACAAGGCCAAGGATTTTACTCCAGACTATTCCTTGTTCCAAGAAAAGAGCATCAATGGAGACCAATTCTCGACTTGTCCGCACTGAATACTTATCTCACTGTGCCAAAATTCAAAATGCTGACTCTACAGCAACTCCTTCCCATGCTGGGCAAGGGGTCTTGGCTGGTGACTCTAGACCTCAAGGAGGCATACCTGCATGTCCATATCAGACAAAGTTGCAGAAGACACCTCAGATTTCTTGCAGGGTCAGAGCATTATCAATTCTCAGCATTGCCCTTTGGCTTATCTACTGCGCCCAGAGTATTCACGAAATGCCTGGCATCAGTAATTGCACACTGCAGACTTCAGGGGATTCAAATATACCCATATCTGGACGACTGCCTTATACAAGCGGACAGCCAACAAACTTTGGTAAAGGACTTAAATTATGCCATCAACCTTCTGCAGGCCTTGGGATATACAGTCAACATGCACAAATCAAGACTTGTTCCATCCCAAAGAATAACCTTTCTGGGTGCGGATCTAGACACAACCACCCAAATGGCCTATCTCACAGAAGAAAAACAAAGACAACTACCGGATTACTTCAATAATCTGACAAGACAAGCTCAGCTGACTGCTAGGAAAATCCTTATTAGCATGGGAAAAAGAACACATTTTTGGGTCCAGACACTATGGCAACATCATTTTATATAACAGGTTTCTTGATGACCTGTTAATTGTTTGGAGAGGTGATGAACAAAGTGCCATTGACTTTGTTTCACACCTGAATGAGACATCTGACTTTTTTAAATTCACTTACAAGTGGGACAAAGATGTTGCCAGTTATCTGGACATCAAAATTACGAAGAACAGTACTGAGTTTATTAGTACTATTTATAGAAAATCGAGTTATGCCAACTCCATGTTGCATTTCTCAAGCTGTCATCCATTGCACCAAAGGAGGGGGTTGGTTAAGGGCCAAATGGTTCGTTTATCTAGACTCATTAGTGAAGAAGAAACTTTTAGGGCTGAGATTTACACACTTATAGGTATGTTTTTGGAAAGGGGTTACCCCATAGAAATGTTGACGAAGATCAAAAAGGAGATATACAGGAGGAGAAGAAATAAATATGTACCGATCTTGAGAAATAGAGATGAAATGACTAAGGTATTGAATATGGAGAATGAACAGATTGACACTAGCGGTGGGGAAGACACTCCAAGATTTATACTTAAGTATAGTGAGAAGGCATGTGAATTGAGCTCCAATTTTAGGAGTCTTTGGGATTATTTTTTGAATAAGGATATGAAAGCAATTTTGGGTACACGCCCTGCCATAACATATGCTAGAGGTAATAATTTGAAAGACATATTAGAAAAGAACAGTAGTAGATATGGAAGATCTAAGATGACTAAATGTGGTAGGTGTAAATCATGTAGGTATATTGCTGAAGGGACCTACTTGAGTGTAGTGGGTTACAAGCGTACTATTGCATGCCCTGGGGTTTGTTACTGTACCACTAGAAATTGAGTATATATAGCATCATGCATGTCCTGCGAGGCATTCTACGTGGGCATGACGACAAGAAGTTTAAAAGAAAGAATAGGGGAGCATTGTAGTTCTATGAGAAGGAAAGATGAACACAATGCCTTATATTTACACTCCAACAATTGTAATGGATTTAAAAAGTTTCTATTTTTTATAGTTGATAGGGTGAGATCAAATGTTGATTGTGACATTAAAAATTATGTAGCTCTACGTGAAACGGAATGGCAAATAAGGTTGAATGCCACGAAGTTTCCAGGGCTTAATGAGTGTATTTCTTTGAAGCCTGTATTAAAGTATAGAGCACAATTTATTTGAGTAGAGGACACAAGTTATATTAATTTATAGTATCAATATTTTACTATTTTTATATAATTATTGGTACATATGTATTAATAGGTTAAATATATAAAAATATAGAAACACATATTATTTGTCACAAATATTGTATACTGTATATAGAAAAACATTCAATATTACAACAGGATTAATTTTGAACTTAGTATTTAAAACCATGCAAAACAGCAAGTTGTTTATTAATATTTATATTACAACAAGATATGTGGGTTGGTTTTAAACAATAGTATGCTAGTAGAATACATTAATTATATATATTTTTTATGTCATTGTTAATATTGTTATTTTATTTAAGGTGAACTTTTTCAAGACAATGTTCATTATAAGAAATGTACTTGTTCACCATTTGTTAGAAGAATGATCAATTGATTAATTAATTTTATTTAATTGAGTAATTGTAAGTATAGTGGTATTTAAGTAAGTTAACTGGGTGTGTTTATCATTGACTCTGATGAAGCCAGTGTTACTGGAGAAAGCGCTCAGTCAGTTTGCCTTTTTGGATTAAATTTCCTTTTTCTACTTCTGGTCTGTGCCTTATTGTCGGATTTGCCAGTCCTGTGGTTTGATTTTCACTACATTACATTTTTTGTGAGCTCCTGGGTTGGAGCCTTTTGTGTTCGTTGGAGGTTACCTGTTTCGACCCTGTGTTTGGCGTATTTGACGAGGTGAGACCGGAGTATGGATAAAATTTTAAAAGAACTTGCTGCTGTTATGGGTAAGCTGGTCGAGGCTTACAATGAGGAAAAAGGCGTTAACAGCAACACACCCACCAACAGTCTTACAGATTCCCAAGTGGAACTGTATACTTTGCACTCGCCCAACGAGATCACACCGGGGCAAAGAACTAATATTGTTAAATCATACAGTGGTGCCGTGGGGAGCGTTAGACCTAAGGAGGTAACGCAAACTTCTGTGAACAAGGATTATGTTCCTTTAAGTGAAACAAACCAGCGACGAGACCTTTCTTCCTGGTTCGAGGCCCCGGATATCAACGTAAAAATTGATGGGAACACAGGGCGACCGAATACAAATTTGCACCAGCCTACATTAATGCTTAGAGAACAAATTTTTAACTATGAAAAACTCTGTGTGAAATACAGGGCTATACAATTGGATACCGCCTTTTTGACGAAATCCAAGGAACTACAACACATACCCAAGGGTTTACGTGTTTGGAAGCTTCAAATGGGTATAGACCTTCACTTGGATGCTTGCCAGGATTTAATTGAACTTTTCCAACGGACAGGTATGCAACTTATTGACATTATTTTACGTAACAATGAAATTAAAATTAAGCAGTTACGTGAAGAGATAACCAAGCTTGATGTTAGTATTACTAAGGACCTTTTATTTTTTCAACACAAGAATCACTACGACAGGGTGATTCAGAATATAGATGCTTTTGTTACTAAAAACATAGCCCGTAAGAACAAAAAGCTTGGTAGAGACAGTGCAGAATACAATAATAAGACTGCTTTTCCACCGGGGCGCTTTGTAACACACCCTATGAAGAGAACTAGTCACAGGGTGAGCTCCACTAATCTACAACAAAATCTGACTGACAATGGTCAAGTGGAGGATGTTTTTTTAGATCCACCAGTACCACTTCGTCGGTCAGAAAGGATTCAGAGCAGGGAACCACAGAACGGAAGGTCATTACATCCGAGCCCCAGAAGGAGAGGCAGAAATCAACAGGAGGGGTTCTGAGTGTGGACTTTATTGTTGATTTTACTTTATATGATGATATTGATGTACTCTACTCTGATAGCAATAGTAACAATTTTAGCAGTAATGCTGACATTACTATTAATAGTGATGAAAATGAAAGTTCAATTGTGCATTTTTTAACCAACCCTACAATATTTAATGAAGGTGAGACATTTTCGGACATGGAAGGAGAAATGGTAAACAACTTGTTGATAGGTTCGAATGACACTGTTGTATATAAAAATGTATCTGAAAATGTGATGGTGGAAGGAATTAATATGGGGCTGCCATCAGCCCCGAATAGGGTAAATGTTTCAGATAAGAATACCACAAATTCTAATGGAATATATGAACTGTTCAAAAGGGGTTGTGACATAGGTGAAAATATCAACCTAGGTAGTTGTGGAAACAATTGTGTATCAGACACAGTGTTCAGCAACCTTGTTGAATCAGCATCTTGTATGAAACATGAAATTATTAAGGGAAAAGGATTTATTATTTATAATTATACTGACTTTGTGATTAATGAAGTTTATTTTGATTTATTCAGCAGGGGAAACAAATTTGTACCTAATTTTAATTTTGATGTTACACAGCTGCTTGTTAATTTGAAACTTTATATGAGAAAATTGAATTTACAAATTTATTTTAATACAAGGCAGGTAAGGGACTCTTCACAAGATAATAGACAGGGAGGTAGAATATTGAAAAGAAAAAGTACATTCATGCCACCCCCCAACATGGAGCTTAATGCATTTGAGCAGCTGGTTGAGTATGAATTTAGGAAAATTTGCTCTCAGAATACTAGACGAGATGACAATTTGACTAATGCTGAGAGAAGTCTGCTCAATGAATTGGTTACATCTAAACAACACAGATTCATGAGACCTGATAAAGGTGGGGGGTTGGTTATAATGAGTAATGTGGACTATAGTTGTCAGATGATGAGAATTTTAAGTGAAGAAGAAACGTATAGGAGAGTTACTATCAATGAGATTAATAGAGCGTACTATAAAATTGACTTATACCTACATGACGCATTGTACCAAGGGGTTATCAATGAGACAGAATTTGACTATCTTTCGGTTAAAAACCCTAAGATAGCAAAGATTTTTGGGATACCCAAGGTACATAAAGGAACAGAACACTTACAATTTCGACCTATAGTCTCAGCTAGAGGGTCTAAAACTGAACCATTGGCAGCTTACGTGGATAAACAGTGTAAAACAGCATTAGTGGATGCAAGTCATATTCTTAAAGATTCTTGGCATTGCCTTGAAAGGTTAAGAGACGTAGAATTTGTGGACAAGAACAGTCTTAGTTTTTTGACTATTGATGTCATCAATCTATTTTCCGTGATTCCACACCAACAAGGACTTGATTTATTTTATGACAGCTTGAGGACTAGTCCAAGTTTTGATGTAGGAAAACTAGAGTTATGTTATGACTTGATGGAGATAATATTAAAGAACAACTATATTCTATTTGAAGGGGAAACATACCAACAATTAACAGGAGTGGCAATGGGGGCACGATGTGCCCCTGTTTTTGCAAACCTAGTCTTATTAGCATGGGAAAAAGAACACATTTTTGGGTCCAGACACTATGGCAACATCATTTTATATAACAGGTTTCTTGATGACCTGTTAATTGTTTGGAGAGGTGATGAACAAAGTGCCATTGACTTTGTTTCACACCTGAATGAGACATCTGACTTTTTTAAATTCACGTACAAGTGGGACAAAGATGTTGCCAGTTATCTGGACATCAAAATTACGAAGAACAGTACTGAGTTTATTAGTACTATTTATAGAAAATCGAGTTATGCCAACTCCATGTTGCATTTCTCAAGCTGTCATCCGTTGCACCAAAAGAGGGGGTTGGTCAAGGGCCAAATGGTTCGTTTATCTAGACTCATTAGTGAAGAAGAAACTTTTAGGGCTGAGATTTACACACTTATAGGTATGTTTTTGGAAAGGGGTTACCCCATAGAAATGTTGACGAAGATCAAAAAGGAGATATACAGGAGGAGAAGAAATAAATATGTACCGATCTTGAGAAATAGAGATGAAATGACTAAGGTATTGAATATGGAGAATGAACAGACTGACATTAGTGGTGGGGAAGACACTCCAAGATTTATACTTAAGTATAGTGAGAAGGCATGTGAATTGAGCTCCAATTTTAGGAGTCTTTGGGATTATTTTTTGAATAAGGATATTAAAACAATTTTGGGTACAAGCCCTGCCATAACATATGCTAGGGGTAACAACTTGAAAGACATATTAGAAAAGAATAGTAGTGGATATGGAAGATCTAAGATGACTAAATGTGGTAGGTGTAAATCATGTAGGTATATTGCTGAAGGGACCTACTTGAGTGTAGTGGGTTACAAGCGTACTATTGCATGCCCTGGGGTTTGTTATTGTACCACTAGAAATTGTGTATATATAGCGTCGTGCATGTCCTGCGAGGCATTCTACGTGGGCATGACGACAAGAAGTTTAAAAGAAAGAATAGGGGAGTATTGTAGTTCTATAAGAAGGAAAGATGAACACAATGCCTTATATTTACACTCCAACAATTGTAATGGATTTAAAAAGTTTCTATTTTTTATAGTTGATAGGGTGAAATCAAATGTTGATTGTGACATTAAAAATTATGTAGCTCTACGTGAAACGGAATGGCAAATAAGGTTGAATGCCACGAAGTTTCCAGGGCTTAATGAGTGTATTTCTTTGAAGCCTGTATTAAAGTATAGAGCACAATTTATTTGAGTAGAGGACACAAGTTATATTAATTTATAGTATCAATATTTTACTATTTTTATATAATTATTGGTACATATGTATTAATAGGTTAAATATATAAAAATATAGAAACACATATTATTTGTCACAAATATTGTATACTGTATATAGAAAAACATTCAATATTACAACAGGATTAATTTTGAACTTAGTATTTAAAACCATGCAAAACAGCAAGTTGTTTATTAATATTTATATTACAACAAGATATGTGGGTTGGTTTTAAACAATAGTATGCTAGTAGAATACATTAATTATATATATTTTTATGTCATTGTTAATATTGTTATTTTATTTAAGGTGAACTTTTTCAAGACAATGTTCATTATAAGAAATTTACTTGTTCACCATTTGTTAGAAGAATGATTAATTGATTAATTAATTTTATTTAATTGAGTAATTGTAAGTATAGTGGTATTTAAGTAAGTCAACTGGGTGTGTTTATCATTGACTCTGATGAAGCCAGTGTTACTGGAGAAAGCGCTCAGTCTGTGTGCCTCATTGGATTAAATTCTTTTTTTACTACTGGTCTGTGCCTTATTGTTGGATTTGCCAGTCCTGTGGTTTGAGTCTTACTACATTACGTTTTTTTCGTGAGTTCCTGGGTTGGAGCCTTTTGTGTTCTTTGGAGACATATCCTGGGATATTTGGCAGAAATGTTCCACAATGGTCTGACTTATTCTTCCATTAAAATTCATGCTTCAGCAATTTCAGCAGAGTACAATACTGATCCACCTGTCTTCTCTCATGCTCTCCTAAGACAGTTTCTAAGAGGAATAAAAAACATCAAACCTCCAAGGAAACCACCTCTACCTGCTTGGGACCTTAACTTCGTGTTGGAAAAACTAACGCTGCCTCCATTTGAACCAGCAGCAGCTGCAGATCTACAGTACCTTTCATGGAAGACTGCCTTCTTTCTGGCCATAACCTCAGCAAGAAGAGTATTGGAGTTACAGGCCCTGATGGCAGTACAGCCATTCCTTATTTTTCATCAGGACAGAGTTTCATTGAGAACCAATCCTACATTTATGTCAAAGGTGGTATCCAGGGTTTCATTAAACCAAGCTATTCACTTGCCTACCTTCTTTCTAAATCCACAAAACAAAGGGGAGAAACTTCTGCACACCCTGGACATACACAGACAGTTGCGCTACTACTTGGACAGAACTAAAAGTTACAGAAAAACTAACCAGCTGTTGGTAGCATATGCTGCTGGTACACAAGGAAAAGCAATTTCCAAACAGACAATTTCAAAATGGATAGGAAATTGCATTCGCTTTTGTTACTCCTTTCATGGAAAAGCTGTGCCAGCTAACATTAGACCTCATTCCACGAGAGCCACAGCCACCTCCACAGCCTTCTTAAGAGGGGTGGCTACCAAGGACATTTTAGAAGCTGCTACATGGAGCTCCGTGCATACATTTGCCAAGCATTACAATTTACCTTTATACTCCAGATCCAGAGCAGGCTTTGCTATGGCTGTCCTGCAGGGTATATTAACTACACCATCCTTTACTTAGTTCCTCCACCCCCAGATTGGCTATGGTATTCTACCCATATGTGATGACTGCAGATGCATCCTTGAAGGACATAGTACAGTTTTGTACCTACCATAAATGTAGATGTCCGATAGGTATGCATCTGCAGTCAGGTTTACCCTCCCTCCTTCCCCTCTGTGGTATTTCATGGGTACTTCCCCTCATATACCTAGCTGGGGGGATCTATTATGGTGTATTTGTTTTTATATTACTGTGCATGTTTGGATTTTTGAAATGCATCTCTCCAAATTTAGCCATCCTTAGAGGGCACCTGGCATCTGGGGCAAGAAAAACTGAGGAAGATGGCGTCGGCTGATGCTTTTATACCCCAGGTGCTCTGACGTTGGGGAATATGCGACATCAGCCAGCACCGGACCCAGACTTTGGAATCCGGCCGACCGAAGGGCTGCCTGAGGCAGGACAACCCATATGTGATGACTGCAGATGCATACCTATTGGACATCTACATTTATGGTAGGTACAAAACTGTACTTTTCTCTGATGACTACTCATGTTTTGAAGTTTGCATTCTGAGGTGAAGAATTCATTGAAGGTGCATGTCACAGCTGTTTCTCTGATGACTACTCATGTTTTGAAGTTTGTGCTCTGAGGTGAAGAATTCATTGAAGGTGCCTGTCACAGCTGTTTCTCTGATGACAACTCCTGTTTTGAAGTTTGCGTTCTGAGGTAAAGAATTACTTGAAGGTGCCTGTCACAGCTGTTTCTCTGATGACTACTCCTGTTTTGAAGTTTGCATTCTGAGGTAAAGAATTCCTTGAGGGTGCCTTTCACAGCTGTTTCTCTGATGACTACTCATGTTTTGAAGTTTGCATTCTGAGGTAAAGAATTCCTTGAAGGTGCCTTTCACAGCTGTTTCTCTGATGACTACTCATGTTTTGAAGTTTGCGCTCTGAGGTAAAGAATTCCTTGAAGGTGCCTGTCACAGCTGTTGTTCTGATGACTACTCATGTTTTGAAGTTTGCGTTCTGAGGTAAAGAATTCCATGAAGGTGCCTGTCACAACTGTTTTTCTGATGACTACTCATGTTTTGAAGATGTCCTTCAAGAATGCAACTGCAGTCCTGACATATGGGTTGTCCTGCCTCAGGCAGCCCTTCGGTCGGCCGGATTCCAATGTCTGGGTCCGGCGTCGGCTGATGTCGCCTCCTCCCCGACGTCAGAGCGGCTGGGGTATAAAGGCATCAGCCGACGCCATCTTCTTCAGTCTTTCTTGCCGCGCGGTGCCCGAAGCAGAAGCAGTTCGCAAGTGCCGGTCGATCAGCTCCTGTGTTTTCAGTTACCGAAGTCATCCAAAAGCTAAGTACCCCGTTGGGGAACATTTTTTCTTGCCTCAGCCGATGCAGAAAAAAATTGAAAAAGTTTATAATTGTTTGTCTTGTGGTAAACAAATACCTCATAAGGACTTCCATTCTTACTGCCTCACTTGCCTGGGCCCAGACCACGACGTCTCGGCCTGTGCTGCCTGTGCTTGCTTTAATAAGCGCACTGTCAGGTGCTGGGCAGAATTTGCCGAAGACTTTTTTGGCGAATCCTATGCTTACATCATGCCGTCGGAACAACCGACAGCACAAACTACCAAAAAACGAAAGGACCGGGACCGACATTCTCGGCCCGCGTCATCCACCGTTACCATGCCTAAGCCCTCCGCGAGTGCATCGGTCCCTTCGGAAGCGGTAATTCAACCACTCCAGGCCGACGACACCACGTTAACTTGTTCTTTGATCCCGGAGATTTCACCGGTTTCGGTTGTTGATTTTCCTCCAGAAACCGAGGCACTGGATCTACCAGACACCATTCCTGTGGACAAAGTTACCCTTGCACGTGGGGCAGCTAGGCCTCTAGTATCCATGTCCATCAAGACCTTTGCACGTGCTAAGGCTGCCAGCCAAGCCAAGGCCCATCCTAAACCTACTTCTCAGGTCCCTTCTTCTGACAGACAGATCATGACTCTAGCTGCAGATCTAATCTCTCTTATCAGGGGTTCTCAGCCTCACCCAGACAGAAGTTCTCAGCCGCCTGCAGAAAAAAGGCCTAGAACTGAGCTGGCAGACACCCTCTCTTCAGATGAAGCCTCTGGGGATTCAGAGCATTCAGATGCCCAAGAAGAATCCTTCCAGGCCTATGAGGACTCTGATGCTGAGGAATCAATTCCCTCTGCCTCTCCTCCAGAGGATATTTCTTTCGGTGAAGTTCTCCACTCCATGAGAGAACATTTTCAGTGGCAGGGTCAGGAATTTTCTGACTCCAGGAAAAGGCTACGTACCTTCCTTAAGTTACCCCAGCACAGACCTTTAGCTATTCCTCCAGTTTTGGATGTCCTGGATGATGTTTTCTCCAACTCCAGTGCTTCCCCTGATTCTCTCCCTCCTGCTCCTGTCAAGCCAGACAGATATTACAGGGTTCCTGAAACTCATAAGCATCTCTTTAAGGCCCACTCTGTGGATCTAGAAACTATTTCACAGGGCCCCAAAGGAGTGGCTACCTCCTCAGCCAAAAACCCACTGCCAGCAGACAGAGAAGCAAGGTCCCTGGAGAGATGGGGCAAAAAAGTTTATACCTCTTCCACCCTTGCCATGAGGTCACTTAACTGCCTTTTTCATATGTTTCAGTACCAGGATTACTTACTGGATGATTTGCAAAAAAAGCTAGCCTCTCCTGAGCCTATAGATAGAAAGGCATTGCAGGATTTGGTTCATAATACTCAGCAGGTTAGCAATCATTTTCTTCAGTGTGGTTATGATGCATTGGAGGCTTCATGTAGGGCAGCTATGACAGGGGCTGTTATCCGTAGATATGCTTGGTTGAAAGAGCAGCCACTGCCGGATCATGTTAAAGTAAAGCTCCTGGATGCACCTCTGGAAAAACAAGCTTTTTGATGCTAATGCTCAGGATGTGTTGAAGTCTATTGAAGAAAAGGCAAAAATCAGTACAGACAGTCAAGGATTTCCTCCAGGTTCAGCCACCCAGATTCAGCAGGAATTGGCCTTCAAAAAATTGGTCCTTTCCAGACTCTGACAAGTTTCAAAGGGGAAAAAATAGGCGTGCACGAGGTAGAGGGCAACACCGAGGCTCCTACAGGGGCCGCCAATGGCAACCACAAAATCAGAGAAGTGACGCAGGGAGTTCACCTGCACCACAGGGACAATCACAATGACTTACCTTTCACCCCGCCTACCAAGGCTCAAAGAGAAGCCCCTCTAGGCGGAAAATTATCTTTATTCTCAAAAAAACTGGCACATTATAACAAAGGACAAATGGATTCTGGACATAATAGACAAAGGTTACAGGTTCCACTTCCATACCTTACCAACGGGACAAGGCATGCCAAACCTGCCACAAAATCAAAGGGCAGAGGCACTCATAGAAGTTTCAAATCTGTTATAAATAAAAGCAATAGAGAAGGTTCCTCCTCAGGAACAAGGCCAGGGATTTTATTCAAGACTGTACCTTGTTCCAAGAAAAGAAAAACAATGGAGGCCTATATTGGACTTGTCCGTTCTAAACACTTTTCTCATGGTGCCAAAATTCAAGATGCTGACGTTGCAGCAACTCCTTCCCATGCTGGGCAAGGGGTCTTGGCTGGTTACTCTGGACCTCAAGGAGGCATACCTGCATGTCCCTATCAGACACAGTTGCAGAAGATACCTCAGATTTCTTGCAGGAACAGAGCACTATCAATTCTCAGCATTGCCGTTTGGCTTATCTACTGCGCCCAGAGTATTCACGAAATACCTGGCATCAGTAGTTGCACATTGCAGACTCCAGGGGATTCAAATATACCCTTACCTGGACGACTGCCTCATACAAGCAGACAGCAAACAAACCTTGACAACAAAACTTGGATTATGTCATTCAATTGCTACAGGCTTTGGGATACACAGTCAACATTCAAAAATCAAGACTACTGCCATCCCAAGAGATTATTTTTCCTAGGAGCAAAGCTGGACACACAACTGCAAATGGCTTTCCTCACAGAGGAGAAACAAGAACATTTAACAGATTACTTCAAAAGCCTAGCAAAACTAACCCACCTGACTGCAAGGAAGACCCTGCAGGCCCTGGGGTTCATGGCATCTTGCATTCTTCTAATCCCTCTGGCAAGACTACACATGAGAAAGCTGCAATGGTACCTAAAAAGTTTGTGGTCTCAACACAGCCACAGCCTAGAAGACGTAATACCACTCATTCCATGCCTGCAAAGGGAATTCTTGTGGTGGGCTCAAGCAAGTCATTTAAACGAAGGCATGCCTTTCAACAAAGCTCCAACAAGTCAAACCATTACAACAGATGCCTCAGACCATGGATGGGGGGCACACATGGAGGGCAGATGCATTCAAGGGCAATGGACTCCCATGGAAATGCATCAGCACATAAATCAATAAGAGATATTGGCAGTGATACATGCAATAGAAGCCTTTGGAAAATCTCTTTAGCAAGGTCATCTGCTAATAAGGACAGACAACACCACTGTCATGTGGTACATAAACAAACAAAGGGGCACTCATTCCTACCCCCTCTGCAGATTAACAATGACTCTTTGGGAAAAGTCCCTGAAACTGAACATCCACTTGCAATCCCAGTTTGTTCCGGGCAAGGACAATGTTCTGGCAGACAGGTTGAGCAGAAATTTCTTGGATCCACACGAATGGATGCTACACCCACGCATTTTCTCACAAATAACAACTGCATGGGGAAGACCGGACATAGATCTCTTTGCTTCTCATCTCAATCATCACCTGGAAAGGTTCTGCACAAGGACACACCATCCTCTAGCCTGGAGAACGGATGCTCTTTCCTTCAGCTGGAATACCCTAACAATTTATGCATTCCCTCCTCTACCTTTACTCACCAAGGTGTTACTGAAGATCAAAGCAGAACAGCCAAAATGAATCTTGATAGCTCCAGACTGGCCAAGGCAACACTGGTATCCATTGCTACTGAGCATAACTCACACCAAACTGTGGCCCTTGCCTTAATGGCCTCTGCTCCTGACTCAGCACAATTACAGGACTGTTCATCAGAACCTGCAAACTTTGAAGCTGACAGCTTGGAAGGTTCCATGACTGTGACCCATGACTCCCTCTCCGAAAAAGTTCAGGAAATTTTGCTGGAGGCATGCAGACCTTCCACCAGAAAAACCTATTCGGCCAAATGGAAGAGATTCATCATCTGGAATGCCAGCAAGGACCAGGATGCTTCAGTGATGAACATACCTCAAATATTAGAATACTTGGCAGAAATGTTTCATAGTGGCCTCTCATACTCTTCCATCAAAATCCATGCTTCAGCTATCTCAGCACATTACAACTGTGACCCACCTGTGTTTTCACATCCCTTGCTAAGACAGTTTCTAAGAGGGATAAAGAATATCAAACCTCCCAACAAACCACCAGTTCCTGCATGGGACCTCAATTACGTCTTGGAAAAATTAACTCTTCCTCCTTTTGAACCAGCAGCATCTTCAGAAATGCAATTTCACTCTTGGAAAATGGTTTTCCTGTTGGCAGTCACTTCAGCAAGAAGAGTCTCGGAGATACAGGCCCTCATGGCAGTGCCTCCTTTTCTCATTTTTCGTCAGGACAGAGTTTCTCTAAGGACCAATCCTTCATTCATGCCTAAGGTGATATCCAGAGTGCCTCTAAATCAAGCAATCCACCTGCCTACTTTCTTTCCTAATCCTCAAAATAAAGGGGAAAAGCTGTTGGATACTTTGGACATACACAGACAACTACGCTACTACTTGGACAGAACAAAGGACACCAGGAAGTCTGACCAACTGTTTGTAACCTATGCTGCTGGAGCGCAAGGAAAAGCAGTCTCCAAACAAACAATTTCAAAATGGATTGGACGCTGCATCAGATTCTGTTACTCTTTCCATGGAAAAAGTGTGCCAGCCAATATTAAACCACACTCCACCAGAGCTATGGCCACATCCACAGCCTTTCTAAATGAGGCCTCCAGTGCATCATAGCCACATTTTAAGGAATGGTTACTAACCTGTTGTATGTTATTTACCATTTCTAATAGATTTTTCTTATCTATAGAGTCATCAGAGGATAGCATTTTAGTTAACTGATCAAGCATAAACTCTTGGTATTGTATCATGTGAAACTGAGAGTTTAAAGCTCTAGCTGAGAGAGTAGCAGAGGTGTAAACCTTTTTGCCCCATCTGTCTAAAGACCTGGCTTCCCTTTCAGAAGGAATAGGGTTTTTTGCTGTGGTTGAGGCTACTGCCTTAGGGCCCTGGGATATAGTTTCGGGGTCTGCAAGAGGGGCCTTGTATAGGTGATGATGAGTGTCTGGCACCCTGTAAAATCTATCTGGTTTGGCAGGTGCTGGAGGTAAAGAATCTGGTGCAGTGCAAACATCATTAAATGCATCGTCCACAACAGAGAGGACAGGAGGTATAGCTAAGGGCCTGTGTTGTGGTAGGTGCAGAAAAGTCCTAAGTCTTTTTCTGGAGTCTGAAAATCCTGTTCCTGCCATTGGAATTGTTCTCTCATGGCATGTAAGGTTTCCCCAAAGGAGAATTCTTCTGGTGGGAAGCAGCTGGAATGGATTCTTCAGCATCTGAGTCCTCAAAATTGGAGAAAGGAGCCTCTGGCTGGTCTGTAATATCTGAGTCTTCCGCAGAATCATCAGAGGACACAGGCTCGAGGGGCTCTGCTCTAGGTCTCTTTCTGGGGCTGAGAGGCCCTGTCTGGGTGAGTTTGAGATCCCTAATTAAGGATATTAAATCTTCTGCCAGAGTAAGCATTTGTGAACTAGAAGTGGGCCTGGTTGAGGGGGGGTTTAACAGGCACTGACTTAGTAGATTTGGCTGCTTTAGCCCTGGCGAAGGCCTTAATAGACATGGCTGCAGGAGGCCTAGCACCACGTGCTGGGGTAGAGACATCCAAAGGGATGGTGTCTGATAAGTCACTAGTAACCACTGTAGTAGGTAAAATTTCTGAGGCCGATTCAAGTAAGGTAACCGGAACCTCAGTAGTAGTCATTGATTCGGCTGTACTCTGATCAGTTTTCTCGGTTCGCCGAAACCGAGACACTCGCGTTTGCTTAACCATGGTTTGCCGAAACAGCGGACCGCAGTGTCAGTCTTTTCTTTGCGTTTTAACAATTTGGGAAGTCAGAGGATCCGACGGCATAATGTACGCAAATTCAGAGCCGAAAACTGTTCAGCAAACTCCGACCGGCGTCTAAGCGTCGTCGGTTGAAAGCACAGGCGAACAGGCTGCTACGTGGTCTGGGCCTAAACAACGCTATCAGTAAGAGTGGAAATCTTTATGAGGTATTTGTTTCCCACAAGTTAAACAGTTATTGACTTTTTCTGACATCGGCTGAGGCAAGAAAGAGTCCCCAACGGGGTACTTAGCTTTTAGAAGTCTTCGAAGGAGTATTCGGTAGTAGTAATCTCTGGATCTGACCGACCGGCACTTGCGAACAGCTTCTGGTTCCGCCACGCCGCAAGAAAGACTGAAGAAAATGGCGTCGGCTGATGCCTTTATACCCGAAGACCAGCAGAGATGACGTCGGGTGAAGTGCGACATCAGCCGAAGCCGGACCCGGACTTTGGAATCCGGCCGACCGAAGGGCTGCCTGACGACAGGACAACCCAGTTGTTATGACTGCAGATGCATCCATGAAGGACATCTGTACTTTTGCATTCTGAGGTAATGAATTCCTTCAAGGTGCCTGTCACAGCTGTTTCTCTGATGACTACTCATGTTTTGAAGTTTGCGTTCTGAGGTAAAGAATTCCTTGAAGGTACCTGTCACAACTGTTTCTCTGATGACTACTCATGATTTGAAGTTTGCGTTCTGGGGTAAAGAATTCCTTGAAGGTGCCTGTCACAGCTGTTTCTCTGATGACTACTCATGTTTTGAAGTTTCCGTTCTGAGGTAAAGAATTCCTTGAAGGTGCCTGTCACAGCTGTTTCTCTGATGACTACTCATGTTTTGAAGTTTGCGTTCTGAGGTGAAGAATTCATTGAAGGTAACTGTCACGGCTGATGTCCTTCAAGGATGCATCTGCAGTCATAACAAATGGGTTGTCCTGTCGTCAGGCAGCCCTTCGGTCGGCCGGATTCCAAAGTCTGGGTCCGGCTTCGGCTGATGTCACACTTCACCCGACGTCATCTCTGCTGGTCTTCGGGTATAAAGGCATCAGCCGACGCCATTTTCCTCAGTCTTTCTTGCCGCGTGGCACCCGAAGCAGAAGCTGTTCGCAAGTGCCGGTCGGTCAGATCCAGAAATTACTACTACCGAATACTACTTCGAAGACTTCTAAAAGCTAAGTACCCCATTGGGGACTCTTTCTTGCCTCAGCCGATGTCAGAAAAAGTAAATAACTGTTTAACTTGTGGGAAACAAATACTTCATAAAGATTTCCACTCTTACTGCCTACCTTGCTTAGGCCCAGACCACGACGTAGTAGCCTGTTTAGCCTGTGCTTCCTTCAACCGACGAACGCTTAGGCGTCGGTCGGAGTTTGCTGAACAGTTTTTCGGCTCAGATTTTGCGTACATTATGCCGTCGGATCCTCCGACTACACAAATTGTTAAAAACGCAAGAAAAGCCCGACACTCGGTCCGCGGTTTCGCCAAAACCACGGTTAAGCAAGCATGAGTGTCTCGGTTTCGCCGAAACCGAGAAAACGGGTCAATCTTCAGCCGAATCCATGACTACTACTGAGGCTCCTGCTACCTTAGTTGAATCGGCCTCTGAAGTTTTGCCTACTACTGTGGTTCCTAGTGAATTATCAGACACCATCCCTTTGGATGTCTCTACCCCAGCACGTGGTGCTGCTAGGCCTCCTGCAGCCATGTCTATTAAGGCCTTTGCCAGGGCTAAAGCAGCCAAAACTGTTAAATCAGTGCCTGCTAAGCCCCCCTCACACAGGCCCACTTCTAGTTCAGAAATGATTACTCTGGCAGAGGATTTAATATCCTTAATTAGGGGATCCCAATCTCACCCAGACAGGGCCTCTCAGCCTCCAGAAAAGAGACCTAGAGCAGAGCCCCCCGAGCCAGTGTCCTCTGATGATTCCTCGGATGACTCAGACATTACAGATCAGCCAGAGGCTCCTTTTTCTACTTATGAAGATTCCGATGCTGAAGAATCCATTCCATCTGCCTCTCCACCAGAGGAATTTTCCTTTGGGGAAACCTTACATGCCATGAGAGAACAATTCCAATGGCAGGGACAAGATTTCTCAGATTCAAGAAAAAGGCTTAGGACCTTTCTGCACTTACCACAACATAGGCCCTTAGCTATACCTCCAGTTCTGCCTGTTGTGGATGATGCATTTAATGATGTTTGCACTGCTCCTGATACTTTACCTCCAGCCCCTGACAAACCAGATAGATTTTACAGGGTGCCAGACACTCATCACCACCTATACAAGGCCCCACTTGCAGATCCTGAGACTATATCCCAGGGGCCTAAGGCAGTAGCCTCGACCTCAGCAAAACCCTCTCCCTTCTGAAAGGGAATCCAGGTCCTTAGAGAGATGGGGAAAAAGTTTACACCTCTGCTACTCTCTCAGCTAGAGCTTTAAACTGTCAGTTTCATATGATCCAATACCAAGAGTTTATGCTTGATCAGTTAACTAAGAAGCTGTCCTCTGATGACTCCTTAGATAAGAAATATGTTTTAGAAATGGTGAATAACATTCAGCAGGTTAGTAACCATTCCTTAAAATGTGGCTATGATGCACTGGAGGCTTCATTTAGATCAGCCATGACTGGCACAGTGATAAGAAGGCATGCATGGTTGAAAGAACAGGTCTTGCCGGATCATGTTAAAGCAAAGCTGTTAGATGCTCCTATGGATAAGACCAGTCTATTTGGTACCCCTGCTCAGCAAGTAATGAAGAAAATGGAAGAGAAGGCAAAATCTGTACAAACAGTTAAGGATTTCTTACAGGTTCAGCCCCAAGGTTTAGCAGGAACTGGCCTGCCAAAAATTGGTCCTTTCCAGACTCCTCAAAATCTCAAAGAGGCAGGAATAGACGCTCTAGAGGCAGAAATCAATCCAGAGGAGGTGCCTACAGAGGACGCCAGTGGCAAGGCAATAACCAGCGAGGCACAGACACAACCACTGCCACTGCAACAGCACAATCACAGTGACTTGGCTCTGACACCGCCTACCAGGGAGCAAATAGCAGCACCTTTAGGCGGAAAGTTAGCCTTATTTTCGAAAAATTGGCACTATATCACAAAAGACAAGTGGATTTTGCAAACCATAGACCAAGGCTACAGGTTCCACTTCCACACCTTACCAGTAAAAAGAGGAATGCCAAACCTACCTCCAAATCAAAAAACAGAAGCTCTAAAGCAGGTAGCTCAATTAACAAAGATGAGAGCTGTGGAAAGAGTACCAATAACAGAACAGGGCAAAGGATTCTACTCCAGACTCTTCCTAGTACCAAGAAAAGAGAAAAGTTGGAGACCTATTCTCGACCTGTCCGTCTTAAACACATTCATCATTGTCCCAAAATTCAAAATGCTGACCCTACAACAACTTCTTCCCATGCTGGGCAAGGAGTGTTGGCTGGTAACTCTAGATCTCAAGGAGGCATACCTGCACGTCCCCATATGACCAAATTGCAGAAGCTACCTCAGATTTCTTGCAGGATCAGAGCATTATCAATTCTCAGCATTACCCTTTGGCTTATCTACTGCGCCCAGAGTATTCACAAAATGCCTGGCATCAGTAATCACTCATTGCAGGCTACAGGGAATCCAAATTTATCCATACCTGGACGACTGCCTGTTACAGGCAGACAACAAAAGCAAGCTGACAACAGATTTACAAAGAGTCATTTGCTTACTACAAGCCCTGGGATACACAGTCAATTTAAAAAAGTCAAGACTGATACCATCCCAGACAAGAACATTCTTGGGTGCGGAATTGGACACAGTAAAACAAATGGCATTCCTAACTGCAGAAAAACAAGAACAACTCCCTCTTTACTTCTTGGCATTAACAAAGCAGAACAAACTAACAGCAAGAAAAGTACTGCAGGCCTTGGGCTTCATGGCACCATGCATAATCCTGGTACCCCATGCCAGACTGCATATGAGAAAGCTACAGTGGTACCTAAAGAATTTATGGTCTCAACACAGGCACAGCTTAGAAACCGAAATTCCAATAATCCCATGCCTGAAACAAGAGTTCCTATGGTGGGCTCAAGCATGCCAGTCAAACCCAGGCTTGCCATTCCACAACTTTCAAGCAAGCCAAACCATCACAACGGACGCCTCAGACCTAGGCTGGGGGGTGCACATGTTGGACAAATGCATACAAGGATTGTGGACTCCAGACCAGCTGCACCTGCACATAAACCAAAAAGAAATGCTGGCAGTAAAACTAGCAATCCAGAAATTCAGACCATTCCTCAAAGAAGGCCATTTAGTGATAAGGACAGACAACACCACAGTCATGTGGTACATCAACAAACAGGGAGGCACTCATTCATACCCCCTATGCAGGATGACTCTGGACCTTTGGAATATGGCTCTGAGCTACAACATCCAGTTACAGGCAATATCTGTGCCGGGAAAAGAAAATACCCTAGCAGACATGTTAAGCAGAACCACCTCAGATGCTCACGAATGGATGCTACACCCGGACATCTTCAAGGCCATCACAAAGAAATGGGGAATGCCACAAATAGACCTAGTCGCATCCCCACTCAATCACCAGCTCAAAAAATTCTGCACAAGGACATACCACCCACTTGCATGGAAGGTGGACTCTCTATCCTTCAGTTGGAAAGGTCTGACAGCATATGCATTCCCACCTCTTCCTTTGATGCACAAGGTACTACTGAAAATCAAAGAGGAACGTCCAAGGATAATTCTGATAGCTCCGAATTGGCCAAGACAACACTGGTATCCATTGCTGAGGAGCATGTCTCAGGGGAGAATGTGGTCAATACCCTGATGTCTTTGATGTTAACTCAGAACAACTACAACATCATGCACCCAAACCTAAAAACCTTGCAACTGACTGCCTGGAACATCACATAACAGCAACTAACCCAGACTTATCCCAAAGGGTTAAAGACATTATCCTTGAAGCCCGCAGACCTTCAACAAGAAGGAACTATGCAGGAAAATGGAAAAGGTTTGTCATTTGGAGTACTGAAAGAGGAAAAGATGTGTCGAACATAGATATTCCTAACATCCTGGAGTACTTGGCAGAGCTTCTACATACAGGCCTGTCCTATTCCTCCATCAAGATACATGCATCAGCTATTTCAGCAGAATACAGCTTCGATCCACCTGTCTTTTCGCATCCTCTTCTCAGGCAGTTCCTCAGAGGGATCAAGAATGTAAAACCTCCTAGGAAACCACCATTACCAGCATGGGACTTGAACTTTGTGCTAGAAAAATTGACACTCCCTCCATTTGAACCAGCAGCAACAGCAGATCTTCAACACCTATCATGGAAAACTGCTTTCCTACTGGCAATTACTTCAGCAAGAAGGGTTTCGGAACTACAGGCCTTAATGGCAGTACAACCCTTCCTAATCTTCCATCAACATAGAGTGTCCATGAGAACTAATCCTACATTTATGCCTAAGGTGGTATCCAGAGTGTCTTTAAACCAGGCAATCCACCTGCCTACCTTCTTTCCCAATCCACAGAACAGGGGGGAAAGACTGCTGCATACCTTGGATGTACATAGACAGTTACGCTACTACCTGGACAGAACCAAAGGTAACAGAAAAACTGACCAGCTTTTAGTAGCCTATGCAACAGGAAGGGAAGGAAAAGCAATTTCCAAACAGACAATCTCCAAATGGATAGGAAATTGCATAAGATTCTGTTACTCCTACCATGGAAAACCAATTCCACAGAACATAAGACCTCATTCTACAAGGGCTACAGCCACTACCACAGCTTTCTTACGAGGAGTGGCAACCAAGGACATTATTGAGGCGGCTACTTGGACCTCCGTGCATACATTTGCCAAGCATTATAATTTACCTCTATACTCTAGATCCCGAGCAGGGTTTGCCACTGCTGTATTGCAAGGGATCCTAACTACACCATAATTCTTCTTCCTCCTCCCTAGTTTGGCTATGGTATTCTACCCATTTGTTATGACTGCAGATGCATCCTTGAAGGACATAGTACAGTTTTGTACCTACCATAAATGTAGATGTCCGAACAGGATAGCATCTGCAGTCAGGATTACCCACCCTCCTTCCCCTCTGTGGTACTCCTAGGGTATTTACCCTCCTAATAGCTAGCTGGGGGGGGAGTCTCTTATGGTGTATTTGTTTGTATATATGTACATACATGCTTATTTTTTGTGTTTGCCTTCTATTATTTTGGAAACATTGGCATTTATCCAAAATTTAGCTTTCCAAGTGGGCAACTGGCATCTGGGGCAAGAAACACTGAGGAAAATGGCGTCGGCTGATGCCTTTATACCCGAAGACCAGCAGAGATGACATCGGGTGAAGTGCGACATCAGCCGAAGCCGGACCCAGACTTTGGAATCCGGCCGACCGAAGGACTGCCTGACGACAGGACAACCCATTTGTTATGACTGCAGATGCTATCCTGTTCGGACATCTACATTTATGGTAGGTACAAAACTGTACTTTTCTCTGATGACTACTCATGTTTTTAAGTTTGCGTTCTGAGGTAAAGAATTCCTTGAATGTGCCTGTCACAGCTGTTTCTCTGATGACTACTCATGTTTTGAAGTTTGCATTCTGAGGTAAAGAATTCCTTGAATGTGCCCGTCACTGCTGTTTTTCTGATGACTACTCATGTTTTGAAGTTTGCGTTCTGAGGTAAAGAATCCCTTGAAGGTGCCTGTCACAGCTGATGTCCTTCAAGAATGCAACTGCAGTCATAACATGTGGGTTGTCCTGCCTCAGGCAGCCCTCGGTAGGCCGGATTCCAAAGTCTGGGTCCGACGTCGGCTGATGTCGCATTTCTCTCCGACGTCAGAGCGGCTGGAGTACATAAGCATCAGCCAACGCCATTTTCTTCAGTCTTTCTTGCCGCGCGGTGCCCGAAGCAGAAGCAGTTCACAAGTGCCGGTCGGTCAGCTCCTGTATTCTTCGATATCGAAGTCATCAAAAAACCTAAGTACCCCGTTGGGGACCTTTTCTTGCCTCAGCCGATGTCAGAAATTACTGAAAAAGTTAACAATTGTCTATCTTGTGGTAAACAAATACCTCATAAGGATTTCTACTCTTACTGTCTACCTTGCCTTGGCCCAGACCACGACGTCTCGGCCTGTGTAGCCTGTGCTCACTTCAACAAGCGCACCCTCAGGCACCGGGCGGAGTTCGCTGAAGATTTTTTCGGCGATAAATTTGCTTACACCATGCCGTCGGAACTTCCGACATTGCAAACTCCCAAGAAGCGAAAAGACCGGGACCGACATCCTCGGCTCGCGTCTACCACCGACTCCACGCCAAAACCTAGCGTGAGTGCTCCGGTTCCCTCTGAGACGGTCTCTCCACCGCTCCGAACCGAAGACACCGCATTACTGACGACTCCGATTCCGGACATCAATCCGACGCCAGTTATCGATTTTCCTCCGGATACCGAAACCGAGGAAATACCCGAGACCATTGCTGTAGACAAGGTCACTCCTGCACGTGGAGCTGCCAGGCCTATGGCCATGTCTATTAAGGCCTACACTAGGGCTAAGGCAGCCAGCAAAACAAAGCATATTACTACTAAAACCTTACCTCAGCCTACTCCAGAGACACAAATTATGTCTATGGCTGCTGACTTAATTTCTATGATTAGAGGTTCACAGGCCCATCCTGAGAGAGGCTCCCAGCCTCCTTCTGATAAAAGGCCCCGGGTTGAGCTCTCTGACCCTATCCCTTCAGATGAAGATTCTGAGGGCTCTGTCCACTCTGATAGCCAGGAAGAGCTCTTCCAGACCTATGAGGACTCGGATGCAGAAGATTCCATCCTCGGCCTCCCTCCTGAGGATATTTCTTTTGGGGAAGTTCTGCATACCATGAGGGAACATTTCAAGTGGCAAGGACAGGAATATTCTGATTCCAGAAAACGCCTTAGGACTTTCCTTAAGAAGCCCCAGCACAGGCCCTTAGCTATTCCTCCTGTACTTGATGTTTTGGATGATTTATATTCTGACTCTAGTGCTACCCCTGACTCTCTTCCTCCGGCTCCAGCCAAGCCAGACAGGTATTACAGGGTCCCAGAAACATATTCCCATTTATTCAGGGCCCATACTGCTGATTTGGAAACTATTTCACAGGGGTCTAAAGGAGTTTCTGCTTCCACCTCTAAAAATCCATTGCCCTCCAACAGGGAAGCTAGGTCATTAGAGAGATGGGGCAAAAAGGTTTACACATCCACTACCTTATCTATGAGAGCTTTGAATTGCCTTTTTCATATGTTACAATATCAAGATTTCCTGTTAGAAGATTTACAAAAAACATTAGCCACTCCTGATCCTTTAGACAGGAAGGCTTTGCAGGAAGCTGTACATAACACTCAACAAGTAAGCAATCACTTCCTGCAGTGTGGATATGATGCACTGGAAGCTTCATGTAGGGCAGCTATGACAGGGGCAGTCATTCACAGACATGCATGGTTAAAAGATCAACCTCTACCAGATCATGTAAAGGCAAAACTTCTGGATGCACCCTTGGAAAAGAACAAGCTTTTTGGTGCTAATGCTAAGGATGTGTTAAAGACCATCGAAGAAAAAGCAAAATCAGTTCAGACGGTGAAAGATTTCCTCCAGGTTCAACCCCCCAGATTCAGTAGGAATTGGCCTTCAAAAAACTGGTCCTTTCCTAACCCAGAAAAGTTTCAAAGGGGGTAAAAACAGACGTGGCCGAGGAAGAGGCCAATACAGAGGCCCTTACAGGGGACGACAATGGCAGCCAGGAAACCGAAGAAGTGACGCAATGGTTTCACCTGCCCCACAGCCACAATCTCAATGACTTTCCTCTACTTCCGCCTACCAGGGAACAAATAGAAGCTCCCTTGGGCGGGAAATTATCTATGTTTGCAGAAAATTGGCACAGACTGATAAAGGACAAATGGATTTTGGACATTATAGACTAAGGCTACAGGTTCCATTTTCAAACCTTGCCAAGAAAACAAGGCATGCCAAACCTGCTGCAAAACCAGAGGGCAGAGGCTATCAAGCAAATCACTCTGCTGACTCAAATGAAAGCAATATAAAGAGTTCCACAACTGGTGTAAACGACCTGAGACGTACCTCCTTGGACTACATGAAAAGAGACATTGAGGAGCTCTCTGATTATGTAGCCCAGGCAGGTATGACCCTGACCTTGAGCAGTATCCTACCTTCACCAAGAATGATGCCACAATACAGAGATAAGATGATCAGCTTTAACAATTGGCTTAAACTCTGGTGTCATTCAAAGGGGATCCAATGTCTGTCTGCCTGGGATGACATGCTGGACAAGCCACGCTGCTTCGCAAGGGACGGCTTGCACCTGTCACCCCTGGGATTCCGGATATTGGCAAAGGCTCTGCCACCCCATAGTGCCTTTTTAGGCAAGGCTCAAATTCTAAACCTACCACCCTAGAACACAAAAAGGAAAAAACTAAGGGTAATGCTGCTCAATGCCAGAAGTCTAAATCTCAAAATGCACGCACTCGAGGCCCTTCTCAGTATGGAGAACATCGATGTCTGTGCAGTGACAGAAACCTGGTTCAAGGCTCCTGAGAGCACCCCAGCACTATCAGGTTTTACCTCTTATCATGCTCCGCCAAAATCCGGACAATACCAAGAAAGGAGGGGGGGTATCCATATTCATCAAGGACACCCACACCTCAAGACTGGTGTCAATGCACGATGCATCGGAGACCATCCAGGTGCAATTAACCATAGGCAAGACTGCTCTGCAAATTGTAGCATGTTACAGGCCACCCTCACAAACTCAGGAACCTCACATGGCTTTCCTGAAAACACTAGAGGGGATAAATGTATCACCAAACACCATCATACTAGGTGACTTCAATTACCCTAATATAGACTGGGAACACTACTCAAGCCTAAACACCCTAGCCCAAAAGTTCCTGGAATTCATAAACTCAAATGCCATGGAACAACTAGTCACCATCCCCACAAGAGGAGAAAACATACTTGATCTCATCATCACGAACATGGGAGCACAATGTTCAACACCGCAAGTATACCCCTCACTGGTGAGATCAGATCACAAACTAATCTCGCTGGAGGTCCTCATCCCACCCCCACCTGAAATAGAAAAGACCACAGTAAAGAACTTCTCGAAAGCCGACTTCACACTTCTAAAGACTAGTGTGGTCTCCTTTAAGGCCCCGAGCCAGCGGAAAACAGTACTCAAGCCGCTGAATCACTTACAAATGCCTTCTACCAGCACCTGCAGGACTGCATGGATAAGGCAATCCCAAGCAAAACAAAGACTCTTTGTACCAAAGGCAAGCGTCCAGTCTGGTGGACCCCAGCCATAAACAAACTCTACAACAAAAGGAGGAAGCTACTACAAGATAGAGCAAAATCCTTAAAAGGTAAGACACCCTTGATCACTATAAGTAAAAACTAAGAGCTCTCATAAAATCATCCAAAGCAAATTTTGAGAGAAAAATAGCTAAAGACTCAAAAGACAATCATAAGGCCTTCTTTAGCTATGTTAGAAACCTGGGAGGAAACTCCCAGATATGCTCAGAACTAGTTCAAAATGATGTGAAGATTACTGATCCTACAGACATTGCCAACATACTGGCTGACAGGTTCAGTGCAAACTCCCTCCCCCAAAGGAGAGATATCTATACCAAGCGATTGCAGCCCCCAAACATCTCCAACGCCCAAGTGAGAACTGCTCTCTCCAAAGCAAAAACACAGCATCCATGGGACCTGATGGTGTCCCCGGCTGTGTGCTCCACGAACTCAACGAGGAATTAAACCCACAGCTAGGACAGCTGTTTAATCATAGTCTTACCTCTGGATACGCACTCCAGGAGTGGCGCACTGCAACTGTGGTCCCACTTCACAAAGCGGTGCCTCCACCGACCCTGGAAATTACGTCCATTAGCTTGACAAGCCTTATCTGCAAAGCCATGGAGAGGATCATAATGGACCTCATAAATAAAGACATAGGAATTTGCAGACTTTGGATCCATCCCAGTTTGGCTTTGTCAAAGGCAGATCATGCCTTCTAAACTTGGTTGACTTTTTGAAACAGTCACCAAAGCCATTGATGAGGAAGGCAGTCCATACAGCCTACCTCGATCTGGCGAAGGCCTTGATACAATACCCCACTCGGTATCATTGAAAAACTCATCAGCTTAAATGTTAACCCATACATCACAAGATGGGTTGCAAACTGGCTGAGTGACAGAACCCACAGGGTCAGAGTTGCTGGCGCCATGTCAGACTCAAAGCCTGTCACAAGTGGTGTACCACAGGGCTCAGTCCTGGGCCCACTCTTGTTTGGCATCTACTTTTCCAGTACAAGCAAACACAGGAGGGTTATGGCTGACAAAGTTTGCAGATGACTGCAAACTGGCCATAGTAGAAAACACATCTGACACAGATATCCTTCAGAAGGGTCTCACAGAAACGGATAACTGGTGCCAGAGCCATGGCCTAAAGTTAAATGCCAAAAATGCATAGTCATACCCTTCGGGAAAAACAAGGTTACCCTAGCTACCAAATAGGTGGCAATCCACTGAGCACAGAAGAAGTTATCAGGGACCTGGGGACCCAGGTTGATAGTAGTCTGTCATTCGACACCCATGTAGCTAAAGTAGTTAGGAAGACCTTCTACATTGCCCACCTTATCATGAAGGGATTCTCATCTAGATCAAGGAGGTCATAGTCTCCCTATACTCATCACTCATCAGACCAATGATTGAGTACAATGCCCCATTGAATGTATCTGACCCGACACTTGCAGCAGCTGGAGAGGCCACAAAGTTCCTCACCAAAAGGATAAAGGGTCTCAAACATCTGTCCTATGCTGCCCGACTGAAAGAACTCCAGCTCTATTCAGTAAACGCTTGCTCAGAGGTGACCTTTGCCTAACATACAAGGCCATGTCAAACCCAGATTTGATGAATATGCTGCACCTCAAAAATCTAGATCCGTCAGAGCCACAAGGCGGGAGACTTAAACCTCGACTGCTATTAATAAGACGTGCTGGAGGGATAGATTCATCACCCAAAGACTCCCTATGCTGTGGAATAAAATCCCGGTATATGTGAGGCAGAGCACCTCGCTGGCCTTGTTCAAGAGAAATCTTGACCAATGGATGGGAGATCGCAGATATACCCCAGGGATTACCTCAGTGTCACTGCTCGACAGAGGCACAGCAAAATAATGGGTATAGTTCCCCATACTAAAGGGGTGGCGTAAGCCACAAAACTATGGGCTAGGCTTGTAAATGCCCTCGGGCAGATAGCCTAGTATGAACCTATGAACCTATGAACCTAAGAACAAGGCCAGGGGTTTTACTCAAGACTGTTCCTTGTTCCAAGAAAAGAATCTCAATGGAGACCAATACTGGACTTGTCCGCATTAAACACCTTTCTCATAGTACCAAAGTTCAATATGCTGACTCTACAGCAACTCCTTCCCATTCTGGGCAAGGGGTCTTGGCTGATTACTCTGGACCTCAAGGAGGCATACCTGCATGTCCCTATCAGACACAGCTGCAGAAGATACCTCAGATTTCTTGCAGGGCCAGAGCATTATCAATTCTCAGCATTGCCATTTGGCTTATCTACTGCACCCAGAGTATTCACAAAATGCCTGGCTTCAGTAATTGCTCATTGCAGGCTCCAGGGAATACAAATTTACCCATACCTGGATGACTGTCTCATACAAGCGGACGACAAATTGATGTTGACAAAAAACTTGGACTATGTCATACGATTACTACAAGCTCTGGGATACACAGTCAACTTCCAAAAGTCAAGACTGCAACCATCCCAGCAAATAATCTTCTTAGGTGCCAAACTAGACACAGCCTCTCAAATGGCTTACCTGACAGAAGACAAGCAAGAGAAGTTAACTCATTATTTCAAAGGTTTAGCAAAACTCACCCAGATGACTGCAAGGAGATTCCTACAGGCCCTGGGTTACATGGCATCCTGCATTCTCCTGGTTCCATTAGCAAGACTGCACATGAGAAAGCTTCAATGGTACCTAAAAAGCATTTGGTCTCAACACAGCAACAACTTGGAGACAACCATACCGCTCATTCCATGCCTACAAAAGGAATTCCTATGGTGGGCCTTGGTGAGCCAGGCAAACACAGGTATGTCATTCAAAAAACCACAGATAACACAGACCATGACCACAGATGCCTCAGACCTTGGATGGGGGGCACACATGGAAGGCAAGTGTATACAAGGACAATGGTCTCCAAAGGAAGCAAATCTGCATATAAACCAAAAGGAAATGCTGGCAGTAATGCATGCCATCGAGGCCTTTTAACACCAACTTCAGCAAGGCCATTTACTGATACGGACAGACAACACCACTGTGATGTGGTATATAAACAAGCAAGGAGGCACCCACTCTTACCCCCTTTGCAGACTGACAATGCATCTTTGGGAAAAATCACTGAGTCTAAACATCCAGTTACAATCCCAGTTTGTTCCAGGCAAAGACAATGTGTTGGCGGACAGCCTAAGCAGGAATTTCACAGATCCACACGAGTGGAGGTTACATCCGAAGGTCTTCACACAACTCACTTCGACATGGGGCAGGCCAGAAGTGGACCTATTTGCCTCTCACCTCAACCATCTGCTACAAAAATTCTGCACAAGGACATACAATCCAAAAGCTTGGAAAATAGATGCTCTCTCATTCAACTGGAACTTCCTAACAATCTATGCATTCCCACCTCTGCCACTGATGACCTCAGTATTACTAAAGATCAAAGCAGAGAGACCCAAGGAAATCATAATAGCTCCGGATTGGCCAAGACAACACTGGTATCCACTACTACGGAGCACATGTCACACCAGGAGGTGGGCCCTTCCCCAATGGCCTCTACTGTTGACTCAACACAATTTCGAAACAGTGCATCCAAACCTTCAGACACTGCAGCTAACAGCCTGGGAGATCCCATAAATAACCTCAACCTATCTCTCTCCAAGGAAGTTCAGAGGATACTAACAGAGGCTCGAAGACCATCCACCAGAAAGGTTTACTTAGCAAAATGGAAAAGATTCAGCAATTGGAATACCACCAAGGGACATGATGCATTATTGTTGAACATCCCACTCATCTTGGAATATTTGGCAGATATGCTAAAGAACGGCCTCTCATTTTCTTCCATAAAGATACATGCATCAGCTATTTCAGCTAGATATAACACTGATCCTCCTGTTTTTTCACACCCTTTGCTAAGGCAATTCCTCAGGGGAATTAAGAACATTAAGCCACCAAGAAAGGCCCCAGTGCCAGCCTGGGACCTCAATTTTGTCCTAGAAAAACTGACTCTACCTCCATTTGAACCAGCAGCTTCAGTTGACTTGCAATTTCTCTCATGGAAGACAGCTTTCCTGTTGCCAATTACCTCAGCAAGAAGGGTTTCGGAACTACAGGCCCTAATGGCAATACCACCGTTCATAATTTTTCACAGAGACAGGGTTTCATTAAGGACCGACCCTACTTTTATGCCAAAGGTGGTATCTAGGGTTTCTTTAAATCAAGCCATTCATCTGCCTGCTTTCTTCCCCAATCCTGAGAATAAGGGGGAAAAACTGTTGCATACCTTGGACATTCACAGACAACTTTGATACTACCTGGACAGAATCAAGGCCAGTAGGAAGTCTGATCAACTTTTTGTAGCTTACACCCCTGCAGTCCAAGGAAAAGCAATTTCAAAACAGACTATTTCAAAATGGATTGGACATTGCATCAAATTCTGTTATTCCTTTCATGGAAAGACTGTTCCAGCCAATGTCAGACCACATTCCACCAGAGCTACAGCCACCTCTACAGCATTCTTAAGAGGGGTGCCTACTAAGGACATTCTAGAAGCTGCCACATGGAGCTCCATGCATACATTCTCCAAACACTACAATCTCCTTCTATACTCCAGATCCAGAGCAGGCTTTGCTTTGGCAGTCCTGCAGGGTTTGTTTGCCACACCATCCTTTTCCTAGAGCATTCCTCCTCCCCCAGCTAAGCTATGGTATTCTACCCACATGTTATGACTGCAGTTGCATTCTTGAAGGACATAGTACAGTTTTGTACCTACCATAAATGTAGATGTCCGATAGACATGCAACTGCAGTCGGATTTTCCCTCCCTCCATACCCCTCTATGCCTAGGGTCCACTCCTATCCCTGTTACTCTTAGCTGGGGATATCAGTTATGGTGTATTTGTTTTACTGCTCAGTTATTTGTCTGCAATCCTGTTTTTGTCTTCCAATTTGATTACAGCCTTCCTTGGGGGGCACCTGGCATCTGGGGCAAGAAACACTGAAGAAAATGGCGTCGGCTGATGCTTATGTACTCCAGCCGTTCTGACGTCAGAGAGAAATGCGACATCAGCCGACGTCGGACCCAGACTTTGGAATCTGGCCGACCGAGGGCTGCCTGAGGCAGGACAACCCACATGTTATGACTGCAGTTGCATGTCTATCGGACATCTACATTAACTGTACTTTTCTCTGATGACTACTCATGTTTTGAAGTTTGCGTTCTGAGGTAAAGAATTCCTTGAATGTGCCTGTCACAGCTGTTTCTCTGATGACTACTCATGTTTTGAAGTTTGCATGCTGAGGTAAAGAATTCCTTGAATGTGCCTGTCACAGCTGTTTCTCTGATGACTACTCATGTTTTGAAGTTTGCATTCTGAGGTGAAGAATTCATTGAAGGTAACTGTCACGGCTGTTTCTCTGATGACTACTCATGTTTTTAAGTTTGCGTCGGCTGATGTCGCCCTTTCCCCGACGTCAGGGTGCCTAGGGTATAAAAGCATCAGCCAACGCCATCTTCCTCAGTCTTTCTTGCCACGTGGTGCCCGAAGCAGAAGCAGTTCGCAAGTGCCGGTCGGCCAGCTCCTGTAATTCAGCTAACCGAAGACTTCAAAAGCTAAGTACCCCATTGGGGACTCTTTCTTGCCTCAGCCGATGTCAGATAAAGTTAATAATTGCTTAACTTGTGGGAAACAAATACCTCATAAGGATTTCCACTCTTACTGCCTCCCCTGCCTAGGCCCAGACCACGACGTCTCGGCCTGTTCAGCCTGTGCTTCCTTCAGTCAATGCACTCTTAGGCGTCGGTCGGACAAAAGGCCCAGGGTTGAGCCCTCTGATCCCCACTCCTCAGATGAGGCCTCTGATGGCTCTGCCCTCTCTGACTACCCGGAGGAGGCTTTTTCGACCTACGAGGATTCTGATGCAGAGAAATCTATCCCCTCGGCCTCCCCTCCTGAAGAGCTATCCTTCGGGGAGACCCTTCACACTATGAGAGAGCATTTCAAATGGCAGGGCCAGGAATTCTCTGATTCCAGGAAGAGATTAAGGACCTTTCTGCATTTACCTCAGCATAAACCTTTGGCTATTCCCCCTGTTTTAAATGTCATTGATGATGTGTACTCTGAATCTAGCATAACCCCTGACAGTCTTCCTCCGGCCCCTGTCAAACCCGATAGGTACTACAGGGTAAAACTTAAAATTACTGCTTGAATGTACGTCTTGCAATCTAACACGTACTCCAGGCATGTACAAATGCCAAAATTGCAATTACTGCAAATACATACATGAATCTAACAGATTCTATATTAATAAAAGTGGGTTTGACATGCGTTGTAGAGCAAATTGTAATTCTTGTATGGTGGTCTATTTAGCCCAGTGCCAAAAATGCCCTGGATTTTATGTGGGCAAGACCGAACGGAAACTTCGCGAACGCATATATGAACACCTATATGCAATCAAAAAAGGAAAACAAGACAATGCTCTAGCCAAACATATTTCAATACACAGTGATCATAATTTTAAATTTATGGTCATTGACCACTTATTAGAACCCAAAAGAGGTGCACCAATTCAGTTGCTTCTCCAAGAACTTGAACTTAAATGGCAGATCAGATTAAACGCGTACTCATACCCAGGATTGAATGACAACTGTTCTATCAGTTGTTTATTGAAATTAAAAAGCCTTGTGAGATAGAGTAATTTTCTACCTATTGCATAATATGAAATATAAAATGTATGATATGTCACTTTTCCACTTATCTCATCCCTTTTGAACCAAGTTGCTTGAGATTACATAGGGATTGTTTTTAAATTCAAGCAGAATCTAGTATAATAGTTTATGGTTAAAATACAGTCCAGTACCATCATGTAATGTGTGCACTTTGTTTAGGCACACATTTGCTTAAGGCAATGTATAAGTAGACCTTAATACTGGAATACTAGAATATTAGAATCTGCCTATTTTTAAATTTAATCAGTTTTAATGTTATGTGTTATTTTACAACTTATTTTTAAAGGCATATACTGAGGTTAGAATGATGTTTGCACTGGGCTTTGTGGGGTTAAGCCATTCAGTGCACTAACACTTGTTAGTTAATTGACTCTTAATTGACTTGTTAATCAGTGTCGCTTTTCTTATAAATATGTTTGTTTGCTTTTTTCACTTTGTCTGAAGAAGTCTGCTTTTAAGCAGACGAAAAGCGCTTTACAATAAAGTCCTGTTTGTTCGTGGCTATATTTTGCTTTGTGGTGAAAGCTGAGTACTCCTGTTCCTGTGTTTCTTTCTCAGGTACTACAGGGTCCCAGACTCACATCTTTTTCTTTACAAGGCCCACTCTGCTGATCCAGAAACTATTTCCCAGGGCCCTAAAGGGGTTGCAACTGCCACTTCTAAAAATCCACTTCCCTCTGAAAGGGAGTCCAGGGCTTTAGAGAGATGGGGTAAAAAAGTGTATACTTCAGCTACTCTTTCTATGAGGGCTTTAAATTGTCAATTTCATATGATACAGTACCAAGAGTATTTATTAGATGAATTGCATAAGAAAATGTCTTCTCCTGAACCCCTAGATCGCAAATCACTTCAGGATCTGGTGCATAACTCCCAGCAGGTTAGCAACCATTTCTTACAGTGTGGTTATGATGCATTGGAAGCTTCATGTAGGCCAGCTATGACCAGTGCAGTCATACGTAGGCATGCTTGGCTGAAGGAACAATCTCTGCCAGACCATGTTAAAGCAAAGCTTCTGGATGCTCCGCTGGAAAAGCAAAAGTTATTTGGCTCCACTGCTCAGGAGGTCTTAAAGAAATTTGAGGAAAAGGCAAAATCTGTACAAACAGTAAAAGATTTTCTCCAAGTACAACCACCAAGATTCAGCAGAAATTGGCCTACCAAGAATTGGTCCTTTCCGGACACAGAGAGATTTCACAGAGGCAAGAACAGGCGTGCCAGAGGTAGAGGGCAAGCTAGAGGCTCCTACAGAGGATGTCAATGGCAGCCTCCCAACCAAAGAGGTAGTGCAGGACCTACTACTGCTGCACAAGGACAGACTCAATGACTTTACTTTGACTCCACCAACCAGGGCTCAATTAGAAGCACCTTTGGGCGGAAAGCTTTCTTTATTCTACTCCTGTTTTGAAGTTTGCGTTCTGGGGTAAAGAATTCCTTGAAGGTGCCTGTCACAGCTGTTTCTCTGATGACTACTCCTGTTTTGAAGTTTGCGTTCTGAGGTAAAGAATTACTTGAAGGTGCCTGTCACAGCTGTTTCTCTGATGACTACTCCTGTTTTGAAGTTTGCGTTCTGAGGTAAAGAATTCCTTGAAGGTGCCTGTCCGAGCTGTTTCTCTGATGACTACTCCTGTTTTGAAGTTTTCGTTCTGAGATAAAGAATTCCTTGAAGGTGCCTGTCCCAGCTGTTTCTCTGATGAGTACTCCTGTTTTGAAGTTTGCGTTCTGAGGTAAAGAATTCCTTCAAGGTGCCTGTTACAGCTGTTTCTCTGATGACTACTCCTGTTTTGAAGTTTGCGTTCTGAGGTAAAGAATTCCTTGAAGGTTCCTGTCCCAGCTGTTTCTCTGATGACTACTCCTGTTTTGAAGTTTGTGTTCTGAGGTAAAGAATTCCTTGAAGTTGCCTGTCACAGCTGATGTCCTTCAAGGATGCAACTGCAGTCCTGACATATGGGTTGTCCTGCCTCAGGCAGCCCTTCAGTCGGCCGGATTCCAAAGTCTGGGTCCGGCGTCGGCTGATGTCACTCTTTCCCCGACGTCAGAGCGCCTGGGGTATAAAAGCGTCAGCCGACGCAATCTTCTTCAGTCTTTCTTGCCACGCGGTGCCCGAAGCAGAAGCAGTTCGCAAGTGCCGGTCGACCAGCTCCTGTGTTTTCAGCTACCGAAGTCTTCAAAAAAGCTAAGTACCCCGTTGGGGACCTTTTCTTGCCTCAGCCGATTTCAGATAAAACTGTAAAAGTTAATAATTGTTTAACTTGTGGGAAACAAATACCACATAAGGATTTCCACTCTTACTGCTTACCCTGCCTAGGCCCAGAACACAACATCTCGGCCTGTACAGCTTGTGCTTCTTTCAATAAACGCACTCTTAGGCGTCGGGCAGAGTTTGCACAGGATTATTTTGGGGAAGATTTCTGTTATATCATGCTGTCGGAGCTTCCGACAGCACATTTACCTAAAAAACGGAAGGATAAGGAGCGATACCCATGATCCGTGTTCTCGGCTGACACCACGCTTAGGCCTACCGCTAGTGTCTCGGTCTCTTCTGAGCCGGTTTCACAACCGCTACAGACCAACGACACCGCTCCACTGGTTACTTCAGTACCGGAGGCCAGCTCGGTGCTGGTTTCTGTTCTCCCCTCTGAGACCGAAGCCCAGGATATTTCTAACATCATTTCAGTGGATAAGACTACTCCAGCACGTGGGGCTGCCAGGCCTTCAGTGTCTATGTCCATTAAGGCCTACACACGTGCTAAGGCTGCCAAACAGGCTAAGTCTCTCCCTCCAAGATCTGTTTCTCTGGGATCCACTTCTTGTTCTCAAATTTTAAGTTTAGCTGAGGACCTTATTTCTTTAATCAGGGGTTCTCAGCCACATCCAGATAGAGGCACTCAGCCGCCTTCTGACAAGAGGCCTAGGGTTGAGCAGGTAGATCCCCAGTCCTCCGATGAGGCCTCAGGTGATTCTGCACATTCAGATTACCAGGAGGAGGCCTTCCCGGCCTACGAGGATTCTGATGCAGAGGAATCCATTCCCTCTGCTTCTCCTCCTGAGGAGTTTTCCTTTGGGGAAACGCTTCATTCCATGAGAGAACACTTCAAATGGCAAGGCCAAGAATACTCAGATTCTAGCAAAAGGTTAAGGGAATTTTTAAAGCTACCTCAGCATAGACCCTTAGCTATTCCTCCAGTTTTAAATGTTTTAGATGATGTGTACTTAGAATCTAGTGTTTCCCCTGACTCCCTCCCCCCTGCTCCTGTCAAGCCAGACAGGCACTACAGGGTCCCAGACACACATCAATTTCTGTACAAGGGCCATACTGCTGACCCTGAAACTATTTCTCAGGGGCCCAAAGGGGTTTCCTCCACTACTGCTAAGAATCCACTTCCTTCGGAAAGAGATTCTAGGGCTTTAGAAAGGTGGGGCAAGAAAGTATAGATAGAAAGGGGTTGCAGGAATTGGTTCATAATACTCAGCAGGTTAGCAACCATTTCCTTCAGTGTGGATATGATGCATTGGAAGCTTCATGTAGAGCAGCAATGACAGGTGCGGTCATACGCAGGCATGCTTTGTTAAAGGAACAAACATTGCCAGACCATGTGAAAATTAAGCTTTTGGACGCACCACTAGAAAAACAAAAGTTATTTGGTGCTACTGCACAAGAGGTCTTAAAGAAAATAGAGGAAAAGGCAAAATCAGTGCAAACAGTCAAAGATTTCCTCCAGGTACAGCCTCCAAGATTCAGCAGGAATTGGCCTTCTAAGCATTGGTCCTTTCCAGACACAGACAAATTTCAAAGAGGCAAAAACAGATGTGGCAGAGGTAGAGGGCAAACTCGAGGCTCCTACAGAGGACGTCAATGGCAGCCTCCGAACCAGAGAGGTGGGGCAGGACCTTCTACTGCTCCGCAGGGACAATCTCAATGACTTGACTTTGACTCCGCCATCCAGGGCTCAATTAGAAGCACCTTTGGGCAGAAAATTATCTTTATTCTCACAAAATTGGCACAATATTACAAAGGACGAATGGATACTGGACATAATAGACAAAGGATACAGATTCCATTTTCATACACTACCAACAAGACATGGCATGCCAAACCTGCCACCAAATCAAAGGGCAGAGGCACTCAAACAAATAACAAACCTACTTCAAATAAGAGCAATAGAAAAGGTTCCTTCTGCAGAACAAGGCCAAGAATTTTATTCAAGACTGTTCCTTGTTCCAAGAAAAGAAAACCAATGGAGACCCATTCTGGACTTGTCCGCACTGAATACTTACCTTATTGTGCCAAAATTCAAAATGCTGACTTTACAGCAACTCCTTCCCATGCTGGGCAAGGGGTCTTGGCTGGTAACTCTGGACCACAAGGAGGCATACCTGCATGTCCCAATCAGACAAAGTTGCAGAAGATACCTCAGATTTCTTGCAGGCTCAGAGCATTATCAATTCTCAGCATTGCCCTTTGGCTTATCTACTGCACCCAGAGTGTTCACGAAATGCCTGGCATCAGTAATTGCACATTGCAGACTTCAGGGGATACAAATATACCCTTACCTGGACGACTGCCTTATACAAGCGGACAGCCAACAAGCCTTGTTAAAAAACTTGGACTATGTCATTCACCTACTGCAGGCCTTGGGATACACAGTCAGTATTCAGAAATCAAGTCTCGTACCATCCCAACAAATAACTTTCCTGGGTGCCACACTGGACACAAACACCCAGATGGCGTTTCTGACAGAAGAAAAACAAAAACAATTACCAGAATACTTCAGAAAATTGGCAACACACACCCAGATGACTGCAAGGAAAATCCTGCAGGCCCTGGGTTTCATGGCATCTTGCATTCTTCTGATTCCACACTCAAGGCTGCATATGAGGAAACTACAATGGTATCTAAAAAGTCTATGGTCTCAACACAGCCACAGCCTGGAAGCATTGATCCCACTCATTCCATGACTTCAAAAGGAATTTCTGTGGTGGGCTCAAGCAAGCCAGATAAACAAAGGTCTGCCTTTCAGCAAGCCTCATACAAGTCAAACCATAACAACAGACGCCTCAGACCATGGGTGGAGGGCGCACATGGAGGGCAGATGCATTCAAGGACAATGGACACAAAAAGAAAAGCACCTGCACATCAACCAAAAAGAAATGCTGGCAGTGATACATGCAGTCAAGGCCTTCGAAAAGTTCATGCATCAGGGCCATCTACTAATAAAGACAGACAATACCACAGTTATGTGGTACATAAACAAGCAAGGAGGTACCCATTCCTACCCTCTTTGCAGACTGGCAATGAATCTCTGGGATATTTCCCTACAATTGAAAATAGAGCTGCAATCCCAGTTTGTACCAGGGAAGGACAATGTTCTGGCGGACAGCCTAAGCAGAAACATCATGGATCCGCACGAATGGATGTTGCATCCAGACATTTTCTTACAAATAACTCAAGCATAGGGAAGGCCGGACATAGATCTTTTTGCCTCCCACCTCAATCACCACCTGAAAAAGTTTTGCACAAGGGCATACCATCCTCAAGCATGGAAGGTGGATGCTCTCTCCTTCAGTTGGAACTCTCTAACAGTATATGCCTTCCCATCTCTTCCTTTGATGACCAAGGTGTTACTGAAGATCAAGACAGAGCAACCGAAAGTCATACTGATAGCTCCAGACTGGCCAAGACAACACTGGTACCCACTGCTACGGAGCTTGACACACACCAATCCGTGGCTCCTTCCTCAATGGCCACTTCTTCTGACAAAGCACAATTACAGGACACTACACCCCAGCTTGAAAACATTGAAGCTGACAGCTTGGAAGATTCCATGACTATTCCTCAGGATACACTTTCCAAAAGGGTAAAAGATATCATCCTGGAGGCGCGCAGACCTTCCACTAGAAAAACATACTCAGCAAAATGGAAGAGATTTCTTATCTGGAACAGCGGGTCAAGACCCATCAGTGATGAGCATTCCACAGATCCTAGAATATTTGGCTGAAATGCTCCACAATGGCCTTTCATATTCTTCCATAAAAATACATGCTTCAGCAATATCTGCCAAATATAACACTGATCCGCCTGTATTTTCTCACCCATTGCTAAGACAGTTTCTAAGAGGTATAAAGAACATCAACCCTCCAAGGAAACCACCAGTGCCTGCATGGGACCTCAACTTCATGCTGGAAAAACTAACTCTTCCTCCCTTTGAACCAGCAGCATCTTCAGAGTTGCAATTTCTGTCTTGGAAGACAGCTTTCCTTCTGGCAGTAACCTCAGCAAGAAGAGTCTCCGAGCTACAGGCCCTTATGGCAATACAACCATTTCTCATTTTTCATCAGGACAGAGTTTCTTTGAGAACCAATCCGTCATTCATGCCAAAGGTGGTATCCAGGGTGTCCCTGAATCAAGCTATTCACCTGCCTACCTTCTTTCCTAATCCTCAAAATAAAGGAGAGAGACTTCTGCACACCTTGGACATACACAGTCAGTTGCGCTACTACTTGGACAGAACAAAGTCTTTCAGAAAATCTGACCAGCTTTTTGTAGCTTACGCTGCTGGAGTGCAGGGAAAAGCAATTTCCAAACAGACAATTTCTAAATGGATTGGAAATTGCATTCGATTCTGCTACTCTTTTCATGGAAAAACTGTGCTAGCTGACATCAGGCCACATTCCACCAGAGCTACAGCCACCTCCACAGCCTTTTTAAGAGGGGTGGCAACAAATGACATTTTAGAAGCTGCTACATGGAGCTCCATGCATACATTTTCCAAACATTACAACCTGCCTTTATATTCCAGATCCAGAGCAGGGTTTGCTACTGCAGTCCTGCAGGGCATTTTAGCTACACCATCTTTGTCTTAGTGCCTACCACCCCCAGGTTGGCTATGGTATTCAACACATATGTCAGGACTGCAGTTGCATACTTGAAGGACATAGTACAGTTTTGTACCTACCATAAATGTAGATGTCCGATAGGTATGCAACTGCAGTCAGTTTTTCCCTCCCTATTCTTTTGGGTTTCTACCCCTCATTTTAGCTACCTGGGGTAATCTTTTATGGTGTATTTGTTTTTATGTTGTTGTACTTGTCTGGAATTTTTTCTCTATTTTCAAAATTTAGCCTTCCTTAGAGGGAACCTGGCATCTGGGGCAAGAAACACTGAAGAAGATGGCATCGGCTGACGCTTTCATAACCCAGGCGCTCTGATGTCGGGGAAAGGGCGACATCAGCCAACGCCGGACCCAGACTTTGGAATCCGGCCGACCGAAGGGCTGCCTGAGGCAGGACAACCCATATGTCAGGACTGCAGCTGCATACCTATCGGACATCTACATTTATGGTAGGTACAAAACTGTACTTTTCTCTGATGACTACTCCTGTTTTGAAGTTTGCGTTCTGAGGTAAAGAATTCCTTGAAGGTGCTTGTCCCAGCTGTTTCTCTGATGACTACTCCTGTTTTGAAGTTTGCTGTCTGAGGTAAAGAATTCGTTGAAGGTGCCTGTCACAGCTGTTTCTCTGATGACTGCTCCTGTTTTGAAGTTTGCGTTCTGAGGTAAAGAATTCCTTGAAGGTGCCTGTCCCAGCTGTTTCTCTGATGATTACTCCTGTTTTGAAGTTTGTGTTCTGAGGTAAAGAATTCCTTGAAGGTGCTTGTCCCAGCTGATGTCCTTCAAGAATGCAACTGCAGTCATAACATGTGGGTTGTCCTGCCTCAGGCAGCCCTCGGTCGGCCGGATTCCAAAGTCTGGGTCCGACGTCGGCTGATGTCGCATTTCTCTCCGACGTCAGAGCGGCTGGAGTATATAAGCATCAGCCAATGCCATTTTCTCCAGTCTTTCTTGCCGCGCGGTGCCCGAAGCAGAAGCAGTTCGCAAGTGCCGGTCGGTCAGCTCCTGTATTCTACGATACCGAAGTCATCAAAAAAGCTAAGTACCCCATTGGGGACCTTTTCTTGCCTCAGCCGATGTCAGAAATTACTGAAAAAGTTAACAATTGTCTTTTTTGTGGTAAACAAATACCTCATAAGGATTTCCACTCTTCCTGCCTCCCTTGCCTGGGCCCAGACCACGACGTCTCGGCCTGTGTAGCCTGTGCTCGCTTCAACAAGCGCACTCTCAGGCGCCGGGCGGAGTTCGCTGAAGATTTTTTCGGCGATAAATTTGCTTACACTATGCCGTCGGATCTTCCGACATCGCAAACTCCCAAAAAGCGAAAAGACCGGGACCGACATCCTCGGCCCACGTCTACCACCGACTCCATGCCAAAACCTAGCGCGAGTGCTCCGGTTGCCTCTGAGACGGTCTCTCCACCGCTCCGAACCGAAGACAGCGAATTACCGACGACTCCGATTACAGACATTACTCCGACGCCAGTTATAGATTTTCCTCCGGATACCGAAACCGAGGAAATGCCCGAGACCATTGCTGTAGACAAGGCCACTCCTGCACGTGGAGCTGCCAGGCCTCCTATGGCCATGTCTATTAAGGCCTACACTAGGGCTAAGGCAGCCAGCAAAACAAAGCATATTACTTCTAAATCTTTACCTCAGCCGACTCTGGAGATACAAATAATGTCCATGGCTACTGATTTAATTTCCATGATTAGAGGTTCACAGACCCATCCTGAGAGAGCATCCCAGCCTCCTCCTGATAAAAGGCCCTGGGTTGAACCCTCTGACCCTACTCCTTCAGATGAAGACTCTGAGGGCTCTGTCCACTCTGATAGCCAGGAAGAGCTCTTCCAGACCTATGAGGACTCGGATGCAGAAGATTCCATACCTTCGGCCTCCCCTCCTGAGGATATTTCTTTTGGGGAAGTTCTGCACACCATGAGGGAACATTTCAAGTGGCAGGGCCAGGAATATTCTGATTCCAGGAAATGCCTTAGGACTTTCCTTAAGAAGCCTCAGCACAGGCCCTTAGCTATTCCTCCTGTACTTGATGTTCTGGATGACTTGTACTCTGATTCTAGTGCTACCCCTGATACCCTCCCTCCTGCTCCAGCCAAACCAGACAGGTATTACAGGGTCCCAGAAACTCATTCCCCTTTATTCAGGGCCCATACTGTTGATTTGGAAACTATTTCACACGGGCCTAAAGGAGTTTCAGCCTCCACCTCGAAAACTCCTTTGCCCTCCAACAGGGAAGCAAGGTCATTAGAGAGATGGGGTAAAAAGGTTTACACATCCACTACCTTATCTATGAGAGCTTTAAATTGCCTTTTTCATATGTTCCAATATCAGGATTATCTCTTAGAAGATTTACAAAAAACATTAGCTTCTCCTGATCCTTTAGACAGGAAGACTTTGCAGGAAGCTGTACATAACACTCAGCAAGTAAGCAATCACTTCCTGCAGTGTGGATATGATGCACTGGAAGCTTCATGTAGGGCAGCTATGACAGGGGCAGTGATGCGTAGACATGCTTGGTTAAAAGATCAACCTCTACCAGATCATGTAAAAGCAAAACTTCTGGATGCACCTTTGGAAAAGAACAAGCTTTTTGGTGCAAATGCTAAGGATGTGTTAAAGACCATCGAAGAAAAAGCAAAATCAGTTCAAACTGTAAAGGATTTCCTCCAGGTTCAACCCCCCAGATTCAGTAGGAATTGGCCTTCAAAAAACTGGTCCTTTCCTAACCCAGAAAAGTTTCAAAGGGGTAAGAACAGACGTGGCCGAGGAAGAGGCCAATACAGAGGCCCTTACAGGGGACGTCAATGGCAGCCAGGAAACCAAAGAGGTGACGCAGGGGTTTCTCCTGCCCAACAACCACAAACTCAATGACTTTCCTCTACTACCACCTACCAGGGAACAACTAGAAGCTCCTTTGGGCGGGAAATTATCTCTGTTTGCAGAAAACTGGCACAGACTGACAAAGGACAAATGGGTTTTGGATATTATAGACCGAGGGTACAGGTTTCATTTTCATACCTTACCAAGAAAACAAGGCATGCCAAATCTACCACAACATCAAAGGGCAGAGGCTATCAAGCAAATCACTCTGCTAACTCGAATGAAAGCAATAGAAAGAGTTCCACAACAAGAACAAGAACAGGGGTTTTACTCAAGACTGTTCCTTGTTCCAAGAAAAGAAACTCAATGGAGACCAATACTGGACTTGTCCGCATTAAACACCTTTCTCATAGTACCAAAGTTCAAAATGCTGACTCTACAGCAACTCCTTCCCATGCTGGGCAAGGAGTCGTGGCTGATTACCCTGGACCTCAAGGAGGCATACCTGCATGTCCCTATCAGACACAGCTGCAGATGATACCTCAGATTTCTTGCAGGGCCAGAGCATTATCAATTCTCAGCATTGCCATTTGGCTTATCTACTGCGCCCAGAGTGTTTACAAAATGCCTGGCTTCAGTAATTGCTCATTGCAGGCTCCAGGGTATACAAATTTACCCGTACCTGGACGACTGCCTCATACAAGCGGACGACAAATTGATGTTGACAAAAAATCTGGAATATGTCATAAGATTACTTCGAGCTCTGGGATACACAGTCAACTTCCAAAAGTCAAGACTGCAGCCATCCCAGCAAATAATCTTCTTAGGAGCCAAACTAGACACAGCCTCTCAGATGGCTTACCTGACAGAAGACAAGCAAGGGAAGTTAACTCAATACTTCAAAGGTTTAGCAAAACTCACCCAGATGACTGCAAGGAGATTCCTACAGGCCCTGGGTTACATGGCATCCTGCATTCTACTGGTTACATTAGCAAAACTACACATGAGAAAGCTTCAATGGTACCTAAAAAGTGTTTGGTCTCAGCACAGCAACAACTTGGAGACAATCATACCACTCATTCCATGCTTACAAAAGGAATTCCTATGGTGGGCCTCGGTGAGCCAGGAAAACACAGGTATGTCATTCAAAAAACCACAGATAACACAGACCATGACTACAGACGCCTCAGACCTCGGATGGGGGGCACACATGGAAGGCAGGTGTATACAAGGACAATGGTCTCCAAAGGAAACACATCTGCATATAAACCAAAAGGAAATGCTGGCAGTAGTGCATGCTATCGAGGCTTTTCAAAACCAACTCCAGCAAGGTCACTTAATGATACGGACAGACAACACCACTGTGATGTGGTACATAAACAAGCAGGGGGGCACCCACTCTTACCCCATTTGCAGACTGACAATGCAGCTTTGGGAGAAATCACTGAGTCTAAACATCCAGTTACAATCACAGTTTGTTCCAGGAAAAGACAATGTGTTGGCAGACAGCCTAAGCAGGAATTTCACAGATCCACACGAGTGGATGCTACATCCGAAGGCTTTCAGACAACTCACTTCGACATGGGGCAAGCCAGAAGTGGACCTATTTGCCTCTCACCTCAATCATCTCCTACCAAAATTTTGCACAAGGACATACCATCCAAAGGCTTGGAAAATAGATGCTCTTTCATTCAACTGGAACTCCCTAGCAATCTATACATTCCCACCTCTGCCACTGATGACTTCAGTATTACTAAAGATCAAAGCAGAGAAGCCCAAGGGAATCATAATAGCTCCGGATTGGCCAAGACAACACTGGTACCCACTACTACGGAGCATATGCCACACCACGAGGTGGGCCCTCCCTCAGTGGCCTCTACTTTTGACTCAACACAGTTTTGAAACTCTGCATCCAAACCTTCAGACTCTGCAGCTAACAGCCTGGGAGATCCCATAAATAACTTCAACTTATCTCTCTCCAAGAAAGTTCAGCGGATACTAACAGAGGCTCGAAGACCGTCCACCAGAAAGGTCTACTTAGCAAAGTGGAAAAGATTCAGCAATTGGAATACCAGCAAAGGGCATGATGCATCATTACTGAACATCCCACTTATCTTGGAATATTCGGCAGATATGTTACAGAGCGGCCTCTCATATTCTTCAATAAAGATATATGCATCTGCTATTTCAGCTAGATACAACACTGATCCTCCTGTTTTTTCTCACCCCTTACTAAGACAATTCCTCAGGGGAATCAAGAACATTAAGCCACCAAGAAAGGCCCCAGTGCCAGCCTGGGACCTCAATTTTGTTTTAGAAAAACTGACTCTACCTTCTTTTGAGCCAGCAGCTTCAGTTGACTTGCAATTTCTTTCATGGAAAACAGCCTTCCTGTTGGCAATTACCTCAGCAAGAAGGGTTTTGGAACTACAGGCCCTAATGGCCATACCACCCTTTATTATTTTCCACAGAGACAGGGTTTCATTAAGGACCAACCCTACCTTTATGCCAAAGGTGGTATCTAGGGTTTCTCTAAATCAAGCCATTCATCTGCCTGCTTTCTTCCCCAATCCTGAGAATAAGGGGGAAAGGCTTTTGCATACCTTGGACATTCATAGACAACTTCGATACTAGCTGGACAGAACCAAGGCCAGTAGGAAGTCTGAACAGCTTTTTGTAGCATACGCCCCTGCAGTCCAAGGAAAAGCAATTTCAAAACAGACTATTTCTAAATGGATTGGACATTGCATCAGATTCTGTTATTCCTTTCATGGAAAGACTGTTCCAGCCTATGTCAGACCACATTCCACCAGAGCTACAGCCACCTCTACAGCATTTTTAAGAGGGGTGCCTACAAAGGACATTCCAGAAGCTGCTATATGGAGCTCCGTGCATACATTCTCAAAACACTACAATCTCCCCCTATATTCCAGATCCAGAGCAGGCTTTGCTTCGGCAGTCCTGCAGGGTTTGATTGCCACACCATCTCTTTCCTAGAGCATACCTCCTCCCCCAGCTAAGCTATGGTATTCTACCCACATGTTATGACTGCAGTTGCATTCTTGAAGGACATAGTACAGTTTTGTACCTACCATAAATGTAGATGTCCGATAGACATGCAACTGCAGTCGGGTTTTCCCTCCCTCCATACCCCTCTATGCTTAGGATCCACTCCTATCCCCCTCACTCTTAGCTGGGGATATCTGTTATGGTGTATTTGTTTTATTGCTCATGTAATTGTTTGGAATCCTGTTTTTGTCTACCAGTTTGATTACAGCCTTCCTTGGAGGGCACCTGGCATCTGGGGCAAGAAACACTGAAGAAAATGGCGTCGGCTGATGCTTATATACTCCAGCCGCTCTGACGTCGGAGAGAAATGCGACATCAGCCGACGTCGGACCCAGACTTTGGAATCTGGCCGACCGAGGGCTGCCTGAGGCAGGACAACCCACATGTTATGACTGTATTTGCATGTCTATCGGACATCTACATTTATGGTAGATACAAAACTGTACTTTTCTCTGATGACTACTCCTGTTTTGAAGTTTGCGTTCTGAGGTAAAGAATTCCTTGAAGGTGCCTGTCACAGCTGTTTCTCTGATGACTACCCCTGTTTTAAAGTTAGCGTTCTGAGGTAAAGAATTCCTTGAAGGTGCCTGTCACAGCTGATGTCCTTCAAGGGTGCATCTGCAGTCATCACATATGGGTTGTCCTGCCTCAGGCAGCCCTTCGGTCGGCCGGATTCCAAAGTCTGGGTCCGACGTCGGCTGATGTCGCACATTCCCCGACGTCAGAACGCCTGCGGTATAAAAGCATCAGCCGATGCCATCTTCCTCAGTCTTTCTTGCCGTGTGGTGCCTGAAGCAGAAGCAGTTCGCAAGTGCCGGTCGGCCAGCTCCTGTAATTCGGCTAACCGAAGACTTCAAAAGCTAAGTACCCCGTTGGGGACTCTTTCTTACCTCAGCCGATGTCAGATAAATTTAATAATTGTTTAACTTGTGGGAAACAAATACCTCATAAGGATTTCCACTCTTACTGCCTCCCCTACTTAGGCCCAGACCACGATGTCTCGGCCTGTTCAGCCTCTGCTTCCTTCAACCGATGCACTCTTAGACGTCGGTCGGAGTTCGCAGAGGAGTTTTTTGGGGCTAGTTTTTCATATAGAATGCCGTCGGAGACCCCGACTTCAGATTTAACTAAGAAACGGAAAGACAAGGACCGACACACGCGGGCCGCGGTTTCAGCTGAAGCCCCGGCTAGGCCTACCGCGAGTGTCTCGGTCTTGGCTGATACCGAGTCCTTGGTACTTCCGAACCCTGAAACCGCTCAACCGACAACCTCGGCCCCGGAGGCCCCTGCCGAGTCGGTTATTGAATTTCCTTCAGAAAAACTGGTGTCTTGGAAACTTCCGACACCATTCCTCTAGACAAAGCTACACCAGCACGTGGTGCAGCCAGGCCTCCTGCATCCATGTCTATAAAGGCATTCACCAGGGCTAAAGCTGCTAAACACACAAAGACTATGCCTCCCAGGGTTATTCCTCAGGGACCCCATTCTAGTTCTCAGATCCTAACTTTGGCAGAGGACCTTATCTCTTTTATCAGGGGCTCTCAGCCCCATCCGAACAGGGGCTCTCAACCCCCTCTAGACAAAAGGCCCAGGGTTGAGCCCTCTGATCCCCACTCCTCAGAGGAGGCCTCTGATGGCTCTGTTCACTCGGACTACCAGGAGGAGGCCTTTTCGGCCTACGAGGATTCGGATGCAGTGGAATCTACCCTTTCAGCCTCCCCTCCTGAAGAACTTTTCTTCGGGGAGACCCTTCACTCTATGAGAGAGCATTTCAAATGGCAGGGCCAGGAATTTTCTGAATTCAGGAAAAGATTAAGAACCTTTCTACATTTACCTCAGCATAGACCTTTGGCTATTCCTCCTGTTTTGAATGTCATTGATGATGTGTACTCTGAGTCTAGTATATCCCCTGACACTCTGCCTCCGGCCCCTGTTAAACCCGATAGGTATTACAGGGTCCCGGACTCACATCATTTTCTTTATAAGGCCCATTCTGCTGATCCAGAAACTATTTCCCAGGGCCCTAAGGGGGTTGCAGCTGCCACTACTAAAAACCCACTCCCCTCTAAAAAGGAGTCCAGGGCTTTAGAGAGATGGGGTAAAAAAGTGTATACTTCTGCCACTCTTTCTATGAGGGCATTAAATTGTCAATTTCATATGATACAGTACCAAGAGTATTTGTTAGATGAATTGCATAAGAAACTGTCTTCTTCTGAACCCCTTGATCGCAAATCCCTACAGGAACTGGTACATAACTCCCAGCAGGTTAGCAACCATTTCTTGCAGTGTGGTTATGATGCATTGGAAGCTTCATGTAGGTCAGCAATGATAGGTGCAGTCATACGTAGGCATGCTTGGCTGAAGGAACAATCTCTGCCAGACCATGTTAAAGCTAAGTTCTGGATGCTCCACTGGAATAGCAAAAATTATTTGGTTCCACTGCTCAAGAGGTCTTAAAGAAATTTGAGGAAAAGGCGAAATCTGTACAAACAGTTAAGGATTTTCTTCAAGTCCAACCACCAAGATTCAGCAGAAATTGGCCTACCAAGAATTGGTCCTTTCCGGACACAGAAAGATTTCAGAGAGGCAGGAACAGGCGTGCCAGAGGTAGGGGGCAAGCTAGGGGCTCTCCTACAGAGGCCGTCAATGGCAGCCTTCAAACCAGAGAGGTAGTGCAGGACCTACAACTGCTGCACAAGGACAGACTCAATGTCTTTGCTTTGACTCCGCCAACCAGGGCTCAATTAGAAGCATCTTTAGGTGGAAAGCTTTCTTTATTCTCAAAAAATTGGCACAGCATTACAAGGGACAAATGGACACTGCAAATAATAGACAACGGATACAGATTCCATTTCCACACATTGCCAAAAAGAAAAGGCATGCCAGACCTGCCACCTAATCAAAGGGCAGAGGCTTTGAAACAAATCTCCAACTTACTACAAATGAAAGCTATAGAAAAAGTTCCTCTTTCGGAACAAGGCCAAGGATTTTATTCCAGACTATTCCTTGTTCCAAGAAAAGAAAATCAATGGAGACCTATTCTCGACTTGTCCGCACTGAACACTTATCTCATTGTGCCAAAATTCAAAATGCTGACTCTACAGCAACTCCTTCCCATGCTGGGCAAGGGGTCTTGGCTGGTGACTCTAGACCTCAAGGAGGCATACCTGCATGTCCCTATCAGACAAAGTTGCAGAAGACACCTCAGATTTCTTGCAGGGTCAGAGCATTATCAATTCTCAGCATTGCCCTTTGGCTTATCTACTGCGCCCAGAGTATTCATGAAATGCCTGGCATCAGTAATTGCACACTGCAGACTTCAGGGGATTCATATATACCCATATCTGGATGACTGCCTTATACAAGTGGACAGCCAACAAACTTTGGTAAAGGACTTAAATTATGCCATCCATCTTCTGCAGGCCTTGGGATACACAGTCAACATGCACAAATCAAGACTTGTTCCATCCCAAAGAATAACCTTTCTGGGTCCGGATCTAGACACAACCACCCAAATGGCCATTCTCACAGAAGAAAAACAAAGACAACTACCGGATTACTTCAAGAATTTGACAAAACAAACTCAGCTGACTGCAAGGAAAATCCTGCAGGCCCTGGGTTACATGGCATCCTGCATTCTTTTGATCCCACAAGCAAGGCTGCATATGAGAAAAAATACAGTTTTGTACCTACCATAAATGTAGATGTCCGATAGATATGCAACTGCAGTCATAACATATGGGTTGTCCTGCCTCAGGCAGCCCTCGGTCGGCCGAATTCCAAAGTCTGGGTCCGGCGTCAGCTGGTGTCGCCTCCTCTCCGACGTCACCACGGCTGGAGTATAAAGGCATCGGCCGACGCCATGTTCTTCAGTGTTTCTTGCCCCAGATGCCAGGTGCCCTCCTAGGAAGGCTAAATTTGGTAAATGGATAAAAATAATCCCAAACATGCACAACAGTAATAAACAGATACACCATAGGAATACCCCCAGCTAATGGGAAAAGGGGGCAGGGACCCAAAAAGAAGGATACAGAGGGGTAGGAGGGAGGGAAAATCCGAATGCAGTTGCATATCTATCGGACATCTACATTTATGGTAGGTACAAAACTGTACTATGTCCTTCAAGAATGCAACTCCAGTCATAACATATGGGTTGAATACCATAGCCAAGCTGGGGGTGGATAGAACTAAGATAAGGATGGTGTAGCTAAAATTCCCTGCAGGACTGCCGAAGCAAAGCCTGCTCGGGATCTGGAATATAAGTGCAGGTTGTAGTGCTTGGTAAATGTATGCACGGAGCTCCATGTAGCAGCCTCTAAAATGTCCTTTGTTGCCACTCCTCTTAGGAAAGCTGTGGAAGTGGCCATAGCTCTGGTGGAATGTGGCCTAATATTGGCTGGCACACCTTTTCCATGAAAAGAATAGCAGAATCTGATGCAATGTCCAATCCATTTTGAAATTGTTTGTTTGGAGATTGCTTTTCCTTGCACTCCAGCAGCATAGGCTACAAACAGTTGGTCAGACTTTCTGGTGGCCTTAGTTCTGTCCAAGTAGTAACGTAGTTGTGTATGTCCAAAGTATGCAGTAGCTTTTCCCCCCTATTTTGAGGATTGGGGAAGAATGCAGGCAGGTGAATAGTTTGATTTAGAGACACCCTGGAAATAACTTTGGGCATGAATGTAGGATTGGTTCTTAGAGAAACTCTGTCTTGATGAAAAATGAGGAAGGGGGGCACTGCCATGAGTGCCTGTATCTCCGAAACTCTTCTTGCAGATGTAACTGCCAATAAGAAGGCCGTCTTCCATGAAAGAAATTGCATTTCTGAGCTTGCTGCTGGCTCAAATGGAGGAAGAGTTAATTTTTCCAACACATAGAGGTCCCATGCAGGTACTGGCTGTTTTCTGGGAGGTTTGATATTCTTTATTCCTCTTAGAAACTGTCTTAGCAATGGATGAGAAAACAGTGGAGGGTCACAGTTGTATTTTGCTGAGATTGCTGAGGCATGAATCTTTATTGAAGAGTATGAAAGTCCAGTATGGAGTAGTTCTGCCAAGTATTCTAAAATCTGAGGTATACTCAGTAATGCTGTGTCCTGACCCCTGTTGGCATTCCAGATGCTGAATCTCTTCCATTTGGCTGAGTATGTTTTTCTTGTGGAAGGTCTGCGTGCTTCTAGCAGGATTTCTTGAACCGATTTTGATAGAGAGTTAGGTGGAGAAATCATGTTAGCCTCCAGGCTGTCAGATGTAGTGATTTCAGGTCTTGATGCACAGTCCTGTACTTGTGTTGTGTTAGGAGCAGGGGCCATAGGGTCAGAGGCCATGGTTTGGTCCGAGTTATGGTCAATAGCAATGGGTACCAGTGCTGCCTTGGCCAGTCTGGAGCTATCAAAATTCCTGTTGGTTGTTCTGCTTTGATCTTCAGTATCACCTTGGTCAGCAGAGGCAGAGGATGGAATGCATAAATTTTTAGAGAATTCCAGCTGAAGGAGAGAGCATCCGTCTTCCAGGCTAGAGGATGGTGAGTCCTTGTGCAGAACTTTTTCAGGTGATGATTTAAGTGGGAGGCGAAAAGATCTACATCCGGTTTTCCCCATGTCTTTGTCAGTTGAGAGAAAATGTGAGGATGCAGCATCCATTTGTGTGGATCCATGAAATTTCTGCTCAGGTTGTCCGCCAGTACATTGTCCTTTCCTGGTACAAACTGGGATTGTAAATGTATCTTCAGGCTCAGGGATTTTTCCCAGAGAAGCATTGTTAGTCTGCAGAGGGGATAAGAATGAGTGCCTCCCTGCCTGTTTATGTACCATATGACAGTGGTGTTGTCTGTCCTTATCAGTAAATGCCCTTGTTTTAGCGATTTTTCGAAAGTCTCGAATGCATGTATCACTGCCAACATTTCCTTTTGGTTTATGTGCAGATGTCTTTCCTTTGGGGTCCATTGCCCTTGAATGCATCTGTCCTCCATGTGCGCCCCCCATCCAGGGTCTGAGGCGTCTGTTGTAATCATTTGGCCTGCTTGAGATCTGTTGAAAGACATGCCTTTGTTTTGCTGACTGGCTTGAGCCCACCATAAAAATTCTTTTTGCAGACATGGAGTAAGTGGGATTATGTCCTCTAGGCTTTGGCTGTGTTGAGACCATAAGTTTTTTAAATACCATTGCAGCTTTCTCATATGAAGTCTTGCCAAAGGTATCAGAAGGATGCAAGATGCCATGAACCCCAGGGCCTGCAGGATTTTCCTTGCAGTCAGCTGGGAGAGTTTTGCTAGGCCTTTGAAGTACTCTGGTAAATGCTGCTGTTTTTCCTCTGTGAGGTAGGCCATTTGGGTTTCTGTGTCCAGTTTGGCTCCTAAGAATATAATCTGTTGGGATGGCAGTAGTTTTGACTTCTGAATGTTGACCGTGTATCCCAAGGCCTGCAGTAGATGCATGACATAGTCCAAATTTTCTTTTAAGGTTTGTTTGTTGTCTGCTTGTATGAGGCAGTCGTCCAAGTAGGGGTATATTTGAATCCCCTGCAGTCTGCAGTGTGCCACTACTGATGCCAGGCATTTCGTGAACACTCTGGGCGCAGTAGATAAGCCAAACGGCAATGCTGAGAATTGATAATGCTCTGTCCCTGCAAGAAATCTGAGGTATCTTCTGCAGCTTTGTCTGATTGGGACATGCAGGTATGCCTCCTTTAGGTCCAGAGTGACCAGCCAAGACCCCTTGCCCAGCATGGGAAGGAGTTGCTGCAACGTCAGCATTTTGAACTTTGGCACTATGAGAAAAGTGTTTAGAGATGACAAGTCCAGTATGGGTCTCCATTTGTTTTCTTTTCTTGGAACAAGGAACAGCCTTGAATAAAATCCCTGGCCTTGCTCCTGAGGAGGAACCCTTTCTATTGCTTTTATACTTAACAGCTTGGAAACTTGAGAGAGTGCCTCTGCCCTTTGATGATGCAGCAGGTTTGGCATGCCTTGTCTTCTTGGTAATGTGTGGAAATGGAATCTGTAACCTTTGTCTATCAAATCCAGAATCCAGTTGTCCTTGGTTAAGATATGCCATTTTTGTGAGAATAAGGATAATTTTCCGCCCAAGGGTGCTTCTCTTTGAACCTTTGTAGGTGGAATGAAAAGCAAGTCATTGCAATTGTCCTTGTGGTGCAGCTGAACTGTCTGTACCACTTCTTTGATTTGGAGGTTGCCATTGGCGTCCCCTGTAAGATCCTCGGTATTGCCCCCTACCTCGGGCATGTCTGCTTTTTCCCCTTTGAAACTTGTCTGAGCCGGGGAAGGACCAATTCTTTGAGGGCCAGTTTCTGCTGAATCTGGGTGGCTGAACCTGGAGGAAATCCTTGACTGTCTGTACTGACTTTGCTTTTTCCTCTATGGATTTCAGTACATCTTGTGCATTAGCACCAAAAAGCTTCTGTTTTTCCAAAGGTGCATCAAGTAATTTTACTTTAACATGGTCAGGCAAAGACTGATCCTTTAACCAAGCATGTCTATGTATCACAGCCCCAGTCATAGCTGCCCTACATGAAGCTTCCAGTGCATCATAACCACACTGAAGAAAATGGTTATTAACCTGCTGAGTGTTATGTATATGATCATGCAAAGCCTTTTTATTAATAGGCTCAGGAGAGGCTAACTTTTTCTGTAAATCATCCAGGAGAAAATCCTGGTACTGAAACATGTGAAAAAGGCAATTTAGTGACCTCATGGCCAGGGTAGTAGAAGTTTATACTTTTTTACCCCATCTCTCCAGGGACCTAGCTTCCCTGTCTGCTGGCAGTGGGTTTTTGGCAGAGGAGGTAGCCACTCCCTTGGAGCCCTGTGAAATAGTTTCTAGATCCACAGAGTGGGCCTTAAAAAGGTGCTTGTGAGTGTCAGGGACCCTCTAATATCTGTCTGGCTTGACAGGAGCCGGAGGACGAGAATCAGGGTTAGCACTGGAGTCAGAGTAAACATCATCCAAAACATCCATAACAGGTGGAATAGCTAAAGGCCTGTGCTGGGGAAACTTGAGGAAGGTACGAAGCCTTTTCCTGGAGTCAGAGAATTCCTGTCCCTGCCATTGAAAATGTTCCCTCATGGCATGTAGGACTTCTCCAAATGAGAAATCCTCTGGAGGGGAGGCAGAGGGAATTGATTCCTCAGCATCAGAGTCCTCGTAGGCCTGGAAAGATTGTTCTCGGTTATCAGAATGTTCAGAATCCCAGAGGCTTCATCCAAAGAGAGGTCGTCCGCCTGCTCAGTTCTGGGCCTTTTCTCTGCAGGTGGCTGAGAACATCTCTCCGGATGAGGCTGAGACCCCCTGATATGGAAAATAAGATCAGCAGCCAGAGACATGATTTGCTTATCAGAAGAAGGGGTCTGGGCAGTAGGCCTAGGATGGGCCTTGGCCTGACTGGCGGCCTTAGCATGTGCAAAGGCCTTGATGGACATGGATACAGGAGGCCTAGCAGCCCCAGGTGCAGGCATAACCTTGTCCACAGAAATGGTGTCGGGTAGATCCAGAACTTTGGTTTCCGGAGGAAAATCAACAACCGGCACCAGAGAGATCTCCGAGACCGAAGGTCGTGTTAACGCTGTGTCGTTGGCCTGGAGTGGTAGATTTACCACTTCCGAAGGAACCGGAGCACTAGCGGAGGGTTTGGGAGTAGCATCGGTAGTGGACGTGGGCCGAGGATGTTGGTCCCGGTCCTTGCGTTTTTTAGCGGATTGGGTAGTCGGCTGATCCGACGGCATGATATACGCAAAAGATTCACCGAAAAAGTCCTCGGCAAATTCTGCCCGGTGCCTGAGAGTGCACTTATTAAAGCAGGCATAGGCAGCACAGGCCGAGACGTCGTGGTCTGGGCCCAGGCAAGGAAGGCAGAGAGAATGGAAGTCCTTATGAGGTATTTGTTTACCACAAGACAAATAATTATTAACTTTCTCAATTTGTTCTGACATCGGCTGAGGCAAGAATAAATGTTCCCCAACGGGGTACTTAGCTTTTAGATGACTTTGGTTGAAAACACAGGAGCTGACCGACCGGCACTTGTGAACTGCTTCTGCTTCGGGCACCGTGCGGCAAGAAAGACTGAAGAAGATGGCGTCGGCCGATGCCTTTATACTCCAGCCATGGTGACGTCGGAGAGGAGGTGACACCAGCCGACGCCGGACCCAGACTTTGGAATTCGGCCGACTGAGGGCTGCCTGAGGCAGGACAACCCATATGTTATGACTGCAGTTGCATTCTTGAAGGACATCTACAGTGGTACCTAAGGAGTTTATGGACTCAGCACAGTCACAGCTTAGAAACGTTGATCCCACTCATTCCATGCCTCCAAAAGGAATTTCTGTGGTTGGCTCAGGCCAGCCAGTCCAACTGGGGGCTGCCCTTCACAAAGCCAAAAGCCACCCAAACTATTGCAACGGATGCTTCAGACCAAGGTTGGGGAGCACACATGGAGGGCAGATGTATTCAAGGACAGTGGTCACAAAAGGAGCTACGCATGCACACAAATCAAAAAGAAATGCTAGCAGTGATACATGCAATCGAGGCCTTCAAGTTCTTTCTGCATCAAGGCCACCTACTAATAAGGACAGACAACACCACAGTTATGTGGTACATAAACAAGCAAGGAGGCACCCATTCCTACCCTCTTTGCAGACTGGCAATGAATCTATGGGATCTTTCCTTGAAACTCAATATACAGCTGCAATCCAAGTTTGTGCCAGGGAAAGACAATATACTGGCGGATAGCTTAAGCAGAAATACCATGGATGCACACAAATGAATGCTGCACCCTGACATCTTTCTACAGATAACACAAACATGGGGGAGGCCGGACATAGATCTATTTGCCTCCCCCCACAATCATCAACTGAAGAAATTCTGCTCAAGGACATACCACCCACAAGCATGGAAAATGGACGCCCTCTCTTTCAGCTGGAGAACTTTAACAGTGTATGCATTTCCACCTCTTCCATTAATGGCCAAGGTGTTACTGAAGATCAGGACAGAGCAGCCAAAAGTGATTCTGATAGCTCCGGACTGGCCAAGACAGCACTGGTACCCACTGCTGAAGAGCATGTCACGTACGAAACCATGGCCTCTTCCTCTATGGCCACTACTACTGACACAGCACAATTACAAAACTCTGCATTCCAACCTGAAAACATTGCAACTAACAGCCTGGAAAATACCTTGACTCCTCCTCAGGATAAGCTATCCCAGAGAGTGAAGGATATTATTATGGAAGCTCGCTGGCCTTCCACAAGAAAGGCATATTCAGCAAAATGGAAAAGATTTCTCATTTGGAACACCGCAAAGGGCATAGATGCAACAGTGATGAGCATGGCACATATCCTGGAATATTTGGCAGAAATGTTCCACAATGGTCTGTCTTATTCTTCCATTAAAATTCATGCTTCAGCAATTTCAGCAGAGTACAATATTGATCCACCTGTCTTCTCTCATCCTCTCCTAAGACAGTTTCTAAGAGGAATCAAAAACATCAAACCTCCAAGGAAACCACCTCTTCCTGCTTGGGACCTTAACTTTGTGTTGGAAAAGCTAACGCTGCCTCCCTTTGAACCAGCAGCATCTGCAGATCTACAGTACCTGTCATGGAAGACTGCCTTCCTTCTGGCCATAACCTCAGCAAGAAGAGTATCTGAGTTACAGGCCCTGATGGCAGTACAGACATTCCTTATTTTTCATCAGACCAGAGTTAGGTGGTATCCAGGGTTTCATTAAACCAAGCTTTTCACTTGCCTACTTTCTTTCCAAATCCACAAAACAAAGGGGAGAAACTTCTGCACACCCTGGACATACACAGACAGTTGCGCTACTACTTGGACAGACCTAAAAGTTACAGAAAAACTGACCAGCTGTTGGTAGCATATGCTGCTGGTACACAAGGAAAAGCAATTTCCAAACAGACAATTTCAAAATGGATAGGAAATTGCATTCGCTTTTGTTACTCCTTTCATGGAAAAGCTGTGCCAGCTAACATTAGACCTCATTCCACGAGAGCCACAGCCACCTCCACAGCCTTCTTAAGAGGGGTGGCTACCAAGGACATTTTAGAAGCTGCTACATGGAGCTCCGTGCATACATTTGCCAAGCATTACAATTTACCTTTATACTCCAGATCCAGAGCAGGCTTTGCTACGGCAGCCCTGCAGGATATATTAACTACACCATCCTTTACTTAGTTCCTCCACCCCCAGATTGGCTATGGTATTCTACCCATATGTGATGACTGCAGATGCATCCTTGAAGGACATAGTACAGTTTTGTACCTACCATAAATGTAGATGTCCGATAGGTATGCATCTGCAGTCAGGTTTACCCTCCCTTCTTCCCCTCTGTGGTATTCCTAGAGTGCTTACCCCTCTTATAGCTAGCTGGGGGGAATCTATTATGGTGTATTTGTTTTTATATTACTGTGCATGTTTGGATTTTTTAAAATGCATCTCTCCAAATTCAGCCTTCCTTAGAGGGCACCTGGCATCTGGGGCAAGAAAAACTGAGGAAGATGGCGTCAGCTGATGCTTTTATACCCCAGGCGCTCTGACGTCGGGGAATGTGCGATATCAGCCGACGCCAGACCCAGACTTTGGAATCCGGCCGACCGAAGGGCTGCCTGAGGCAGGACAACCCATATGTGATGACTGCAGATGCATAACTATCGGACATCTACATTTATGGTAGGTACAAAACTGTACTTTTCTCTGATGACTACTCCTGTTTGGAAGTTTGTATTCTGAGGTAAAGAATTCCTTAAAGGTGTCTGTCACAGCTGTTTCTCTGATGACTACTCATGTTTTGAAATTTGCGTTGTGAGGTAAAGAATTCCTTGAAGGTGCCTGTCAGAGCTGTTTCTCTGATGACTACTCATGTTTTGAAGTTTGCGTTCTGAGGTGAAGAATTCCTTGAAGGTGCCTGTCACAGCTGTTTCTCTGATGACTACTCATGTTTTGAAGTTTGCGTTCTGAGGTGAAGAATTCATTGAAGGTGCCTGTCACAGCTGATGTCCTTCAAGAATGTAACTGCAGTCCTGACATATGGGTTGTCCTGCCTCAGGCAGCCCTTCTGTTGGACAGATTCCAAAGTCTGGGTCTGGCGTCTACTGATGTCGCCTCTTCCCTGACGTCAGAGCGGCTGGGGTATAAAGGCATCAGCCGACGCCATCTTCTTCAGTCTTTCTTGCCGCGCGGTGCCTGAAGCAGAAGCAGTTCGCAAGTGCCGGTCGGTCAGCTCCTGTGTTTTCAGTTACTGAAGTCATCTAAAAAGCTAAGTACCCCATTGGGGAACATTTTTTCTTGCCTCGGCCGATGTCAGAACAAACTGAGAAAGTTAATAATTGTTTGTCTTGTGGTAAACAAATACCTCATAAGGACTTTCATTCTTACTGCCTCCCTTGCCTGGGCCCAGACCACGACGTCTTGGCCTGTGCTGCCTGTGCTTGCTTTAATAAGCGCACTCTCAGGCGCCGGGCAGAATTTGCAGAAGACATTTTTGGTGAATCCTACGCTTACATCATGCCGTCGGAACAACCGACAGCACAAACTACCAAAAAATGAAAGGACCGGGACCGACACCCTCGGCCCGCGTCTTCCACCGATACTACGCCTAAGCCCTCCGCGAGTGATTCGGTCCCTTCGGAAGCGATTATTCAACTGCTCCAGGCCGACGACACCACGTTAACATGTTCTTCGGTCTCGGAGACCACACCGGTGCCGGTTGTTGATTTTCCTCCAGAAACCGAAGTTCTCGATCTACCCGACACCATTCCTGTGGACAAGGTTACCCCTGCATGTGGGGCAGCTAGGCCTCCTGTATCCATGTCCATCAAGGCCTTTGCACGTGCTAAGGCCGCCAGCCAGGCCAAGGCCCATCCTAAACCTACCTCACAGGCCCCTTCTTCTGATAGACAGATCATATCTCTTGCTGCAGATCTAATCTCTCTTATCAGGGGGTCTCAGCCCCACCCAGACAGAGGTTCTCAGCCACCTGCAGAAAAAAGGCCTAGAACTGAGCAGGCATACAACCTCTCTTCAGATGAAGCCTTTGGGGATTTAGAGCATTCAGATACCCAAGAAGAATCCTTCCAGGCCTATGAGGACTCTGATGCTGAGGAATCAATTCCCTCTGCCTCTCCTCCGGAAGATTTTTCTTTCGGTGAAGTCCTCCACTCCATGAGGGAACATTTTAAGTGGCAGGGTCAGGAATTTTCTGATTCTAGGAAAAGGCTTCGTACCTTCCTCAAGTTACCCCAGCACAGACCTTTGGCTATCCCTCCAGTTTTGGATGTCCTGGATGATGTATTCTCAGACTCCAGTGCTTTCCCTGATTCTCTCCCTCCTGCTCCTGTCAAGCCAGACAGATATTACAGGGTCCCTGACACTCACAAGCATCTCTTTAAGGCCCACTCTGTGGATCTAGAAACTATTTCACAGGGCCCCAAAGGAGTGGCTACCTCCTCAGCCAAAAACACACTGCCAGCAGACAGGGAAGCAAGGTCCCTGGAGAGATGGGGTAAAAAAGTTTATACCTCTTCCACCCTTGCCATGAGGTCACTTAACTGCCTTTTTCATATGTTTCAGCACCAGGATTACTTACTGGATGATTTGCAGAAAAAGCTAGCCTCTCCTGAGCCTATAGATAGAAAGGCATTGCAGGATTTGGTCATAATTCTCAGCAGGTTAGCAAGCATTTTCTTCAGTGTGGTTATGATGCATTGGAGGCTTCATGTAGGGCAGCTATGACAGGGGCTGTTATCCGTAGACATGCTTGGTTAAAAGAACAGCCTCTACCGGATCATGTTAAAGTAAAGCTCCTGGACGCACCTCTGGATAAACAGAAGCTTTTTGGTGCTAATGCTCAGGATGTGTTGAAGTCTATTGAGGAGAAGGCAAAATCAGTACAGACAGTAAAGGATTTCCTCCAGGTTCAGCCACCCAGATTCAGCAGGAATTGGCCTTCAAAGAATTGGTCCTTTCCAGACTCAGACAAGTTTCAAAGGGGAAAGAATAGGCGTGCACGAGGTAGAGGGCAATACCGAGGCTCCTACAGCGGACGCCAATGGCAACCTCAAAATCAGAGAAGTGGCACAGGTAGTTCACCTGCACCACAGGGACAATCACAATGACTTACCTTTAACTCCGCCTACCAAGGCTCAAAGAGAAGCACCTCTAGGCGGAAAATTATCTCTATTCTCAAGAAACTGGCACATTATAACAAAGGACAATTGGATTCTGGACATAATAGACAGAGGTTACAGGTTCCACTTCCATACTTTACCAACAGGACAAGGCATGCCAAACCTGCCACAAAATCAAAAGCAGAGGCACTCAGAGAAGTCTCAAAGCTGTTACAAATAAAAGCAATAGAGAAGGTTCCTCCTCAGGAACAAGGCCAGGGATTTTACTCAAGGCTGTTCCTTGTTCCAAGTAAAGAAAAGCAATGGAGGCCTATTTTGGACTTGTCCATTCTAAATACTTTTCTCATGGTGCCAAAATTCAAGATGCTGACGTTACAGCAACTTCTTCCCATGCTAGGCAAGGGGTCTTGGCTGGTTACTCTGGACCTCAAGGAGGCATACCTGCATGTCCCTATTAGACACAGTTGCAGAAGATACCTCAGATTTCTTGCAGGAACAGAGCACTATCAATTCTCAGCATTGCCGTTTGGCTTATCTACTGCGCCCAGAGTATTCACGAAATGCCTGGCATCAGTAGTGGCACATTGCAGACTCCAGGGGATACAAATATACCCTTACCTGGACGACTGCCTCATATATGCAGACAGCAAACAAACCTTGATAAAACACTTGGATTATGTCATTCAATTGCTGCAGGCTTTGGGATACACAGTCAACATTCAAAAATCAAGATTACTGCCATCCCAAGACATTATTTTTCTAGGAGCAAAGCTGAACACACAGCTACAAATGGCCTTCCTCACAGAGGAGAAACAAGAGCATTTAACAGATTACTTCAAAAGCCTAGCAAAACTAACCCACCTGACCGCAAGGAAAACCCTGCAGGCCCTGGGGTTCATGGCATCTTGCATTCTTCTAATCCGTCTGGCAAGACTACACATGAGAAAACTGCAATGGTACCTAAAAAGCTTGTGGTCTCAACACAGCCACAACCAGGAAGACATAATACCACTCATACCATGCCTGCAAAGGGAACTTTTGTGGTGGGCTCAAGCAAGTCACTTAAATGAAGGCATGCCTTTCAACAAAGCTCCAACAAGTCAAACTATTACAACAGATGCCTCAGACCATGGATGGGGAGCGCACATGGACGGCTGATGCATTCAAGGGCAATGGACTCCCATGGAAATGCATCAGCACATAAATCAAAAAGAGATGTTGGCAGTGATACATGCAATAGAAGCCTTTGGAAAATCTCTTCAGCAAGGTCATCTGCTAATAAGGACAGACAACACCACTGTCATGTGGTACATAAACAAACAAGGGGGCACTCATTCCTACCCCCTCTGCAGACTAACAATGACTCTTTGGGAAAAGTGCCTGAAACTGAACATCTACTTGCAATCCCAGTTTGTTCCGGGCAAGGACAATGTTCTGGCAGACAGGTTGAGCAGAAATTTCTTGGATCCACACGAATGGATGCTACACCCACGCATATTCTCACAAATAACAACTGCATGGGGAAGACCAGACATAGACCTCTTTGCATCTCATCTCAATCATCATCTGGAAAGGTTTTGCACAAGGATACATCATCCTCTAGCCTGGAGAACGGATATTCTTTCCTTCTGCTGGAATGCCCTAACAATGTATGCATTCCCTCCTCTACCTTTACTCACCAAGGTGTTACTGAAGATCAAGGCAGAACAACCAAGAGGAATCTTGATAGCTCCAGACTGGCCAAGGCAACACTGGTATCCACTGCTACTGAGCATAACTCACACCAAACCGTGGCCCTTACCTCAATGGCCTCAGCTCCTGACTCAACACAATTACAAGACTATTCATCAGAATCTGCAAACCTTAAAGCTGACAGCTTGGAGAGTTCCATGACTGGGACCCATGACTCCCTCTCCAAAACAGTTCAGGAAATTTTGCTGGAGGCACGCAGACCTTCCACCAGAAAAACCTATTCGTCCAAATGGAAGAGATTCATCATCTGGAATGTCAACAAGGGCCAGGATGCATCACTGATGAACATACCTCAGATATTAGAATACTTGGCAGAAATGTTTCACAGTGGCATCAAAATCCACGCTTCAGCTATCTCAGCACATTACAACTGTGATCCACCTGTGTTTTCGCATCCCTTGCTACGACAGTTTCTAAGGGGTATAAAGAATATCAAACCTCCAAGGAAACAACCAATTCCTGCATGGGACCTCAATTACGTCTTGGAAAAATTAACTCTTCCTCCCTTTGAACCAGCAGCATCTTTAGAAATGCAATTTCTCTCTTGGAAAATGGTTTTCCTGTTGGCAGTCACCTCAGCAAGAAGAGTCTCAGAGATACAGGCCCTCATGGCAGTTCCTCCTTTTCTCATCTTTCATCAGGACAGAGTTTCCCTTAGGACCAATCCTTCCTTCCTTCATGCCTAAGGTGATATCCAGAGTATCTCTAAACCAAGCAATTCACCTGCCTACTTTCTTTCCTAATCCTCAAAACAAAGGGGAAAAGCTGTTGCATACTTTAGCCATTCACAGACAACTACGCTACTACTTGGACAGAACAAAGTCTACCAGGAAGTCTGACCAACTGTTTGTAGCCTATGCTGCTGGGGCACAAGGAAAGGCAGTCACCAAGCAAACTATCTCAAAATGGATTGGACACTGCATCAGATTCTGTTACTCCTTCCATGGAAAAAGTGTGCCAGCTAATATTAGACCACACTCCACCAGAGCTATGGCCACATCCACAGCCTTTCTAAGAGGAGTGGCTACAAAAGATATTCTAGAGGCTGCCACATGGAGCTCCGTGCATACATTTACCAAACACTACAACCTGCCATTATACTCCAGATCTCGAGCAGGCTTTGCTTTGGCAGTCCTGCACAGCCTTCTAGCTACACCATCTCTTGCTTAGTCCTACCACCCCCAGCGTGGCTATGGTATTCAACCCATATGTCAGGACTGCAGTTGCATTCTTGAAGGACATAGTACAGTTTTGTACCTACCATAAATGTAGATGTCCTATAGATATGCAACTGCAGTCAGGTTTTCCCTCCCTCCCACCCCTCTGTTTTTTCCCTTGGGTCCATTCCCCCCCTTTCCTATAAGCTGGGGATATCTGTTATGGTGTATCTGTTTATTACTGTTGTGCATGTCTGGATTTTTTGTTTATCCATTCACAAAATTTAGCCTTCCTTGGAGGGCACCTGGCATCTGGGGCAAGAAACACTGAAGAAGATGGCGTCGGCTGATGCCTTTATACCTCAGCCGCTCTGACGTCGGGGAAGAGGCGACATCAGCAGACGCTGGACCCAGACTTTGGAATCCGGCCGACCGAAGGGCTGCCTGAGACAGGACAACCCATATGGCAGGACTGCAGTTGCATATCTATCGGACATCTACATTTATGGTAGGTACAAAACTGTACTTTTCTCTGATGACTACTCATGTTTTGAAGTTTGAGTTCTGAGGTGAAGAATTCATTGAAGGTGCCTGTAACAGCTGTTTCTCTGATGACTACTCGTGTTTTGAAGTTTGCGTTCTGAGGTAAAGAATTACTTGAAGATGCCTATCACAGCTGTTTCTCTGATGACTACTCCTGTTTTGAAGTTTGCGTTCTGAGGTAAAGAATTCCTTGAAGCTGCCTGTCCCAGCTGTTTCTCTGATGACTACTCCTGTTTTGAAGTTTCCGTTCTGAGGTAAAGAATTCCTTGAAGGTGCCTGTCACAGCTGTTTCTCTGATGACTACCCCTGTTTTGAAGTTTGCGTTCTGAGCTAAAGAATTCCTTGAAGGTGCCTGTCACAGCTGTTGCTCTGATGACTACTCCTGTTTTGAAGTTTGCATTCTGAGGTAAAGAATTCCTTGAAGGTGACTGTCACAGCTGTGTCTCTGATGACTACTCATGTTTTGAAGTTTGTGTTCTGAGGTAAAGAATTCCTTGTAGGTGCCTGTCATAGCTGATGTCCTTCAAGAATGCAATTGCAGTCATAACATATGGATTGTCCTGCCTCAGGCAGCCCTCGGTCGGCCGGATTCCAAAGTCTGGGTCCGGCGTCGGCTGGTGTTGCCTCCTCTCCGACGTCAGAACGGCTGGAGTATAAAGGCATCGGCTGACACCATCTTCTTCAGTCTTTCTTGCCACGTGGTGCCCGAAGCAGAAGCAGCTCGCAAGTGCCGGTCGGTCAGCTCCTGTGTTTTCAGTACCAAAGTCATCTAAAAGCTAAGTACCCCATTGGGAAACATTTTTTCTTGCCTCAGCCGATGTCAGAACAAATTGAGAAAGTTAATAATTGTTTGTCTTGTGGTAAACAAATACCTCATAAGGACTTCCATTCTTATTGCCTTCCTTGCCTGGGCCCAGACCATGACGTCTCGGCCTGTGCTGCCTGTGCTTGCTTTAATAAGTGCACTCTCAGGCGCCGGGCAGAATTTGCCGAAGACTTTTTCGGTGATTCTTTCGCTTATATCATGCCGTCGGATCAACCGACAACTCAAACTTCCAAAAAACGTAAGGACCGGGACCGACATCCTCGGCCCGCATCCTCTACCGATACTCCTCCTAAACCCTCCGTGAGTGCTTCGGTCCCTTTGGAAGCGGTAATTCAACTGCTCCAGGCTGACGACACAGCGGTAATTCGTCCTTCGGTCTCGGAGTCTTCTCCGGTGCCAGTTGTTGACTTTCCTCCAGAAGCCGAGGTTCTGGATCTACCCGACACCATTGCTGTGGACAAGGTTACTCCTGCACGTGGGGCAGCTAGGCCTCCTGTATCCATGTCCATCAAGGCCTTTGCATGTGCTAAGGCCGCCAGCCAGGCCAAGGCCCATCCTAAACCTACTGCACAGGTCCCTTCTTCTGATAAACAGATCATGTCTCTTGCTGCAGATCTAATTTCTCTTATTAGGGGGTCTCAGCATCATCCAGACAGAGGTTCTCAGCCGCCTGCAGAGAAAAGGCCCAGAACTGAGCAGGCCGACAACCTCTCTTCAGATGAAGCCTCTGGGGATTCTGAGCATTCTGATACCCAAGAAGAATCCTTCCAGGCCTATGAGGACTCTGATGCTGAGGAATCAATTCCCTCTGCCTCTCCTCTGGAGGATTTTTCGTTCGGTGAAGTCCTGCACTCCATGAGGGAGCATTTTAAATGGCAGGGTCAGGAATTCTCTGATTCCAGGAAAAGGCTACGTACCTTCCTCAAGCTTCCCTAGCACAGACCTTTAGCTATCCCTCCAGTTATGGATGCCCTGGATGATGTTTTCTCCGACTCCAGTGCTAACCCTGATTCTCTCCCTCCTGCTCCTGTCAAGCCAGACAGATACTATAGGGTCCCTGACACCCACAAGCATCTCTTTAAGGCCCATTCTGTGGATCTAGAAACTATTTCACAGGGCCCCAAGGGAGTGGCTACTTCCACATCCAAGAATCCACTGCCAGCAGATAGGGAAGCTAGGTCCCTGGAGAGATGGGGTAAAAAAGTTTATACCTCCACCACCCTGGCCATGAGGTCACTTAACTGCCTTTTTCATATGTTTCAGTACCAGGATTTTTTACTGGATGACTTACAGAAAAAGCTAGCCTCCCCTGAGCCTACTGATATAAAGGCATTGCAGGATCTAGTACATAACACTCAGCAGGTTAACAATCATTTTCTTCAGTGTGGTTATGATGCATTGGAGGCTTCATGTAGGGCAGCTATGACTGGGGCTGTTATACGTAGACATGCTTGGTTAAAAGAACAGCCACTACCAGACCATGTTAAAGTAAAGTTACTTGATGCACCTCTGGAAAAACAGAAGCTTTTTGGTGCTAATGCAGAAGATGTTTTGAAGTCCATTGAGGAAAAAGCTAAATCAGTACAGACAGTCAAAGATTTCCTCCAGGTTCAGCTACCCAGATTCAGCAGGAATTGGCCTTCAAAGAATTGGTCCTTTCCAGACACTGACAAGTTTCAAAGGGGAAAAAACAGGCGTGCCCGAGGTAGAGGGCAATACCGAGGCTCCTACAGGGGCTGCCAATGGCAACCACCAAATCAAAGAAGTGGCACAGGCAGCCCAGCTGCACCACAAGGACAACCACAATGACTTGACTTTCATACCGCCTACAAAGGCTCAAAGAGAAGCACCTTTGGGTGGAAAATTATCCTTATTCTCAAAAAACTGGCATATCTTAACCAAGGACAACTGGATTCTGGATTTAATAGACAAAGGTTACAGATTCCACTTCCATACTTTACCAATAAGACAAGGCATGCCAAACCTGCCGCTTCATCAAAGGGCAGAGGCACTCATTCAAGTTTCAAAGCTGTTAAACATAAATGCAATAGAAAAGGTTCCTCCACAGGAACAAGACCAGGGATTTTATTCAAGACTGTTCCTTGTTCCAAGAAAGGAAAACAAATGTAGACCTATACTGGACTTGTCTACTCTAAATACTTATCTCATTGTGCCAAAGTTCAAAATGCTGACATTGCAGCAACTCCTTCCCATGCTGGGCAAGGGGTCTTGGCTGGTCACTCTGGACCTCAAGGAGGCATACCTGCATGTCCCAATCAGACAAAGCTGCAGAAGATACCTCAGATTTCTTGCAGGGATAGAGCATTATCAATTCTCAGCATTGCCGTTTGGCTTATCTACTGCACCCAGAGTGTTCACGAAATGCCTGGCATCAGTAGTGGCATACTGCAGGCTCCAGGGGATTCAAATATACCCCTACCTGGACGACTGCCTCATACAAGCAGACAACAAGCAAACCTTGATAGCAAACTTGGACTATGTCATTCAATTACTACAGGCCTTGGGATACACAGTCAACATTCAGAAGTCAAGACTACTGCCATCCCTACAGATTATTTTCCTAGGAGCCAAACTGGACACAGAAACACAGATGGCTTATCTCACAGAGGAAAAACAACAGCAGTTACCAGAGTACTTCAAAGGCCTAGCAAAGTTCTCCCAGCTGACTGCAAGGAAAATCCTGCAGGCCCGGGAGTTCATGGCATCTTGCATTCTTCTGATACCATTGGCAAGACTTCTTATGAGAAAGCTGCAATGGTATTTAAAAAACTTATGGTCCCAACACAGCCAAAGCCTAGAGGACGTAATCCCACTCATTACATGTCTGCAAGGAGAATTTCTATGGTGGGCTCAAGCAAATCAGTTAAACAAGGGCATGTCTTTCAACAAACCTCAAGCAGGTCAAATGATTACAACAGATGCCTCAGACCATGGATGGGGGGGCGCACATGGAGGGCAGATGCATTCAAGGTCAATGGACACCAAGGGAAAGGCATCTGCACATAAACCAAAAAGAGATGTTGGCAGTGATACATGCAATCGAGACTTTCAAAAAATCACTTCAACAAGGGCATTTGCTAATAAGGACAGACAACACCATGGTTATGTGGTATATAAACAAGCAGGGAGGCACTCATTCTTATCCCCTCTGCAGACTAACAATGATCCTCTGGGAAAAATCCCTAAGTCTGAAGATACAGTTACAACCCCAGTTTGTGCCAGGCAAGGACAATGTGCTGGCAGACAAGCTGAGCAGAAATTTCTTGGATCCACACGAATGGATGCTGCATCCTCACATTTTCTCGCCAATAACAAGGACATGGGGAAGACCGGACATAGATCTCTTTGCTTCTCTCATGAACCATCACCTGGAAAAGTTCTGTACAAGGACCCACCATCCTCTAGCCTGGAAAACGGATGCTCTCTCCTTCAGCTGGAAGTCCCTAACAATTTATGCATTCCCTCCTCTACCACTGCTGACCAAGGTGATACTGAAGATCAAAGCAGAACAACCAACAGGCATTTTGATTGCTCCAGACTGGCCAAGCAGCACTGGTACCCACTGCTGTTGAGCATATCTCAGACCAAACCGTGGCCTCTGCCCCTATGGCCTCTACTTCTAACACAACACAATTACAGGACGGTTCATCAAAACCTGAAAACATTACATCTGACAGCCTGGAGGTTACCATAACTCCTTCCGATATCTCTCTTTCCAAAAAAGTTCAAGAGATCTTATTGGAAGCACGCAGACCTTCCACCAGAAAAACCTATTCAGCCAAGTGGAAGAGATTCAGCATCTGGAATGCTAGCACGGGTCAGGATACAACAGTATTGAGTATACCTCAGATATTGGAATACTTGGCAGAAATGTTTCATACTGGTCTCTCATATTCTTCCATAAAGATTCATGCCTCAGCAATCTCAGCGAAATACAATTGTGATCCACCGGTGTTTTCACATCCTTTGCTAAGACAGTTCCTAAGGGGGATAAAGAATATCAAACCTCCCAGGAAACCGCCAGTACCTGCATGGGACCTCAACTTCGTCTTGGAAAAATTAACTCATCCTCCCTTTGAACCAGCAGCAACTTCAGAAATGCAATTTCTCTCATGGAAAACGGTTTTCCTACTGGCAATCACATCAGCAAGAAGAGTCTCTGAGATACAGGCACTTATGGCAGTACCTCCTTTTCTCATTTTTCATCAGGACAGAGTCTCTCTAAGAACCAATCCTTCATTCATGCCAAAAGTAATTTCAAGGGTGTCTCTAAATCAAGCCATTCACCTGCCTACTTTCTTTCCCAACCCTCAGAACAGGGGGGAAGCTCTGCTGCATACTTTGGACATACACAGGCAACTGCGCTACTACCTGGACAGAACTAAGGCCACCAGGAAGTCTGACCAACTGTTTGTAGCCTATGCTGATGGAATACAAGGAAAAGCAGTCTCCAAACAAACAATTTCCAAATGGATTGGACACTGCATCAGATTCTGTTATTCCTTCCATGGAAAAGGTGTGCCAGCCAATATTAGGCCACACTCCACCAGAGCTATAGCCACATCTACAGCTTTCCTAAGAGGAGCGGCTACAAAGGACATTCTAGAGGCTGCTACATGGAGCTCCATGCATACATTTACCAAGCACTACAACCTGCCTTTATACTCCAGATCCCGAGCAGGCTTTGCTTCGGCAGTCCTGCAAAGCATTTTAGCTACACCATCACTTTCTTAGTTCCAACCACCCCCAGCTTGGCTATGGTATTCAACCCATATGTTATGACTGCAGTTGCATTCTTGAAGGACATAGTACAGTTTTGTACCTACCATAAATGTAGATGTCCGATAGATATGCAACTGCAGTCAGATTTTCCCTCCCTCCTACCCCTCTGCTCTTTCCTTATGGGTCCACTACCCCTATCCCTATTAGCTGGGGGTATCTTTTATGGTGTATCTGTTTATTACTGTTGTGCATGTTTGGAATTGTTTATCCATTCACCAAGTTTAGCCTCCCTTGGAGGGTACCTGGCATCTGGGGCAAGAAACACTGAAGAAGATGGCGTCGGCCAATGCCTTTATACTCCAGCCGTTCTGACGTCGGAGAGGAGGTGACACCAGCCGACGCCGGACCCAGACTTTGGAATCTGGCCGACCGAGGGCTGCCTGAGGCAGGACAACCCGTATGTTATGACTGCAGTTGCATATATATCGGACATCTACATTTATGGTAGGTACAAAACTGTACTTTTCTCTGATGACTACTCCTGTTTTGAAGTTTGCGTTCTGAGGTAAAGAATTCCTCGAAGGTGACTGTCACAGCTGTGTCTCTGATGACTACTCATGTTTTGAAGTTTGCATTCTGAGGTAAAGAATTCCTTGAAGGTGCCTGTCACAGCTGTTTCTCTGATGACTACTCATGTTTTGAAGTTTGTGTTCTGAGGTGAAGAATTCATTGAAGGTGCCTGTCACGGCTGTTTCTCTGATGGCTACTCATGTTTTGAAGTTTGTGTTCTGAGGTAAAGAATTCCTTGAATGTGCCTGTCACAGCTGTTTCTCTGATGACTACTCATGTTTTGAAGTTTGCGTTCTGAGATAAAGAATTCCTTGAATGTGCCTGTCACAGCTGTTTTTCTGATGACTACTCATGTTTTGAAGTTTGCGTTCTGAGGTAAAGAATTCCATGAAGGTGCCTGTCACATCTGTTTCTCTGATGATTACTCATGTTTTGAAGTTTGCATTCTGAGGTAAAGAATCCCTTGAAGGTGCCTGTCACAGCTGATGTCCTTCAAGAATGCAACTGCAGTCCTGACATATGGGTTGTCCTGCCTCAGGCAGCCCTTCGGTCGGCCGGATTCCAAAGTCTGGGTCCGGCGTCGGCTGATGTCGCCTCCTCCCCGACGTCAGAGCGGCTGGGGTATAAAGGCATCAGCCGACGCCATCTTCTTCAGTCTTTCTTGCCACGCGGTGCCCGAAGCAGAAGCAGTTCGCAAGTGCCGGTCGGTCAACTCCTGTGTTTTCAGTTACCGAAGTCATCTAAAAAGCTAAGTTCCCCATTGGGGAACATTTTTTCTTGCTTCAGCCGATGTCAGAACAAATTGAGAAAGTTAATAATTGTTTGTCTTGTGGTAAACAAATACCTCATAAGGACTTCCATTCTTACTGCCTCCCTTGCCTGGGCCCAGACCACAACATCTCTGCCTGTGCTGCCTGTGCTTGCTTTAATAAGCGCACTCTCAGGCACCGGGCAGAATTTGCCGAAGACTTTTTTGGCGAATCCTACGCTTACATCATGCCGTCGGAACAACCGACAGCACAAACTACCAAAAAACGAAAGGACCAGGACCAACACCCTCGGCCCGCGTCTTCCACCGATACTACGCCTAAGCCCTCCGCGAGTGCTTCGGTCCCTTCCGAAGCGATTATTCAACCACTCCAGGCCAACGACACCGCGTTAACACGCTCTTCGGTCTCGGAGACTACTCTGGTGCCGGTTGTTGATTTTCCTCCAGAAACCGAAGTCCTCGATCTACCCGACACCATTCCTATGGACAAGGTTACCCCTGCACGTGGGGGAGCTAGGCCTCCTGTATCCATGTCCATCAAGGCCTTTGCACGTGCTAAGGCTGCCAGCCAGGCCAAGGCCCATCCTAAACCTACCTCACAGGCCCCTTCTTCTGATAGACAGATCATATCTCTTGCTGCAGATCTAATCTCTCTTATCAGGGGGTCTCAGCCCCACCCAGACAGAGGTTCTCAGCCACCTGCAGAAAAAAAGCCTAGAACTGAGCAGGCAGACAACCTCTCATCAGATGAAGCCTCTGGGGATTCAGGGCATTCAGATACCCAAGAAGAATCCTTCCAGGCCTATGAGGACTCTGATGCTGAGGAATCAATTCCCTCTGCCTCTCCTCTGGAGGATTTTTCTTTTGGTGAAGTCCTCCACTCCATGAGGGAACATTTTAAGTGGCAGGGTCAGGAATTTTCTGATTCTAGAAAAAGGCTTCGTACCTTCCTCAAGTTACCCCAGCACAGACCTTTGGCTATCCCTCTAGTTTTGGATGTCCTGGATGATGTATTCTCAGACTCCAGTGCTTCCCCTGATTCTCTCCCTCCTGCTCCTGTCAAGCCAGACAGATATTACAGGGTCCCTGACACTCACAAGCATCTCTTTAAGGCCCACTCTGTGGATCTAGAAACTATTTCACAGGGCCCCAAAGGAGTGGCTTCCTCCGCAGCCAAAAATCCACTACCAGCTGACAGGGAAGCAAGGTCCCTGGAGAGATGGGGTAAAAAAGTTTATACCTCTACCACCCTTGCCATGAGGTCACTTAACTGCCTTTTTCATATGTTTCAGTACCAGGATTATTTACTGGATGATTTGCAGGAAAAGCAAGCCTCTCCTGAGCCTATAGATAGAAAGGCATTGCAGGATTTGGTTCATAATTCTCAGCAGGTTAGCAACCATTTTATTCAGTGTGGTTATGATGCATTGGAGGCTTCATGTAGGGTAGCTATGACAGGGGCTGTTATCCGTAGATATGCTTGGTTGAAAGAACAGCCACTGCCGGATCATGTTAAAGTAAAGCTCCTGGATGTACCTCTGGATAAACAGAAGCTTTTTGGTGCTAATGCTCAGGATGTGTTGAAGTCTATTGAGGAGAAGGCAAAATCAGTACAGACAGTAAAGGATTTCCTCCAGGTTCAGCCACCAAGGTTCAGCAGGAATTGGCCTTCAAAGAATTGGTCCTTTCCAGACTCAGACAAGTTTCAAAGGGGAAAGAACAGGCGTGCACGAGGTAGAGGGCAATACCGAGGCTCCTACAGGGGCCGCCAATGGCAACGTCAAAATCAGAGAAGTGGCACAGGTAGTTCACCTGCACCACAGGGACAATCACAATGACTTACCTTTCACTCCGCCTACCAAGGCTCAAAGAGAAGCACGTCTAGGCGGAAAATTATCTCTATTCTCAAGAAACTGGCACATTATAACAAAGGACAATTGGATTCTGGACATAATAGACAGAGGTTACAGGTTCCACTTCCATACTTTACCAACAGGACAAGGCATGCCAAACCTTCCACAAAATCAAAGGGCAGAGGCACTCAGAGAAGTCTCAAAGCTGTTACAAATAAAAGCAATAGAGAAGGTTCCTCCTCAGGAACAAGGCCAGGGATTTTACTCAAGACTGTTCCTTGTTCCAAGAAAAGAAAAGCAATGGAGACCTATTTTGGACTTGTCCATTCTAAATACTTTTCTCATGGTGCCAAAATTCAAGATGCTGATGTTACAGCAACTTCTTCCCATGCTGGGCAAGGGGTCTTGGCTGGTTACTCTGGACCTCAAGGAGGCATACCTGCATGTCCCTATCAGACACAGTTGCAGAAGATACCTCAGATTTCTTGCAGGAACAGAGCATTATCAATTCTCAGCATTGCCGTTTGGCTTATCTACTGCGCCCAGAATATTCACGAAATGCCTGGCATCAGTAGTGGCACATTGCAGACTCCAGGGGATACAAATATACCCTTACCTGGACGACTGCCTCATACAAGCAGATAGCAAACAAACCTTGATAAAACACTTGGATTATGTCATTCAATTGCTGCAGGCTTTGGGATACACAGTCAACATTCAAAAATCAAGATTACTGCCATCCCAAGACATTATTTTTCTAGGAGCAAAGCTGAACACACAGCTACAAATGGCCTTCCTCACAGAGGAGAAACAAGAGCATTTAACAGATTACTTCAAAAGCCTAACAAAACTAACCCACCTGACCGCAAGGAAAACCCTGCAGGCCCTGGGGTTCATGGCATCTTGCATTCTTCTAATCCGTCTGGCAAGACTACACATGAGAAAACTGCAATGGTACCTAAAAAGCTTGTGGTCTCAACACAGCCACAACCTGGAAGACATAATACCACTCATACCATGCCTGCAAAGGGAATTTTTGTGGTGGGCTCAAGCAAGTCACTTAAACGAAGGCATGCCTTTCAACAAAGCTCCAACAAGTCAAACTATTACAACAGATGCCTCAGACCATGGATGGGGAGCGCACATGGACGGCAGATGCATTCAAGGGCAATGGACTCCCATGGAAATTCATCAGCACATAAATCAAAAAGAGATGTTGGCAGTGATACATGCAATAGAAGCCTTTGGAAAATCTCTTCAGCAAGGTCATCTGCTAATAAGGACAGACAACACCACTGTCATGTGGTACATAAACAAACAAGGGGGCACTCATTCCTACCCCCTCTGCAGACTAACAATGACTCTTTGGGAAAAGTGCCTGAAACTGAACATCTACTTGCAATCCCAGTTTGTTCCGGGCAAGGACAATGTTCTGGCAGACAGGTTGAGCAGAAATTTCTTGGATCCACACGAATGGATGCTACACCCACGCATATTCTCACAAATAACAACTGCATGGGGAAGACCAGACATAGACCTCTTTGCATCTCATCTCAATCATCATCTGGAAAGGTTTTGCACAAGGATACACCATCCTCTAGCCTGGAGAACGGATAGTCTTTCCTTCAGCTGGAATGCCCTAACAATGTATGCATTCCCTCCTCTACCTTTACTCACCAAGGTGTTACTGAAGATCAAGGCAGAACAACCAAGAGGAATCTTGATAGCTCCAGACTGGCCAAGGCAACACTGGTATCCACTGCTACTGAGCATAACTCACACCAAACCGTGGCCCTTACCTCAATGGCCTCAGCTCCTGACTCAACACAATTACAAGACTATTCATCAGAACCTGCAAACCTTAAAGCTGACAGCTTGGAGAGTTCCATGACTGGGACCCATGACTCCCTCTCCAAAACAGTTCAGAAAATTTTGCTGGAGGCAAGCAGACCTTCCACCAGAAAAACCTATTCGGCCAAATGGAAGAGATTCATCATCTGGAATGTCAACAAGGGCCAGGATGCATCACTGATGAACATACCTCAGATATTAGAATACTTGGCAGAAATGTTTCACAGTGGCCTCTCATACTCTTCCATCAAAATCCACGCTTCAGCTATCTCAGCACATTACAACTGTGATCCACCTGTGTTTTCGCATCCCTTGCTAAGACAGTTTCTAAGGGGTATAAAGAATATCAAACCTCCAAGGAAACAACCAATTCCTGCATGGGACCTCAATTACATCTTGGAAAAATTAACTCTTCCTCCCTTTGAACCAGCAGCATCTTCAGAAATGCAATTTCTCTCTTGGAAAATGGTTTTCCTGTTGGCAGTCACCTCAGCAAGAAGAGTCTCGGAGATAGAGGCCCTCATGGCAGTTCCTCCTTTTCTCATCTTTCATCAGGACAGAGTTTCCCTTAGGACCAATTCTTCCTTCCTTCATGCCTAAGGTGATATCCAGAGTATCTCTAAACCAAGCAATTCACCTGCCTACTTTCTTTCCTAATCCTCAAAACAAAGGGGAAAAGCTGTTGCATACTTTAGACATTCACAGACAACTACGCTACTACTTGGACAGAACAAAGTCTACCAGGAAGTCTGACCAACTGTTTGTAGCCTATGCTGCTGGGGCACAAGGAAAGGCAGTCACCAAGCAAACTATCTCAAAATGGATTGGACACTGCATCAGATTCTGTTACTCTTTCCATGGAAAAAGTGTGTCAGTCAATATTAGACCGCACTCCACCAGAGCTATGGCCACATCCACAGCCTTTCTAAGAGGAGTGGCTACAAAAGATATTCTAGAGGCTGCTACATGGAGCTCCGTGCATACATTTACCAAACACTACAACCTGCCATTATACTCCAGATCTCGAGCAGGCTTTGCTTTGGCAGTCCTGCAGGGCCTTCTAGCTACACCATCTCTTGCTTAGTCCTACCACCCCCAGCTTGGCTATGGTATTCAACCCATATGTCAGGACTGCAGTTGCATTCTTGAAGGACATAGTACAGTTTTGTACCTACCATAAATGTAGATGTCCGATAGATATGCAACTGCAGTCAGGTTTTCCCTCCCTCCCACCCCTCTGTTTTTTCCCTTGGGTCCATTCCCCCCCTTACCTATAAGCTGGGGATATCTGTTATGGTGTATCTGTTTATTACTGTTGTGCATGTCTGGATTTTTTGTTTATCCATTCACAAAATTTAGCCTTCCTTGGAGGGCACCTGGCATCTGGGGCAAGAAACACTGAAGAAGATGGCGTTGGCTGATGCCTTTATATCTCAGTCGCTCTGACGTCGGGGAAGAGGCGACATCAGCAGACGCCGGACCCAGACTTTGGAATCCGGCCGACCGAAGGGCTGCCTGAGACAGGACAACCCATATGTCAGGACTGCAGTTGCATATCTATCGGACATCTACATTTATGGTATGTACAAAACTGTACTTTTCTCTGATGACTACTCATGTTTTGAAGTTTGAGTTCTGAGGTGAAGAATTCATTGAAGGTGCCTGTAACAGCTGTTTCTCTGATGACTACTCGTGTTTTGAAGTTTGCGTTCTGAGGTAAAGAATTACTTGAATGTGCCTGTCACAGCTGTTTTTCTGATGACTACTCATGTTTTGAAGTTTGCGTTCTGAGGTAAAGAATTCCATGAAGGTGCCTGTCACATCTGTTTCTCTGATGATTACTCATGTTTTGAAGTTTGCATTCTGAGGTAAAGAATCCCTTGAAGGTGCCTGTCACAGCTGATGTCCTTCAAGAATGCAACTGCAGTCCTGACATATGGGTTGTCCTGCCTCAGGCAGCCCTTCGGTCGGCCGGATTCCAAAGTCTGGGTCCGGCGTTGGCTGATGTCGCCTCCTCCCCGACGTCAGAGCGGCTGGGGTATAAAGGCATCAGCCGACGCCATCTTCTTCAGTCTTTCTTGCCACGCAGTGCCCAAAGCAGAAGCAGTTCGCAAGTGCCGGTCGGTCAACTCCTGTGTTTTCAGTTACCGAAGTCATCTAAAAAGCTAAGTTCCCCGTTGGGGAACATTTTTTCTTGCCTCAGCCGATGTCAGATCAAATTGAGAAAATTAATAATTGTTTGTCTTGTGGTAAACAAATACCTCATAAGGACTTCCATTCTTACTGCCTCCCTTGCCTGGGCCCAGACCACGACGTCTCTGCCTGTGCTTGCTTTAATAAGCGCACTCTCAGGCGCCGGACAGAATTTGCCGAAGACTTTTTTGGCGAATCCTACGCTTACATCATGCCGTCGGAACAACCGACAGCACAAACTACCAAAAAACGAAAGGACCAGGACCGACACCCTCGGCCCACGTCTTCCACCGATACTATGCCTAAGCCCTCCGCGAGTGCTTCGGTCCCTTCAGAAGCGATTATTCAACCACTCCAGGCCGACGACACCACGTTAACACACTCTTCGGTCTCGGAGACTACTCCGGTGCCGGTTGTTGATTTTCCTCCATAAACCGAAGTCCTCGATCTACCCGACACCATTCCTGTGGACAAGGTTACCCCTGCACGTGGGGGAGCTAGGCCTCCTGTATCCATGTCCATCAAGGCCTTTGCACGTGCTAAGGCCGCCAGCCAGGCCAAGGCCCATCCTAAACCTACCTCACAGGCCCCTTCTTCTGATAGACAGATCATGTCTCTTGCTGCAGATCTAATCTCTCTTATCAGGGGGTCTCAGCCCCACCCAGACAGAGGTTCTCAGCCACCTGCAGAAAAAAGGCCTAGAACTGAGCAGGCAGACAACCTCTCATCAGATGAAGCCTCTGGGGATTCAGGGCATTCAGATACCCAAGAAGAATCCTTCCAGGCCTATGAGGACTCTGATGCTGAGGAATCAATTCCCTCTGCCTCTCCTCCGGAGGATTTTTCTTTCGGTGAAGTCCTCCACTCCATGAGGGAACATTTTAAGTGGCAGGGTCAGGAATTTTCTGATTCTAGGAAAAGGCTTCGTACCTTCCTCAAGTTACCCCAGCACAGACCTTTGGCTATCCCTCCAGTTTTGGATGTCCTGGATGATGTATTCTCAGACTCCAGTGCTTCCCCTGATTCTCTCCCACCTGCTCCTGTCAAGCCAGACAGATATTACAGGGTCCCTGACACTCACAAGCATCTCTTTAAGGCCCACTCTGTGGATCTAGAAACTATTTGACAGGGCCCCAAAGGAGTGGCTTCCTCCGCAGCCAAAAATCCACTACCAGCTGACAGGGAAGCAAGGTCCCTGGAGAGATGGGGTAAAAAAGTTTATACCTCTACCACCCTTGCCATGAGGTCACTTAACTGCCTTTTTCATATGTTTCAGTACCAGGATTATTTACTGGATGATTTGCAGGAAAAGCAAGCCTCTCCTGAGCCTATAGATAGAAAGGCATTGCAGGATTTGGTTCATAATTCTCAGCAGGTTAGCAACCATTTTATTCAGTGTGGTTATGATGCATTGGAGGCTTCATGTAGGGCAGCTATGACAGGGGCTGTTATCCGTAGATATGCTTGGTTGAAAGAACAGCCACTGCCGGATCATGTTAAAGTAAAGCTCCTGGATGCACCTCTGGATAAACAGAAGCTTTTTGGTGCTAATGCTCAGGATGTGTTGAAGTCTATTGAGGAGAAGGCAAAATCAGAAGAGACAGTAAAGGATTTCCTCCAGGTTCAGCCACCAAGGTTCAGCAGGAATTGGCCTTCAAAGAATTGGTTCTTTCCAGACTCAGACAAGTTTCAAAGGGGAAAGAACAGGCGTGCACGAGGTAAAGGGCAATACCGAGGCTCCTACAGGGGCCGCCAATGGCAACCTCAAAATCAGAGAAGTGGCACAGGTAGTTCACCTGCACCACAGGGACAATCACAATGACTTACCTTTCACTCCGCCTACCAAGGCTCAAAGAGAAGCACCTCTAGGCGGAAAATTATCTCTATTCTCAAGAAACTGGCACATTATAACAAAGAAACAGCCAACACAAACCACCAAACAGATTAACTTCACTGCAACTTGAAATCAAAAGTCAAAAATAAAAGTCCACATGCAAGTGAAGTGAATGGCTGTAAAATATATCACTCTCAATCCTCAAAGAATTGGTTCCTTGTTCCAACCAACGATAAGAACACCAACACGAACAAATCCAGTATAAAAAGATTTATTGTATGCTAGCACTGTCAGTAAGCGCTTTCACCTCCACGGCTTTATCAAACTACAAAGTGCATAGTCAGTAAAAACATTTAAATACAATGAAATCAAACCCAATAGGTTCAAATTAAAACAACTAAAGATGACATCATTAAATGAGGGCACACCTTTCCTGATTTAACCCTTAGTAGTGAGCATACACTATGGTCTAAAATCCTCTTCCTCTTAAGGGCAGGTTTCACTTGCACCTTGTCATTAATGCCAGGATTTTATCTGCCCTGAGCCTAATAATCCATTTAAGTTCACATTCTAAAGGCAAGTATCTACATCCCTCCCTAATATTGGTCTTTAATTGTTGCAGTACACTAAATACAAACTCATGCTCAGCTCCCATTATTCTAATGTGTTTCGCTAATGCATTACTGTCAGATCCAGTTCTGACTGCATATACATGTTCACGTATACGTTCCCTGAGCTGTCTACAGGTCTTCCCAACGTAGAACGCTGTACAGGAAGCAACGGCCAAATAAACTACATATGTACTAATACAACTTGTATCTGTGGTGAACACATACTCTACTTTCGTTAATGGGTGTTGAAAGTCTTTCCTGTCATCTATAAAATGACACTGATTACAATTATTACAAGGGACCGTATTACGTTGCTCCCTCACCATCATATTCCTAGTTAGTGGTCTATTACACATCTTACTTTTCAAGTTCTGTTTATTCTTATATGTAAACCGTGGACCTTCTCCCACCAACTTACTCAGACTCTCATCTAAATTCAACACCTGCCAATGCTGTCTAACGATGTCTGTGATCTTATTTACATCCCTAGTATAAAATAATGGAAACCTTAAGACATCTTGTGCTGACTGATGGCATAACCTAATATCCTCATTTCTTGCTGAGAAGTAAGGTTTCGCTGAACCTTCTCTTATTGCATCCACTTCCATCATATGTTTCATTATATCCTTTGAATCGTACCCCTCTCAATTAACCTATTCTTAAGGCTTGCTTCCAATTCATACCCTAGGGGCTGGGGTTCAATCTAGATGCCCTCATGGACTGACCTCTCATGATATTAGCAAATACATAATTTGGGTGCATTGAGCGTCTATGTAAAAGGCTATTCCTAAAACAGGATTTCCTATATATAGGCGTGTTCAAAAGTCCACTTGGTAATCTAGTAATGTTTACATCCAAGAACGGAAGCTCATTTCTAGAATAGTTCAAGACAAACTTTAAATAACCACTAACCTCATTGATCTTATCAACAAACATTGTTAGAGATGCCTCATCGCCTTTCCATATAAAGAAAAGGATCACGAAGCGTCTGTAGTACCCCACTTTTCTACAAACAAATCCATCTTGAATAACACCTCTTCTTCCCATTCTGCCATTACTATATTGGTAGCTATTGGCACATGAAGTGCCCATAGCTCACGCATCTTCAAATACAACTCTTCACCAAAAAGAAAAACATTATTCTCCAATACTATCTCCAGAAATAAAGTTAGTATTTCTATAAATGTCTCTTCAAAATCACCATTCCTCCTCATATAGTTCTAACACCTAATAATCCCTTCAATATTAGGGATAACTGTGAAGAGGCTAACTACATCCAAAGTCACTAAGATATACTCCTCACAATCATGTAGCTCTCTCGTATATTCATACAATTCTATCAAGAATTGTTTACTATCCTTCAAAACATACTTATTCTTCTCAACCAAAGGCCTCAGGAAATACTCCACTAGGATGGAAAAAGGTTCCGTAAACCATCCCTGTCCTGCCACTATTGGGTGCATGGATGGGGTAGATAGATTTCGTCCCAACAGCTTGTATATACCCCCTTTGCATCCGTTGTTAGAAACCTTTTATAAGTTGGTGGAGAATGATTTGCACGTGTATTATAATGATATGAAAAAGGGAATGAATAAAAATGTTAAATACAACCTTACTTATATGCAAAGGAAGGCCCTGAATGATTTAATGGAAGATAGTAACATTGTCATTAGACCCTCAGATAAGGGAGGACCGGTAGTGGTCCTAGATAAGGAGGAGTATATACGTAGTATGACTAATTTGTTGGATGATGAGGGATTTTATACTAAGATCAGTCTGAATGAGGTTGGTATGAAGTTATTTCAAGTGTTTGATGTGTTGGATGATTTATATCAGAGTAAGCTGATCCCTGATTCGTTGTTTAACTACTTGAAGGTTAGGAACCCTAAGATACCAGAAATAAAAGGCCTCCCTAAGGTACATAAGTCAATTATCCATCCACCCATGCGCCCGATAGTGGCAGGACAGGGATGGTTTACGGAACCTTTTTCCATCCTAGTGGAGTATTTCCTGAGGCCTTTGGTTGAGAAGAATAAGTATGTTTTGAAGGATAGTAAACAATTCTTGATAGAATTGTATGAATATACGAGAGAGCTACATGATTGTGAGGAGTATATCTTAGTGACTTTGGATGTAGTTAGCCTCTTCACAGTTATCCCTAATATTGAAGGGATTATTAGGTGTCAGAACTATATGAGGAGGAATGGTGATTTTGAAGAGACATTTATAGAAATACTAACTTTATTTCTGGAGATAGTATTGAAGAATAATGTTTTTCTTTTTGGTGAAGAGTTGTATTTGCAAAAAGATGGCGTAGCTATGGGCACTTCATGTGCCAATAGCTACCCCAATATAGTAATGGCAGAATGGGAAGAAGAGGTGTTATTCAAGATGGATTTGTTTGTAGAGAAAGTGGGGTACTACAGACGTTTCGTGGACGACCTTTTCTTTATATGGAAAGGCGATGAGGCATCTCTAACAATGTTTGTTGATAAGATCAATGAGGTTAGTGGTTATTTAAAGTTTGTCTTGAACTATTCTAGAAATGAGCTTCCGTTCTTGGATGTAAACATTACTAGATTACCAAGTGGACTTTTGAACACGTCTATATATAGGAAATCCTGTTTTAGGAATAGCCTTTTACATAGACGTTCAATGCACCCAAATTATGTATTTGCTAATATCATGAGAGGTCAGTCCATGAGGGCATCTAGATTGAACCCCAGCCCCCTAGGGTATGAATTGGAAGTACTAAGCCTTAAGAATAGGTTAATTGAGAGGGGGTACGATTCAAAGGATATAATGAAACATATGATGGAAGTGGATGCAATAAGAGAAGGTTCAGCGAAACCTTACTTCTCAGCAAGAAATGAGGATATTAGGTTATGCCATCAGTCAGCACAAGATGTCTTAAGGTTTCCATTATTTTATACTAGGGATGTAAATAAGATCACAGACATCGTTAGACAGCATTGGCAGGTGTTGAATTTAGATGAGAGTCTGAGTAAGTTGGTGGGAGAAGGTCCACGGTTTACATATAAGAATAAACAGAACTTGAAAAGTAAGCTGTGTAATAGACCACTAACTAGGAATATGATGGTGAGGGAGCAACGTAATACGGTCCCTTGTAATAATTGTAATCAGTGTCATTTTATAGATGACAGGAAAGACTTTCAACACCCATTAACGAAAGTAGAGTATGTGTTCACCACAGATACAAGTTGTATTAGTACATATGTAGTTTATTTGGCCCGTTCGTTTCCTGTACAGCGTTCTCGTTGGGAAGACCTGTAGACAGCTCAGGAACATTACGTGAACATGTATATGCAGTCAGAACTGGATCTGACAGTAATGCATTAGAAACACATTAGAATAATGGGAGCTGAGCATGAGTTTGTATTTAGTGTACTGCAACAATTAAAGACCAATATTAGGGGAGGGGATGTAGATACTTGCCTTTTAGAATGTGAACTTAAATGGATTATTAGGCTCAGGGCAGATAAAATCCCTGGCATTAATGACAAGGTGCAAGTGAAACCTGCCCTTAAGAGGAAGAGGATTTTTAGACCATAGTGTATGCTCACTACTAAGGGTTAAATCAGGAAAGGTGTGCCCTCATTTAATGATGTCATCTTTAGTTGTTTTAATTTGAACCTATTGGGTTTGATTTCATTGTATTTAAATGTTTTTACTGACTATGCACTTTGTAGTTTGATAAAGCCGTGGAGGTGAAAGCGCTTACTGACAGTGCTAGCATACAATAAATCTTTTTATACTGGATTTGTTCGTGTTGGTGTTCTTATCGTTGGTTGGAACAAGGAACCAATTCTTTGAAGATTGAGAGTGATATATTTTACAGCCATTCACTTCACTTGCATGTGGACTTTTATTTTTGACTTTTGATTTCAAGTTGCAGTGAAGTTAATCTGTTTGGTGGTTTGTGTTGGCTGTTTTATTGTTATTATATCGTTAGACCACCAGAGGGAGATGGCTGTACCTGAAGCAAGTACTGAGCTGGAGTTGCCTTATCGGCCAGATGAACCGGAAGTGTTAGAGCGGAGTGTATCCAGGTTTGAAGATTGCCTGAACTCGAAGGAGAATTTGCTGCTGGCGTATGAACCAGATTCGTTTTCGGATGGGTCGAATGACTTGGATAATGCAGTGGAGTTAGGGGAAGTTTTAAATCGATTGGAATTGGACTTTGTTAAGCTGAAAAAGCTACAGTTGCAACGTCAACACTTTGAAGCATGCATTTTGGAAGCGTAGTTCCTCGTGGACTTCGTATTCAAAATGCCAACTTCAGGTAACACTTATCCTTCTTTGCTACAGAAGTGGCAGCAACTTAATTTGAACTTGAGTTTTGACTACATGAAACTCTTGAATGAGTTTCATTTGAAAGAAGAACAAGAACTGCGTTTGAAAGTGAATGAACAGTATAATAATGTGTTACTGAAGTATAAGGGACTGAATGCTTCAAGCGGTATTGAGAGGCTGTTGGACAATGTGAAATTGTTTGAGAAGCACTTACTTGAGCAAAAGCGCAGTAAACTTTTAAGAGACATTACTGATTTTAAATGTGGCCAAGTCTTTACTTGGCCTCGTGTGAGTGACACACGCTCAGATGCACGGAGCAGTGTGAATACTTTTAATGGTAATATAAGGGGTAGGAGGGATTGGTCTAATAATGTAAGGGATGTTAACAATGTATGTTTAAATGAAAATGTTGTTAATGTGCCTATTGAGATTAATGAGGGCATACGCAGTACAGCTAACTTGCACTTGAATGAGGTTGATGTAGTGAACCCTAATAATAGGAATACACTGAGCTACAAGGTTGCTATTAATAATCCTAATGATATTGATACTTTGAATGTGGTACCTGGGGGCATTAATATGTCTGATGGTAGTACCTGTTCGTTTAATGATGCGGCGTCAACAGAAGCATTGAAACAAGTGAGGAATGATGATGTACCCGTGGTTAGAAGGAAGGTAATGAGTAATGGAGGTAATTCATTCCCACAGGTATTTCCCGCTGCATCTGTGAGTGGTACGAACACACCGGCCCCTTTCCCAATAGCCAGCAATGGACAGTTAGGGAGACGGAGGTCACAGAGCAGGGGACGGAACAAGAGGAAAGGTTCAGGAGGGGAGCATACAGGACCTACCCTCAAGAGGATGTGGGAAAGGGTAGGGGGTCCCTAGTAATTAACCTCTCGAAGCGTGATCTCACTAGGTATGAAGAAGAGGTATTAGATAGAGGCCTGAGTTTCATACCAACCAGAGACAGTGACATAACTGATTCGATAATAGACCTCAAATTATTTCTAAGGAAAGTACAGTTAAGAATGGACTATGGAGGGAACAATGAGAGGCTGGAAGGGATAGATAGATTTCGTCCCAACAGCTTGTATATACCCCCTTTGCATCCGTTGTTAGAAACCTTTTATAAGTTGGTGGAGAATGATTTGCACATGTATTATAATGATATGAAAAAGGGAATGAATAAAAATGTTAAATACAACCTTACTTATATGCAAAGGAAGGCCCTGAATGATTTAATGGAAGATAGTAACATTGTCATTAGACCCTCAGATAAGGGAGGACCGGTAGTGGTCCTAGATAAGGAGGAGTATATACGTAGTATGACTAATTTGTTGGATGATGAGGGATTTTATACTAAGATCAGTCTGAATGAGGTTGGTATGAAGTTATTTCAAGTGTTTGATGTGTTGGATGATTTATATCAGAGTAAGATGATCCCTGATTCGTTGTTTAACTACTTGAAGGTTAGGAACCCTAAGATACCAGAAATAAAAGGCCTCCCTAAGGTACATAAGTCAATTATCCATCCACCCATGCGCCCGATAGTGGCAGGACAGGGATGGTTTACGGAACCTTTTTCCATCCTAGTGGAGTATTTCCTGAGGCCTTTGGTTGAGAAGAATAAGTATGTTTTGAAGGATAGTAAACAATTCTTGATAGAATTGTATGAATATCTGAGAGCTACATGATTGTGAGGAGTATATCTTAGTGACTTTGGATGTAGTTAGCCTCTTCACAGTTATCCCTAATATTGAAGGGATTATTAGGTGTCAGAACTATATGAGGAGGAATGGTGATTTTGAAGAGACATTTATAGAAATACTAACTTTATTTCTGGAGATAGTATTGAAGAATAATGTTTTCTTTTGGTGAAGAGTTGTATTTGCAAAAAGATGGCGTAGCTATGGGCACTTCATGTGCCAATAGCTACGCCAATATAGTAATGGCAGAATGGGAAGAAGAGGTGTTATTCAAGATGGATTTGTTTGTAGAGAAAGTGGGGTACTACAGACGTTTCGTGGACGACCTTTTCTTTATATGGAAAGGCGATGAGGCATCTCTAACAATGTTTGTTGATAAGATCAATGAGGTTAGTGGTTATTTAAAGTTTGTCTTGAACTATTCTAGAAATGAGCTTCCGTTCTTGGATGTAAACATTACTAGATTACCAAGTGGACTTTTGAACACGTCTATATATAGGAAATCCTGTTTTAGGAATAGCCTTTTACATAGACGTTCAATGCACCCAAATTATGTATTTGCTAATATCATGAGAGGTCAGTCCATGAGGGCATCTAGATTGAACCCCAGCCCCCTAGGGTATGAATTGGAAGTACGAAGCCTTAAGTATAGGTTAATTGAGAGGGGGTACGATTCAAAGGATATAATGAAACATATGATGGAAGTGGATGCAATAAGAGAAGGTTCAGCGAAACCTTACTTCTCAGCAAGAAATGAGGATATTAGGTTATGCCATCAGTCAGCATAAGATGTCTTAAGGTTTCCATTATTTTATACTAGGGATGTAAATAAGATCACAGACATCGTTAGACAGCATTGGCAGGTGTTGAATTTAGATGAGAGTCTGAGTAAGTTGGTGGGAGAAGGTCCACGGTTTACATATAAGAATAAACAGAACTTGAAAAGTAAGCTGTGTAATAGACCACTAACTAGGAATATGATGGTGAGGGAGCAACGTATACGGTCCCTTGTAATAATTGTAATCAGTGTCATTTTATAGATGACAGGAAAGACTTTCAACACCCATTAACGAAAGTAGAGTATGTGTTCACCACAGATACAAGTTGTATTAGTACATATGTAGTTTATTTGGCCCGTTCGTTTCCTGTACAGCGTTCTCGTTGGGAAGACCTGTAGACAGCTCAGGGGCATATCGTGAACATGTATATGCAGTCAGAACTGGATCTGACAGTAATGCATTAGCGAAACACATTAGAATAATGGGAGCTGAGCATGAGTTTGTATTTAGTGTACTGCAACAATTAAAGACCAATATTAGGGGAGGGGATGTAGATACTTGCCTTTTAGAATGTGAACTTAAATGGATTATTAGGCTCAGGGCAGATAAAATCCCTGGCATTAATGACAAGGTGCAAGTGAAACCTGCCCTTAAGAGGAAGAGGATTTTTAGACCATAGTGTATGCTCACTACTAAGGGTTAAATCAGGAAAGGTGTGCCCTCATTTAATGATGTCATCTTTAGTTGTTTTAATTTGAACCTATTGGGTTTGATTTCATTGTATTTAAATGTTTTTACTGACTATGCACTTTGTAGTTTGATAAAGCCGTGGAGGTGAAAGCGCTTACTGACAGTGCTAGCATACAATAAATCTTTTTATACTGGATTTGTTCGTGTTGGTGTTCTTATCGTTGGTTGGAACAAGGAACCAATTCTTTGAAGATTGAGAGTGATATATTTTACAGCCATTCACTTCACTTGCATGTGGACTTTTATTTTTGACATTATAACAAAGGACAATTGGATTCTGGACATAATAGACAGAGGTTACAGGTTCCACTTCCATACTTTACCAACAGGACAAGGCATGCCAAACCTGCCACAAAATCAAAGGGCAGAGGCACTCAGAGAAGTCTCAAAGCTGTTACAAATAAAAGCAATAGAGAAGGTTCCTCCTCAGGAACAAGGCCAGGGATTTTACTCAAGACTGTTCCTTGTTCCAAGAAAAGAAAAGCAATGGAGGCCTATTTTGGACTTGTCCATTCTAAATACTTTTCTCATGGTGCCAAAATTCAAGATGCTGACGTTACAGCAACTTCTTCCCATGCTGGGCAAGGGGTCTTGGCTGGTTACTCTGGACCTCAAGGAGGCATACCTGCATGTCCCTATCAGACACAGTTGCAGAAGATACCTCAGATTTCTTGCAGGAACAGAGCACTATCAATTCTCAGCATTGCCGTTTGGCTTATCTACTGCGCCCAGAATATTCACGAAACGCCTGGCATCAGTAGTGGCACATTGCAGACTCCAGGGGATACAAATATACCCTTACCTGGACGACTGCCTCATACAAGCAGACAGCAAACAAACCTTGATAAAACACTTGGATTATGTCATTCAATTGCTGCAGGCTTTGGGATACACAGTCAACATTCAAAAATCAAGATTACTGCCATCCCAAGAAATTATTTTTCTAGGAGCAAAGCTGAACACACAGCTACAAATGGCCTTCCTCACAGAGGAGAAACAAGAGCATTTAACAGATTACTTCAAAAGCCTAGCAAAACTAACCCACCTGACCGCAAGGAAAACCCTGCAGGCCCTGGGGTTTATGGCATCTTGCATTCTTCTAATCCCTCTGGCAAGACTACACATGAGAAAACTGCAATGGTACCTAAAAAGCTTGTGGTCTCAACACAGCCACAACCTGGAAGACATAATACCACTCATACCATGCCTGCAAAGGGAATTTTTGTGGTGGGCTCAAGCAAGTCACTTAAACGAAGGCATGCCTTTCAACAAAGCTCCAACAAGTCAAACTATTACAACAGACTCCTCAGACCATGGATGGGGGGTGCACATGGACGGCAGATGCATTCAAGGGCAATGGACTCCCATGGAAATGCATCAGCACATAAATCAAAAAGAGATGTTGGCAGTGATAGATGCAATAGAAGCCTTTGGAAAATCTCTTCAGCAAGGTCATCTGCTAATAAGGACAGACAACACCACTGTCATGTGGTACATAAACAAACAAGGGGGCACTCATTCCTACCCCCTCTGCAGACTAACAATGACTCTTTGGGAAAAGTGCCTGAAACTGAACATCTACTTGCAATCCCAGTGTGTTCCGGGCAAGGACAATGTTCTGGCAGACAGGTTGAGCAGAAATTTCTTGGATCCACATGAATGGATGCTACACCCACGCATATTCTCACAAATAACAACTGCATGGGGAAGACCAGACATAGACCTCTTTGCGTCTCATCTCAATCATCATCTGGAAAGGTTTTGCACAAGGATACACCACCCTCTAGCCTGGAGAATGGATGCTCTTTCCTTCAGCTGGAATGCCCTAACAATTTATGCATTCCCTCCTCTACCTTTAATCACCAAGGTGTTACTGAAGATCAAGGCAGAACAACCAAGAGGAATCTTGATAGCTCCAGACTGGCCAAGGCAACACTGGTATCCACTGCTACTGAGCATAACTCACACCATATCGTGGCCCTTGCCTCTATGGCCTCAGCTCCTGACTCAACACAATTACAAGACTGTTCATCAGAACCTGCAAACCTTAAAGCTGACAGCTTGGAGAGTTCCATAACTGGGACCCATGACTCCCTCTCCAAAACAGTTCAGGAAATTTTGCTGGAGGCACGCAGACCTTCCACCAGAAAAACCTATTCGGCCAAATGGAAGAGATTCATCATCTGGAATGTCAACAAGGGCCAGGATGCATCACTGATGAACATACCTCAGATATTAGAATACTTGGCAGAAATGTTTCACAGTGGCCTCTCATACTCTTCCATCAAAATCCACGCTTCAGCTATCTCAGCACATTACAACTGTGATCCACCTGTGTTTTCGCATCCCTTGCTAAGACAGTTTCTAAGGGGTATAAAGAATATCAAACCTCCAAGGAAACAACCAATTCCTGCATGGGACCTCAATTACGTCTTGGAAAAAATAACTCTTCCTCCCTTTGAACCAGCAGCATCTTCAGAAATGCAATTTCTCTCTTGGAAAACAGTTTTCCTGTTGGCAGTCACCTCAGCAAGAAGAGTCTCGGAGATACAGGCCCTCATGGCAGTTCCTCCTTTTCTCATCTTTCATCAGGACAGAGTTTCCCTTAGGACCAATCCTTCCTTCATGCCTAAGGTGATATTCAGAGTGTCTCTAAACCAAGCAATTCACCTGCCTACTTTCTTTCCTAACCCTCAAAACAAAGGGGAGAAGCTGTTGCATACTTTAGCCATTCACAGACAACTACGCTACTACTTGGACAGAACAAAGTCTTCCAGGAAGTCTGACCAACTGTTTGTAGCCTATGCTGCTGGGGCACAAGGAAAGGCAGTCACCAAGCAAACTATCTCAAAATGGATTGGACACTGCATCAGATTCTGTTACTCCTTCCATGGAAAAAGCGTGCCAGCTAATATTAGACTACACTCCACCAGAGCTATGGCCACATCCACAGCCTTTCTAAGAGGAGTGGCTACAAAAGATATTCTAGAGGCTGCTACATGGAGCTCCGTGCATACATTTACCAAACACTACAACCTGCCATTATACTCCAGATCCCGAGCAGGCTTTGCTTCAGCAGTCCTGCAGGGCCTTCTAGCTACACCATCTCTTGCTTAGTCCTACCACCCCCAGCTTGGCTATGGTATTCAACCCATATGTCAGGACTGCAGTTGCATTCTTGAAGGACATAGTACAGTTTTGTACCTACCATAAATGTAGATGTCCGATAGATATGCAACTGCAGTCAGGTTTTCCCTCCCTCCTACCCCTCTGTTTTTTCCCTTGGGTCCATTCCCCCCCTTTCCTATAAGCTGGGGATATCTGTTATGGTGTATCTGTTTATTACTGTTGTGCATGTCTGGATTTTTTGTTTATCCATTCACAAAATTTAACCTTCCTTGGAGGGCACCTGGCATCTGGGGCAAGAAACACTGAAGAAGATGGCGTCGGCTGATGCCTTTATACCCCAGCCACTCTGACGTCGGGGAGGAGGCAACATCAGCTGATGCCAGACCCAGACTTTGGAATCCGGCCGACCGAAGGGCTGCCTGAGGCAGGACAACCCATATGTCAGGACTGCAGTTGCATATCTATCGGACATCTACATTTATGGTAGGTACAAAACTGTACTTTTCTCTGACTACTACTCATGTTTTGAAGTTTGCATTCTGAGGTAAAGAATCCCTTGAAGGTGTCTGTCACAGTTGTTTCTCTGATGACTACACCTGTTTTGAAGTTTGCGTTCTGAGGTAAAGAATCCCTTCAGGGTGCCTGTCACAGTTGTTTCTCTGATGACTACTCCTGTTTTGAAGTTTGCGTTCGAAGGTAAAGAATTCTTTGAAGGTGCCTGTCACAGCTGTTTCCCTGATGACTACTCCTGTTTTGAAGTTTGCGTTCTGTGGTAAAGAATTCCTTGAAGGTGCCTGTCACAGCTGTTTCTCTGATGACTACTCCTGTTTTGAAGTTTGTGTTCTTAGGAAAAGAATTGCTTGAAGGTGCCTGTCACAGCTGTTTCTCTGATGACTACTCCTGTTTTGAAGTTTGCGTTCTGAGGTAAAGAATTCCTTGAAGGTGCCTGTCCCAGCTGTTTCTCTGATGACTATTCCTGTTTTGAAGTTTGCATTCTGAGGTAAAGAATTCCTTGAAGATGCCTGTCCCAGCTGTTTCTCTGATGAGTACTCCTGATGTCCTTCAAGAATGCAACTGCAGTCATAACATATGGGTTGTCCTGCCTCAGGCAGCCCTCAGTCGGCCGGATTCCAAAGTCTGGGTCCGGCGTCGGCTGGTGTCGCCTCCTCTCCGACGTCACAGCGGCTGGAGTATAAAGGCATCTGCCGACACCATCTTCTCCAGTCTTTCTTGCCTCGCGGTGCCCGAAGCAGAAGCAGTTCGCAAGTGCCGGTCGGTCAGCTCCTGTGTTTTCAGTACCAAAGTCATCTAAAAGCTAAGTTCCCCGTTGGGGAACATTTTTTCTTGCCTCAGCCGATGTCAGAACAAATTGATAAAGTTAATAATTGTTTGTCTTGTGGTAAACAAATACCACATAAGGACTTCCATTCTTACTGCCTTCCTTGCCTGGGCCCAGACCACGATGTCTCGGCCTGTGCTGCCTGTGCTTGCTTTAATAAGCGCACTCTCAGGTGCCGGGCAGAATTTGCCGAAGACTTTTTCGGCAAATATTTCACGTATATCATGCCGTCGGATCAACCGACAACTCAAACTACCAAGAAACGCAAGGACCAGGACCGACATCCTCGGCCCGCGCCCTCCACCGATGCCACTCCTAAACCCTCCGCTAGTGTTTTGGTCTCTTCGGAAGCGGTGATTCAACCGCTCCAGGCCGACGACACAGCGTTAACATGTCCTTCGGTTTCGGAGACCTCTCCAATGCTGGTTGTTGATTTTCCTCCGGAAGCCGAAGTTCTGGATCTACCCGACACCAGCCCTGTAGATAAGGTTACTCCTTCACATGGGGCTGCTAGGCCTCCTGTTTCCATGTCCATCAAGGCCTTTGCATGTGCTAAGGCCGCCAGCCAGGCCAAGGCCTATCCTAAACCTGCTGCCCAGGCCCCTTCTTCTGATAAACAGATCATGTCTCTTGCTGCAGATCTTATTTCTCTTATCAGGGGGTCTCAGCCTCACCCAGACAGAGGTTCTCAGCCACCTGCAGAGAAAAGGCCCAGAACTGAGCAGACTGACAACCTCTCTTCAGATGAAGCCTCTGGGGATTCTGAGCATTCAGATACCCAAGAAGAATCCTTCCAGGCCTATGAGGGTTTGGATGCTGAGGAATCAATTCCCTCTGCCTCTCCTCCAGAGGATTTCTCGTTTGGTGAAGTCCTACACTCTATGAGGGAACATTTCAAATGGCAGGGTCAGGAATTCTCTGATTCCAGGAAAAGACTACGAACCTTCCTTAAGCTTCCCCAGCACAAACCTTTAGCTATTCCTCCAGTTATGGATGTTTTGGATGATGTTTTCTCCGACTCCAGTGCTAACCCTGATTCTCTCCCCCCTGCTCCTGTCAAGCCAGACAGATATTATAGGGTCCCTGACACTCACAAACATCTCTTTAAGGCCCACTCTGTGGATCTAGAAACTATTTCACAGGGCCCCAAGGGAGTGGCTGCCTCCACTGCCAAGAATCCACTGCCTGCGGATAGGGAAGCTAGGTCCCTGGAGAGATGGGGTAAGAAAGTTTATACCTCTACCACCCTAGCCATGAGGTCTCTTCATTGCCTTTTTCATATGTTTCAGTACCAGGATTTTTTACTGGATGATTTACGGAAAAAAATTGCCTCTCCTGAACCTATTGATAGAAAGGCATTGCAGGATCTAATACATAACACTCAGCAGGTTAACAACCATTTTCTTCAGTGTGGTTATGATGCATTGGAGGCTGCTGTGATACGTAGACATGCTTGGTTAAAAGATCAGTCACTGCCAGACCATGTCAAAGTAAAGTTACTTGATGCACCTCTGGAAAAACAGAAGCTTTTTGGTGCTAATGCACAAGATGTGTTGAAGTCCATTGAGGAAAAAGCTAAGTCAGTACAGACAGTCAAGGATTTCCTCCAGGTTCAGCCACCCAGATTCAGCAGAAACTGGCCTTCAAAGAATTGGTCCTTCCCAGACTCTGACAAGTTTCAAAGGGGAAAAAGCAGGCGTGCCTGAGGTAGAGGCCAATTCCGAGGCTCCTACAGGGGCCGCCAATGGCAACCTCCAAATCAAAGAAGTGGCGCAGGCAGCCCAGCTGCACCACAAGGACAATCACAATGACTTGACTTTCATACTGCCTACAAAGGCTCAAAGAGAAGCACCTTTGGGCGGAAAATTATCCTTATTCTCAAAAAACTGGCATATCTTAGCCAAGGACAACTGGATTCTGGATTTAATAGACAAGGGTTACAGATTCCACTTCCATACTTTACCAAAAAGACAAGGCATGCCAAACCTGCCACATCATCAAAGGGCAGAGGCACTCATTCAAGTTTCACAGCTGTTAAGTATAAAAGCAATAGAAAATGTTCCTCCTCACGAACAAGGCCAGGGATTTTACTCAAGACTGTTCCTTGTTCCAAGAAAAGAGAACAAATGGAGGCCTATACTGGACTTGTCTACTCTAAATACTTTTCTCATTGTGCCAAAGTTCAAAATGCTGATGTTGCAGCAACTCCATCCCATGCTGGGCAAGGGGTCTTGGCTAGTCACTCTGGACCTCAAGGAGGCATACCTGCATGACCCAATCAGACAAAGCTGCAGAAGATACCTCAGATTTCTTGCAGGGACAGAGCATTATCAATTCTCAGCATTGCCATTTGGCGTATCTACTGCACCCAGAGTGTTCACAAAATGCCTGGCATCAGTAGTGGCACACTGCAGACTCCAGGGAATTCTAATATACCCCTACCTGGACGAGTGCCTCATACAAGCAGACAACAAACAAACCTTAATAGCAAACTTGGACTATGTCATTCAATTACTGCAGGCCTTGGGATACACAGTCAACTTTCAGAAATCAAGACTACTGCCATCCCAACAGATTGTTTTCCTAGGAGCCAAACTGGACACAGAAACACAAATGGCCTACCTCACAGAGGAAAAACAACATCAGTTACCAGAATACTTCAAAGGCCTAGCAAGGCTCTCCCAGCTGACTGCAAGGAAAATCCTGCAGGCCCTGGGGTTCATGGCATCTTGCATTCTTCTGATACCCTTGGCAAGACTTCATATGAGAAAGCTGCAATGGTACTTAAAAAGCTTATGGTCCCAACACAGCCAAAGCCTAGAGGACGTAATCCCACTCATTCCATGTCTGCAAAAAGAATTTTTGTGGTGGGCTCAAGCAAGTCAGTTAAACAAAGGCATGTCTTTCAACAGACCTCAAGCAGGCCAAATGATTACAACAGACGCCTCAGATCATGGATGGGGGGGCGCACATGGATGGCAGATGCATTCAAGGTCAATGGACACCAAGGGAAAGACATCTGCACATAAACCAAAAAGAGATGTTGGCAGTGATACATGCAATCGAGGCTTTCGAAAAATCACTACAACAAGGACATTTGCTAATAAGGACAGACAACACCACGGTCATGTGGTACATAAACAAGCAGGGAGGCACTCATTCGTATCCCCTCTGCAGACTAACAATGATTCTCTGGGAAAAATCACTGAGTCTGAAGATACATTTGCAATCCCAGTTTGTGCCAGGCAAGGACAATGTGCTGGCGGACAAGCTGAGCAGAAATTTCTTGGATCCGCACGAATGGATGCTGCATCCTCACATTTTCTCACAAATAACAAAGACATGGGGAAGACCGGACATAGATCTCTTTGCTTCTCACATGAATCATCACCTGGAAAAGTTCTGTACAAGGACCCACCATCCTCTAGCCTGGAAAACAGATGCTTTCTCCTTCAGCTGGAATTCCCTAAAAATGTATGCATTCCCTCCTCTACCACTGCTGACCAAGGTGATACTGAAGATCAAAGCAGAACAACCAACAGGCATTTTGATAGCTCCAGACTGGCCAAGGCAGCACTGGTACCCATTGCTGTTGAGCATAACTCGGACCAAACCGTGGCCTCTGCCCTATGGCCTCTGCTTCTAACACAACACAATTACAGGACTGTTCATCAAAGCCTGAAAACATTACATCTGACAGCCTGGAGGTTACCATAGCGCCTTTCACTATCTCTCTTTCCAAAAAAGTTCAAGAGATCTTACTGGAAGCATGCAGACCTTCCACCAGAAAAACCTATTCAGCCAAGTGTAAGAGATTCAGCATCTGGAATGCCAACAGGGGTCAGGATACAACAGTGCTGAGTATACATCAGATATTGGAATACTTGGCAGAATTGTTTCATACTGGTCTCTCATATTCTTCCATAAAGATTCACGCCTCAGCAATCTCAGCAAAATACAATTGTGACCCACCAGTGTTTTCACATCCTTTGCTAAGACAGTTCCTCAGAGGGATAAAGAATATCAAACCTCCCAGAAAACAGCCAGTACCTGCATGGGACCTCAATTTCGTTTTGGAAAAACTAACTCTTCCTCCCTTTGAGCCAGCAGCAACTTCAGAAATACAGTTTCTAACATGGAAAACAGTTTTTCTATTGGCAGTCACATCAGCAAGAAGAGTCTCGGAGATACAGGCACTCATGGCAGTACCTGCTTTCCTCATTTTTCATCAGGACAGAGTCTCTCTAAGAACCAATCCTTCATTCATGCCAAAAGTAATTTCCAGGGTGTCTTTAAATCAAGCTATACACCTGCCTACTTTCTTCCCCAATCCTCAAAACAAGGGGGAAAAACTACTGCATACTTTGGACATACACAGGCAACTACAGTACTACTTGGACAGAACTAAAGCCACCAGGATGTCTGACCAACTGTTTGTAGCCTATGCTGCTGGAGTACAAGGAAAAGCAATCTCCAAACAAACAATTAAAAAATGGATTGGACACTGCATCAGATTCTGCTATTCTTTCCATGGAAAAGGTGTGCCAGCCAAGATTAGGCCACATTCCACCAGAGCTATAGCCACATCCACAGCTTTCTTAAGCGGAGTGGCTACAAAGGACATTCTAGAGGCTGCTACATGGAGCTCCGTGCATACATTTACCAAACACTACAACCTGCCTTTATACTCCAGATCCCGAGCAGGCTTTGCTTCGGCAGTCCTGCTGGGCATTTTAGCTACACCATCCCTTTCTTAGATCCTACCACCCCCAGTTTGGCTATGGTATTCAACCCATATGTTATGACTGCAGTTGCATTCTTGAAGGACACAGTACAGTTTTGTACCTACCATAAATGTAGATGTCCGATAGATATGCAACTGCAGTCAGATTTTCCCACCCTCCTACCCCTCTGTAACTTTCTTTATGGGTCAACTTCCCCTATTTCTATTAGCTGGGGGTATCTCCTATGGTGTATCTGTTTATTACTGTTGTGCATGTTTGGAATTGTTTATCCATTCACCAAATTTAGCCTTCCTAGGAGGGCACCTGACATCTGCGGCAAGAAACACTGAAGAAGATGGCGTCGGCTGATGCCTTTATACTCCAGCCACTCTGACATCGGAGAGGAGGCAACACCAGCCGACGCCGGACTCAGACTTTGGAATCCGGCCGACTGAGGGCTGCCTGAGGCAGGACAACCCATATGTTATGACTACAGTTGCATATCTATCGGACATCTACATTTATGGTAGGTACAAAGCTGTACTTTTTGAAGTTTGCGTTCTGAGATAAAGAATTCCTTGAAGGTGCCTGTCACAGCTGTTTCTCTGATGACTACTCCTGTTTTGAAGTTTGCGTTCTGAGGTAAAGAATTCCTTGAAGGTGCCTGTCACAGCTGTTTCTCTGATGACTACTCATGTTTTGAAGTTTGCGTTCTGAGGTAAAGAATTCCTTGAAGGTGCCTGTCACAGTTGTTTCTCTGATGTCTACTCATGTTTTGAAGTTTGCGTTCTGAGGTAAAGAATGCCTTGAAGGTGCCTGTCACAGCTGTTTCTCTGATGACTACTCATGTTTTGACGTTTGCGTTTTGAGGTAAAGAATTCCTTGAATGTGCCTGTCACAGCTGTTTCTCTGATGACTACTCATGTTTTGAAGTTTGCGTTCTGAGGTAAAGAATTCCTTGAAGTTGCCTGTCACAGCTGATGTCCTTCAAGAATGCAACTGCAGTCATAACATGTGGGTTGTCCTGCCTCAGTCAGCCCTCAGTCGGCCGGATTCCAAAGTCTGGGTCCGACGTCGGCTGATGTCGCATTTCTCTCCGACGTCAGAGCGGCTGGAGTATAAAAGCATCAGCCGACGCCATTTTCTTCAGTCTTTCTTGCCGCGCGGTGCCCGAAGCAGAAGCGGTTCTCAAGTGCCGGTTGGTCAACTCCTGTATTCTACGATACCGAAGTAATCAAAAAAGCTAAGTACCCCATTGGGGACATTTTCTTGCCTCAGCCGATGTCAGAAATCACTGAAAAAGTTAACATTTGTCTTTTTTGTGGTAAACAAATACCTCATAAGGATTTCCACTCTTACTGCCTCCCTTGCCTGGGCCCAGACCACGACGTCTCGGCCTGTGTAGCCTGTGCTCGCTTCAACAAGCGCACTCTCAGGCACCTGGCGGAGTTCGCTGAAGATTTTTTCGGCGATAAATTTGCTTACACCATGCCATCGGATCTTCCGACATCGCAAACGCCTAAAAAGCGAAAAGACCGGGACCGACATTCTCGGCCCGCGTCTACCACCGACTCCACGCAAAAACCTAGCGAGTGCTCCGTTCCCTCTGAGACGGTCTCTCCACCGCTCCGAACTGAAGACACCACATTACCGAGTACTCCGATTCCAGACATTACTCCGACGCCAGTTATAGATTTTCCTCCGGATACCGAAACCGAGGAAATGCCCGAGACCATTGCTGTGGACAAGGTCACTCCGGCACGTGGAGCTGCCAGGCCTCATATGGCCATGTCTGTTAAGGCCTACACTATGCTAAGGCAGCCAGCAAAACAAAGCATATTACTGTTAAGTCCTTACCTCAGCCTACTCCTGAAACACAAATTATGTCCATGGCTGCTGATTTAAGTTCCATGATTAGAGGTTCACAGGCCCATCCTGAGAGAGCATCCCAGCCTCCTCCTGATAAAAGGCCCCGGGTTGAACCCTCTGACCCTACTCCTTCAGATGAAGATTCTGAGGACTCTGTCCACTCTGATAGCCAGGAAGAGCTCTTCCAGACCTATGAGGACTCGGATGCAGAAGATTCCATCCCTCGGCCTCCCTCCTGAGGATATTTCTTTTGGGGAAGTTCTGCACACCATGAGGGAACATTTCAAGTGGCAAGGACAGGAATATTCTGATTCTAGGAAAGCCTTAGGACCTTCCTTAAAAGCCTCAGCACAGGCCCTTAGCTATTCCTCCTGTACTTGATGTTCTGGATGATTTGTATTCTGACTCTAGTGTTACCCTGATTCTCTTCCTCCTGCTCCTGCCAAGCCAGACAGATATTACAGGGTCCCAGAAACTCATTCCCATTTCTTTAGGGCCCATGCTGTTGATTTAGAAACTATTTCACAGGGACCTAAAGGAGTTTCAGCATCCACCTCAAAAATCCTTTGCCTTCCAACAGGAAGCTAGGTCATTAGAGATGGGGTAAAAGGTTTACACCTCCACTACTTTATCTATGAGAGCTTTGAATTGCCTTTTTCATATGTTACAATATCAGGATTACCTGTTAGATGATTTACAAAAACATTGGCTTCTCCTGATCCTTTAGACAGGAAGTCTTTGCAGGAAGCTGTACATAACACTCAGCAAGTCAGCAATCACTTTCTGCAGTGTGGATATGATGCATTGGAAGCTTCATGTAGGACAGCTATGACAGGGGCAGTAATTCGTAGACATGCTTGGTTAAAAGATCAACCTCTACCAGATCATGTAAAGGCAAAACTTCTGGATGCACCTTTGGAAAAGAACAAGCTTTTGGTACAAATGCTAAAGATGTCTTAAAGACCATAGAGGAAAAAGCAAAATCAGTTCAGATGGTCAAAGATTTCCTCCAGGTTCAACCACCCAGATTCAGTAGGAATTGGCCTTCAAAAACTGGTCCTTTCCTAATCCAGAAAGATTTCAAAGGGTAAGAACAGGCGTGGCCGAGGAAGAGGCCAATACAGAGGTTCTTACAGGGGCGACAATGGCAGCCAGGAAACCAAAGAAGTGATGCAGGGGTTTCACCTGCCCAACAACCACAAACTCAATGACTTTCCTCTACTTCCGCCTACCAAGGAACAACTACAAGCTCCCTTGGGTGGAAAATTATCTCTGTTTGCAGACAACTGGCACAGATTGACAAAGGACAAATGGATTTTGGACATTATAGACCAAGGTTACAGGTTCCACTTTCATACCTTACCAAGAAAACAAGGCATGCCAAACCTACCACAAAACCAGAGGGCAGAGGCTATCAAGCAAATCACTCTGCTTGCTCAGATCAAAGCAATAGAAAGAGTTCCACAACAAGAACAAGACCAGGGTTTTACTCAAGACTGTTCCTTGTTCCAAGAAAAGAATCTCAATGGAGACCAATACTGGACTTGTCCGCATTAAACACTTTTCTCATAGTACCAAAGTTCAAAATGCTGACTCTACAGCAACTCCTTCCCATGCTGGGCAAGGAGTCATGGCTGATTACTCTGGACCTCAAGGAGGCATACCTGCATGTCCCTATCAGACACAGCTGCAGAAGATACCTCAGATTTCTTGCAGGGCCAGAGCATTATCAATTCTCAGCATTGCCATTTGGCTTATCTACTGCGCCCAGAGTATTTACAAAATGCCTGGCTTCAGTGATTGCTCATTGCAGGCTCCAGGGAATACAAATTTACCTGTACCTGGACGACTGCCTCATATAAGCGGACGACAAATTGATGTTGACAAAAACTTGAATTATGTCATACAATTACTACAAGCTCTGGCATACACAGTCAACTTCCAAAAGTCAAGACTGCAGCCATCCCAGCAAATAATCTTCTTAGGAGCCAAACTAGACACAGCCTCTCAGATGGCTTACCTGACAGAAGACAAGCAAGAGAATTAATTCATTACTTCAAAGGTTTAGCAAAACTCACCCAGATGACTGCAAGGAGATTCCTACAGGCCCTGGGTTACATGGCATCCTGCATTCTACTGGTTCCATTAGCAAAACTACACATGAGAAAGCTTCAATGGTACCTAAAAAGCCTTTGGTCTCAACACAGCAACAACCTAGAGACAATCATACCACTCATTCCATGCCTACAAAAGGAATTTCTATGGTGGGCCTCGGTGAGCCAGGAAAACACAGGTATGTCATTCAAAAAACCACAGATAACACAGACCATGACTACAGACGCCTCAGACCTTGGATGGGGGCGCACATGGAAGGCAGGTGTATACAAGGACAATGGTCTCCAAAGGAAACACATCTGCATATAAACCAAAAGGAAATGCTGGCAGTGATGCATGCCATCGAGGCTTTTCAACACCAACTCCAGCAAGGCCATTTAATGATACAGACAGACAACACCACTGTAATGTGGTACATAAACAAGCTGGGGCACCCATTCCTACCCCTTTGCAGACTGACAATGCAGCTTTGGGAGAAATCACTGAGTCTAAACATCCAGTTTCAATCCCAGTTTGTTCCAGGAAAAGACAATGTGTTGGCGGACAGCCTAAGCAGGAATTTCACAGATCCACACGAGTGGAGGTTACATCCAGGCCTTCAGACAACTCACTTCGACATGGGGCAAGCCAGAAGTGGACCTATTTGCCTCTCACCTCAACCATCTTCTACCAAAATTTTGCACAAGGACATACCATCCAAAAGCTTGGAAAATAGATGCCCTCTCATTCAACTGGAACTGCCTAGCAATCTATGCATTCCCACCTCTACCACTGATGACCTCAGTATTACTAAAGATCAAAGCAGAGAAGCCCAAGGGAATCATAATAGCTCCGGATTGGCCAAGACAACACTGGTACCCACTACTACGGAGCATATGTCACACCAGGAAGTGGGCCCTCCCTCAGTGGCCTCTACTTTTGACTCAGCACAATTTCGAAACACTGCATCCAAATCTTCAGACACTGCAGCTAACAGCCTGGGAGATCCCATGAATAACTTCAGCTTATCTCTCTCCAAGGAAGTTCAGCGGATACTAATAGAGGCTCGAAGACCATCCACCAGAAAGGTTTACTTAGCAAACTGGAAAAGATTCAGCAATTGGAATACCAGCAAGGGACATGATGCATCATTGTTGAACATCCCACTCATCTTGGAATATTTGGCAGATATGTTAAAGAACGGCCTCTCATATTCTTCCATAAAGATACATGCATCTGCTATTTCAGCTAGATACAACACTGATCCTCCTGTTTTCTCACATCCTTACTAAGACAATTCCTCAGGGGAATCAAGAACATTAAGCCACCAAGAAAGGCCCCAGGGCCAGCCTGGGACCTCAATTTTGTCTTAGAAAAACTGACTGTACCTCCTTTTGAGCCAGCAGCTTCAGTTGACTTGCAATTTCTCTCTTGGAAAACAGCTTTTCTGTTGGCAATTACCTCAGCAAGAAGGGTTTCGGAGCTACAGGCCCTAATGGCAATACCACCCTTTATTATTTTCCACAGAGACAGGGTTTCATTAAGGACCAACCCTACCTTTATGCCAAAGGTGGTATCTAGGGTTTCTCTAAATCAAGCCATTCATCTGCCTGCTTTCTTCCCCAACCCTGAGAATAAGGGGGAAAGACTTTTGCATACCTTGGACATTCACAGACAACTTCGATACTACCTGGACAGAACCAAGGCCAGTAGGAAGTCTGAACAACTTTTGTAGCTTACGCTGCAGTACAAGGAAAAGCAATTTCAAAACAGACTATTTCAAAATGGATTGGACATTGCATCAGATTCTGTTATTCCTTTCATGGAAAGACTGTTCCAGCCAATGTCAGACCACATTCCACCAGAGCTACAGCCACCTCTACAGCATTCTTAAGAGGGGTGCCTACCAAGGACATTCTAGAAGCTGCTACATGGAGCTCCGTGCATACATTCTCCAAACACTACAATCTCCCTTTATATTCCAGATCCAGAGCAGGCTTTGCTTCGGCAGTCCTGCAGGGTTTGATTGCCACACCATCTCTTTCCTAGAGCATACCTCCTCCCCCAGCTAAGCTATGGTATTCTACCCACATGTTATGACTGCAGTTGCATTCTTGAAGGACATAGTACAGTTTTGTACCTACCATAAATGTAGATGTCCGATAGACATGCAACTGCAGTCGGATTTTCCCTCCCTCCATACCCCTCTATGCCTAGGGTCCACTCCTATCCCTGTTATTCTTAGCTGGGGATATCTGTTATGGTGTATTTGTTTTATTGCTCATTTATTTGTTTGGAATCCTGTTTTTGTCTTCCAGTTTGATTACAGCCTTCCTTGGAGGGCACCTGGCATCTGGGGCAAGAAACAATGAAGAAAATGGCGTCGGCTGATGCTTATATACTCCAGCCGCTCTGACGTCGGAGAGAAATACGACATCAGCCGACGTCGGACCCAGACTTTGGAATCTGGCCGACCGAGGGCTGCCTGAGGCAGGACAACCCACATGTTATGACTGCAGTTGCATGTCTATCGGACATCTACATTTATGGTAGGTACAAAACTGTACTTTTCTCTGATGACTACTCATGTTTTGAAGTTTGCGTTCTGAGGTAAAGAATCCTTTGAAGGTGCCTGTCACAGCTGTTTCTCTGATGACTACTCATGTTTTGAATTTTGCGTTCTGAAGTAATGAATCTCTTGAAGGTGCCTGTCACAGCTGTTTCTCTGATGACTACTCGTTTTTGAAGTTTGCGTTCTGAGGTGAAGAATTCATTGAAGGTGCCTGTCACAGCTGTTTCTCTGATGACTACTCATGTTTTGAAGTTTGCATTCTGAGGTGAAGAATTCATTGAAGGTGCCTGTCATGGCTGTTTCTCTGATGACTACTCATGTTTTTAAGTGTGCGTTCTGAGGTAAAGAATTCCTTGAATGTGCCTGTCACAGCTGTTTCTCTGATGACTATGATGAATTCCTTGAAGGTGCCTGTCACAGCTGTTTCTCTGATGAGTACTCCTGTTTTGAAGTTTGCGTTCTGAGGTAAAGAATTCCTTGAAGGTGCCTGTCACAGCTCTTTCTCTGATGAGTACTCCTGTTTTGAAGTTTGCGTTCTGAGGTAAAGAATTCCTTGAAGGTGCCTGTCCCAGCTGTTTCTGTGATGACTACTCCTGTTTTGAAGTTTGTGTTCTGGGATAAAGAATTCATGAAGGTGCCTGTCACAGCTGATGTCCTTCAAGGATGCATCTGCAGTCCTAACATATGGGTTGTCCTGCCTCAGGCAGCCCTTCGTTCGGCCGGATTCCAAAGTCTGGGTCTGGCCTCAGCTGATGTCGCACTTCACCCAACGTCACAGCTGCTGTTTATTGGGTATAAAGGCATCAGCCAACGCCATTTTCCTCAGTCTTTCTTGCCGCGTGGTGCCCGAAGCAGAAGCTGTTCGCTAGTGCCGGTCGGTCAGATCCAGAGATTTCTACTACCGAAGACTTCTAAAAAGCTAAGTACCCCATTGGGGACTCTTTCTTGCCTCAGCCGATGTCAGACAAAGTAAATAATTGTTTAACTTGTGGGAAACAAATACCTCATAAGGATTTCCACTCTTACTGCCTTCCTTGCTTAGGCCCAGACCACGACGTATCAGCTTGTCTAGCCTGTGCTTCCTTCAACCGACGGACACTTAGACGTCGGTCAGAGTTTGCAGAGGAGTTTTTTGGTCCCGCTTTTGCATACAAAATGCCGTCGGAGACTCCGACTACTCAATTAGCTAAAAAGCGCAAGGAAAAGGACCAGCATTCGCGGCCCGCGGTTTCCGCTGAAACCACGGTTAGGCCAACCGCGAGTGTCTCGGTTTCGGCTGAAACTCAGTCCCCGGTTCTTCCTTTGGCCGAAAGCATGCCTCCGATAGCCGAGGCCTCACAGAGCATGGCTGAATCTGCTACTGAATTTACTGCTACTGAAGCAGGCACCCAGGATTTGTCAGACACTATTCCTTTAGACATATCTACCCCTGCACGTGGGGCTGCTAGACCCCCTGCTTCTATGTCTATCAAGGCTTTTGCCAGGGCTAAAGCAGCTAAATCTTCTAAGGCCTTACCTGCTAAAACTCCCTCACATAGGCCTGCCTCTAGTTCCCAAATTCTCAGCCTGGCTGAGGATCTCATTTCTTTGATCAGGGGATCCCAACCTCACCCAGACAGGGCCTCTCAGCCCCCTACAGATAAGAGGCCTAGGACTGAACCCCCAGAACCTGTCTCTACAGACTATTCCTTGGATGACTCAGACATTTCAGACCCTTGGGAAGGCCCATATTCTCCTTATGAGCATTCTGATGCAGAAGACTCCATTCCTTCTGCTTCTCCTCCTGAAGAATTTTCCTTTGGGGAAACCTTGCATGCTATGAGGGAACACTTCCAATGGCAGGGCCAGGATTTTTCAGATTCAAGGAAAAGGCTAAGGACTTTTTTACATTTACCACAGCATAGGCCTTTAGCCATTCCTCCAGTACTAACAGTTGTTGATGATGCATATAATGATGCCTGTACTGCCCCTGATTCTCTTCCTCCGGCCCCTGCCAAGCCTGACAGATATTACAGGGTCCCGGACACACACTACCATTTGTATAAGGCTCCTGTTGCAGACCCTGAAACCATTTCACAAGGCCCCAAATGTGTGGCAGCTGCCTCTGCCAAAAACCCTCTTCCCTCTGAAAGGGAATCTAGAGCATTAGAGAGATGGGGTAAAAAGGTTTATACTTCTGCTACTCTTTCGGCCAGGGCCTTGAACTGTCAATTTCACATGATTCAGTACCAGGAATTTTTGTTAGATCAGCTAAATAAAAAACTGTCTTCTCCTGAACCTATAGACCGCAAGTCCCTTCAGGATTTGGTACATAACTCTCAGCAGGTCAGTAACCATTTCTTAAAATGTGGCTATGATGCACTGGAGGCTTCCTTTAGATCAGCTATGACTGGAACAGTGATTCGAAGGCATGCCTGGTTAAAAGAACAATCCTTACCAGATCATGTTAAGTCGAAACTCCTAGATGCTCCCATGGAGAAGCAAAGTTTGTTTGACTCCCCTGCACAGGAGGTTCTAAAGAAGGTGGAAGAAAAAGCAAAATCTGTCCAAACAGTCAAGGATTACTTACAGGTCCAACCTCCGAGGTTTAGCAGAAATTGGCCTTCGAAGAATTGGTCCTTTCCAGACAACTTCAGAACACAGAGAGGCAGAAATAGACACCCAAGAGGCAGAGGTCAATCTAGGGGTGCCTACAGGGGACGTCAGTGGCAGCCTACCAACCAGAGAGGTACTGCCACAGATTCAACTACAACCACTTCCACAGGGCAGACGCAATGACTTGGCTCTGGTTCCGCCTACTAGGGAACAACTGGAAGCACCCTTGGGTGGAAAGCTAGCCTTATTTTCCGACAACTGGCATTTCATTACAGGAGACAAATGGACTTTACAAACAATAGACAAGGGCTACAGGTTTCACTTCCACACTCTACCAAAAAAGAGAGGAATGCCAAACCTACCACCAAGCCAAACAACAGACGCTCTAAGACAGATCAACAACTTACTAAGGATGAGAGCTATAGAAAAGGTACCACCTATGGAACAAGGCCAAGGATTTTACTCCAGGCTTTTCCTTGTACAAAGAAAAGAAAACCAATGGAGACCTATTCTAGACTTGTCTGCACTGAACACATACCTCATTGTTCCAAAATTCAAAATGCTGACCCTCCAGCAGCTTCTTCCCATGCTGGGCAAGGAGTCTTGGCTGGTGACTCTAGATCTCAAGGAGGCATACCTGCACGTCCCTATATGACCAGATTGCAGAAGACACCTCAGATTTCTTTCAGGATCAGAGCATTATCAATTCTCAGCATTGCTCTTTGGCTTATCTACTGCGCCCAGAGTATTCACGAAATGCCTGGCATCAGTAATTGCTCATTGCAGGCTTCAGGGAATTCAAATTTACCCATACCTGGACGACTGCCTAATACAAGCGGACAACAAGGCAAAATTAACAAAAGATTTGGAAAATGTCATACAACTGTTGCAAGCCTTGGGATACACAGTCAACATGCCAAAGTCAAGACTAGTACCATCCCAAAGGATAACATTCTTGGGTGCAGAACTGGATACATCAACTCAGATGGCTTTTCTCACAGAAGAAAAACAAAAGCAACTACCAGTCTACTTCATGACATTAACAACACAAACTCAGCTTACTGCAAGGAAAGTCCTGCAAGCCCTGGGTTACATGGCATCCTGCATAATATTGATTCCATGCCAGGCTGCATATGAGAAAGTTACAATGGTACCTAAGGAATGTATGGTCTCAACACAAGCACAGTCTAGAAGCCCAGATTCCAATAATTCCATGCCTGAAGCAAGAATTCCTGTGGTGGGCTCAGGCCTGTCAGTTGAACAGAGGATTGCCTTTCCACAAACCTCATCCAAGCCAGACCATCACCACGGATGCCTCAGACCTAGGCTGGGGGGCACACATGGTGGACAAGTGTATACAAGGCCTATGGACCCAAGACCAGCTGAATCTACACATAAATCTAAAGGAGATGCTGGCAGTGAAACATGTGATCCAGGCTTTCAGACCACTCCTTCAAAAGGGTCATCTGCTGATAAGGACGGAGAATACCACAGTCATGTGGTACATCAACAAACAGGGAGGTACACATTCATATCCTCTATGCCGGATGGCAATGGACCTGTGGAATGTGGCCCTGAATCTCAACATTCAACTTCAGGCCAGATTTGTACCAGGAAAAGAAAATTCTCTAGCAGACATCTTAAGCAGAACTACCACGGATGCTAACGAATGGATGCTGCATCCAGATATCTTCAAAGCCATAACAAAGAAATGGGGACTACCAGAGATAGACTTGTTCGCCTCCCCACACAACCACCAATTGAAGAAATTCTGCACAAGAGCATACCACCCACTTGCTTGGAGGGTGGACTCCCTTTCCTTCAGCTGGAAAAACCTGACAGCATATGCATTTCTGCCTCTTCCTTTGATGTACAAAGTTCTACTGAAGATCAGAGAGGATCAGCCAAGGGTAATCCTGATAGCTCCAGACTGGCCGAGGCAACATTGGTACCCGCTACTGAGAAGCATGTCTCGGACACACGCATGGCCTCTACCTCTATGTCCTTTACTTCTAACACAGAACAACTACAAGACCCTACATCCAAATTTGAAAACACTGCAGCTAGCTGCTTGGAATATTGCATAAAACAAAATAACCCAGGTTTATCTCAGAGGGTTAAGGACATTATCCTGGAGGCACGCAGACCCTCCACAAGGAAAACTTATTCAGCCAAGTGGAAAAGATACCTCATTTGGAGTGCAGCAAAGGGAGAAAATGTCTCATTGGCAAGCATAGCACATATCCTGGAATATTTAGCAGAACTGTTCCACAATGGCCTGTCTTACTCCTCCATTAAGATTCATGCATCAGCAATTTCAGCAGAATACAACATGGATCCTCCTGTCTTCTCTCATCCTCTACTCAGGCAGTTCTTGAGAGGAATTAAAAATGTAAAACCTCCAAGGAAACCACCTTTACCTGCATGGGATCTCAACTTTGTGCTGGAAAAGTTAACACTTCCCCCTTTTGAACCAGCAGCAACAGCAGAATTACAGTTCTTGTCTTGGAAAACTGCTTTCCTGCTAGCAATCACTTCAGCACGAAGGGTATCTGAGTTACAGGCATTAATGGCAGTACAAGCCTTCCTTATCTTCCATCAGGATAGAGTCTCTCTGAGAACTAACCCTACCTTTATGCCAAAAGTGGTCTCCAGAGTATCATTGAACCAAGCGATTCATTTACCTACATTCTTCCCCAACCCACAGAACAGGGGGGAAAGACTGCTACATACCTTGGATGTGCACAGACAATTACGCTACTATCTGGACAGAACTAAGACCAGCAGAAAAACTGACCAGCTTCTGGTAGCATATGCAACAGGAATGCAAGGAAAAGCAATTTCAAAACAGACAATCTCAAAATGGATAGGAAATTGCATTCGATTTTGTCACTCTTTTCATGGAAAGACAACTCCAGAAAATATCAGACCTCATTCCACAAGAGCTACAGCCACCACTACAGCTTTCCTACGAGGAGTGGCTACCAAAGACATTTTAGAAGCTGCTACTTGGAGCTCCGTGCATACATTTGCCAAGCATTATAATCTTCCCTTATACTCTAGATCCCGAGCAGGTTTTGCAACTGCTGTTTTGCAAGGGATCTTAACTACACCATCTTTATCTTAGTGCCTCCTCCCCCAGTTTGGCTATGGTATTCTACCCATATGTTAGGACTGCAGATGCATCCTTGAAGGACATAGTACAATTTTGTACCTACCATAAATGTAGATGTCCGATAGGTATGCATCTGCAGTCAGGATTACCCACCCTCCTTCCCCTCTGTGGTATTCCTAGGGTATTTACCCCTCTTTTAGCTAGCTGGGGGAATCTATTAGGGTGTATTTGTTTGTATATATGTATATATATTTTTATATTGTTTGCTGTCTACTGTTTGGAATTATTTGCATTTATCCAAATTTAGCCTTCCTAGAGGGCACCTGGCATCTGGGGCAAGAAACACTGAGGAAAATGGCGTCGGCTGATGCCTTTATACCCAATAAACAGCAGCTGTGATGTCGGGTGAAGTGCGACATCAGCCGAGGCCAGACCCAGACTTTGGAATCCGGCCGACCGAAGGGCTGCCTGAGGCAGGACAACCCATATGTTAGGACTGCAGATGCATACCTATCGGACATCTACATTTATGGTAGGTACAAAACCGTACTTTTCTCTGATGACTACTCCTGTTTTGAAGTTTCACTGATGACTACTCATGTTTTGAAATTTGCGTTCTGAGGTAAAGAATTCCTTGAAGGTGCCTGTCCCAGCTGTTTTTCTGATGACTACTCCTGTTTTGAAGTTTGCGTTCTGAGGTAAAGAATTCCTTCAAGGTGCCTGTCACAGCTGTTTCTCTGATGACTACTCCTGTTTTGAAGTTTGCGTTCTGAGGTAAAGAATTCCTTGAAGGTGCCTGTCCCAGCTGTTTCTCTGATGACTACTCCTGTTTTGAAGTTTGTGTTCTGAGGTAAAGAATTCCTTGAAGGTGCCTGTCACAGCTGTTTCTCTGATGACTACTCCTGTTTTGAAGTTTGCGTTCTGAGGTAAAGAATTCCTTGAAGGTGCCTGTCACAGCTGTTTCTCTGATGACTACTCCTGTTTTGAAGTTTGCGTTCTGAGGTAAAGAATTCCTTGAAGGTGCCTGTCACAGCTGTTTCTCTGATGACTACTCATGTTTTGAAGTTTGCGTTCTGAGGTGAAGAATTCATTGAAGGTGCCTGTCACAGCTGATGTCCTTCAAGAATGCAACTGCAGTCATAACATATGGGTTGTCCTGCCTCAGGCAGCCCTCGGTCGGCCGAATTCCAAAGTCTGGGTCCGGCGTCGGCTGGTGTCGCCTCCTCTCTGACGTCACAATGGCTGGAGTATAAAGGCTTCGGCCGACGCCATCTTCTTCAGTCTTTCTTGCCGCGCGGTGCCCGAAGCAGAAGCAGTTCGCAAGTGCCGGTCGGTCAGCTCCTGTGTTTTCAGTACCGAAGTCATCTAAAAGCTAAGTACCCCATTGGGGAACATTTATTCTTGCCTCAGCCGATGTCAGAACAAATTGAGAAAGTTAATAATTGTTTGTCTTGTGGTATACAAATACCTCATAAGGACTTCCATTCTCTCTGCCTTCCTTGCCTGGGCCCAGACCATGACGTCTCGGCCTGTGCTGCCTGTGCTTGCTTTAATAAGCGCACTCTCAGGCACCGGGCAGAATTCGCCGAGGATTTTTTTGGTGAATCTTTTGCATATATCATGCCGTCGGATCCACCGACAACCCAATCTGCTAAGAAACGCAAGGACCGGAACCGACACCCTCGGCCTGCGTCCACTACTGGTGCTTCTCCTAAACCCTCTGCTAGTGCTCCGGTCCCTTCGGAAGTGGTAAATCCACCGCTCCAGTCTGACGACACAGCGTTAACACGACCTTCGGTCTCGGAGATCTCTCGGGTGCCAGTTGTTGATTTTCCTCCGGAAACCGAAGTTCTGGATCTACCCGACACCATTTCTGTGGACAAGGTTACGCCTGCACGTGGGGCTGCTAGGCCTCCTGTATCCATGTCCATCAAGGCCTTTGCACGTGCTAAGGCCGCCAGTCAGGCCAAGGCCCATCGTAAGCCTGCTGCCCAGGCCCCTTCATCTGATAAGCAGATCATGTCTCTGGCTGCAGATCTGATTTCCCTTATCAGGGGGTCCCAGCCTCATCCGGACAGGGGTTCTCAGCCTCCTGCAGAGAAAAGGCCTAGAACAGAGCAGGCGGACAACCTCTCCTCAGATGAAGCCTCTGGGGATTCTGAGCATTCTGATACCCAAGAAGAATCCTTCCAGGCCTACGAGGACTCTGATGCTGAGGAATCAATTCCCTCTGCCTCCCCTCCAGAGGATTTCTCTTTTGGTGAAGTCCTGCATTCCATGAGAGAACATTTTCAATGGCAGGGTCAGGAATTCTTTGACTCTAGGAAAAGGCTTCGTAACTTCCTCAAGCTTCCTCAGCACAGACCTTTGGCTATTCCACCTGTTATGGATGTTTTGGATGATGTTTTCTCTGACTCCAGTGCTAACCCTGATTCTCTTCCTCCTGCTCCTGTCAAGCCGGACAGATATTATAGGGTCCCTGACACTCACAAGCACCTCTTTAAGGCCCACTCTGTGGATCTAGAAACTATTTCACAGGGCCCCAAGGGAGTGGCTACCTCCTCTGCCAAAAACCCTCTGTCAGCGGACAGAGAAGCAAGGTCCCTGGAGAGATGGGGTAAAAAAGTATACACCTCTACTACCCTAGCCATGAGGTCACTTAACTGCCTTTTTCACATGTTTCAGTACCAGGATTTTCTCCTGGATGATTTACAGAAAAAGTTAGCCTCTCCTGAGCCTATTGATAAAAAGGCATTGCAGGATCATATACATAACACTCTGCAGGTTAATAACCATTTTCTTCAGTGTGGTTATGATGCACTGGAAGCTTCATGTAGGGCAGCTATGACTGGGGCTGTGATACGTAGACATGCTTGGTTAAAGGATCAGCCTTTGCCTGACCATGTTAAAGTAAAGTTACTTGATGCACCTCTGGAAAAACAGAAGCTTTTTGGTGCTAATGCACAGGATGTACTGAAATCCAAAGAGGAAAAACCAAAGTCAGTACAGACAGTCAAGGATTTCCTTCAGGTTCAGCCACCCAGATTTAGTAGAAACTGGCCCTCAAAGAACTGGTCCTTCCCCGGCTCAGACAAGTTACAAAGGGGAAAAAGCAGACGTGCCCGAGGTAGAGGGCAATACAGAGGATCTTACAGGGGCTGCCAATGGCAACCTCCAAATCAAAGAAGTGGCACAGACAGTTCAGCTGCACCACAAGGACAATCACAATGACTTGACTTTCGTACCGCCTACAAAGGTTCAAAGAGAAGCACCTTTGGGCGGAAAATTATCCTTATTCTCTCAAAACTGGCATATTTTAACCAAGGACAACTGGATTCCGGATTTGATAGACAAAGGTTACAGATTCCCCTTCCACACATTACCAATAAGACAAGGCATGCCAAACCTGCCACATCATCAAAGGGCAGAGGCACTCAAGTTTCCAAGCTGTTAAGTATAAAAGCAATAGAAAGGGTTCCTCCTCAGGAGCAAGGTCAGGGATTTTATTCAAGGCTGTTCCTTGTTCCAAGAAAAGAAAACAAATGGAGACCCATACTGGACTTGTCAACTCTAAACACTTTTCTCATGGTGCCAAAGTTCAAAATGCTGACGTTGCAGCAACTCCTTCCCATGTTGGGCAAGGGGTCTTGGCTGGTCACTCTGGACCTCAAGGAGGCATACCTGCATGTCCCAGTCAGACAAAGCTGCAGAAGATACCTCAGATTTCTTGCAGGGACAGAGCATTATCAATTCTCAGCATTGCCGTTTGGCTTATCTACTGCACCCAGAGTGTTCACGAAATGCCTGGCATCAGTAGTGGCACACTGCAGACTGCAGGGGATTCAAATATACCCCTACCTGGACGACTGCCTCATACAAGCAGACAACAAACAAACCTTAAAAGAAAATTTGGACTATGTCATGCATCTACTGCAAGCCTTGGGATACACAGTCAACATTCAGAAGTCAAAACTACTGCCATCCCAACAGATTATCTTCCTAGGAGCCAAGCTGGACACAGAAAACCAAATGGCCTACCTCACAGAGGAAAAACAGCAGCAGTTACCAGAGTACTTCAAAGGTCTAGCAAAACTCTCCCAGCTGACTGCAAGGAAAATCCTGCAGGCCCTGGGGTTCATGGCATCTTGCATCCTTCTGATACCTTTGGCAAGACTTCATATGAGAAAGCTGCAATGGTATTTAAAAAACTTATGGTCTCAGCACAGCCAAAGCCTAGAGGACATAATCCCACTTATTCCATGTCTGCAAAAGGAATTCCTATGATGGGCACAAGCCAGTCAGCTAAACAAAGGCATGTCTTTCAACAGTCCTCAAGCAGGCCAAATCATTACAACAGATACCTCAGACCATGGATGGAGGGCGCACATGGAGGGCAGATGCATTCAAGGTCTTTGGACGCCAAAGGAAAGACATCTGCACATAAACCAAAAGGAGATGTTGGCAGTGATACATGCAATCGAAACTTTCGAAAAATCACTACAGCAAGGGCATTTGCTAATAAGGACAGACAACACCACGGTCATGTGGTACATAAACAAGCAGGGAGGCACTCATTCTTATCCCCTCTGCAGACTAACAATGCTTCTCTGGGAAAAATCTCTGAGCCTGAAGATACATTTACAATCCCAGTTTGTACCAGGCAAGGACAATGTACTGGCAGACAAGCTGAGCATAAACTTTATGGATCCACACGAATGGATGCTGCACCCTCACACTTTCTCTCAACTGACGAAGACATGGGGAAGACCGGACGTAGACCCTTTTGCTTCCCACTCAAATCATCACCTGGAAAAGTTCTGCACAAGGACTCACCATCCTCTAGCCTGGAAAACGGATGCTCTCTCCTTCAGCTGGAATTCTCTAAAAATTTATGCATTCCCTCCTCTGCCTCTGCTGACCAAGGTGATACTGAAGATCAAAGCAGAACAACCAACAGGCATCTTGATAGCTTCGGACTGGCCAAGGCAACACTGGTACCCATTGCTATTGATCATAACTCGGACCAAGCCATGGCCTCTGACCCTATGGCCCCTGCTCTTAACGCAACACAATTACAGGACTGTACATCAAGACCTGAAAACATTACATCTGACAGCCTGGAGGCTACCTTGATTTCTCCACCTAACTCTCTTTCCAAATCAGTTCAAGAGATCTTGCTGGAAGCACACAGACCTTCCACCAGAAAAACCTATTCAGCCAAGTGGAAGAGATTCAGCATCTGGAATGCCAACAGGGGTCAGGACACAGCATTACCGAGTATACCTCAGATATTAGAATATTTGGCAGAACTATTTCATAGTGGACTCTCATACTCTTCAATAAAGATTCATGCCTCAGCAATCTCAGCAAAATACAACTGTGACCCTCCAGTGTTTTCACATCCTCTGCTAAGACAGTTTCTAAGAGGGATAAAGAATATCAAACCTCCCAGAAAACAGCCAATACCTGCATGGGACCTCATTTATGTGTTGGAAAAATTAACTCTTCCTCAATTTGAACCAGCAGCAACTTCAGAAATGCAATATCTTTCATGGAAGACGGTCTTCTTATTGGCAGTCACATCTGCAAGAAGAGTTTTGGAGATACAGGCACTCATGGCAGTGCCCCCCTTCCTCATTTTTCATCAAGACAGGGTTTCTCTAAGAACCAATCCTTCATTCATGCCCAAGGTTATTTCCAGGGTGTCTCTAAATTAAGCTATTCACCTGCCTGCATTCTTCCCCAATCCTCAAAATAGGGGGGAAAAACTACTGCGTACTTTGGACATACACAGACAACTACGTTACTACTTGGACAGAACTAAGGCCACCAGAATGTCTGACCAACTGTTTGTAGCCTATGCTGCTGGAGTACAAGGAAAAGCAATCTCCAAACATACAATTTCAAAATGGATTGGACACTGCATCAGATTCTGCTATTCTTACCATGGAAAAGGTGTGCCAGCCAATATTAGGCCACATTCCACAAGAGCTATGGCCACTTCCACAGCTTTCCTAAGAGGAGTGGCAACAAAGGACATTTTAGAGTCTGCTACATGGAGCTCCGTGCATACATTTACCAAGCACTACAACCTGCCCTTATATTCCAGATCCTGAGCAGGCTTTGCTTCGGCAGTCCTGCAGGGGATTTTAGCTACACCATCCTTATCTTAGTTCCATCCACCCCCAGCTTGGCTATGGTATTCAACCCATATGTTATGACTGTAGTTGCATTCCTGAAGGACATAGTACAGTTTTGTACCTACCATAAATGTAGATGTCCGATAGATATGCAACTGCAGTTGGATTTTCCCTCCCTCCTACCCCTCTGTATCCTTCTTTTTGGGTCCTTCCCCCTTTTCCCATTAGCTGGGGGTATTCCTATGGTGTATCTGTTTATTACTGTTGTGCATGTTTGGAATTATTTTTATCCATTTACCAAATTTAGCCTTCCTAGGAGGGCACCTGGCATCTGGGGCAAGAAACACTGAAGAAGATGGCGTTGGCCAATGCCTTTATACTCCAGCCGTGGTGACATCGGAGAGGAGGCGACACCAGCTGACGCCGGACGCAGACTTTGGAATTCGGCCGACCGAGGGCTGCCTGAGGCAGGACAACCCATATGTTATGACTGCAGTTGCATATCTATCGGACATCTACATTTATGGTAGGTACAAAACTGTACTTTTCTCTGATGACTACTCATGTTTTGAAGTTTGCATTCTGAGGTAAAGAATTCCTTGAATGCCTGTCACAACTGTTTCTCTGATGACTACTCATGTTTTGAAGTTTGCGTTCTGAGGTAAAGAATTCCTTGAAGGTGCCTGTCACAGCTGTTTCTCTGATGACTACTCCTGTTTTGAAGTTTGCGTTCTGAGGTAAAGAATTCCTTGAAGGTGCCTGTCCCAGCTGTTTCTCTGATGACTACTCCTGTTTTGAAGTTTGCGTTCTGAGGTAAAGAATTCCTTGAAGATGCCTGTCCCAGCTGTTTCTCTGATGAGTACTCCTGTTTTGAAGTTTGCGTTCTGAGGTAAAGAATTCCTTCAAGGTGCCTGTCACAGCTGTTTCTCTGATGACTACTCCTGTTTTGAAGTTTGCGTTGTGAGGTAAAGAATTCCTTGAAGGTGCCTGTCCCGGCTGATGTCCTTCAAGAATGCAACTGCAGTCATAACATATGGGTTGTCCTGCCTCAGGCAGCCCTCAGTCGGCCGAATTCCAAAGTCTGGGTCCGGCGTCGGCTGGTGTTGCCTCCTCTCCGACGTCACCATGGCTGGAGTATAAAGGCATCGGCCGACGCCATCTTCTTCAGTCTTTCTTGCCGCGTGGTGCCCGAAGCAGAAGCAGTTCGCAAGTGCCGGTCGGTCAGCTCCTGTGTTTTCAGTACCAAAGTCATCTAAAAGCTAAGTACCCCGTTGGGGAACATTTATTCTTGCCTCAGCCGATGTCAGAACAAATTTAGAAAGTTAATAATTGTTTGTCTTGTGGTAAACAAATACCTCATAAGGACTTTTATTCTCTCTGCCTTCCTTGCCTGGGCCCAGACCACGACGTCTCGGCCTGTGCTGCCTGTGCCTGCTTTAATAAGTGGACTCTCAGGCGCCGGGCAGAATTCACCGAGGACTTGTTCAGTTAATCTTTTGCGTATATCATGCCATCGGATCAACCGACTACCCAATCTGCTAAAAAACGCAGGGACCGGGACCGACATTCTCGGCCCGCGTGTACTACCGATGCTACTCCCAAACCCTCTGCTAGTGCTCCGGTTCCTTCTGAAGTGGTAAATCTACCGCTCCAGGCCGAAGACACAGCGTTAACATGACCTTCGGTCTCGGAGATCTCTCCGGTGCCGGTTGTTGATTTTCCTCCGGAAACTGAAGTTCTGGATCTACCCGACACCATTTCTGTGGAGAAGGTTACGCCTGCACGTGGGGCTGCTAGGCCTCCTGTATCCATGTCCATCAAGGCCTTTGCACGTGCTAAGGCCGCCAGTCAGGCCAAGGCCCATCCTAGACCTACTGCCCAGGCCCCTTCTTCTGATAAGCAAATCATGTCTCTGGCTGCTGATCTTATTTCTCTTATCAGGGGGTCTCAGCCTCATCCGGAGAGGGCTTCTCAGCCACCTGCAGACAAAAGGCCCAGAACTGAGCAGGCATATGACCTCTCTTCGGATGAAGCCTCTGGGGATTCTGAACATTCTGATACCCATGAAGAATCCTTCCAGGCCTACAAGGACTCTGATGCTGAGGAATCAATTCCCTCTGCCTCCCCTCCAGAGGATTTCTCATTTGGTGAAGTCCTGCATTCCATGAGGGAACATTTTCAATGGCAGGGTCAGGAATTTTCTGACTCTAGGAAAAGGCTTTGTACCTTTCTCAAGCTTCCCCAGCACAGGCCTTTTGCTACTCCACCTGTTATGGATGTTTTGGATGATGTTTTCTCTGACTCCAGTGCTAACCGTGATTCTCTTCCTCTGGCTCCTGTCAAGCCGGACAGATATTATAGGGTCCCTGACACCCACAAGCACCTTTTTTAGGCCCACTCTGTGGATCTAGAAACTATTTCACAGGGCCCCAAGGGAGTGGCTACCTCCTCTGCCAAAAACCCACTGCCAGCAGACAGGGAAGCAAGGTCCCTGATGAGATGGGGTAAAAAAGTATATACTTCTACTACCCTGGCCATGAGGTCACTAAATTGCCTTTTTCACATGTTTCAGTACCAGGATTTTCTCCTGGATGATTTACAGAAAAAGTTAGCCTCTCCTGAGCCTATCGATAAAAAGGCATTGCAGGATCAGATACATAACACTCAGCAGGTTAATAACCATTTTCTTCAGTGTGGTTATGATGCACTGGAAGCTTCATGTAGGGCAGCTATGACTGGGGCTGTGATACGTAGACATGCTTGGTTAAAGGATCAGTCTTTGCCTGACCATGTTAAAGTAAAGTTACTTGATGCACCTTTGGAAAAACAGAAGCTTTTTGGTGCTAATGCACAAGATGTGTTAAAATCCATAGAGGAAAAAGCTAAGTCAGTACAGACAGTCAAGGATTTCCTTCAGGTTCAGCCACCCAGATTCAGCAGAAACTGGCCCTCAAAGAATTGGTCCTTCCCCGGCTCAGACAAGTTTCAAAGGGGAAAAAGCAGGCGTGCCGAGGTAGAGGGCAATACCGAGGATCTTACAGGGGACGCCAATGGCAACCTCCAAATCAAAGAAGTGGTACAGACAGTTCAGCTGCACCACAAGGACAATCACAATGACTTGACTTTCATTCCGCCTACAAAGGCTCAAAGAGAAGCACCCTTGGGCGGAAAATTATCCTTATTCTCATAAAACTGGCATATATTAACCAAGGACAACCGGATTCTGGATTTGATAGACAAAGGTTACAGATTCCACTTCCACACATTACCAATAAGACAAGGCATGCCAAACCTGCCACATCATCAAAGGGCAGAGGCACTCTCTCAAGTTTCCAAGCTGTTAAGTATAAAAGCAATAGAAAGGGTTCCTCCTCAGGAGCAAGGCCAGGGATTTTATTCAAGGCTGTTCTTTGTTCCAAGAAAAGAAAACAAATGGAGACCCATACTGGACTTGTCATGTCTAAACACTTTTCTCATAGTGCCAAAGTTCAAAATGCTGAAGTTGCAGCAACTCCTTCCCATGCTGGGCAAGGGGTCTTGGCTGGTCACTCTGGACCTCAAGGAGACATACCTGCATGTCCCTATCAGACAAAGCTGCAGAAGATACCTCAGATTTCTTACAGGGACAGAGCATTATCAATTCTCAGCATTGCCGTTTGGCTTATCTACTGCACCCAGAGTGTTCACGAAATGCCTGGCATCAGTAGTGGCACACTGCAGACTGCAAGGGATTCAAATATACCCTTACTTGGACGACTGCCTCATACAAGCAGACAACAAACAAACCTTAAAAGAAAATTTGGACTATGTCATGCATCTACTGCAGGCCTTGGGATACACGGTCAACATTCAGAAGTCAAAACTACTGCCATCCCAACAGATTATATTCTTAGGAGCCAAGCTGGACACAGAAAACCAAATGGCCTACCTGACAGAGGAAAAACAGCAGCATTTACCAGAGTACTTCAAAGGCCTAGCAAGACTCTCCCAGCTGACTGCAAGGAAAATCCTGCAGGCCCTGGGGTTCATGGCTTCTTGCATCCTTCTGATACCTTTGGCAAGACTTCATATGAGAAAGCTGCAATGGTATTTAAAAAACTTATGGTCTCAACACAGCCAAAGCCTAGAGGACATAATCCCACTTATTCCATGTCTGCAAAAAGAATTCTTATGGTGGGCTCAAGCCAGTCAACAAAACATAGGCATGTCTTTCAACAGACCTCAAGCAGGGCAAATGATTACAACAGATGCCTCAGACCATGGATGGGGGGCGCACATGGAGGACAGATGCATTCAAGGGCAATGGACCCCAAAGGAAAGGCATCTGCACATAAACCAAAAGGAAATGTTGGCAGTGATACATGCAATCGAGACTTTTGAAAAATCACTACAACAAGGGCATTTACTGATAAGGACAGACAACACCACTGTCATGTGGTACATAAACAAGCAGGGAGGCACTCATTCTTATCTCCATTGCAGACTAACAATGCTTCTCTGGGAAAAGTCCCTGAGCCTGAAGATACATTTACAATCCCAGTTTGTACCAGGGAAGACAATGTACTAGCGGACAACCTGAGCAGAAATTTCATGGATTCACACGAATGGATGCTGCATCCTCACATTTTCTTTCAACTGACAAAGACATGGGGAAGACCGGATGTAGATCTTTTCGCTTCCCACTTAAATCATCACCTGAAAAAGTTCTGCACAAGGACTCACCATCCTCTAGCCTGGAAGACGGATGCTCTCTCCTTCAGCTGGAATTCTCTAAAGATTTATGCATTCCCTCCTCTGCCTCTGCTAACCAAGGTGATACTGAAGATCAAAGCAGAACAACCAACAGGTATTTTGATAGCTCCAGACTGGCCAAGGCAGCACTGGTACCCATTGCTATTGACCATAACTCGGACCAAACCATGGCCTCTGACCCTATGGCCTCTGCTCCTAACACAACACAATTACAGGACTGTACATCAAGACCTGAAATCATTACATCTGACAGCCTGGAGGCTAACATGATTTCTCCTCCTAACTCTCTATCAAAATCGGTTCAAGAAATCCTGCTGGAAGCACGCAGGCCTTCCACAAGAAAAACATATTCAGCCAAATGGAAGAGATTCAGCATCTGGAATGCCAACAGGGTCAGGACACAGCATTACCGAGTATACCTCAGATTTTAGAATACTTGGCAGAACTACTTCATACTGGGCTTTCATACTCTTCAATAAAGATTCATGCCTCAGCAATCTCAGCAAAATACAACTGTGACCCTCCAGTGTTTTCTCATCCATTGCTAAGACAGTTTCTAAGAGGAATAAAGAATATCAAACCTCCCAGAAAACAGCCAGTACCTGCATGGGACCTCAATTATGTGTTGGAAAAACTAACTCTTCCTCCATTTGAGCCAGCAGCAAGTTCAGAAATGCAATTTCTTTCATGGAAGACAGCCTTCTTATTGGCAGTCACATCTGCAAGAAGAGTTTTGGAGATACAGGCACTCATGGCAGTGCCCCCCTTCCTCATTTTTCATCAAGACAGAGTTTTCTCTAAGAACCAATCCTTCATTCATGCCCAAGGTTATTTCCAGGGTGTCTCTAAATCAAGCTATTCACCTGCCTGCATTCTTCCCCAATCCTCAAAATAGGGGGGAAAAGCTACTGCATACTTTGGACATACACAGACAACTACGTTACTACTTGGACAGAACTAAGGCCACCAGAAAGTCTGACCAACTGTTTGTAGCCTATGCTGCTGGAGTACCAGGAAAAGCAATCTCCAAACACACAATTTCAAAATGGATTGGACATTGCATCAGATTCTGCTATTCTTTCCATGGAAAAGGTGTGCCAGCCAATATTAGGCCACATTCCACAAGAGCTATGGCCACTTCCACAGCTTTCCTAAGAGGAGTGGCAACAAAGGACATTTTAGAGTCTGCTACATGGAGCTCCGTGCATACATTTACCAAGCACTACAACCTGCCCTTATATTCCAGATCCCGAGCAGGCTTTGCTTCGGAATTCCTGCAGGGGATTTTAGCTACACCATCCTTATCTTAGTTCCATCCACCCCCAGCTTGGCTATGGTATTCAACCCATATGTTATGACTGCAGTTGCATTCTTGAAGGACATAGTACAGTTTTGTACCTACCATAAATGTAGATGTCCGATAGATATGCAACTGCAGTCGGATTTTCCCCTCCTCCTACCCCTCTGTATCCTTCTTTTTGGGTCCCCACCCCTTTTTCCCATTAGCTGGGGGTATTCCTGTGGTGTATCTGTTTATTACTGTTGTGCATGTTTGGAATTAATTTTTATCAATTAACCAAATTTAGCCTTCCTAGGAGGGCACCTGGCATCTGGGGCAAGAAACACTGAAGAAGATGGCATCAGCCGATGCCTTTATACTCCAGCCGTGGTGACGTCGGAGAGGAGGCGACACCAGCCGACGCCAGACCCAGACTTTGGAATTCGGCAGACCGAGGGCTGCCTGAGGCAGGACAACCCATATGTTATGACTGCAGTTGCATATCTATCGGACATCTACATTTATGGTAGGTACAAAACTGTACTTTTCTCTGATGACTACTCCTGTTTTGAAGTTTGTGTTCTGAGGTAAAGAATTCGTTGAAGGTGCTTGTCACAGCTGTTTCTCTGATGACTACTCCTGTTTTGAAGTTTGCGTTCTGAGGTAAAGAATTCGTTGAAGGTGCCTGTCACAGCTGTTTCTCTGATGACTACTCCTGTTTTGAAGTTTGCGTTCTGAGGTAAAGAATTCCCTGAATGTGCCTGTCACAGGTGTTTCTCTGATGAGTACTCATGTTTTGAAGTTTGCGTTCTGAGGTGAAGAATTCATTGAAGGTGCCTGTCACAGCTGTTTCTCTGATGACTACTCATGTTTTGAAGTTTGCGTTCTGAGGTAAAGAATTCCTTGAAGGTGCCTGACACAGCTGTTTTGCTGATGACTACTCCTGTTTTGAAGATTTCGTTCTGAGGTAAAGAATTCCTTGAAGGTGCCTGTCTCAGCTGTTTCTCTGATGACTACTCCTGTTTTGAAGTCTGCATTCTGAGGTAAAGAATTCCTTGAAGGTGCCTGTCACAGCTGTTTCTCTGATGAGTACTCCTGTTTTGAATTTTGCGTTCTGAAGTAATGAATCTCTTGAAGGTGCCTGTCACAGCTGATGTCCTTCAAGAATGCAACTGCAGTCATAACATATGGGTTGTCCTGCCTCAGGCAGCCCTCGGTCAGCCGGATTCCAAAGTCTGGGTCCGACGTCAGCTGATGTCGCATTTCTCTCTGACATCAGAGCGGCTGGAGTATATAAGCATCAGCCGACGCCATTTTCTTCAGTCTTTCTTGCCGCACGGTGCCCGAAGCAGAAGCAATTCGCAAGTGCCGGTCGGTCAGCTCCTGTTTTCTTCGAATCCGAAGTCATCAAAAAAGCTAAGTACCCCGTTGGGGACCTTTCTTGCCTCAGCCGATGTCAGAAATTACTGAAAAAGTTAACAATTGTCTGTCTTGTGGTAAACAAATACCTCATAAGGATTTCCACTCTTACTGTCTTCCTTGCCTTGGCCCAGACCATGACGTCTTGGCCTGTGTCGCCTGTGCTCGCTTCAATAAGCGCACTCTTAGGCGCCTGGCGGAGTTCGCTGAAGACTTTTTCAGCGATAGTTTTGCTTACGCTATGCCGTCGGAACTTCTGACATCGCAGACTCCTAAGAAACGAAAAGACCAGGACCAACATTCTCGGCCCGCGTCTTCCATGCCAAAACCTACCGCGAGTGCTCCGGTTCCCCCTGAGATGGTTATTTCACCGCTCTGAACCGAAGACACCGCTTTACCGATTACTCCGATTCCGGAAGCCACACCGACGCCAGTTATAGATTTTCCTCCGGATACTGAAACCGAGGAAATGCCCGAGACCATTGCTGTAGATAAGGTCACTCCTGCACGTCGAGCTGCTAGGCCTCCTATGGCCATGTCTGTTAAGGCCTACACACGTGCTAAGGCAGCCAGCAAGACCAAGCACCTTACTGTTAAGACCTTACCTCAGCCTACTCCTGAAACACAAATCATGACTATGGCCGCAGACTTAATTTCCATGATTAGAGGTTCACAGGCCCATCCTGAGAGAGGATCCCAGCCTCCTCCTTATAAGAGGCCCCGGGTTGAACCCTCTGACCCTATCCCTTCAGATGAAGATTCTGAGGACTCAGATCACTCCGATGGCCAGGAAGAGCCCTTCCAGACCTAAGAGGACTCTGATGCAGAGGATTCCATCCCTTCAGCCTCCCCTCCTGAGGATATTTCTTTTGGGGAAGTTCTGCATACCATGAGGGAACATTTTAAGTGGCAAGGCCAGGAATATTCTGATTCCAGAAAGTGCCTTCGAACCTTCCTTAAAAAGCCCCAGCACAGGCCCCTGGCTATACCTCCTGTGCTTGATGTTTTGGATGACCTATATTCTGACTCCAGTGTTACCCCGGATACTCTTCCTCCTGCTCCAGTCAAGCCAGACAGATATTATAGGGTCCCAGAAATGCATTCTCATTTCTTTAGGGCCCATGCTGTTGATTTAGAAACTATTTCTCAGGGACCTAAAGGGGTTTCAGCATCCACCTCCAAAAATCCCTTGCCTTCCAACAGGGAAGCTAGGTCATTAGAGAGATGGGGGAAAAAGGTTTACACCTCCACTACTTTATCTATGAGAGCTCTGAATTGCCTCTTTCATATGTTTCAATATCAGGATTACCTGTTAGATGATTTACAGAAAACTTTGGCCTCTCCTGAACCTTTAGACAGGAAGTCTTTGCAGGAAGCTGTACATAATTCTCAACAAGTCAGCAATCACTTTCTGCAGTGTGGATATGATGCATTGGAAGCTTCATGTAGGGCAGCTATGACAGGGGCGGTCATTCATAGACATGCATGGTTAAAAGAACAACCTCTACCAGATCATGTTAAGGCAAAACGTCTTGATGCACCTTTGGAAAAGAACAAGCTTGTTGGTACTAATGCTAAAGATGTGTTAAAGTCCATTGAGGAAAAAGCAAAATCAGTTCAGACGGTCAAAGATTTCCTCCAGGTTCAGCCACCCAGATTCAGCAGGAATTGGCCTTCTAAAAACTGGTCCTTTCCTAATCCTGAAAGATTTCAAAGGGGTAAAACAGGCGTGGCCGAGGAAGAGGACAATACAGAGGTTCTTACAGGGGCGACAATGGCAACCAACAAACCAAAGAAGTGACACAGGGTCTCCCTGCCCCACAGGGACAATCTCAATGACTTTCCTCTACTTCCGCTGACCAAGGAGCAAATAGAAGCTCCCTTGGGCGGAAAATTATCTCTGTTTTCAGACAATTGGCACAGATTGACAAAAGACAAATGGATTTTGGACATTATAGACCAAGGTTACAGGTTCCACTTTCATACCTTACCAAGAAAACAAGGCATGCCAAACCTACCACAAAACCAGAGGGCAGAGGCTATCAAGCAAATTTCTCTGCTTGCTCAGATCAAAGCAATAGAAAGAGTTCCACAACAAGAACAAGGCCAGGGGTTTTACTCAAGACTGTTCCTTGTTCCAAGAAAAGAAACTTAATGGAGACCAATACTGGATTTGTCCGCATTAAACACTTTTCTCATAGTACCAAAGTTCAAAATGGTGACTCTACAGCAACTCCTTCCCATGCTGGGCAAGGGGTCTTGGCTGATTACTCTGGACCTCAAGGAGGCATACCTGCATGTCCCTATCAGACACAGCTGCAGAAGATACCTCAGATTTCTTGCAGGGCCAGAGCATTATCAATTCTCAGCATTGCCATTTGGCTTATCTACTGCGCCCAGAGTATTTCCAAAATGCCTGGCTTCAGTAATTGCTCATTGCAGGCTCCAGGGGATCCAAATTTACCCATACCTGGACGACTGCCTCATACAAGCGGACGACAAAATGATTTTGACAAAAAACTTAAACTATGTCATACGATTGCTAAAGGCTCTGGGATACACAGTCAACTTCCAAAAGTCAAGACTTCAGCCATTCCAGCAAATAACCTTCTTAGAAGCCAATCTAGACACAGCCTCTCAAATGGCTTACCTGACAGAAGACAAGCAAGAAAAGTTAACTCATTATTTCAAAGGTTTGGCAAAACTCACCCAGATGACTGCAAGGGGATTCCTACAGGGCCTGGGTTATATGGCATCCTGCATTCTCCTGGTTCCATTAGCAAGATTACACATGAGAAAGCTTCAATGGTACCTAAAAAGCCTATGGTCTCAGCACAGCAACAACCTAGAGACAACCATACCGCTCATTCCATGCCTATAAAAGGAATTCCTATGGTGGGCCTCGGTTAGCCAGGCAAACACAGGTATGTCATTCAAAAAACCTCAGATAACACAGACCATGACCACAGACGCCTCAGACCTTGGATGGGGGGCGCACATGGAGGGCCGATGTATACAAGGACAATGGTCTCCAAAGGAAACACAACTGCATATAAACCAAAAGGAAATGCTGGCAGTAATGCATGCCATTGAGGCCTTTCGACAACAACTCAAGCAAGGCCATCTACTGATACGGACAGACAACACCACTGTGATGTGGTACATAAACAAACAAGGGGGCACCTATTCCTACCCCCTTTGCAGACTGACAATGAATCTTTGGGAAAAATCACTGAGCCTAAACATACAGTTGCAATCCCAGTTTGTTCCAGACAAAGACAATGTGCTGGCGGACAGCCTAAGCAGGAATTTCATAGATCCACATGAGTGGAGGTTACATCCGAAAATCTTCACACAACTCACTTTGACATGCGGCAGGCCAGAAGTAGACCTATTTGCCTCCCACCTCAACCATCATCTACAAAAATTCTGTTCAAGGACATATCATCCACAAGGTTGGAAAATAGATGCTCTTTCATTCAACTGGAACTTTCTAAAAATCTATGCATTCCCACCTCTGCCACTGATGACCACAGTATTACTAAAGATCAAAGCAGAGAAGCCCAAGGGGATCCTAATAGCTCCAGACTGGCCAAGACAACACTGGTACCCACTACTATGGAGCATATGTCACAACAAAAAGTGGGCCCTTCCCCTATGGCCCCTACTCTTGACTCAACACAACTTCAAAACAGTGCATCCAAACCTGCAGACACTGCAGCTAACAGCCTGGGAGATCCCATGAATAACCTCAATCTATCTCTCTCCAAGGAAGTTCAGCGGATATTAACAGAAGCTCGAAGACCATCCACCAGAAAAGTTTACTTAGCAAAATGGAAGAGATTCAGCATTTGGAATACCAGCAAGGGACATGATGCATCATTATTGAATATCCCACTCATCCTGGAATATTTGGCAGATATGCTACAGAATGGACTCTCATATTCTTCCATAAAGATACATGCTTCAGCTATGTCAGCTAGATATAACACTGATCCGCCTGTGTTTTCACATCCTTTGTTAAGGCAATTCCTCAGGGGAATCAAGAACATCAAGCCACCAAGAAAGGCTCCAGTGCCAGCTTGGGACCTCAACTTTGTCCTAGAAAAACTGACTCTACCTCCCTTTGAGCCAGCAGCTTCAGTGGACTTACAATTTTTATCATGGAAGACAGCTTTCCTGTTGGCAATTACCTCAGCAAGAAGGGTTTCGGAACTACAGGCCCTAATGGCAACACCACCGTTCATAATCTTTCACAGAGACAGGGTCTCTTTAAGAACCAACCCTACTTTTATGCCAAAGGTGGTATCTAGGGTTTCTTTAAATCAAGCTATTCACCTACCTACCTTCTTCCCCAATCCTGAGAGCAAAGAGGAAAGACTGTTGCATACCCTGGACATTCACAGACAACTTTGCTACTACCTGGACAGAACCAAGACCAGTAGGAAGTCTGATCAGCTTTTTGTAGCTTACGCCCCTGGAGTACAAGGAAAAGCAATTTCCAAACAGACTATTTCAAAATGGATTGGACATTGCATCAGATTTTGTTATTCCTTCCATGGGAAGAATGTGCCAGCCAATATCAGACCACACTCCACCAGAGCTACAGCCACCTCTACAGCATTCTTAAGAGGGGTGCCTACAAAAGACATTCTAGAAGCTGCTACATGGAGCTCCGTGCATACATTCTCCAAACACTACAATCTCCCTTTATATTCCAGATCCAGAGCAGGCTTTGCTTCGGCAGTCCTGCAGGGTTTGATTGCCACATCATCTCTTTCCTAGAACATTCCTCCTCCCCCAGCTAAGCTATGGTATTCAACCCATATGTTATGACTGCAGTTGCATTCTTGAAGGACATAGTACAGTTTTGTACCTACCATAAATGTAGATGTCCGATAGATATGCAACTGCAGTCGGATTTTCCCTCCCTCCATACCCCTCTATTCCTTGGGTCTACTCCTATCCCTGTTTCTCTTAGCTGGTGATATCTGTTATGGTGTATCTGTTTATTGCTTACTTATTTGTCTGGAATCCTGTTTTTGTCTCCCAATTTGATTACAGCCTTCCTTGGAGGGCACCTGGCATTTGGGGCAAGAAAGACTGAAGAAAATGGCATCGGCTGATGCTTATATACTCCAGCCGCTCTGACGTCGGAGAGAAATGCGACATCAGCCGACGTCGGACCCAGACTTTGGAATCTGGCCGACCGAAGGCTGCCTGAGGCAGGACAACCCATATGTTATGACTGCAGTTGCATATCTATCGGACATCTACATTTATGGTAGGTACAAAACTGTACTTTTCTCTGATGACTACTCGTGTTTTGAAGTTTGCGTTCTGAGGTGAAGAATTCATTGAAGGTGCCTGTCACAGCTGATGTCCTTGAAGAATGCAACTGCAGTCATAACATGTGGGTTGTCCTGCCTCAGGCAGCCCTCGGTTGGCCGGATTCCAAAGTCTGGGTCGGCTGATGTCGCATTTCTCTCCGACGTCAGAGCGGCTGGAGTATATAAGCATCAGCCGACGCCATTTTCTTCAGTCTTTCTTGCCGCCCGGTGCCCGAAGCAGAAGCAGATGTCCTTCAAGGATGCATCTGCAGTCCTTACAAATGGGTTGTCCTGTCATCAGGCAGCCCTTCGGTCGGCCGGATTCCAAAGTCTGGGTCTGGCCTCGGCTGGTGTCGCACTTCACCCGACGTCATAGCTGCAGTTATTCGGGTATAAAGGCATCAGCCGACGCCATTTTCCCCAGTCTTTCTTGCCGTGGCCAAGCAGAAGCTGTTCGCAAGTGCCGGTCGGTCAGAACCAGAGATTACTTCTACCGAAGACTTCTAAAAAGCTAAGTACCCCGTTGGGGACTCTTTCTTGCCTCAGCCGATGTCAGAAAAAGTGAATAACTGTTTAACTTGTGGGAAACAAATACCTCATAAAGATTTCCACTCTTACTGCTTACCTTGTTTAGGCCCAGACCACGACGTAGCAGCTTGTCTAGCCTGTGCTTCTTTTAACCGCGGACGCAGACGCCGGTCGGAATTTGCTGAGGAGTTTTTCGCTCGATTTTGCTTATATTATGCCGTCGGATCCTCCGACTTTGCAAATATCTAAAAGCGCAGAAAGGACCGACACTCGCGTCCGCGGTTTCGGCTGAAACCGGTTAAATAACCGAGTGTCTCAGTTTCGGCTGAAACCGAGCAAGCGGTTCTCCCTTCAGCCAAAAACTTACCTTCTACCGAGGCCTCTTCCAACCTGGTGGAATCGGCTTCTGAAATCCCACCTGCTGTTGCAGTTTCTCAGGAATTATCTGACACTATTCCCTTGGATATCTCAACCCCTGCACGTGGAGCTGCTAGGCCACCTGCAGCCATGTCCATTAAGGCCTTTGCCAGGGCTAAAGCAGCTAAAGCTACCAAATCTGTACCTGCTAAGCCCCCCTCTCACAGGCCTAGCTCTAGTTCTCAAATGCTTAGTTTAGCAGAGGATCTCATTTCTTTAATCCGGGGATCCCAACCTCTACCAGACAGGGCCTCTCACCCACCTCCAGAGAAGAGGCCTAGAGCAGAGCCCCCTGAGCCAGTTTCTTCAGATGATTCCTCTGATGATTCAGATAATACAGACCCTCCAGAGGCTCCTTTCTCCCCTTATGAAGACTCTGATGTGGAAGAGTCCATCCCTTCTGCCTCTCCGCCTGAGGAATTTTCCTTTGGGGAAACCTTGCATGCTATGAGGGAACAATTTCAGTGGCAGGGCCAGGATTTTTCAGACTCCAGAAAAAGGCTTAGAACCTTTCTGCATTTACCACAACATAGGCCTTTAGCCATACCTCCAGTTCTTTCTGTTGTAGATGATGCATTTAATGATGCTTGTACTGCTCCTGATTCTCTACCTCCGGCCCCTGCTAAGCCCGATAGGTACTACAGGGTCCTGGACACGCATTACCATTTGTATAAGGCTCCATTTGCAGATCCCGAGACTATCTCCCAGGGACCTAAGGCTGTAGCAGCTACCTCTGCTAAAAACCCCCTCCCCTCGGAAAGGGAATCCAGGTCCTTAGAGAGATGGGGTAAAAAAGTTTACACTTCTGCTACTCTTTCTGCTAGGGCCTTGAACTGTCAATTTCACATGATCCAGTATCAAGAATTTATGCTAGACCAGTTAACCAAACAGCTTTCCTCGAATGAACCATTAGATAAAAAATCTGTTCAGGAAAAGGTACATAACATTCAGCAAGTCAGTAACCATTCTTTAAAATGCGGCTATGATGCACTGGAGGCTTCCTTTAGATCAGCCATGACTGGCACAGTTATCAGAAGGCATGCATGGTTAAAAGAGCAGGCCTTACCAGACCATGTCAAATCAAAACTATTAGATGCTCCCATGGATAAGATCAATTTGTTTGGCTCTCATGCACAACAGGTGCTGAAGAAGATGGAAGAGAAGGCAAAATCTGTCCAAACAGTGAAATATTTCTTACAGGTCCAACCTCCAAGGTTTAGCAGGAATTGGCCCTCCAAAAACTGGTCCTTTCCAGACTCCTCCAGAGTTCAGAGAGGCAGGAATAGGCGTTCAAGAGGCAGAAGCCAATCCAGAGGTGTCTACAGGGGACGCCAGTGGCAGGGTAACAACCAGCGAGGTACAGCCACAGACACAGCCACCACCACAACTACAGGGCAATCACAGTGACTTGGCTCTGGCACCGCCTACCAGGGAACAACTAGAAGCACCCTTAGGTGGGAAGCTAGCCTTATTTTCAATGAACTGGCATTACATCACAAGAGACAAGTGGATTTTGCAGACAATAGACCAAGGTTACAGGTTTCACTTCCATACTCTACCAGGGAAGAGAGGAATGCCAAACCTACCTCCAAATCAAAAGGCAGAAGCTTTAAAACAAATATCTCAATTATTAAGGATGAGAGCTGTGGAAAAGGTACCATCTATGGAGCAAGGAAAGGGATTTTACTCCAGACTCTTCCTGGTACCAAGAAAAGAAAACAAATGGAGACCTATTCTCGACCTGTCCGCTTTAAACACATTCCTCATTGTTCCAAAATTCAAAATGCTGACTCTACAGCAGCTTCTTCCCATGCTGGGCAAGGAGTCTTGGCTGGTAACTCTAGATCTCAAGGAGGCATACCTGCACGTCCCCATACGACCAAATTGCAGAAGATGCCTCAGATTTCTTGCAGGATCAGAGCATTATCAATTCTCAGCATTGCCCTTTGGCTTATCTACTGCGCCCAGAGTGTTCACAAAATGCCTGGCATCAGTAATAGCTCATTGCAGGCTTCAGGGAATCCAAATCTACCCTTACCTGGATGACTGCCTGATAAAAGCGGACAACAAATACAAGCTAGCAGAAGACTTGAAAAGGGTCATTTACCTACTACAAGCCCTGGGATATACAGTCAATATAAAAAAGTCAAGGCTGATACCATCCCAAAGGATAACCTTTTTGGGTGCAGAGCTGGACACATCAAAACAAATGGCATTCCTAACAGTAGAAAAACAGGAGCAACTACCTCTCTACTTCTTGGCATTGACAAAGCAGAACCATCTAACAGCAAGAAAAGTCCTGCAAGCCTTGGGCTTCATGGCATCCTGCATAATATTGGTTCCACACGCCAGACTGCATATGAGAAAGTTACAGTGGTACCTAAGGAATTTATGGTCTCAACACAAGCACAGCTTAGAAACCCAAATACCAATAATTCCATGCCTGAAGCAAGAATTCCACTGGTGGGCTCAGGCCTGTCAATCAAACACAGGACTGTCCTTCCACAGCACTCAACCAAGCCAAACCATCACGACGGACGCCTCAGACCTCGGTTGGGGGGCCCACATGCTGGACAAGTGCATACAAGGTTTATGGACTCAAGACCAGCTGCACCTACACATAAATCTAAAGGAAATGCTGGCAGTAAAACTGGCAATTCAGGCATTCAGACCATTTCTACGAGAAGGTCAATTGATGATAAGGACAGACAACACCACAGTTATGTGGTACATCAACAAACAGGGAGGCACACATTCCTACCCTCTATGCCGGATGGCACTGGATCTCTGGAATGTGGCCCTGAGCTACAACATTCAGTTACAAGCAATTTTTGTACCAGGAAAAGAAAACATTCTAGCAGACATATTAAGCAGGACTACCACGGATGCCCACAAATGGATGCTACATCCGGACATCTTCAAAACCATTACAAGAAAATGGGGACTCCCAGAAATAGACTTGTTTGCATCCCCACGCAATCACCAGCTAAAGAAATTCTGCACAAGGATGTACCACCCACTTGCTTGGAAGGTGGTGAACTCCCTATCTTTCAGTTGGAAAAACCTGACAGCATATGCATTCCCACCTCTTCCTTTGATGCACAAGGTGCTATTGAAGATCAAAGAGGACCGTCCAAGGATCATTCTGATAGCTCCAGACTGGCCAAGACAACATTGGTACCCATTACTGAGGAGCATGTCTCGGGAACAAATATGGACCCTACCCCTGGTTCCCTTGCTGTTAACACAGAACAACTACAAAGTCCTGCATCCAAACCTGAAAACTCTGCAGCTAACTGCCTGGAACATTGCATAAGACCAATTAACCCAAATTTATCCCAAAGGGTTAAAGACATTATCCTGGAGGCTCGCAGACCCTCAACAAGGAAAAATTATTCAGCAAAATGGAAAAGATATCTCATTTGGAGTACTGCAAAAGGAGAAGATGTGTCACTGGTAAACATAGCCAACATCCTGGAATACTTGGCAGAGCTCTTCCACAAAGGCCTGTCCTATTCTTCCATTAAGATTCATGCATCCGCTATTTCAGCAGAATACGACTTGGATCCTCCAGTCTTCTCACATCCTCTGCTCAGGCAGTTTCTGAGAGGAATTAAGAATGTGAAACCTCCTAGGAAGCCACCATTGCCAGCATGGGACTTGAACTTTGTGCTAGAAAAATTTACACTTCCTCCTTTTGAACCAGCAGAAACAGCAGAATTACAATACTTATCATGGAAAACTGCTTTCCTGCTGGCAATCACTTCAGCAAGAAGGGTATCTGAGCTACAGGCATTAATGGCAGCACAACCCTTCCTGATCTTTCATCAAGATAGAGTGTCCATGAGAACAAATCCTACTTTTATGCCTGAGGTGGTCTCCAGAGTATCTTTAAATCAGGCTATCCACCTACCTACATTCTTCCCCAATCCACAGAACAGGGGAGAAAGACTGTTGCATACCTTGGATGTACATAGACAATTACGCTACTACTTGGACAGGACCAAGGGCAATAGAAAAACTGACCAGCTATTGGTAGCATATGCAACAGGAATGGAGGGAAAAGCAATTTCAAAACAGACAATCTCCAAGTGGATAGGAAATTGCATTAGATTTTGTTACTCCTACCATGGAAAGAAAACTCCTGAAAACATCAGGCCTCACTCTACAAGGGCTACAGCCACTACCACAGCTTTCCTACGAGGAGTGGCTACCAAGGACATTTTAGAGGCTGCTACTTGGAGCTCCGTGCATACATTTGCCAAGCATTATAATTTACCTTTATACTCTAGATCCCGAGCAGGTTTTGCCACTGCTGTTTTGCAAGGGATCTTAACTACACCATAATTTTATTTTACCTCCTCCCCCAGTTTGGCTATGGTATTCTACCCATTTGTAAGGACTGCAGATGCATCCTTGAAGGACATAGTACAGTTTTGTACCTACCATAAATGTAGATGTCCGATAGGAATGCATCTGCAGTCAGGATTACCCACCCGCCTTCCCCTCTGTGGTGCTCCTAGGGTATTTGCCCATCTTATAGCTAGCTGGGGGAATCTATTATGGTGTATTTGTTTGTATATATGTACATATATGCTTATTTTTTGTGTTTGCTCTCTACTATTTGGAATCATTGGCATTTATCCAAATTTAGCCTTCCAAGAGGGCACCTGGCATCTGGGGCAAGAAACACTGAGGAAAATGGCATCAGCTGATGCCTTTATACCCGAATAACTGCAGCTATGACGTCGGGTGAAGTGCGACACCAGCCGAGGCCAGACCCAGACTTTGGAATCCGGCCGACCGAAGGGCTGCCTGACGACAGGACAACCCATTTGTAAGGACTGCAGATGCATTCCTATCAGACATCTACATTTATGGTAGGTACAAAACTGTACTTTCGCAAGTGCCGGTCGGTCAGCTCCTGTATTCTATGATACCGAAGTCATCAAAAAAGCTAAGTACCCCGTTGGGGACCTTTTCTTGCCTCAGCCGATGTCAGAAATTACTGAAAAAGTTAACAATTGTCTTTTTTGTGGTAAACAAATACCTCATAAGGATTTCCACTCTTACTGCCTCCCTTGCCTGGGCCCAGACCATGACGTCTCGGCCTGTGTAGCCTGTGCCCGCTTCAACAAGCGCACTCTCAGGCGCCGGGCGGAGTTCGCTGAAGACTTTTTCGGCGATAAATTTGCTTACACCATGCCGTCGGATCTTCCGACATCGCAAACTCCCAAAAAGCAAAAAGACCGGGACCGACATCCTCGGCCCGCGTCTACCACCGACTCCACGCCAAAACCTAGCGCGAGTGCTCCGGTTCCCTCTGAGACGGTCTCTCCACTGCTCCGAACCGAAGACACCGCATTACTGACGACTCCGATTCCAGACATTACTCTGACGCCAGTTATAGACTTTCCTCCGGATACCGAAACCGAGGAAATGCCCGAGACCATTGCTGTAGACAAGGTCACTCCTGCACGTGGAGCTGCCAGGCCTCCTATGGCCATGTCTATTAAGGCCTACACTAGGGCTAAGGCAGCCAGCAAAACTAAGCATATTACTTCCAAATCCTTACCTCAGCCAACTCCGGAGACACAAATTATGTCCATGGCTGCTGATTAAATTTCCATGATTAGAGGTTCACAGGCCCATCCTGAGAGAGCATCCCATCCTCCTCCTGATAAAAGGCCCCGGGTTGAACCTTCTGACCCTTCTCCTTCAGATGAAGACTCTGAGGGCTCTGTCCACTCTGATAGCCAGGAAGAGCTCTTCCAGACCTATGAGGACTCGGATGCAGAAAATTCCATACCTTCGGCCTCCCCTCCTGAGGATATTTCTTTTGGGGAAGTTCTGCACACCATGAGGGAACATTTCAAGTGGCAGGGTCAGGAATATTCTGATTCTAGGAAATGCCTTAGGACTTTCCTTAAGAAGCCTCAGCACAGGCCCTTAGCTATTCCACCTGTACTTGATGTTCTGGATGATTTGTATTCTGATTCTAGTGCTACCCCTGATTCTCTTCCTCCTGCTCCAGCCAAGCCAGACAGGTATTACAGGGTCCCAGAAACTCATTCCCATTTATTCAGGGCCCATACTGCTGATTTGGAAACTATTTCACAGGGGCCTAAAGGAGTTTCAGCCTCCACCTCAAAAATCCTTTGCCCTCCAACAGGGAAGCAAGGTCATTAGAGAGATGGGGTAAAAGGTTTACACATCCACTACCTTATCTATGAGAGCTTTAAATTGCCTTTTTCATATGTTCCAATATCAGGATTATCTCTTAGAAGATTTACAAAAAACATTAGCTTCTCCTGATCCTTTAGACAGGAAGACTTTGCAGGAAGCTGTACATATCACTCAGCAAGTAAGCAATCACTTCCTGCAGTGTGGATATGATGCACTGGAAGCTTCATGTAGGGCAGCTATGACAGGGGCAGTGATGCGTAGACATGCTTGGTTAAAAGATCAACCTCTACCAGATCATGTAAAAGCAAAACTTCTGGATGCACCTTTGGAAAAGAACAAGCTTTTTGGTGCAAATGCTAAGGATGTGCTAAAGACCATCGAAGAAAAAGCAAAATCAGTTCAAACTGTGAAGGATTTCCTCCAGGTTCAACCCCCCAGATTCAGTAGGAATTGGCCTTCAAAAAACTGGTCCTTTCCTAATCCAGAAAAGTTTCAAAGGGGTAAGAACAGACATGGCCGAGGAAGAGGCCAATACAGAGGCCCTTACAGGGGACGACAATGGCAGCCAGGAAACCAAAGAAGTGATGCGGGGGTTTCACCTGCCCAACAACCACAAACTCAATGACTTTCCCTTACTACTGCCTACCAGGGAACAAATAGAAGCTCCCTTGGGCGGGAAATTATCTCTGTTTGCAGAAAACTGGCACAGACTGACAAAGAACAAATGGGTTTTGGACATTATAGACCGAGGGTACAGGTTTCATTTTCATACCTTACCAAGAAAACAAGGCATGCCAAATCTACCACAACATCAAAGGGCAGAGGCTATCAAGCAAATCACTCTGCTGACTCGAATGAAAGCAATAGAAAGAGTTCCACAACAAGAACAAGAACAGGGGTTTTACTCAAGACTGTTCCTTGTTCCAAGAAAAGAATCTCAATGGAGACCAATACTGGACTTGTCCGCATTAAACACCTTTCTCATAGTACCAAAGTTCAAAATGCTGACTCTACAGCAACTCCTTCCCATGCTGGGCAAGGAGTCGTGGCTGATTACTCTGGACCTCAAGGAGACATACCTGCATGTCCCTATCAGACACAGCTGCAGAAGATACCTCAGATTTCTTGCAGGGCCAGAGCATTATCAATTCTCAGCATTGCCATTTGGCTTATCTACTGCGCCCAGAGTGTTTACAAAATGCCTGGCTTCAGTAATTGCTCATTGCAGGCTCCAGGGTATACAAATTTACCCGTACCTGGACGACTGCCTCATACAAGCGGACGACAAATTGATGTTGACAAAAAACCTGGATTATGTCATACGATTACTTCAAGCTCTGGGATGCACAGTCAACTTCCAAAAGTCAAGACTGCAGCCATCCCAGCAAATAATCTTCTTAGGAGCCAAACTAGACACAGCCTCTCAGATGGCTTACCTGACAGAAGACAAGCAAGAGAAGTTAACTCAATACTTCAAAGGTTCAGTCACCAACACTGCTCTAAACTGGAATACAGACAGATTGTAATTTAAAATACAGAGAATTTGTACACTAACCAACACTGCTCTAAACCGGAATACAGTGAGACTGTAATTTAAAATACAGAGAGATTGTAAGTCACGAACACTGCTCAAAATGCCAATACAGAGAGACTGTAATTTAAAATACAGAGAGATTATGCAGTCATCAACACTGCTCTAAACTGGAATGCAGAGAGAATGTAATTTAAAATACAGAGAGATTGTACAGTCACCAAAACTGCTCTAAACTGGAATACAGAGAGACTGTAATTTGAAATACAGAGAGAGTGTACAGTCACCAACAATGCTCTAAAATGGAATACAGAGAGGATGTAATTTAAAATACAGAGAGATTGTACAGCCACAACACTGCTCAAAGTCAGAATACAGAGAGACTGTAATTTAAAATACAGAGAAATTGTACAGTCGCCAACACTGCTCTCAACCAGAATAAAGAGGAACTACAATTTAAAATACAGAGAGATTGGACAGTCATCAACACTTCTCTAAATCGGAATACAGAGAGACTGTAATTTAAAATACAGAGAGATTGTACACTTATCAACACTGCTCTAAACCGGAATACAGAGAGGCTGTAATTTAAAATACAGAGAGATTGTACACTCACCAACACTGCTCTAAACCGGAATACAGAGAGACTGTAATTTAAAATACAGAAAGATTGTACACTCACCAACATTGCCCTAAACCTGAATACAGAGATACTATAATTTAAAATACAGAGAGATTGTACACTCACCAACACTGCTCTAAAGCAGTATACAGAGAGACAGTAATTTAAAATACAGAGAGATTGTACAGTCACCACCAGTGCTGTAAACCGGAATACAGAGAGACTATAATTCAAAATAAAGAGAGATTGTACAGTCACCACAACTGCTCTAAACCGGAATACAGAGAGACTGTAATTTAAAATACAGAGAGATTGTACATTCACTACCACTGCTCTGAATAGGAATACAGAAATACTGTAATTTAAAATAGAGAAAGATTGTACATTCATCAACACTGCTATAAACTGGAATACAGCGAGACTGTAATTTAAAATACAGAGAGATTGTACAGTCACCAACACTGCTCTAAACTGGAATACAGAGAGACTGTAATTTAAAATACAGAGAGATTGTACAGTCACCAACACTGCTCTAAACCGGAATACAGAGAGACTGTAATTTAAAATACAGAGAGATTGTACAGTCACCAACACTGCCTTAAAAGGGAATACAGAGAGATTGTAATTTAAGATATAGAGAGATTGTAGAGTCACCAACACTGTTCCAAATCGAAATTCAGAGAGACTGTAATTTAAAAGATAGGGAGACTGCACAGTCACGAACACTGCTCTAAGCTAGAATATAGAGAGGCTGTAATTTAAAAGACAGAGAGATTGAACAATCATCAACACTGCTCTAAACCAGAATACAGAGATACTGTATTTTAAAAAAAGAGAGATTGTACAGTCACCAACACTGCTCTAAACCAGAATACGGAGAGAGTGTAATTTAAAATACAGAGAGATAGTACAGTCACCAACGCTACTCTAAACTGGAATACCGAGAAACTATAATTTAAAATACAGAGAGTTTGTAAAGACACCAACACTGCTCTAAACTGGAATAAAGAAAGACTGTAATTTAAAATACAGAGAGATGGTACAGTCACCAACAATGCTCTAAACCGGAATACAGAGAGACTTTAATTTAAAATACAGAGAGATTGTACAGTCACCAACACTGCTCTAAACTGGAATATAGAGAGACTGTAATTTAAAATAAAAAAGATTGTACCGTCATCAACACTACTCTAAACCGGAATAAAAAAAGAGACTGTAATTTAAAATACAGAGAGATTGTACAGTCACCAACACTGCTCACAACCGGAATACAGAGAGACTGTAATTTAAGATACAGAGAGATTGTACATTCACCAACACTGCTCTAAACAGGAAAACAGAGATACTGTAATTTAAAAGACTGAGAAATTGTACAGTCAACAACTATGCTCTAAACCAGAATGCAGAGAGACTGTAATTTAAAAGACAGAGAGATTGCACAGTCACTAACACTGCTTTAAACCAGAATACAGAAAGAATGTAATTTAAAATACAGAGAGATTGTACAGTCACCACCACTGCTCTGAACCGGAATACAGAGAGACTGTAATTTAAAATACAGAGAGATTGTACAGTCACAAACACTACTCTAAGCTGGAATACAGAGACTGTATTTTAAAATATAGAGAGATTGTACAGTCACCAACACTGCTCTAAACTGGAATACAGAGAGACTGTAATTTAAAATACAGGGAGATTTTACATTCACCAGCACTGCTCTAAACTGGAATACAGAGAGACTGTAATTTAAAAAAAAGAGAGATTGTACAGTCACCAACAATGCTCTAAACAGGAATACAGAGAGGATGTAATTTAAAATACAGAGAGATTGTACATTCACCAACACTGTTCTAAACTGGAATACAGAGAGAATGTATATTAAGAAACAGAGAGATTGTACAGTCACCACCACTGCCCAAAATCGGAATACAGAGAGACTGCAATTTAAAATACAGAGATTGTATAGTCACCACCACTGCTCTGAACTGGAATACAGAGAGACTGTAATTTAAAATACAGAGAGATTGTACAGTCACTAACAGTGCTCTAAACCGGAATACAGAGAGACTGTAATTTAAAATGCAGAGAGATTGTACAGCCACAACACTGCTCTAAGTCGGAATACAGAGAGACTGTAATTTAAAATATAGAGAGATTGTACAGTCACAAACACTACTCTAGAGCCGGAATACAGAGACTGTATTTTAAAATATAGAGAGATTGTACAGTCACCAACACTGCTCTAAACCAGAATACAGAGAGACTGTAATTTAAAATACAGGGAGATTGTAGAGTCATCAGCACTGCTCTAAACTGGAATACAGAGGGACTGTAATTTAAAATACAGGGAGATTGTACAGTCACCAACACTGCTTTAAATTGGAATACAGAGAGACTGTAATTTATAATACAGAGATTGTACAGCCACCAAAAATGCTCTAAACAGGAATACAGAGAGGATGTAATTTAAAATACAGAGAGATTGTACAGTCACCAACACTGCTCTAAACCAGAATAAAGAAAGACTGTAATTTAAAATACGAGAGATTGTGCAGTCACCAACACTGCTCAAAACCAGAATACAGAGGGACTGTAAATTAAGATACAGAGAGATTGTACATTCACCAAAACTGTTTGAAAATGGAATACAGAGAGACTGTAATTTAAAATACAGAGAGCTTGTACAGTCACCACCACTGCCCTAAATCAGAATATAGAGAGACTGTAATTTAAAATACAGAGAGATTGTACAGTCACCACCACGGCTCTGAAATGGAATACAGAGAGAATGTAATTTAAAATACAGAGAGATTCTACAGTCACCAACACTGCTCTAAACCAGAATACAGAGAGACTTAAATTTAAAATACAGGGAGATTGTACACTCACCAGCACTGCTCTACACTGGAATACAGAGGGACTGTAATTTAAAATACAGGGAGATTGTACAGTCACCAACACTGCTTTAAATTGGAATACAGAGAGACTGTAATTTATAATACAGAGATTGTACAGCCACCAAAAATGCTCTAAACAGGAATACAGAGAGACTGTAATTTAAAATACAGAGAGATTATACAGTCACAAACACTACTCTAAGCCGGAATACAGAGACTGTATTTTAAAATATAGAGAGATTGTACAATCACCAAAACTGCTCTAAACCAGAATAAGAGAGACTGTAATTTAAAATACAGGGAGATTGTACAGTCACCAACACTGCTCTAAACTGGAATACAGAGAGACTGTAATTTAAAATACAGAGAGATTGTACAGTCACCAACACTGCTTTAAATTGGAATACAGAGAGACTGTAATTTAAAATACAGAGATTGTACAGTCACCAACATTGCTCACAACCGGAATACAGTGAGACTGTAATTTAAAAGACAGAGAGATTGCACAGTCACCAACACTGCTTTAAACCAGAATACAGAAAGAATGTAATTTAAAATACGAGAGATTGTGCAGTCACCAACACTGCTCAAAACCAGAATACAGAGGGACTGTAAATTAAGATACAGAGAGATTGTACATTCACCAACACTGTTCTAAACTGGAATACAGAGAGACTGTAATTTAAAATACAGAGAGATTGTACAGTCACCAACACTGCTCTGAACCAGAATACAGAGAGACTGTAATTTAAAATACAGAGAGATTGTACAGTCACCACCACTGCTCTGAACCGGAATACAGAGAGACTGTAATTTAAAATACAGAGAGATTGTACAGTCACTAACAGTGCTCTAAACCGGAATACAGAGACACTGTAATTTAAAATGCAGAGAGATTGTACAGCCACAACACTGCTCTAAGCCGGAATACAGACAGACTGTAATTTAAAATACAGAGAGATTGTACAGTCACAAACACTACTCTAAGCTGGAATACAGAGACTGTATTTTAAAATATAGAGAGATTGTACAGTCACAAACACTACTCTAAGCCGGAATACAGAGACTGTATTTTAAAATATAGAGAGATTGTACAGTCACCAACACTGCTCTAAACTGGAATACAGAGAGACTGTAATTTAAAATACAGGGAGATTTTACATTCACCAGCACTGCCCTAAACCGGAATACAGAGAGACTGTAATTTAAAATACAGAGAGATTGTACAGTCACCAACACTGCTTTAAATTGGAATACAGAGAGACTGTAATTTAAAATACAGAGAGATTGTACAGTCACCAACACTGCTCTAAACTGGAATACAGAGAGATTGTAATTTAAAATACAGAGAAATTGTACACTAACCAACACTGCTCTAAACCAGAATACAGTGAGACTGTAATTTAAAATACAGAGAGATTGTACAGTCACCAACACTGCTTTAAACTGGAATACAGAGATACTGTAATTTAAAATACAGAGAGATTGTACAGTCACCAACAATGCTTTAAACAGGAATACAGAGAGGATTTAATTTAAAATACAGAGAGATTGTACATTCACCAACACTGTTCTAAACTGGAATACAGAGAGACTGTAATTTAAGATACAGAGAGATTGTACAGTCACCACCACTGCCCTAAATCGGAATACAGAGAGACTGTAATTTAAAATACAGAGATTGTACAGTCACCACCACTGCTCTGAATTGGAATTCAGAGAGACTGTAATTTAAAATACTGAGAGATTGTACAGTCACTAACAGTGCTCTAAACCGGAATACAGAGAGACTGTAATTTAAAATACAGAGAGTTTATGCAGCCATCAACACTGCTCTAAACTGGAATGCAGAGAGAATGTAATTTAAAATACAGAGAGATTGTACAGTCACCAAAACTGCTCTAAACTGGAATACAGAGAGAATGTAATTTAAAATACAGAGAGAGTGTACAGTCACCAACAATGCTCTAAAACGGAATACAGATAGGATGTAATTTAAAATACAGAGAGATTGTACAATCACCAACACTGCTCTAAACCAGAATACAGAAAGACTGTAATTTAAAATACAGAGAGATTGTACAGTCACCAACACTGCTGTAAACCAGAATACAGAGAGACTGTAATTTAAAATACAGAGAGATTGTAGAGTCACGAACACTGCTCTAAACTGGAATACAAAAAGACTGTAATCAAAAATAGAGAGAGATTGTACAGTCAACAATGCTGCTCTAAACAGGAATACAGAGACACTGCAATTGAAAATATAGAAAAATTGTACAGTCACCAAAGCTGCTCTAAACCGGAATACATAGAGAGTGTAATTTAAAATACAGTGAGATGGTACAGTCACCAACACTACTCTAAACCTGAATACAGAGAGACTGTAATTTAAAATTCAGAGAGACTGTATAGTGACCAACTATGCTCTAAACCGAAACCCAGAAAGACTGTAATTTAAAATACAGAGAGATTGTACAGTCACCAACACTGCTCAAAACTGGAATTCAGAATGACTGTAATTTAAAATACAGAGAGATTGCAAAGTACATTTCCCGTTAGGCCACGAGATAGTAGGTTAGCATATGTGATATCAATTTCTTTTTTAGAATAATTATAAACTTTATAGTCACCATTGATGTTTACAATAACCTTAGGTTCATTAAATATTTTTGTTTCATCAAAAGTATCAATGACCTCAACCAATACATCAATATCCATACTAATATCAAACACCTTTATCATCATTTGACACTTCAACATTTTGTCCATCAACAATTTGTGGCTCTTCAAGCTGAGCAAGTGAGTTAATCAGCTCATTAAAATCATTAACATCTTTCATAGTCGCTTCTGCATTGACTGAACCCCTGAGTGCATCAGACAATAGTCCAGGCTCATTATTCATTCTAACCATGTCCGTTTCAGCAATAACCAAGTCATTATGTACTTCCAATACAAATACTGACTCATTGTTAGTGCAAACGCTCACAATATTGTTATCGTAAACAAATTCAGTTGCCATGTGAACCCCACCCACCATTGGAATACTTGGTTTATTCTTGTTGCCATCAGCTAACTTAAAACTTCTCTGAGATGTTAATTCAGAAGCCAAACAACTATTATCAAGGAAACCAAAGTTACTGCTGTTATCGCTCATGTTATTGTCAGTACAGATCTCATGGACACTTACATTTAAGAGTGAATCATTGGAGCTATTCCTTTCTATCTCCCCCATTTCTTCTGGTAGCCGCTGTATTGGTAATTCCATTTCGGCCTGGCTTCTTGCTCCATATATTGCATTTCATCCTCTCTCCTCACCGGATAGGCCTCTCGACCCTTGTTCTTCAATCTCTCAGACCATCTTGGTCCGCCCTCTAAAGGGATCTCGGTCTGCCGCTGGCTGGTTATATTTGATTGTGTCGTCATTTCCGGGTATCCCTCTTCCTCTTGATTGTGGGACAAACTTTGATTGTCATGACTACCAGCAGATAAGGGATATGCCTTGTTAACTGAATACTCATCTGTGTCTCTCTTAACTTTGTCGCATTTATGTTGAAAAATAATGTGGCAACTGTTATCAACATCTGCCAGCATGTTCTTGAAATTAGACTGGTATTGATCAAACAGCAAATCTTCCAAAATGAATTTGTTTTTCACTTCTAATTTAGCCATATACTTCTCGATCACTTGGTTGTTATATTTCATCATAATTCTCATGAGATCTAGTCCAGCCCAATCAAATAACTGGTGAACTTCATTTAACATTACAGGATTTTTTTTGGCCCCATTAGGATACCTCCAAAGCCATAACCCTCGAGGTACTATACTCAATTCAATATTCCTTTGTATGTATCCATTCTCAAGCTGCAATTTTTTAAACATAAACAATTTTTTTCCCAAGTAGGGATGGCTAACTTACTATGCTGTTTATACCAAAGTACTGCATGTTGGGCAGAGGCAGGAATCTGACCTGTAACCTTGATTTTCTTATAGAACACTAAGTTTTGCATACTATTTCTATGTACTGTATTCTCCAAAACTTCCATACAAGGCAGCAGACATATGTTAAAGTTCTCACACTCATTCTGGGCTATTTATTCAATTTCTATGGACTGCAAAATTTCTGATGAATTCCATTTGGATATTCAGCTTACTAATATCACTGGCAGTGAGTATACCAATTCATAGCTTTCTGCTCCTATTTTTGATGACATGCAGATGAAGAAACTTCTTCAGTGAGGAGATCTTTGAGAACCAATTGAATTAAATGCATGGTCTTTGTAGTTTCAGTGCTTAGAATCTGCTGCTATGCCACTGCAAACCACAGGAAAGAACCCCTGCTATGCCACGGCTAAACCACAGGAAAGGACCCCTGCTATGCCACTGCAAACCACAGGAAAGGACCCCTGCTATGTCACTGCAACCCACAGAAAAGGACCTCAGCTATGCCACTGAAAATCCACAGGAAAGGACCTGCTATGCCACTGCACACCAGAGTAAAGGACCACTTCTCTATGACATCTATGATTGCTGATGATATGAATGCCTCTGAGTCTCCTACTTCTACTTCTTTTCCTACAGAGCCTATATAATAACCCTTTAAAGAAAAGGTTAAGGACAAAGCTTTTTCAAAATATCCTTTGTCTTATGTGCATGGCGTAAGATGGACTGCATTGCAGTTTTCTGCTTCTTTCATGCAACAGAAAGTTTCCAAGCCACCGTTAAGGTTAATTTCATGTGCTGCGACAACTCCTCCCCAATCACAGTACAGTTTGGAAAATGATTTTGCAACTTTTTGGTGGGTTAATAATTGCCAGTTGTTTGTGCTTATTCATTGGGGTACTGACCCTTTTATTAATGTTTATTTATAGTTGCATGACACAGCTGTTAAATTTGTCAGGAAATACCATCTTCATAAGTCTCAAGCTCCTTATTATGAAATGAGGGAAACACTTTTTAACATGGACTGCATACTCTGAAAAGACATTTGTGACCATCTATGAAGGTGGAATTTCTAGCAACTCATTCTCATAAGGTCATATCTTTTTGTAAATTTTTGGATACAGATGCAATCTGGAAGCAGAACTGCATCTCAAATTCATGGATGGAGCAATCTTTCATTTACCAGGTGTTTGTGAAGACTCAAAACACAAAACCAATAACCAGGAAAAACTCCGCGGAACCAATCTGATGAAGTCCAGCTACTTTATGGGATGAAAACACTTAGTTTGTGTTACTTAAATAAACATGTGGTTTGCAGTTCACTCGTGACTCTTGGTACAGTTTTGTACAGTTATTCAGCTGACTCAGCAGCCCTGACATCGCTGCTTTGATTCCATGGACTTTTTCCTGTTTGTCAAGACTCTCAATAAGGGGGCATCTTGAGGTGTACAGGTCATGCCAAAGCATGTTTTTATTGTGGGAGTTGTCATTTGATGACAGAATGCCTGAAAGAAAGTGATCCAGATGTGGTGACAAGAATCATGTCATGAGGGAGTGTCCCAATAAATGCCATTATTATGCTGGACCACAGCTTTGGACAGAATGTGCTGCAGTGTTTCTTATTCCAGCATCCCAGTAAGCAGTAGTTATGGAGCAGCCTCTTCTTCTTGCACCTGCTGTCCATTCTGTAGCTAATACATTGGGTACAAAGTGTCTCATCTCCTTTAGTTTATGCTATACCTGCCACAGCTGATGAGTTATCTGCTTCTAAGCCTACAACCTGTAGCACCTCTATTGGAAGTCAAGATGCCTTGGTTGAGCCCACCATGCCCCCCCAATGTACCTCTAGCTTTACCGACACCTTCAGCATCCTTTCCTTATCTCTCTCTTATTCTAACAGTACCCCCTCCCACTGAAATTGTAATTGGTTTAATAGAGGAAGATGTCAAAGGTGATGAAACCCTAGAGAGTGGTTAAGAGATGTCATGGTTAGCTGTCAGAAGACATAGGTCTACCAAGGTTAGGAAATGAAAAACTAAGACTGCAGGGGATCACCATTCACCAATGTTTTCTCCTAAACTGAAGTGTAGTAAGCAAAGGTTAAGCTGATTACTAATGGGTAAGTGTATTATCTTGTTTTGCAACATCAATAGCATGGTGGGGGATGCCCATCAGCTGTTTATTTTAGAGTGGATTATTTGGCTTTCCCAACCTTATGATATTATTTTTCTCCTTGATGCAGGGAAGATTTACCTCTGCACTGTGGTTACAGGGGTGTGATTTGGTCTCTTGTTTCTCCTAAGAAATCTGGAATTCTTATTTTATATTGGCAAGATACAATGGCTGTATGAAATGCCATCCTTGTGCTCCCTTGCAGGGGTGGTGCTAGATATGGCCATGCTTGGTGAGGTGTGTCTGTGTGCAACTACTACATCTCCCCAATTATGAGGGGCCATGCACTTTTTCTAGCCATGCATGCTTTTGTTTCTGTCAGTTTGACTCTACTGTTTAGTGATTTCAATTATCATATAGACAGATCAAGAACTAAAAGAGGTCAGAATGTTCACCTGTGTAGAGATATGCTTTTTTAGGGGATTTGAACATAACTGGCTCCCTTATTTCAACTTTTTGTTAGGGGCATATCCATACCTATATTGATTATTTCCCACTCTACAATTTATTTGCATTAAAAAAGCACTAAACACTAGACACACAAAATGTGTTTCCTGCATCATATCTTTGGATTATTTATGTTGTTGCCATATTTTAATTTAAAAACAAATATTACAGGATTCTGTACAACATTTTACAACTGTGTCTCTAATCAATATTGAGAAATATGTTATCACCAAGCTTATACGGGATCTCTGGTCAATCCCTTCAGCATATACTTTTATATCTTAAAAAGTTGTCATTAATTCTGCATTTTAAGCATAGTTGCTTTCTTGAGATATTGCAAAACAATTTGACAATGTGGGACAAGCATACTTGTTTGTCGTCTTGAAGGCCTATGGCTTTGGTCCCACCTTTTTGTAATTCATTAAGTCCATTTATTCTTGCACCTTTTTGTTTCCTGTTGTAAACAGTTAAGAAGGGTTGAAGTTGTGTATGTGAAATTGGGTTTGCTCTCTAAGTAGCTTCCTCTTCACTCTGTTTATAAATCCCTTGGTCTGGTATGTTAGACAATCTGCTAAACTTCTCCATTGACATTTGTTAATTCAGGAAGTGACAGTCCACAGATTTTGGGAGCATGATAACCTCACCATCTTTACTGCGGTTGATGAGGTACTGACCTCTACTTGTGCCTTTTCAAAGCAAATTTTCTCTTTTGCTGGTTTACATATCAAACTTGATAAATATGCTGGCTTAGTGTTTGACTCTAGAGGAGAGGCTGGGCTTGTCATTTGGGTCTGTGAAGTTTGTTCCTTCACACTGGAACATAATTTTTCTCTTGTTGCTAGAAAATTGGTATTCTGGAAAACAGTTTCTACTGGCTTTTGCAAAGGTCCACGAGGCAAATATCTGTTTGTTGTCTCTCATTATATATTCTGCTGAAATCTACCTTCTACCAAAGGCCAGGGAGGCCTCATTGCTTTCCTCTGTCTTTCAGTAATTTAGGGTACTCAAACGAATGCCATTCATAAAGGTGTGAGGATCAACGTTCCTGATGGTGAAGGCATCTGCCTGCTACATCCTGGGTATGCCCCTTTTTATTCTTCCTCTTGCCCTTTTCGGTGTAGGGAGTCCTGTCTTGGAGACCTTTCCTTTTCTCATTGTTCTCCTTTTCGGTAGAAGTGGTTATCTGGATAGCATACCCCTAGTGCTCTTCATTGTAGGAAGTACAGCCCGAGCTTTTCCTGTTGAATATTTTTTATGAATCTTACATCTAAGCATTTACTTTTACAAATATGTTATTTTTGCCCATTTTCCTCATTATATTCTTGATTCTTTGTAATCATACTCCACAAGAAAAATAATCTTTGGACTATTTTAGGTGCTGTCCAGGTGCAGTTACTCAAAGGCCAGATTTTCTATTGAGGGTTTTTTGGTATATGTTCCTGTTAAACTCTGTTAGCCTGACTGTACTCCTGACAATCAATGGCCAGGCTGTACAACCACTAAAAACCAAAGAACACATTTTTCTTCTGCCATAGGTACACCCTTTATGGGACTTTAAATGACAATTTGGACTGTATGTGTTATTCTCTTTAACATTTTTCAAACTTCTATTTGGTGACGGTGGTTAGAACTGTCCTTCCAAGGTTCAGAAAACAATTTCATTTTATTTTCTTCGATCTGGCTGATGTGGAGGTATCAGTGGTCTCTAATGTTGTACCATAAGCATCAGTCTGTCACTAATCTGAAACAGCTTAAGAACTGGTTGTAGCTGCAGGGGTTAGCTTTTTGTGAAGGGCTTTATACACTACAATGCATAATGATGTTTTGCTCCTCTCGGTAACATTAGTTTCTTTGTTTTCCTGTTGGTGTTGCTATAATATAGATATTGTCTCTTTTCATTGTAGAAATTGTTTCTTGCTACATAATTTGCTTGTGATTTTCTTGTTAGTTTATTTCAAGTTTTAGACACAATAGTCAGCCTTGGTTAATCTCCCTTTTCAGTATGGAGGGACAGCTTGCTTTGCCAACCCACTTAGTTTCTTCACCTCTGCTCCTCCTTCCTCTCTCCTTGCACTTTACTAAAAAAAAATGCACTTTATTTTGCTTTTGCCTCTTCTTAAAAGTGCTCAATTGTATTTATTCTGTTGCATTTATTACTGCTTGGTAGCAGCCTGATTAAATTGTAACTGTTATTCTAAGCCTTTCGGTTTAAGCACTTGGGGTTCAGGCCAGTTGTTTTACATTAAGAAGGTTTGTGGTCTGCACTGTTGTGGCTAGACAGGTAGCTTACATCCTTCTAAATTGGGAATTGCTGACCGAAGGCTCAGTGTGTTATTCTAAAAGTGTATTAGTTCTGGTTTAAGCACTTGGGCTTCAGGCCAGTTATTTTACATTAAGAAGGTTTGTGGCCTGCACTCTTGTGGGAGGAGATGTTAGATGCTGCCCTTCTGAGCTGAGAATTTCTGGTTAAAGGACTATTGCACCTGCTTATTTGAATTGTTTCTTTCTGAAATTGGTGCACCTTGTTTGCTGTAGCATAGACTACATTTAGATTCAGGCATGCTGAATCTAGCTTTGCTTGTATAACTTGAGCACTAATCCAGGTCATCTTCTTTGGAGAAGGTTCCCCTGCACCCTAGAGGAAGGAGTGTGCAGTTAGAACTTGTCTGATTGAAGACTGCTGGACCAGGGCTCAGTTTTTAGCTTTTTTACTGGTTAATTGGGTAATTTGTTTAAATCAGTTTGCTTGTTTTCTATTGTTATAAAAAAATTGCATTCTATTCATCTGCTTTTACTGTATTTGTGTTTCTTCCTACTTTATTGCATTTATTCTGCTGCATTTATTACTGATTGTTAGTAGCCTGATTAAATTGTAACTGTTATTCTAAGCCTGTGGTTGAAGCACATGGTCTTCAGACCAGTTGTTTTACATTAACAAGGTTTGTGGTCTGCACTGTTGTGGCAGAACAGATAGCTTACATCCTTCTAAATTGGGAGTTGCTGATTGAAGGGCTTAGTGTCTATTATTCTAAGAGCATATTAGGTCTGATTTAAGCACTTGGGCTTCGGGCCAGTTATTTTACATTAAGAAGGTGTGGTCTGCACTCTTGTGGGAGGAGAGGATAAATTATGCCCTTCTGAGCTGGGAGTTTCTGGTTAAAGGCTTATTGCACCTGCTTATTTGAACTGTTTCTTTCTGAAATTGGTATGCCTTGTTTGCTGTAGCATAGACTAAATTCAGACCTGCTGAATCTAGCTTTGTTATTATAACTTGAGCACTAATCCAGACGCCAGACCATCTTTTTTTGGAGAAGGTTCCCCTGCACCCTAGTGGCAGGAGTGTGCAGTTAGAACTTGTCTGATCGAAGCTTGCTGGAACGGGGCTCAGTTTTTTTGTTTTTTATTGGTTAATTTGTTTAAATCAGTTTGCTCATTTGCTACTATTATATTAAAAAAATACACTTTATGCATCGCCGCTTAGCTAGGGTTAAACAATTCCTGGTGCCATAAAGTCTGCTCTTCAAATTTTCCCTTAGAACTAGTCAGTTTTTTAGTTTTAGCACTCATATCTGTTTCTTTGAGCTCAGCATTTGTTCAGAACTCATTGTAAGCACTAAATAAGCTACAAATTACTACAGCACTCAACTTTCCTCACTTGTCTAGAGGAAAACAGTTTTTAGTACTTAATAAATAAGCACCTATCCAGGCATGTCTATGGGTCAGCTCCCAGTGTTTTCTCCTGTCTACCTGATGAATATGAGCATCTTGGGGCAATGCAGCAATTGCCTCATGTACACAGGCAACCCTCTCCTCCTACCACCCAACACTACAACCTGTAAGAGATGCACATATATAGCCAAACTGGAAGCAAAGCTCTCTTCACCCAAGACTGGACTAGACAGTCAAGAGGAGAAGGTAATCACTTGCACCTCACCACACTCATCACATAGTCCCTTAAAACGTACACCACGAAAACACACACATAGCAATACAAAACATACACCTACATTCACAGAGGCTCTCAATAAAAATCTGCTGAAGCAACAGAGACCTCCAAAGCAGAAACGCATGCAACCTCCACCCCCCCCAACACAACCCAAATGACACATAACCCACAAACTCAGTGTGCCACTCAACCACAGCCCATAAGGCATAACAGTGTACCCAACCCTCTAGTCATAGGTGACTCTATAGTCAGGCACACTGATGTTCCACTCACCAGGCTAAACAAGGAGAAAGTTACTGTCAGCTGGCTGTCAGGTGCCAGGATCCACAACATAACGCACGCACTCAAGTCACTCCAAACAAGTACAAATATGGCTCTGTCATTGTCCATGTTGGTGTGAATGACCTGAGATGTACCTCCCTGGACTACATGAAAAGAGACATGGAGGAGCTCTCCAATCTTGTAGCCTAGGCAGATATGACCCTAGCCCTGAGTAGCATCCTGCCATCACCCAGAATGATACAAGGACAAACTGATTGACTTCAACAATTGGCTAAGCTTCTGGTGTCATTCTAAGGGGATCCAGTATCTGTCTGCCTGGGATGACATGACAGACAGGCCACAATGCTTTGCCAGAGATGGCCTGTACTTGTCGCCCTTGGGATTCTGGATACTGGCTAAGGGTCTTGCCACCCCTATAGTGCCTTTTTTAGGCAAGGTTCAAATGACAAATTCACCACCATAACAAGTACAAGCAAGCAAAATCTGATGGTAATGCTAGTCAATGCTAGAAGTCTAAACCTCAAAATGCATTCACTCTACGCACTCCTTAAAATGAAGAACATCGACATCTGTGCAGTGATAGATACCTGGTTCAAGGCTCCATAGAGCACCCCTGCATTACCAGGCTATACTTCATACTACATCTTCCGACCACCTAACCTGGACCAAAACACTAAAGGTGGAGGTGTGTCCATATTCATTAAGGATATCCACACCTCCAGGTTAGTTGCTCAGCATAATGCATCCGAGATTATCCAAGTGCAACTAACTCTAGGCAAAACCGCAATCCAAATTGTAACTTGTTACAGATCCCCCACCATGCCGCAGGATTCCCTCTCCTCATTCCTTGATACACTGAAAAATATTAGGGTACAACCCAGCACCCTAATAATGGGTGATTTCAACTACCCCACCATTAACTGGGAAAACTACTCATGTACCAACTCTTTTGCTCAACGTTTTCTGGAATTCATAAATTCCAGTGCCTTGGATCAACTTATCCACACCCCCTCCAGGGGCAGCAATATTCTAGACCTGGTCATTGCCAACATGGGCACCCAGTGTTCCACACCAGAGGTCAATTCATTGTTGGTCAGATCTGACCACAAGCTAATCAGCCTAGACATCCACATCCCACCCCACCCCCATTAGGGAAACCACTGTAAAAAAATTCTCCAAAGCCAACTTCATGCTTCTTAAGACAGAAGTGGCAAACTTCATGACACGCATGCAGATGGACAATAGAGGTACGACTGCTGAATCCTACACAAATGCACTTTATAAGCACTTACATGAGTGCATGGATTGTGCTATCCCTAACAGAACCAAGATGCTATCCTCCAGAAAAAGGAAGCCAATTTGGTGGTCCTCTGCCGTAAACAAACTCTACAACAGAAGAAATAAACTGCTGCAAAAAGAGTAAAATCCCATGATTGGAGGAACTCCCTGGTCAGCCTCAGTAAGAAGCTGAGATCCCTCATAAAATCTTCCAAAGCTAGCAATGAAATCAAAATCACCACTGATTCTAAAGACAACCACAAAGCATTCTATAGCTATGGTCAAGAATCTCAATGGCAACACTCAAATCTCCTTTGAGTTACAGCACAATGGCACTAAATATACAGAACCAACTGATATTGCCAACATCCTGGCAGATAGGTTCAGTGCTAACTTTACCCCCCACCTCACCCCCTAAACGGCCCATCTCTATACAGGAAGAATGCAAAGTTCCTGTAGTTACAACTGCACAGGTAAAAACCACACTCTCCAAAGCCAAGAACATAGCATTCATGGGACCTGACAACATCCCAGGCTGTGTTCTACATAAACTACAGAATGAACTGGCACCCCACCTAAGCACCATGTTCAATCATAGCCTCACCTCAGGCTTTGTGCCCACTGAATGGTGCACAGCAACGGTTATCCTGCTCCACAAAGGGGGAGCCACCATGGACCCCAGGAACTACTGCCTCATTACCTAATGAGCCAGGTCTGCAAGGCCATGGAACGTATTGTCATGGAACTTATAAACAAAGACATTGGTAATCTCCAAGCTCTGGACCCCACCCAGGTAGGGTTTGTAAAAGGCAGATCATGCCTCCTAAACCAGATTGACTTCTTTGAAGCAGTCACCAAAGCTGTAGACGAGGGTAAGGTGGTTCACACAGCCTATCTAGATCTCGCCAAGGCTTTTGACACCATCCCCCACTCTGGAACTATAGATAAACTCACTAAACTAGGTATAAATCCCTATGTCACAATATGGGTTGCCAAATGGCTCACTGACAGAACCCACACTGTGAAAGTAGCAGACTCCAAATCCGACTTCAGGCCAGTGACAAGTGGAGTACCACAGGGTTCAGTCCTGGGTCCTCTCCTGTTCGGTATTTACTTTTCTGAAGTACAGGCTAACACAGAAAGTCTTTGGCTAATTAAGTTTGCAGATGACTGCAAACTAGGAGCCATAATTGAAACTCCTAATGATGTGGACATCCTACAAAAGGGCCTCAATGAGACAGATGCCTGGTGTCAAAGCCATGGCCTCAAGCTCAATGCCAAAAAGCGCATTGTCATCCTCTTTGTTAAAAGCTCTGTACCCATGAGCTACCACATAGGTGGTAGTCTACTTAACACCGAAAGTATAATAAGAGACCTTGGGACACAGGTGGACAGTAGTCTCTCCTTTGATAATCACATTGCCACAGTAGTCAGGAAATCCTTCTACATGGCACACCTCATCACAAAAGTTTTCTCATCCAGGAAAAAAAGAGGTCATTGTTCCCCTCTACTTGTCACTCATTAGACCCATTATAGAGTACAGTGCCCCTTCTGGTATGTACCTCACAAGACATCTACAACAACTGGAAAGCCTGCAGAAATACCTCACAAAGAGGGTTACCGGCCTCAAACAGATGCCCTACGCAGACCGTCTCAAAAAACTCCAGCTTTAAGCCATCGTATATTGCCTACTCACAAGCGATCTCTGCCTAACATACAAAGCTATGTCAAACCCAGAGCTGTTGGACATGCTCCACTTAAAGAAATCCCAATCCCTCCGAGCTACATGCTCTAGGGACCTAAACCTTGTCACCACAATAAGCAGAACATGCTGGAGGGATAGATTCCTGTCCCAGAGACTTCTCTTACACTGGAACAAACTACCTAACTATATCAAACAAAGCTCCTCATTAGCACTCTTCAAGAAAAATCTTGATGATTGGATGGGAAATAGGAAATTTACCCTGGGGTCTGTGTTTCTGCTCGACAGGGGCACAGGAAAATAATTTTCTTGGTTGGTGAAAGCCAGGGTACCATTTTGGCTAGGCTTGTATAGGCCCTAGGGCCAATAGCCTAGTACCTACCTATGAACCTACCTATGCTATTTACATCAATGTGCTCAGTGTTGGTCATATACAAGAGGCTGGCCTGAAAGATTAATATCCTCAAAGAATAGCAAAGCTAAGAATATTATGTTTTATATATGGTTTCCATGTACTCTGTCCTACAAAATGACCATGCAACATGTTGGATGCTTGCAGTAACATTGCTTTTTATGGTAATTTACAAACTTAATGTTGTGTAGATACAGGAGTTTCCAAGATCTGTAACTCTGACTTTCAGTTGGATTTACCATCCACTGATATTAGTGATTCTCATTTATGTCAGTTTCAGCACAGTTTGCAAACTCAGTCTTTTTTCAGTGGGGTTATTCCCCAGAGTTAATCGCAGCCTTGGTGGGTGTGGCATCACTGGAAGTTCCAGTGAAGATTTCTAAAGATTTGGCTTCTCAAGTTCTACAGAAAGCTTCCTCTTTTCACTTATGGAGCCTGTTTCTCTTAATACTTTGAGTCATACTTAAATGGTGAAATGATCACAGCAATTTACAACTTCCAGAATTCCTCCATAGAAGACAGTGATGCAGCTCATATGAGTTATTTCCAGAGCTGATACTGTTATGGATCTTTCTGCTTTCTAGACTGACATTTTGCTTCCAATTGTCAATGATACACATCTGCGTTTTGCATACCTCTGAGCTTCTTAGTACAAGAAATCTGGACAACGCCAATAATAGCTGATGAACAGATGCAGCTGTATCCCATAGGAGCAAACAAAGGGCAAACCCCAAAAACAAATCCACATGGTGGAACCATAATATCAAAAAGCTTTGCAATAAAAGGAAAGAATTTTGACCAAAAATAAGAAAAGTATTCCTAGAATATTAGAGCCCTTTTCACTAAAACAAAACAAACAAACTCAGTAGCTTAAACTCTACCAAAGCCAAGTTTGAGGCTAAAATAGCTACTCAAAGACAATCAGAAGGCCTGTTCAGTTATGTTTGTAATCTCAAAAGCTCAACACAGCAATCCACTGATCTGATTCAGAATGATGTCACTTATATGGAAGCTGAAGATATAGTGAACCTACTGGCAGATAAAATTTGCCTCTAACTTTCCCCTTCTTTCCCCTCTATCTACCCTAGCTGGAGGTGAGCCAGTTGCAGGTATATCACACAAGCACCAAGTCCTAAAAGTGGTATCAAATGCTAAAAATACTGTATTGATGGGTCCTGATAATATCCCTGGAAGCATCTTAAATAGCATGAAACATGATTTAGCCACACCCCTAACAACACGGTTCAATCTCAGCTTCAATACAGGTTTGGTACCAAGCAAAAGAAGAACAGCTACAGTCATTCCTTGCATAATGGAAGACCTTCCATAGACCCATAAGTCTGATCAGCCTCATACACAAAGTCATATAAATGACTTATCATGGAACTAATCAAACAGGACATAGGGAAATTGAAAACACTGGAATGGTCTCAGTTTGAATTTGTCAAAGGCATGTCATGCTTACTTAGCCTTGTGGACATTTTTGAAAAAGTCACCAAAGTAATGAATAAAGTAAAATGATAGACACCCATGCCTCGACCTGATCAAAGCTTTTGACATAATTCCTCACCCAGGCATAGTAGTAAAGTGAAATATATGGAATAAACCGCTATGTTGCCTGCTGGATTGCCAACTGATTCACAGATAGGATGCGGTAAATGAAAATAAGGGAAGCTGGGACCTCTCCTGTTTAGCATCTACTTTTCTAAATTAAAAGCCAATGCCAAAGGGATCTGGCTGCCTAAATTTGCAGATAACTGCAAGCTAGGAACAGTCACAGAATCCCCAAATGACTTAGCCATCCTGTGGGAAGGTTTGACACTAATAAATAACTGTGTCAAAATCATGGACAAAATAAATGTAAAAAAATACATTATTATATTGTTTGGGACGTCATCTACCCTAGGGAGCTACCACACTGACAATACACCCCTAACAGTCGACCCAATTGTTCAGGATTTTGGAACTTATGCGGGCAGTAACCTAACTATTTACCAACATGTGTCTATTATTATAAGAAAGCCCTTCTATATTTCACATCCTATAAACAAATGGATTTTGTATAGATCTGGGGATTCAGCCCTCATTAGGCCAATCACTGAATATAACGTCCACTTTGGTATGTATCTCTCCAGACACATGCAACAACTGGAATGCTCACAGAGATACCTTACTAAAAGGATACATGACCTAATCAGCATGTCCTACATGGTTCAACTCAAAGCCCTGTGAATATACTCGGTATGCTACAGACTGCTAAGAAGTGACCTATGTCTAGCATAGAAGGCATCCTCTGATCCAATACTGATGAATTTACTGCACATCAGCAAGTCAAATGGTGTCAGAAATACTCAGTCCAGGGATCTAAACCTCTTCTGCAACATCAACAGAACACTTTGTAGGGACAGGTACATCTCACAGAGGATACTACTGCTCTGGAACAGACTCTCCCTCCACATAAATCAAAGTTTATTCAAGTCCATGTTTAAGACCAACTTGGATCTATGGATGGGAAACAGAAAATTTACCCCAAGACTACCCCACTGTAATGGACAGATGCAGCACCTAAATGCTTTATCCCATGCATGAGTCCCCTCAAATTATCTATGGTATGATCTCAATCATTCTCATTAGGGGCTATAGATAATTATTGGCCGCATGATAGGTAAGGCCAATCTCTAACCAAATGGGATAGGTTATTTTGAACACCAAAAGTGAAATTGGCTAGGCCTAACATGGTCTGCAAGGGCAGTTAGCCTAGTACTTACCAATGCTCTTATGAATCTATGTGTGACTACCCTTCACTAGCCCAGTAATCAGTCCTCATCACTGGCACCTGTAGAGGGACATTCACTGGGAGAATAACAGGTACAAACACAGTATTTTCAGATGCCGCTCTCTGCATCGAGTGCAATTTCCCTTAAGAGCACATAGATGCTACAGTCAGTCTGAGGCTGATTTCTTCATCTTCCTGCCCTATAAGACTCCCCACTGGCACAGCTATAGAGCTGAGATCTCAGCTGAGTGACCAAGTCAAGACCTCCAACAGCCTCTCTAACCAACCAGTGTTTCGTGATCCTGCCCAAGTGTCTGACACACACACACTCTTTGAGGTATGGTTTACACACACAGATACACACACACACACACACACACACACACACACACACACACACACACACACACACACACACACACACACACACACACACACACACACACACACTCCTGGGAAAGGATGGCAAAGGTTTACTAGCTATGCCCCCTTCTGCCCAGATTATAAGGTAGCTAGCACTGCCACTAGTCACTCCTTATCAGCTACTTTAGGACCCTTAACAAAGGGTGTCCAGTCTTATTGTGTAATATTAATACTAATACAAATGGTAGAGTGACCAAGAGCAAGGCTGTTAGGAGTAGCCCACACAGTGTCACCAAATAAATATGCAAGTACTCTCAAAACTTAAATGTCTCTACACAGATTAGATACAATGAAATGTTTAAATATATTTAATAATAAATAATAAAAAAAATACTAAATATATATTCACTGTGACATCAGAGTTCAAAATCACAGGAAATATTTAAAACAACATTGCAGTACAGGCTCACACAAATAAAGAAAAACAAAATCTAAACTAAGCTTTGCTATATTCCTGACAGTATACCCTAATAACTGACTTAGAGCAAGACAGATGTGGTGACTGGTTCTTTTTGTTGTTGTCAGGTCCAGGACAGAATGCTCTGTCTCACTAAGACACTTCTCAAAATAATATGTAAAATATTACTGCTGGGATAGCATGTAGAATGGCATAATTTCTGGTCATCTGACTTCTAGTTCCCAGGCAAACCTCCCATTGCCGAAGCTGGCAGAACTTAGCACCTACCTGTAAAAATACATAGACAAGGGCTTTTGCTCAGATCTTTGGCAGGTGCTGGAAGTCATAAAACAATTGCATTCCTTCATGCTTTCAAACTAGCAATTAGTTCATCCCAAAGACAATACTGAAAGCATCCTAGTACAGACTTTATGTCTCTGGCTGCACTGAAGCATCTTTATGGCCTAGCCTATTAAGTAATTTAATTTCAGATATTTTTCTAAAAGTTGCAGGACTGAGGTTAACTCCAGTTTCCTCTGTTAAAACAGATAGATTTTAACAGTTACAATAGTGCATGTACATTTTTGTTCTCTTCCAGTAGGGTACACTGTGGATACATCTTAAGCACAAGCACTTTACAAATACCTTTTCAACACAAGCAGTAGTAAAAAACAGTTTGATATACAAATGACATACAGTTCTAATACATTTGTAAGACAAGCATCTTGTATAAATTAGTTTGATATTCACATATGACATATAATTATTTACAAAATTCCAGCTAGATGTGCTGGCAGTACCTCTTTTTGTCATACTATGATTATTCCATGACTACAGCTACATTGTATATACCTATTTTGCTTAAAGTTAAGCAAATGTTACATAATCATGATTTTGCATGTCAAGCAGGGTGGTTCTACCTTATTTTGGGGAAACAAAGTATTGTGTGCAGAAAATTATTTGGAAGGTCTTTTTTTCATTTTCAGGATAAGTGTATTCTGACAAAGTGTCTATGTATAAAGTTGTAGAGAGTCTTATCTTGGGACAAGATTTCTACTCTTTTGTCTTTTTTGTTTTTTGTCTGCCTTACCTACTGACCAGCATAAGGCTGTTGATAAATCCACAACCATATCAGAGTTGGATACTGCATTATTTTTAGTGAATGTGTATGTTTCCTTTTTCTCTGGGGTTGATTGTTCATAGGTTCATAGGTGTGTACTAGGCTAATGGCCCTAGAGCCTTTACAAGCCTAGCCCATAGGATTACCCTGGCATCATGCCACTGATTTTTCTTTTATCAGATACCCTTACCACTGATTCCTTATTGCCATCAAATTTATTCATAAAAACGGAGACAAAAGGTATGTTACAACCTAGTGGTTCATTGATCCTTGCAACACTGATTACAAGATTTTTTTGTAAAATCCTGCAGCTTTGTCTCAAGCTTCTTATGGCTCATATCTTAATGCCTGCCTTCTTAGGGCTTTCTGAAAGGCCTGTCTTCTAAGGGCTTTCTGAAAGGCCACTGCACAGCATGCTTCTTTATTTAAGGAACTTTCCACTCCATCTTTGTTATCAAGTGATGTCACAAAGGTCTTTGATAACATTTCTTGCACTCAGTTGATATTCATCTTACATGCATATAATTTAAGGTCTGTTTCTGTTACCTCATTATCTGCATTTATTCCAAAACCTTTTTTGGCGTTAGTTGTTAATGGATGATTAGGGTCAAAGCTGCAAATGAGTAATGTTGACCATCAGGATTGTTCCTTTAGTAGTTACTTTGGTTATCCATGCTGTTATTGGTAAGGTTAGATGTATCACCCAATTCATTTCTCATTTTTAATTTGGAGGGGTATTGCACTGCCCCATCTTTGTATTATGTGGACTATCATACCATATTTACAGGGGATTACCAGTTGCTTCTTACCCTTTACAGAAAACTACTAAGAGTAAAATTACTTTTTGGAAGATGTGATATATATATATTTTTTGCTTTCTGTTTTTAGTTACACTTCCAGAGATTATAGTTTCTCAAAAGTTAAAGACTGTTTTACTATCTATTATGCTTATTGCTTTCAAGCACTGCATGTTTAATGTAACTGTCATCCTCCCATAATCCCCTTGTTTAAGTATGGAGGGAGATACTAGTTTGCTGTTTACATCAAAAGTATGAGATGTTAGAGAAAGAGGATGAGCTGAAACCATGGTTTTCCTCAAAGGTCAACAAAGCTGAGAATTTCACATTTTTTTCTACTGCTTCAGTTCACTGTATCCTATAAAGCAGCTAGCTAATAGTCTAGCTTCTATAATCCCCTTTTTAGTATGAAAAAGTACTGCATATTTGACATACTCTGAATTTCTCAAACAACAGCAAGGCCAAGAGCATCATATTCTACAGACTATTTCCCTACTCTGTAGCCTAAAAAAAGCACTCCGATGTGGCAGGCACTTGTAGAAACATTGCCATTTACGGTGATTTGCAAACTCCGTTTTCTGTGGATACATGGGATTCTGACACCTCTAGTTCAGATTTACAGTTGGATTTGCTGTATGTTTTTGATATTTGTGATTTGCAGTTATGTGAACTTTGGCAAAGCTCATCATCTCCTTTTTTTCAGAGTACTGACTCCCTAGAGCAAGCCTCAGCGGGTGTGACGTCAGCAGATGTTGCAGGGAAGGTTTCTTCTCTGAAAGGTAGACTTTAGAACACAGTAACTGGTTTGGTTTTAAACATTTCTGCAGACTCCTGCTGCTGCTTCTTCCTTGTGGTAATATTAAATCTTTATGCAGAGATTCTCACCTACAACCTCTTATCTGCTGACTTTAGTACCCAAAGTTATGCTTCTGTGGTGAAAACAATTGCAGCAAACTACAACCAACTCCCAGAACAAGGCAGGTATATTCTTTGTACTGCACTGACTACATTTTTTTTCTGAGCACCACATCAACATGTTTTGTTTTTCAAGTCATATTATGCCTACGACTGTCTAATGAATGCTTTAACAACAGGTGCAATAGTGCTAATCTAAAAACAATATTTGTAATAGTTTTAAGGGGAACAGCTGAAAATGTTACTTACATTTATTAAGTGCTTGGAGGTCAGCATTTTGAGGGATGTGTCCATTTTTAAGTGACAGGTGTCCAAGGGGCGTAGTACTAAGAGCTTGTGAACACAAAACAGAATTTGATTGCTACACCGTTGTCCCAGAATTCCTACACTTAAGATGGTAAAGCAACTCATACGAGTTATTTTCAAAGCAGGTACTTGTGATGATTGTTATTATTTTTTTGGAGGGACACTTTGCATCCACTTGACATTGAAGCACATCAACTTGCTGCCATTACACAGTGGGAATGGATCCCTGATTGGACATTTACTTAATTATGCATTAAGTTGTATGGTGCTTTGTTTTTGAGTTTTATTCAAAGAAATCTGTTGTTCCCTGGTCCAGTTACTCAACAACTGAACAGGCACTATGTATTAGAAAATAGCTAATATTGCATTTTTCTATTTTGATAGAGTTGGCATTGAGGAATATCTTTACACACATTGTGATATAGTTTTTTCTATCAAAATGCTGGTTGATCCAGATGGCATCTGAAATGGAGTATGGGAGCAGTGGGTCTACTTGAAGATTCAAACATCTTATTTCCCATTTTCAAGGTATCTCTTTTATTGACAAACACACAGGTGTTTTATACTATGCATGTGCTTTTGTACATGTCAGCCTAATTCTTGTTACTTTTGCAGTAGCCTAGATTATCTAAAGCGTTGTTCCAGTTATAGGGAGAAACCTCACATCACATGTGACTGTCCTAACAGAACAGGTCCGAATGGAGAGAGAAGCCAACAAGCAAAAGAGAGTAGTACTGAATGAACTAAATTCATCCTCAAGTCTTGGAGAGCATCTTCACATGCTGGACCCTGTTGTTCACAAAATCTCACCAAGACAACACTAATATATAGACTGTAATTTTATATAGCATATGTCAAGGACAGAAGTAGGTTAAAAATAAAAAAAGACAGCTGGGTAAACAAGATCTAGGATAAAAAAATTGGCCAATCCTGGTAGGCACACTGGTGCAGGAATGGAAAACATGACAGTGTAGAATCCTCAAGAGACAGAAACATGCCTACAATGGGGCTAGGCCAGGTTCAGGGGGAGCATGCCCCCCCCCCCCCCGTTGTAGAATGAAGTAGTACTCCACAAAAATCACAAAAACTGATAGGTCAAAAAAAAGCAGTAAAGATGACAGAGTGAACTGCTGAGGATAAGAAAGAAATTATGTATTGTTACTATTATACAAGAAGCCCAGAATGTCCAGACAGAAGATATACAAAAACATTAACAGAGAAATTAGAGTAAAGAAAAATAGTTGCACAAGAAAACTGTCAGAAGCTTCAAATAAAGATTTGTGTTAGTTAATACAACAGATTTATGAAAAATATTATATAGACCTATTAACCTTGGGCCATTTGGAAAAAAAAGTGACTGAGGAAGTGCAAAAATATAAAGAGCAAAATCTAGAGATTTTTGAGAGGTATAACAAAGAACTATGGACATGGGAAAGAGAGATATCTGATATTGTGCAATATTTACTCAGAGGAGAAAGCCAAATTAATCAATGCAAAAAAGCAGCCCCAAAGCTATTCAAAGAGAAATACAGGCAAAGGTATCCAGATATGGAAAATTTCACAATACAAAAATAAGAACACAAAGAGGGAATATAGAACAGAAGACTAGTAAAGTAGAAGTTAAAAAATAGAAGTTGAAGTTATAGAATACCTGCAAAGTTAAGGATTTAGTATAGAAAGTCTAACACAGATTATATCACGGCATGATGGAACAATGACTCCCACAAATAAATAGAAAGAGGAGGAGCAGGAGACATCTGAAGAAGAAATATGGACATGTGAAAGAAAAAGATTTAATAAGGTGCAATATTTAAGCAAAGGAGAAAGAAAAACTAATCAACACAAAAAGAGCAGTACCAAAAATATTTGAAAAGAAATACAGACAAAGGCATCTGGACATGGAAAATTTTACAATACAAAAAAATACGAAAACAAAGAGGAAAAGTAGAAAAGAGGATTAGTAACAGAGAAGTTAAAGAAATATTTATTTTTATTTATTTATTTATATATTTATTTATTTATTTACATTTGTTTGCCAAGTGATGTCTGACTGAGCAAGTAGGCTGTTTTCAGTGGAGATCCGGGGAGAAAAGCTCCAGTGAAGTAACATAGTTAAACATAAGCCATGATGTTTGAGGAAGAACACATGACACACTGTTCACAAACAGTGTAAATAAATAGAACATCATTACATCAATTAATTCAGAACAAAACAGTATTAAAAATGTTTTTAATATATATATATATATATATATATATATATATATATATATATATATATATATATATATATATGGGTTCCATACACTAGATCGAATTTTCACTAATTCAAAATAGTGCATGGAATGCTCACTGCAGCGAAAGTGCACTTAATCGAAAGTGCACTTACGCGAAGTTCAGTACAATAACGGGTGTTGTACTGAACTTCTGTGCAGTACTCATGGACCTTAGGGTTAGGGCACAGTTCATAGTAAGGGGATAGCCCGTAGGGCTATCCCCTTACCATGACCCGTGCCCTAACCCTAAGGTCCATGACGACTGCAGCACAGTGAAGGACATAGCAATGTCCTCCACTATGGTGAGATAGTCACGAACCTTAGGGTTAGGGCATGGGTTAGGGTAAGGTGATAGCTTTACTAACTATCCCCTTACCCTAACCCATGCCCTAACCCTAAGGTCTGTGACTATCCCACCGTAGTGGAGGACATAGCTTGTTTTTTATGTCCTCCACTGTGCTGCGGTGTTTTCAGTGAAGTGTACTTACGCAAAAGTTCACGTCATAAAGTGAACTTTCAAAAAAGAGGCTTCCTATTACAAGTTCAAAGTAGTGAACTTTCGTTCTTGTAATAGGAATCCATATATATATATATATATATATATATATATATATATATATATATATATATATGAGAATGTGAAGTACTAGAAAAGGAAAAATTATCAAAGTAAGGTGTAAGTGTCATAGCCAAAGGAGGACACGAGGCTATATATGTGAAAGCAAGAAGAGAGACAGAAATGAGGAGGGTGAGAACAGGTTAGTCTGGGGGAGAACAGGAGCATATCCAATGAGTAGAGAAATATTATTTCAGGGCCTGTTTGAAGGTTTGAGTATTAGTGATGGATAGAATATGTTAAATTCCAGCAATTAACAATTTTATGACAGTATAAGGAGTGTCCATGTGTTTTATGAGTTTTGTTAACTTTAAGCAACACTTTATCAGCAGACCTAAGAGACTTTAGGTTAGTATAGGGATGAATGAGGTCAGATAGAGCTGAGCAGTTATCAGGTTTATACATATCTGTATGGGCAATTAATAGTTGTAAGTAAGTTTGCGAGTTATAACCTGTTCATGTGGTGGAGGGCAATACAATGATGTGATTTATGAGAGTGGTTGGAGGCAAATTTGACTATCTTGTTATAACAAGATTCAAGGTTACTAATTTCTGTTTTGCGAAGGTGGATGAATATTTGAGACCAATAAAGTAGTGCAGATAAGAGGTGGGTTCTTGCTGTTGCAAGTCTGGCTTGGTTGGTAAGATAGAGTCTGGCCCTATAGAGAGTACCAAGTTTTATATGAACTTTAATTGTCAGTACTATATGTTTGTCGAATCTTACTGCATTGTCAATAGTGACCCCTATAAGTTTTGTTTATTTAACAGGTTCTATTTTATTGCCATTGGAAGAAAAGATAGAGAGATGTGGATCATTATTTAGTGTGGAAGTATTTGAAAAGACCATAAGCTTTGTTTTTTTTGGGGTTTAGTATAAGTTGATGGACTGCTAAGTATTTTTCAATATTATAGAGGGCAGTCTGAGTTTTTATTTGAAGTACATTGATAGTGGGAGCAGAGCAGAGGAGGGAGGCATCATCTACATATTGCATGATATTGGCAGGGTTAGCAGCAGAGCGTAGGTCATTATTAAAAATAGTAAATATTGGTGGTCCCAGGATCGATTCTTGTGGGACTCCTACAGAGATAGGAAGCTGGGTAAGAGTTTATTATCCCATAAGGTGGCCTGTTTTCAATTAGAGAGGTAGCTATGGAACCATTTTAGGGCTTCAGGGCAGAAATTGTAGGAGGCCAGTTTATTTAGAAGGATTTGATGAGATACAGTGTCAAAGGTTTTTAACATGTCGAGGAAGGTGGCAGTGACAAGTTGGTTGTTGCTTCTGAGGTGATTAATTGAACTGGTAAAAGCTTATGAAGGCAGTATTGTAGGTTAATAGATAGGTACTGGGCTATCAGCCCTAGGGCCCATACAAGCCTAGCCAAAAAATGTACCCTGGCTTTCGCCACCCAAGAAAATTATTTTCCTGTGCCCCTGTCGAGCAGAGCCACAGAAGTGATCCCCGGGGTGAATTTCCCATTTCCCATCCAATCATCAAGATTTTTCTTGAAGAGTGCTAATGAGGAGCTCTGTTTGACATAGATAGGTAGTCTGCTCCAGAGTATAGGAAGTCTCTGGAACAGGAATCTATCCCTCCAGCATGTTCTGTTTATTGTGGTGACAAGGTTAAGGTCCCTAGAGCGTGTAGCTCGGAGGGATTGGGATTTCTTTAAGTGGAGCATGTCCAACAGCTCTGGGTTTGACATAGCTTTGTATGTTAGGCAGAGATCGCCCCTGAGTAGGCGATATGCGATGGAGTAAAGCTGTAGCTTTTTGAGACGGTCTGCATAGGGCATCTGTTTGAGGCCAGTAATCCTCTTTGTGAGGTATTTCTGTGGTCTTTCCAGTTGTTGTAGATGTCTTGTGAGGTACATACCAAAAGGGGCGTTGTACTCTATAATGGGTCTAATGAGTGATGAGTAGAGGGGAACAATTACCTCTTTTTTTCTGGATGGGAATCCTTTTGTGATGAGATGAGCCACGTAGAAGGATTTCCTGACCACTGTGGCGATGTAATTATCAAAGGAGAGACTATTGTCCACCTGTGTCCCAAGGTCTCATCACATTTTTGGCATTAAGTAGACTACCAGTTATGTGGTAGTTCATGGGTACAGAGTTTTTACCAAAGGGGATGACAATACACTTTTTGGCATTGAGCTTCAGGCCATGGCTTTGACACCAGGTATCTGTCTCAGTGAGGCCCTTTTGTAGTTTGTCCACATCGTTAGGAGTTTCAATTATGGCTCCTAGTTTGCAGTCATCTGCAAACTTTGTTAGCCAAAGACCTTCTGTGTTGGCTTGCACTTCAGAGAAGTAGATACCAAACAGGAGAGGACCCAGGACTGAACCCTTTGGTACTCCACTTGTCACTGGTCGGATGTCGGATTTGGAATCCACTACTTTCACAGTGTGGGTTCTGTCCATGAGCCAGTTGGCAACCCATCTTGTGACATAGGGATCTATACCTAGTTTAGTGAGCTTATCTATAATTCCAGAGTGGGGGATGGTGTCGAAAGCCTTGGCGAGATCTAGATAAGCTGTGTGAACCATTTTACCCTCATCTATGGCTTTGGTGACTGCTTCAAAGAAGTCAATCAGGTTTAGGAGACATGATCTGCCTTTTACAAATCCAAACTGAGTAGGGTCCAGAGTTTGGAGATTACCAATGTCTTTGTTTATGAGTTCCATGATGCTACGTTCCATGGCCTTGCAGACCAGGCTCATCAGGCTAATGGGTCGGTAGTTCCCGGGGTCCGTCGTGGCTCCCCCTTTGTGGAGCAGGATAACTGTCATGGTGTGCCATTCAGTGGGTACAAAGCCTGAGGTAAGGCTATGATTGAACATGGTACTTAGGTAGGAGTGCCAGTTCATTCTGTAGTTCGTGTAGAACGCAGCCTGGGGTATTGTAAGGTCCCGTGGATGCTGTGTTCTTGGCTTTGGAGAGTGTGTTTTTTACCTGTGCAGCCATGATTATAGGAACTTTGCATTCTTCCGGTATAGAGATGGGGCCTCTAGGGGGTGAGAGGGGGGGGTAAAGTTAGCACTGAACCTATCTGCTAGGATGTTGGCAATATCAGTTGGTTCTGTATATTTAGTGCCATTATGCTGTAACTCAGAGCAGATCTGAGTGTTCCCGTTTAGATTCTTGACATAGCTATAGAATGCGTTGTGGTTGTCTTTAGAATCAGTGGCAATTTTGTTTTCGTAACTAGCTTTGGAGGATTTTATGAGGGATCTCAGCTTCTTACTGAGGTTGATCAGGGAGTTCCTCCAGTCATGGGATTTTACTCTTTTTTTGCAACAGTTTCTTTCTTCTGTTGTAGAGTTTGTTTATGGCAGAGGACCACCAGATTGGCTTCCTTTTTTTTTGGAGGATAACATCTTGGTTCTATTAGGGATAGCATGATCCATGCACTCGTGTAAGTGCTTATAAAGTGCATTTGTGTAGGATTCGGCAGTCATACCTCTATTGTCCGTATGCATGGGTGTCATGAAGTTTGCCACTTCTGTCTTAAGAAGTGTGAAGTTGGCTTTTGAGAAGTTTTTTACGATGGTTTCCCTAATTGGGGCTGGGGGTGGGATGTGGATGTCTAGGCTGATTAGCTTGTGGTCGGATCTGACCAACGAGCAATTGTCCTCTGGTGTGGAACACAGGTTTCCCATGTTGGTAATGACCAGGTCTAGGATATTGCTGCCCCTGGTGGGGGGTGTGAATAAGTTGATCCAAGGCATTGGAATTTATGAATTCTAGAAAACGTTGAGCAAAAGAGTTGGTACATGAGTAGTTTTCCCAGTTAATGGTGGGGTAGTTGAAATCACCCATTATTAGGGTGTTGGGTTGTACCCTAACACTTTCCAGTGTATCAAGAAATGAGGAGTGTGAATCCTGGGGGCATGGTGGGGGGTCTGTAGCAAGCTACAATTTGGATTGCAGTCTTGCCAAGAGTTAGTTGCACTTGGATAATCTCGGATGCATTATGCTGTGCAACTAGCCTGAAGGTGTGGATATCCTTAATGAATATGGACACGCCTCCACCTTTATTGCTTCTTTCTGGCTTAGGTGGCCAAAAGGTGTGGTATGAATTGAAGCCTGGTAATGCAAGGGTGCTCTCTAGAGCTTTGAACCAGGTCTCTGTCACTGCACAGATGTCAATGTTCTCTATTTTAAGGAGTGCCTCAAGTGAGTGCATTTTGAGGTTTAGACTTCTAGCATTGAGTAGCATTACCCTCAGATTTTGCTTGCTTGTACCTGTTATGGTGGTGAATTTGTCATTTGAACCTTGCCTAAAAAAGGCACTATAGGGGTGGCAAGAGTCTTAGCCAGTATCCGGAATCCTAAGGGCGACAAGTGCAGGCCATCTCTGGCAAAGCATCGTGGACTGTCGATCATGTCGTCCCAGGCAGACAAATACTCGATCCCCTTAGAATGACACCAGAAGCTTAGCCAATTGTTGAAGTCAATCATTTTGTCCTTGTACTGTGGTATCATTCTGGGTGATGGCAGGATGCTACTCAGGGTTAGGGTCATACCAGCCTGGGATACAAGATCGGAGAGCTCCTCCATGTCTCTTTTCATGTAGTCCAGGGAGGTACGTCTCAGGTTATTCACACCAACATGGACAATGACAGTGTCATATTTGTACTTATTGTGGAGTGACCTGAGTGCATGCGTTATGTGGCAGATCCTGGCACCTGGCAGGCAGCTGACAGTAACTTTCTCCTTGTTTAGTCTGGTGAGTGGAACATCAGTGTGCCTGACTATAGAATCACCTATGACTAGAGTGTTGGGTATGTTGTTATGCCCTATGGGCTGTGGTTGAGTGGCACACTGAGTTTGTGGACTATGTGTCATTTGTGTTGTGTTGGGGGGTGGAGTTTGCTTGCATTTATGCTTTGGATGTCTCTGATGCTTGGGCAGGTTTTTATTGAGAGCCTCCGCGAATGTAGGTGTGTGTTTTGTGTTTCTATGTGTGTGTTTTGGTGGTGTAGGTTTTGAGGGACTATGTGATGAGTGTGGTGTGGTACAAGTGTTTACCCTCTCCTCTTGACTGTCTAGTCCAGTCTTGGGTGAAGAGAGCTTTGCTTCCAGTTTGGCTATATAAGTGCATCTCTCACAGGTTGTAGTGTTGGGTGGTAGGAGGAGAGGGTTGTCTGTGTACATGAGGCAATTGCTGCATTGCCCCAAGATGCCCAGATTCATCAGGTAGACAGGAGAAATCACTGGGAGCTGACCCTTAGACATGCCTGGATAAGTGTTTATTTTTTAAGTACTAAAAACTGCTTTCCACTAGACAAGTGAGGAAAGTTGAGTGCTGTAGTAATTTGCAGCTTATGTAGTGCTTACAATGAGTTCTGAACAAGTGCTGAGTTCAAAGAAACAGATTTGAGTGCTGAAACTAGAAAACTGGCTAGTTATAAGAAAAAAAACTAAGCTAGAAGGCTTCCCTCCAACACAGAAGGGCTTGGGGGCTCAGAAGCCTACAAACAGTCTATACCACTTAACAGGAAGGGCAGGAAACAAGCTTAATCTTTTTTTTTTTCTTCTGTTTCCCAGATGCTCTCTTTGTACGCAGTAGGAGTGCCTGAAATCAGAATATGAGCTCACTGTACTCATTTGAGTGAGCAAATGAGATGGGCCCAGAAGGAGTATCCAAACACAAATTTACAAGAGGGGCGGGCAGTTTCAAGGCCACTAAGATTAACACCAAAACAAAAACAGGGAGGGTGGGTAAGACTAACTGAAGAGCAGAGTCAAAACTTCCAGTTCAGTTAATATTCCTGTGTTTGGGTCAAAAGCCATGTTGTGTAGTAGATAAAAGGTTGTTCTTCAGGAAGTAGTCTAATATTTGTTTATGAATACACTTTTCTAAGATTTTGGCTAGAGGTGAAAAAATAACTGTAGGTCTGTAGTTGAATATGTGTGTTGGGGGACCTTCTTTATGAAGGGGTATGACATGGTGTATTATTCAAAGAAGAGGTACTAACTGTTCAGAAATAGAACAGTTGATTAGAATAGATACAGGGTAAGCAATGGATGTGGCGGGTAGTTTTAGAAAGTCTCCAGCTAGCTGATCAGCGGCAAGAGTACTAGGCAAGGGCGCCCGCAGGCAGGTGCAAGGCACTTGCACCCCCCTGGAATCCACTGACAAGTTAATCTTCTCATTTTTTTTTTTTTTTTTTTTTTTTTTTTTTTTTAGGACGTTCTTCTTTAAGAAGCCGGCACGCAGGCGTGCTGACATCATCGCGTGCAGTTTGCAAGCGGGAACTAAAATCAACAGTTTAGAGGATGCTGTCTGTGATATCATCGTGCGGGAACTGAAACGGTTTACAGGACTTTACTGAAGATGGGGCCCTTCCCTTTGTTAGCGAGCGGGAACTGAAACCGGCGGAAGATGGGACGCTTTAGTGGAGCGGGAACTGAAACGGGCAGCTTTAGTAAGGTAGGGTGTGTGTGTGTGTGTGTGTGTGTGTGTGTGTGTGTGTGTGTGTGTGTGTGTGTGTGTGTGTGTGTAGTACCATGCCTGCATACTTGAATGTATGCATGTGTGAAATGTACATATATTCTGTAGTACCATTTCTCCACAGTTTATTGCACATATTCTGGTTAGTAAAAAAAAAAAATAATTAAAGTGAGGTTTACAATTCAAGGGTCCAGCAACTAGCTGTTATCACACTATATAGCTTGCATCAGCCCTTCCACATTCCGAATCAAGTTTTTGTAAAGGTCTGCCTGGATAATGTGAAGGAATACAGATATTCTTGACTTAAAGAAACAAATATGTTGAGATTTTGTGCAGAGTGGACTGAAAAGTGCCCAAATTATGATGCTGAAAATGTGTTGCATAGATTATGATGCTGCAGTAAAGTTATTCTTTCAGTTTTAGTTTGTCCTAAGGTTATCAGTGCAGCTGCTGCTGTGATGAACTTGCAATTGCATTTGTTTTATTATGTCAGGGGGTTATGCTTATAATTTTTTGCTGATATTTCCTCATTATAACCTTGTAAATGTGATTTTTCCCTCCTGACAAATTGTTTAGTATTCCTGTTTCAATTGCTAATGCTTATTTACAGGGTAATGTACTGCTACAACAACTCTTTGTCCTGCAGTCTGTTTTCTGGCTAGGCTGCCTTCTCTGCATATTTGCTCTGTGTTGGTTTACTTTAGTCTACTTTAACCTCCATTATATTCCCATATCTAACATCCAGGTAGGTGACTTTGTGATGTTCCAGACTGTGCCTAGGGTGTATGTCCGTGTGTGTCCGTGTGTGTGCGTGTGTGTCAGTCCCTGTGCTGGATTTAGCCATGGCTTCTTGTTCCGGGGCACCAGGAGAACTAGGTACAGCACTGCTCTCATGAGTAGGCTAAGGTTACAATGATTTATGTGGGGTTTGACTAAGTGATGCTTAGTATCAAGACCCATGGAACTGTTGCTTCTGGTTTTGGCAAAGGCTGGTATAACCTGAATACAGTTAATTTTGTTGGGGAGGGATGTATTTTGGGATAGGGAGTACATTTATTTGTAAAGCTGAAGCAGAATGTTTCCATGAGTATACAAGCAGTGGATACAGGGTCAGTGTCTTCCTATTCATCATGTGTACATCATCATCCTCTGAGCCCTGCATGCTAAACGTTCATCATCTTCATCAATTCAAAGATGACTTTATGGCAACAGCTTTCACTTAAAAACATGGGATGGCAAGTACGAATCAGGAGTTTGTTATAGAGTTACTTATCTGGATAAACTAGTTAGGCACATCTGTCCCTTTTCAGGTTCACTAGCTGGTTAAGTGTCTTGTTCAGAGCAGTCAAATGGAAACTGACAGAATCAAACTCAGGACCACAGGATGGAACATATTTATCAACCCATAGCCTTAATCCTCTACGCTAAACTTCAAATGAATTTTACTTATTTGTTACCTGAAGTCTAATTTAAAAAATGCTTCCATGTTGAGTGTTTATGAGTTGCATCATGAGTTGCATTTCTTAGGAAGTCCATACTTGCTAAAAAATGGACAGTAATTTACACCTCAGCTGCTCTGATGAGAGAAAATGTGTAAAGCTATGTCTGTATATTAGTAAATATGTGCTATTTTTTTTCTCCCATGTCCTTGTCATGAGTATAGGATATATGTATATGTACATCATTATATGGATCTACTTTGATACATCGAAAAACCACTTAATCGAAACTCACTTTCCCATTCCCAGTTCAGCAAAACTTCGCTTTAATGAAAGCACAGATATCTGACATCCTTTGCCTGAGAAAAGAGCCACTTGGCCACCATTGTGAACTTTGCCCTTTCTGCAATGAAGTGCGATCTCAGAATTGGAATATTTTATTGGGGGGGTTGAACCCCCTCCCCACTTTGGTAGGTTTAGTTTTGGTCCATGTGGGTTTTTTTGTCATGGTGGCCAAGTGGTTCCTTTCTCAGGGAAAGGATGCCGGCAGTCAGTGCTTTCCTTAAAGTGAGGTTTGTCTGAACTGGGAATGCGATTAAGTGGTTTATCAATGGATCAAAGTAGATTCCATTAAATATGTGTATTTACTACTAAATGCATGATAGCTATGTCTTTTCTTGCTATTTTTAATACTACTACCTAAGAAAGGAACTAACATTGTACACAGTACACAGTTATACATATTTTTACTATTATTAAAATACTTGCAGTTGCACTTGCTTTTCAATTGCACTGCCTGCAACCTTATTCAATCAATTTCCAACCTTTGCAATCAGAACTCAGTACCCATATCATTAGAACCGTCATTTTAACAACATGCAAAATCTCTAACTTCCAAATAAAAGCTTTTATTAATACTCTACACAGGTGCAGCTGGGACATCCTTAAAAACACTATAACTAGATGCTGACATAGAATGTAACAAGCTCTATCTCTATATCCTTAATAAACATATCCCACTCAGAACAAAAACAGTACAAGCCAACTCTACTTCATAGCTAACTAAAACTTAAAATATCCATGCAGAGATAAAGCCTAGAAAACTTGGATACAGAATAAAGAATCAGCTGACCTACATTTCGGATGCTTAGAAAATGAGCTAAATACAGTATTAAATATGGTAAGAAATCACTCTTCTGAGCCTTCCTTTTAAACTAGTCTCCTCATTGACCATCAAAAATAATCTCTGTAGTCTAAAATGTACTACTGCTACATCCTCTGACCAGCTATCTTATGAATGCATCAAAACAGCAGCAGATGTACCGCTTACCCCACGCCTATTCTCATAAATAGCTCTATCAAAAAAAAATAAAAATCTATGTATCAAAATCCTGAGAAAAAATCTATGAGCTTACCTGTACATAAACTTCCACTAACCTGATACACTACAGGCCCCTAGCATTGTTATCTCCACTATGAGAAGTCCTGGAAACATGCATTCATTCACAGCTTCTGAAATGTGTTAGACTGCAATTTCTTCTGCCTAACACAGCCATAACGCTGCTTCTGCCCTTCCGAGTTTTACTGCCACAGTCAGTCAAAACAGAAACTCAGGCACTCTGGACTCTGCTCTATTCCTTTACGTGTCAAAGGCTATTGACATTTGTTTGCCGCCAAAACTGATATATGAACTTTCCTTCTATGGCCTCTCAAAGTCCTTCAGTGGCTCAAGGGTTATCTGTCTCACAGGGAAATTGTAGTGGAAATTGTGCTGTATTCCAAGAAATGCATTGTAAATTCATGAAAAGGAGTAGAAATACATATGTTTAAAATAAACACCCAAGATAGTACTTACTAATAAGAAATATTTATTTGAAGCTCTCCTGTATGACAATAAATCCCCCCCCCCCATTATTGGCTTCATCCAGGTTTTGTGCTAAGGTTGAGAGCTATGGAAAGAACTGAATTCACTGAATATGTTTGGGGTCTGTATTCACCCAGTATTGGCTTTGTTCAGGTATTTATTGGCTTCATCCAGGTTTGTGCTAAGGTTGAGAGCTACGGTAAGAACTGAATTCACTGAATATGTTTGGGGGCTATATTCCCCCATTACTGGCTTTGTCCATGTGTTTTTGCTAAGAGGTTGAGAGCTATGGTGAGAACTGAATTCACTGAATGTTTGGGGCTGTATTCACCCATTATTGGCTTTGTTCAGGTATTTTGTGCTAAGAGGTTGACAGCTGTGCTATGGTGAGAACTGAATTCACTAAATGGTAGCCATTTAAGTTTCAGTCTTCCTCTTTCACAAAACAGCTGATTTGTGTAGTGGTATGTTGCTCTGACTATTTTGCACAGGGTCCCCTGGGTTCAAGACGTGGCAGTGAAATGTATGGTGGTAATGCAGCATTTTATTCTAGCAACTTTCCAACATTATACAAGCAATGTTTAAAATGTGTCCCTGGTTTTGGCCTTTTGTCCCCCAATAAATTTTGGCTTTTTCCAGATTTCTTGTGCTGCAAAGTTCAGAGATACAGCTGAGTGTCGAGTAGATTTTACGAGCTGAGAGCTGCAGGCGAGCAAAAGTTTAGTGCTGCTTATGTTTAGTCTGTTTGCATTGTTAATAGCACAACAGATAGTGTACTTGCTTTTGATGCTGAAGGCTGTGGGCTCTACTCCCACAGTAGGTAGATGCATTGCTGATACTGTGCTGTGTTGTAAAGGGGGTGGATGCTGCAGTCCTTTTGGTAAAGATACCTAGTAACTATGAACCTGTTATCAGTTTGCTATCCATTCCCTATTGCAGTATTACTAGCTTATCATTTTTATTGCATGCAACAAAGGCAATTTATTCTTCAAGGGTAACAGGCACTTTATTTGTAGATTAAACAATGACATATAAAGTTGTTTGCTAGCAGCAACCTCTTTATTAGTTACAAATTTCTTTAATGTGGATTTTACTACTTCAGAGATTGTGCATATTTTTTACTGATACTGGTGGACTATAGAAGGTTGAGTAGACTTATGATGGAAATGTTCTGAATTGGGCAGTTTTGTCATTGGTGTATGCATTTTGTTTCATTGTTTACTGGAAAAATGTCCAAAACAATAAATTTAAAATGCCCTCTAACAACTGTACTGTATTGTATTGTACAAGGAATATAATGTAATACAGTCAGGAAGGTGTATCAAAGAGCATGTGTATGTTATGTTCGAGGGGCCTATGATTTTGAAGACAGCCCAGAGTTAATATTTATCTGCCACTGGCAAAATGTATTTTCTTTGAATGTGGGTTTCAATGCTGTTTCAAGGGCAGAGAAGTTTTAATGTTAGTCTATTTTCATTGTGAGACTGCATTGCTTTTTTAACAGATATGTATTAGGGTTTGTGCTGTAAAATGCAAAATAAAACTTTCAAATGAAATCCTAAATCATCGCAGAAGTAAAGCAGTATGCACATTACTGTGTTTATGGTAAATGGGGCAAAATAACCAAGGAATGGGACATTGGAATGGATGCAGGGGGGGCTCCATTTGACCATGATTTTGTGAGGGGGGGTAGCAAACAGCCCCGATTGAACTATACCTCTCAGTTGTCCATATCTTTGCAGAATTAATAGATATTTGCTTCTTATTTTTGGTTTGTTCCTCATAAAATTTGTGGTTTTCTAGCAAATCATTTAGGAATGAAGTCACTAAATGACACATTGAGTTTCAGACATCATAACCTTCAGAAAAATGCATGCTAATGCAAGACTCTTAAGTTTATACAAGAGCAATTTTTAGTAGTGTTTGTATGTTCCCCCAATATATTTGGCCTTGTCCAGATTTCCTGCATTAATAGGTTGAGAGGTACGTGCAAATCACTTTGTAGATTAGGAATATCCAAACCCCTCAATTGTCCCCAATTTTGGCTCAAAATGTTGCTCTCCTCTAATAATCCCTCCTCCAAAATGGCAATTTTGGAAGAAAATGTGGAGGGTTTACAATTATATATAACTGTAATGATCAGAGTTATAGATTACTTTTATTTCAGAAATGCATGTAGATGCTCTTATTCTGTTAGCTGCTCAAGTTAATGTTAATACTAAAAAGGTGTCCCTTTTTTGACAGGTATTTTTGCATCACATTTTGGTCCATTTTTCATAAACTTGTGGTTTTCTGGCAAATTAGTGGCAAGTCATTAAAGATTGAAGTTAGAAAATAATGGCAGACATTTGTTTCAGATTTTATACCCTTCAGAAAATTTGTACTAATGCAAGATCTACTACTGTTCTATTATTTAAGTTAATAAGAGCAATATTTAAACATTGGCCTTATTTTTGGGCCTGTGTCCCACTTCTAGTTCTATGTATGGCTTTGTCCAGATTTCTTGCTCTGAAGTTGAGAGGTATGAGTGTCAGAGCCATCACTGTGACATTTCAAATTATGGCATACTTATTGCACCCCACCCCCCATTGTAGTGGCTCTGGATGTGTCCAAGGAAGGCAAGGAACAGTTATGCAGTGTAAGTGTGCAGAGTATTCCCTCATCCAAGGTGGATCACAAATATGACCGTGGCTTTTTATCTGTCCTTGATTTTGCAGAATGTTCTGGTTTTCTATCAGATTTTTATACTGTTGATTTATGCTTCTTATTATTCAGGAACTGCATGCTGTCACAGTGCCCTGTTGCTCTGTTTAAGTAGCCATGGTTTAATGAACATCAGGTAAGCTTGTCGGAGATTCTAAGATGCAAGTAAGCTTTAGTAAGCATACTGTTAAAGAATTACCAGCATTGAAAGCCTTTTCGTTGTTGCCATGCAGAGAATATTTACATAACTAGATAATGTATAAGCCTTGGCTATTGAAATGCATATGACAGTATTTGTAATAAAAGGACAGGATTACAGTATTTTCAGAAGCTCATTACATTTTATTGGAGACCAGTGTCTTATAGCAGTGTCTCTGTGTTAGTACACTTGTAGTTGGGTGGCTTTAATGGTATATGGTAAATAAGCATTGCTACCTTACTTAAAAGCCAAGCCCTGCAACAACTAGTTAAGCTCCACTTTGAAGTCAAAACACAACAGCTCTGGTGGGTAAATGTACTCTGTAGTAATCAAAAAAAGGCAAATGTTTGAAATAACTACAGTTTATGTGCAAACACAATAGGTAGTGATGAAACAATGCTCTGCTAAAAATGCTTTAATGCTCCACATTGCTGAGCTTCAGATCACAGTTATCACTGGCTACCAGGATTTCACCCACTTCAGATCAAGCACGGTGCCATTCAGTGCAACCTTCCCAGAACGAATTCAAGTTTGACCAGAATTATTTGGGGTGTGTGTGTGTATACAAGAGGGAGGTAGCATACCCCTCAGCTGTCCAGGTTTTTGCATAATGTCCAGATTTTTGCCCCATATTCCTCCTAAAAAGGATTGCAGTTGCTAGATAATGAGACATTTCAGTTTTAGATGTCATATTTAGAAAAATGCATACTAACACAAATCCTGTTACTCTTGCAATTTTCTAAGTTTGAGAGCCATATTTATAATTTGTCCCTATTTATTTTAGGCTTTGTCCAGATTTCTTGCACTAAGGTTGAGGCCTTGATGGGTGTGGTATGTTTGTGAGAGAGAGAAAGTGAAATGCCCAAGTTAGAGTTAGCAGGTGGAATTCAAGTGCATTTTCAAAGAACTGCGAGTTTTAAGGGAAGCAAAGTTTATTGCTGCTCATGCCAAGTCTATTTACAACGTGCAACTGTTTTATTTAGCAAATGGTATCTCTATTGTGGTATAAAGTTTTAAAGCTATGTTAGTAGCACCACAAGTAGAATACTTGCATCTTAATGTAGAGGCTTGAGGTTCTATTCCTACAGCACGTACATTTGTATGCTGCAGTCCTGAGGATGTCCTCCTTTGGATGAGATGCCTAATAACTGTGAACCTGTTTTTCAGCTTGCCATCCATTTTCTATTGCAATATACCAGCTTACCATTTTTTAATTTAACATAGGCAATTTATTCTTTGACGGCAGCAGGCACTGAATTTGTAGATGAAACACTGAAATATACAGTTTTCTAGCAACAACATCATTATTTTCATATATCTTTAATGTGGAATTATTCAGATTACTTTTACTCGCAGAGACACTCAAAAGTGCTGCTGTATAATACAAGGGATATAATTCAATTATATATTATAATTAATACAATCAGGTAAATCAAAACTTTTGCATGGCCCTAACAGTGTGCAAGGAGCCTATTGCTTGAAAACAGTTCAAAGGTAAATAACCTGCCACTGGCCAGATGCATTTTCTTTGAATGTGGGTTTCAATACTGTTTCATTGAATGTGAGTTTCAAAAGTAGAGAAGCTTTAATGCCAAGTCTGTTTTCATTGTAAGACTATTGCTTTGTTTAGGTTTAGTAAATGTCTCAGTGTTTCGGCTATAATATTTGAAATAAAAGTTGTAAATTAAATCCAACTGCCTGTAATCATTGTAGAACTAAAGCATAAAACAGTATGCACACAGAGATTTGAACATTGTCTACGGCAAATGGGGAGAAATAGCCAAGTAATGGGACACTGGAATGGCTGTGTGGGCGGGGCTTGGGGTGGGTGGACTTGGGCGGGGCTGTATTGGCAGGGGGCGGGGAGAGCCATGTGGGTGGGGCTCTGAGTTTGCACCCCCCTGCAAAAAATCCTGCGGGCTCCCTTGCTACTAGGTTTTACTTTAGATAGTAGATTTTGTATATAACTAGTTTGGATAGGATCAAACTTAAAAAAGGTAGAGGTTTGGACAGAGGGAGCGGCTATGGAAAGAGGAGAATTAGCAGTTAGAAGTGAGGTAATTGAAGTAATGAAATGATAATTGAATTGTCAGTTTTTGGGTCTGGGGTAGTGTGTTTTCCAGGATTAAGAAGGAGGTTAATTGATTGCCAGAATTTCTGGGGATTATTTTGGTGTTGTAGTTGACAAGATTGGAAGTATTTTTTTGTATTGTTTAATCTGCTTCTTGGCTTGATTTTGGAGTTGTTGGTAGGTGGTACAATTAACATTACTTCTGTTAGTAAGAAATAGAGGCCATTCTCTATCCCTTTGCTTAAGTAGTAGAATTTTTTCTTTTGCTAACCATGGGAGTTTTCTGGTTTTGATACAAAACTTTCTGAGTGGGGCAAGATTACTTAGTATTTGCAGGAAAGCATTACTGAAATAATATACTGCAAGGTCCAATTATAGAGTTTTTGGAGGTACCCAGTTATATCGTTTAAAAGTGTGCTGAAGATTGTTGGGAAAAATAGTTTTTTGTTTTGAATGTAGCGGAATGTAATATTGCTAGAGTTATATGAATTTTTTCTTATTAGATATGCTGGGAAGTGATCACTTAAAGTGTCAGGAAGATAGCCAGCTTCATAGCTAATTTTAGATTTGTTTGTGAGAATCCAGTCAAGGGTGGATTGTCTGTCTGTATGTTAGTCTATGCGTATAAGTTGATGGACTCCTCAGGTGTAGGGTGGTGAATGTTTTGATCAAAGTTATATAAGTTTATAAAATTTGTTGGTGAATTAGATAAGCAGGTATGCCAATCAAGGTTAAAGTCTCCAAGTATTACTGTTTAATGGTTGAAGTTAGAGAAGGTCCATTTGAGGATGTTTTCAATATTATGAAGGTTGTTTGCAGGGGGGAAGGTAGACAGCTATTATGACAATGGTCGTAAGTTTATTTATGTCAAGCCATGTAGCTAAAGTTTCTGAATTAGGGAGATTGGGTGGGGTGGAGTTTAGTTGAACCAAATTAAGGTTATCTTTGAACATGATAGCAATGCCCCCTCCATGTTTAGATAATCTATCCATTCTGATGATACTGTACCCATTAGGAAGTAATTCTGATTTTATATGAAGCTTAAGACAAGTTTCTGTATTAATGGCTATATCATGGGAGTAGAGGGCAATGGCAGCATGAAATTCATGAACTTTATTAAGGAGGCTTCTGAGGTTGAAGTTTATGATGAGGAGATCAGAAGTACATTTTTTTAGAGGTAGACAAAAGGTAGGGGGTTAGAACTTGGGGTTGTCAGAGAGGGTAGGTTGGAGAAAGTAGTGAGAGCAGGGCCTGGGTTAGGTTGGATGTCAGACTGGAGTTTAATGTGGGTAATGGAGTGCGGGATAAGAGATTTTAGTTTAGAAAAAAAGTCTGTTATATGTGTAAAGGTTATTTGTAGGACTATGTGTGTGAAAAGATCTAAGAGAGAAGACTAGTGCTGGAGAGGTAACAAAAAGATGTGGGGAAATGTGAACAGAGACTTTATTCTGGCATTGGTTTGGCATAATAGGTAAAATAGGAGGGGTGCTATGTGAAATGGAAGGATTGGTATGAGGAGGAATACAGGGCAAGAGATAACAGGGCTAAGAGAAGCATGAGAGAGATGATACATTTTATTGAGGGCATGGTAGAGATTTTAGTAAGTAATTAATAAGAAGGGGTTAAGGGTGGTAGCTGACTTTTGGGATGAAATGTTGGTTAACTTGTTTTAATAAAGGTATTGGAATGGGCTTGTGAAAGAAGATCAAAAGACCACTGGTGGAGTAGTAAAGTCAGTGCAGTGGGAGAAGAGGTTGGTAAGAAATAGGTTAAGTTGAAGGGGTAAACAGTGGAGGTAGGAGCATAAAAAGTTTGTTGTTCTTCTTCTTTCGGCTTTTCCCAGTTAGGGGTCACCACAGTGGAACTAAGGTCCACTAATGATTGGTAGTAGATTTTTATGGTGCTGTGGTGCCAGCTCGACACCCAACCTTCAACGAAGGCACGCCCATTCACGCATGTCTTTCGAACGCCACTCGACTTCGGGGGGGGACATGCAGACTCCACACAGAAGGTGCTCCAGTCAAGAATCAAATGGGAGAACCTCTTGCTGTTAGGTGACAATGCTACCACTGCACCACCGCTACTTATTTAAAATGAAACAGTATGTTATGGTAAGAGGACTAGAAAGGTAGTATATTGTGCCTATGAGTCTGTTTTGATTGCAGAGATAAAGACTGTGAGGTGCGAGAAATTGTTAAGTGCTAGCTGTATAATTAGATGAGAGAAAGGATAGGGTGATATTTGGGTGAGGTCATAGAGGGGGTGCGGTATGGTTAACTATAAGTTACAGGTGACTGGGGATAGGTGGGGATGGGGGTAGGGTAGGGGGGCGGAGTGAGCCTGAGCATAGAGAGGGCGAATGGAGTGGCCTACACCCAGGTCAGAAAGTGCTAAGATGCCAAAGAAGGAAATCAGTTAGTTGCATAGAAAGACTAAAGCAGTGGGAAATAGAAAGGTAAATTAAAGGAGAAAAAAGCTCTATACATATAAGACTAAGTGGAATACAGAAGTTGACCACTAACCTCCAAATCTACAGCTAAGAAGAACTACACTGGGAAGTAGAATACTATACAGCAAGTTGGTCTAAAGAGCAAAGATATGGGATGGAGAACAAAGCGGGAATTTAGAAAGGGAACAAGGATAATAAAAAAGCAGGGGCTAAGGCAAGGGGATGAGAAAAAAGCTGGGTATGAGTGCGCTACAGGCACAAGATGCAATATGGAGTGAGAAGACAAGTTATTTGGGCTGCTGGTGTCTTCTACCATAAGCAACAAACCCACCTAAGGAGTTTAAACAACAACACTTTAATACTATATACTTATCCTCAGAAGCACATACACAAAGTGGTTGTTGCAGTGTTATTGCAAGCCACAGGACCCGGTATTCACCAGGATGGTTTTCTAACTCACATCATACAATAAACAGTGGCCAGGAAAAACCATAAGGAGTTTGTGGTAGGGGACAAATTGGTTGTTGCAGTGTTATTGCAAGCTGCAGCACCCAGTATTATCCAGGACAGTTTTCTAACTCAGGTCAAACAAAAAACAGTGGCCAGGAGAAACCGTAAGGAGGTTGTGGTAGGGGTTGGTGACATGGATGCTAATGGAGAGGAATGCTCAGCAACAGTGAAAGGAATAGAGTTTCAAACAGAAACTGATGTTATGACTACCTGTGTTGTGAAAGATTTAGTGTAGAAATTTTGACTTAGGTAATATCACAGCAGGATAGAGCAATGGACACCCAAATTAAGGAGAGACCAGTGAAGCAGGAAGCACCTGAGATACTTTGGAGTCTTCCATAGGAAATCAGTACAACCATGCAGTTGGAATTGGACAGCAAGGAAAAGAACAGGAAACTGTGGCAACTCTGATGCAGTCAATATTGTGAAGTGATAGGCCAGTGAGTTCCAATATGAAAAAGTAATGGATGACAGAGGATGAAACTGAAGAAAACGTGGCACAAGAAGATGTTCTGGAACTTTCTAGAGAATGCCTGCAGGAAATGTAGAACCAAGAATGTGCTCTCGGTTTAGAAGAAAATGATCTAAGAGAAGAGATGCTTGATTTAATGTAGATGGACAACATATTAAGATGAAATTAAATGACGAGACTACAGAAGGTCAATAAAACCCAAAAAGTTAGAAGTTTGATAAAACAAATTAAATTGTTCAGTACTGTGCTTTGATGTCTGAAGAAGTTCCTTCATTGTGAGCGAACAAAAGTATTTTATTCAATTATAAAACAAATGAACACAGTAATTAGGAAGTCCAGAGATTCATGTGATATAACAGAAATAAATAGGATATATTACTATGCAGCTAAATTAATAACAAAGTCTTACCACAAGAACATCGGGTAGTAAGTGAAAGGAAGGGGAGAAATAAAAGGCTATCATGGAAGTGTCACTGTTAAAAGATTATAGAACAGGACACAAATCAACAAAAATACTTAAAGATAGACGTGATAAAAGTGATACACGGTATTATAATAGATTAGGATCTACCATGCACTATTGCAAATAATAAACTAAAAATATCAGCACAAGCAGAAAAACTTAGAAGATATTTATTTTATTTTATTTATTTATTTATTTATTGTAGTTGGTTTACCAGGATAGTCCATTGGGCCATAATGAACCCGTTTTCAATGGAGTCCTGGGGAGAAAAGCTCCAAAAAATATATTTTTTGTAATTTTGAACATACATTCTTAGATACAAACAAAGTTTAACAATAGGTACAACAGTTAAAGATAAAGCAATATCAAGTAGTACAGCAAGTGTGCATTTAAAATACATTGCAGGAAAATGAATTGACTATTTAACATGAGCTTATCCATCTATGCAGAGTAGATTAAGAGAACAGGTTACTAGAAAGGAAGAGGAGGTACAATGACTTGAAATGGGGGAAGAGGAGGGATATGGAGTCAATTATTTATATGGACTTGTCTGGTTGATTAAAGATGTGAGCAGAGCCTGGAGTAAGTGAAGAGTAGGTTATGTAGGGTGGGAGCAGGAGCATTCCCAATGTGATGTCAGGTGTGTATGAAGGGATTTTTTGAAAGCAGTGTGATTAGTGGTGGTGCGGATGAGTGGGGGAAGGGAGTTCCAGAGGCGAGCTAGGTTGAAGGATAGAAGGTTTTTGCCTGGAGGATGTGTAGGTTTATGTACTGTGAGTAGGTTTTGATTGTTTGATCTTAATACTCTATTGGGTAGGTGCATAATAAAAGCAGAAGATAGGGAAGGACAGAGGGAGGGATTAAGGATAAGCTTGTGGGCTAGAGTTAGTTGTGTGTAAGTAAGTTGATTAGGAAGCTCTAGCCATTTTAGTTTCTGGAGGGAAACACAGTGGTGGGTAGAAGACTTATGGCTAGTGGCGAATTTTGCAATTTTATTGTAGCAAGAGGAAAGTTGTTTTTTGAGAGAGGATTTAATGTTAGTTAGGAGTGGGGCACCATAGAGAAGGGAGGGGATAAGGAAGGATGTAGCGAGAGTTGTTTTAGTGGCTGAGGTGAGGTATGCATTTTGTCTATAAAGCATACGAAGTTTTTGATGGGTCTTTTTGATGTTTTTTTGTAGGTGAGAGGTAAATTTAAGTTGGTTGTCAATTTGTACCCCTAGTAGTTTGGTGTCTGATACCAATTCCAGGGGTGAGTTATTTTGGCTAATGATTGAAAATGTATTCATATTGAGAGAAGTAGCTTTAGAGGGAGTAAAGATCATAAGTTTGGTCTTGGAGGCATTAAGAGCAAGATGGTTTTTTAACATCCATTGCTCTGTTGTGGAGAAAGCATCCTGAGTTAGTTTTTGAAGTGTAGTGATGGAGGTGGCTGAGCAGATGATTGTTGAATCATCTGCATATTGGATGATGTTTGAGAAAGGGAGTGATTTGTGAAAGTCATTTATAAATATGTTGAAGAGAACAGGACCGAGAATGGAGCCTTGTGGAACACCTGTGGGGGTGCTAAGAAATGTGGAGGTAGTTTTTTTCCATTTTACTGCTTGATTTCGGTTGGATAGGTAACTAGAGAACCAATTCAAGGAGGAAGAAGAAAGGTTAAGTTCAGAAAGCTTAGTAATGAGTAGGCTATGTGAGATGGTATCGAAGGCTTTGGAGAGGTCTAGCAGCAATGTAGAAACAATTAAGCCAGAATCACGAGCTCTATTTACTGTTTCTAGGAAGGAAAGGAGGGCAGTCATTGTGCTGTGGTTGGGTCTGAAGCCATGTTGTGTGGGAGATATAAGGTGGTTGTCAAGGAGATGAGGAAGAAGTTGAAGTTGAACACATTTTTCTAGGATTTTTGAAATAGGGGACAGGATGGCTATGGGCCGAAAGTTAGTGACATTGTTGTTGTTGCCCCCTTTGTGGAGTGGAATAATATAAGCCTGTTTCCAGATTTGGGGAACTGTGCATTCTTTTAGGGAGCGGTTGATTAGGATGCTAATGGGATATGCAAGAGTTTCAGCAGCTATACTGAGAAAGTAGGAAGGTATGTTATCAGGGGCGTTGGTACCAGGTTTCAGTTTTAGAAGGAGTTTCTTTATAGTAGATGTTGGTACGGGAGAAAAAGAGAGGGGAGTGGGGTTGGGAGAGGGAGAGTTGGAGGGTGGAGGTGTTTGGGGTAAAGGTTGGGTAGCAGAAGAGGTAGAGGAGTTAGAGGAAGGGAAGCAGGGAGTGGAATTTTGGAAGGATAGAGTGTGAGTGGGGGGAGTGGAATTTGCGAAGGATAATGAGTGAGTGGGGGGGGGTGATGGGATGCTTGAGGGTATGGTGGAGCTGGAGAAAGAAGAGGTCAGTTTGGCAATAGAGTCAATAAAAAATGAGTTAAATTGGGTGGCCAGGTCTAGTTCCGAGGCTTTTGGGTCTGGGGTGGGAGTATCTGGACTACTAGGGTGAAGGAGACTAGAGATCCCTTTCCAGAATTTTTGAGGGTTGTTTTTATTTTGGTTTTGGAGTGTAGAAAAGTAGCTTTGTCTATCGGAAGTGATGAGTTTCTTTACTTTATTTCGAAGCATTTTATATTCAAGTAAGGAGCAGATTTGTCTTAATTTTTTGGTAGCGTGTCCAGACTTTATCTCTTTGTCTCATAATGGCAAGAGTATGTTTGGATAGCCAGGGGGCTGACTTTGTTTTTATTCTCTTAGTCCTTAGGGGAGCATGAGAGTCGAGTAATTGCAAGAATGTTATATTAAAGTGTGACACTGCCCTGTCTAGGGGTAATGTTTTTAGACAATTCCAGTTAATTGTTTGTAAGGAATTTATGAAGATAGTTGGGTTGAATTTTTTGTGGTCTCGGATAGTTATATAGTTGTGGGTTTGTTGAAGGATAGTGGGTAGTCGGTTAGTGAAAATGGGTAGGTGATCACTAAGAGAGTCTGGAAGGGTGCCACTGTTGGAGAAGTAGTGAGGATGGGAGACAAGGATCCAGTCCAGTATACTTCCACTGGAGAGGTTTTTTGTGGGGCGAGTTACTGAATTGATTAGTTGAGAGAAGTTGTAAAGGTTAATATTTATGGAGTTTGTTGGAGATTGTATACAGGTCCAATTGATGTTTACATCTCCTAGGATTATGGTTTCATTACTAATGTTACTAGAGATCCAGGAGAGGATAAGTTCAAGAGTGGAGATATTATCACCTGGGGGTATATAAAGGGATGCTAAACAGATGTGTTTGTGATCGTTGATTTGTAGTAGAGCAAGGAGAAGTTCAGCATTGTTGAAGTGTGGAGTAGGTTTATTGTAGGGAGTGACTGCTAGGGAGGATGAATATATGAGGGCTACCCCACCTCCCTTTTTGAGAGGTCTGTCTTTCCTGATGATGGAGTAGTTTGGGGGAATAATCTCAGAGTCATTTATATGAGGTTTTAACCAGGTTTCAGAAATAGACAGGATATCAGGTTTATTGTGTATGAGCCATGCGTGGAGGTTTGGGACTTTATTTACTATACTTTGGGAATTTAATGAAGTAAATAATAGGGATTTATTTGTGGTTGTTATAGGGGATGGACCAGGGTTTGGGTGGATATCGCCAGAAATGAGAGTATTAATACACTGTTGTATGAAGCTGTTTGTATGAGCAGATAGTAAAGTAAGGAGTTTGTCTTCTGTTGTGTATTGGAGGGATTTGCAAGTAGTTATAGAGATGGGGAGTGTATTGTAGGAGAGAGGTTTGTATTGGAAAAGAAAGAGAATGTTAGAAGGGTACAGATAGGGGGAAATAATCGAGTATGATTGTGAGAGAGGTGTGTCCTGATAATTGGTTATATGAAAGTGTTGGGAATATAGGAATAAAGTGGGTTGGGAGAGGTGGTTGCAGTAGAATGAAGAGAAAAGGAAGAAGAGAGAAAGGGAGATGAGACAGAGTTTTGGAAACATGATAGGAAGGAGATAAGATAATAGTTTTGATTAGAGCTAGTTGGTGTATAGAGGCTATGTAAGTATTGAGGAGTAGGTAGATTCCCTATGTTGTAGGAAGTATGTGGAGGAGTATAGTCTGTATGGGGGGGGTGTGGTGTGGTTGTGGGAGAAAGGAGTGGTATAGTCAGGAAAGATGATGATTAGTGTTTGTATGAGGTGTATTGGAGGGCTGATTTTGGCGGGAAAAAAGGAGGGTGTGTCTAGCTCTGTGTCAGTGATTGGAGTAGAGTAGCAGAGGGTGTGGTTTATGGAGGAATAAAGGTAGAGGTGTTGGGGGCGGGTGGGATTTGGGGGCAGGGTAGGGGAGCGGAGTGAGCCCGAAGGGCGAACGGAGCGGGTTGAGCCCAGTAGATCAGTAGAGGAGCGAAAAACTATCAGTAGAGCAGTGTTCAAGAAGGGTAAGTAATAGAAGGGTAAGTGGAGAGGGCCTAGATGTGGTTGAGAAGTGAGAGTCAGAAAGAGAGAGAGTCAAGAACAGAAAAGTCTAATATCAAGGGGTAGGGATATCCCCTAATGGATGGAGGCTATCTATGTATCAGGGAACAAGTAGGGCTAAGCAGATAAGGGGAGAAGGGACCAACAGTGCTGGGAAGAAAAGTGAGGAATAGAGGGCAAGGAGTAGTGGTGGTGGTGGGGGGGGTCAGGCTGCTGGCACTCCAGACAGGGAGAAAGTGACTTTGGCTAGTAGGATTACAAAGGCCTTCAGGCTTAGTAGTAACACATACTTTCTTGAGTTCTGTTGGAGAGCCTCGGGAGCGTTATCCTCAAAGGCAGTTGTAGCAGCCCAGGGTATGTATTGCTAAGGCAATAGGGAGTACAGCTTTGGTTGGGTCCAGTATCCACCCAGGCAAAAACACAGGGGGAGATTCAGGGCAAGAGAGCTGGAGGACAGGAAGGAAGGAAGAAGTCTGTTAGTGACAGAATAAAACATACACTAATCACTTACTACTGTTTAAAGTGACTAAAACAGACAAGTACTACACATATATGCAGGACACAACCTGAGCATTTAACACGCACGTCACAGTATAACTTTGTGTAGGAGGCAGCTCATATAGATATATTGTTGCCAAAAAGAAACAACCAGAACATCTAAGCACGCACCTTAAAAACAAACATTGTTCAGTAGGCAGTAACTATAACAATAGAGTGATAAAAGTTATGAACTATGTGCCTCCCAACTGCACGTGTGATACTACTAGTAGGACAGCTACAGAATTAAATAAAACACCATGAGAGTGCTAATGTGCTAGCTGGACTAGTAACGCTGTAACAAACATACACAAGGTAGACTGGTGTAGCGTCGCTACTAAATGTAGAGCGACAGAATTAACTAAACATAGCTTACATGTAGAATTAGCTAAACAGAGCTTTTATTTAGGTAGGAATAACGATATAATGTAACTATACCACTTTGAGATACTAGTATGCTAGCTGGACTAGCGACGCTGTTATGTAGAATTACTAAAACATAGCTTCCATAGCGACAGAATTAACAAAACCATAGCTTTCATGTAGAATTAGCTAAAACATAGCTTTCATTTAGGTAGGATAGCAATATAGTGTAAATACACCACTTATGTAGATGCTAGTATGCTATCTAGAGTAGCGACGCTGTACATGTAGAACTAACTAAAAACATAGCTTCCATTTAGGTAGGATAGCGATATAATGAACTGAACCACAAGCAGGATTCTAGTATGCTAGCAAACGCTGTTACAACATACATCAACTAAAACATAGCTTCCATTTAGGTAGGATAGCGATATAATGTATCTAGATCACTTGCGAGATGCTAGTATGCTAGCAAACGCTGTTACAAACATACACAAAGGTGGACCTCACTCTGTACTAGTTGCGAGGGCTGGAGTAGCAGCAGGGCAAGCGTCGCAATTACAGCCTCGCAGTAGTGAACTTCCCAGCTATCAGTACAAGGAACGTTACAGCAATGAGTCTACAGCGGCTAGTGTTTCACTTGGATTAGCATATAGTACTAACAGTAGAGATTCACAACAACCATTCACAGATGAAGCAAACGAGTTGAACAACAGAAACGCAACTGATAAATACTAGCTTCTCAGTAATAACAGAAACGCAAATGATAAATACTAGCTTCACAATGAATAACACAGAAAGGTACAACAGTGGTGATGAAAACCTTATACAACAGAAATACAATGGTACAAGATATACAAATTCCAACTTACCGAAGAACACACTCGCAGCCAGGGATGCATGGCAGCCAGGAATGGGCAATTTAGAAATCCCGCCCAGGAGTAGGGAGGGAATTTATAACATCAGATGAGGGAGGGGCGTGAAGAGAAACTGGCGGGAGCAGGAAGGACGGGAGATGCGACATCAATAGTGGGGGGGGTGATGTAGTAGCAACAGTTGAGATGAAAAAAAGGGGGGAGAGAAGAGCGAGGCAGACAGAGCAGATCAAATGGAGTGGATATAGTAGAACAACATGCGACAACAGTTTGGGGGGGCGAGAAGTGAGGGATAGTGAAGGCAGAAAAATGGAGAAGATATGAAAGAAGAGCAGATATAGGTGGGCAGAAAGTGAAAGATGGATAGGAGAAAGAGAAAAGGGAAGAGAAGGAAAGCAGAGTGAAACTAGATTAGGTGATAATAAGAGGGACAAGTTAATGATGTTATGGATGTAGGGAGCAGGGGAGGTATCAGTTAGTTGAGCCCAGTAGATCAGTAGAGGAGCGAAAAACTATCAGTAGAGCAGTGTTCAAGAAGGGTAAGTAATAGAAGGGTAAGTGGAGAGGGCCTAGATGTGGTTGAGAAGTGAGAGTCAGAAAGAGAGAGAGTCAAGAACAGAAAAGTCTAATATCAAGGGGTAGGGATATCCCCTAATGGATGGAGGCTATCTATGTATCAGGGAACAAGTAGGGCTAAACAGATAAGGGGAGAAGGGACCAACAGTGCTGGGAAGAAAAGTGAGGAATAGAGGGCAAGGAGTAGTGGTGGTGGTGGGGGGGGGGTCAGGCTGCTGGCACTCCAGACAGGGAGAAAGTGACTTTGGCTAGTAGGATTACAAAGGCCTTCAGGCTTAGTAGTAACACATACTTTCTTGAGTTCTGTTGGAGAGCCTCTCGGGAGCGTTATCCTCAAAGGCAGTTGTAGCAGCCCAGGGTATGTATTGCTAAGGCAATAGGGAGTACAGCTTTGGTTGGGTCCAGTATCCACCCAGGCAAAAACACAGGGGGAGATTCAGGGCAAGAGAGCTGGAGGACAGGAAGGAAGAAGTCTGTTAGTGACAGAATAAAACATACACTAATCACTTACTACTGTTTAAAGTGACTAAAACAGACAAGTACTACACATATATGCAGGACACAACCTGAGCATTTAACACGCACGTCACAGTATAACTTTGTGTAGGAGGCAGCTCATATAGATATATTGTTGCCAAAAAGAAACAACCAGAACATCTAAGCACGCACCTTAAAAACAAACATTGTTCAGTAGGCAGTAACTATAACAATAGAGTGATAAAAGTTATGAACTATGTGCCTCCCAACTGCACGTGTGATACTACTAGTAGGACAGCTACAGAATTAAATAAAACACTATGAGAGTGCTAATGTGCTAGCTGGACTAGTGACGCTGTAACAAACATACACAAGGTAGACTGGTGTAGCGTCGCTACTAAATGTAGAGCGACAGAATTAACTAAACATAGCTTACATGTAGAATTAGCTAAACAGAGCTTTTATTTAGGTAGGAATAACGATATAATGTAACTATACCACTTGCGAGATACTAGTATGCTAGCTGGACTAGCGACGCTGTTATGTAGAATTACTAAAACATAGCTTCCATAGCGACAGAATTAACAAAACCATAGCTTTCATGTAGAATTAGCTAAAACATAGCTTTCATTTAGGTAGGATAGCAATATAGTGTAAATACACCACTTGCGAGATGCTAGTATGCTATCTAGAGTAGCGACGCTGTACATGTAGAACTAACTAAAAACATAGCTTCCATTTAGGTAGGATAGCGATATAATGAACTGAACTACAAGCAGGATTCTAGTATGCTAGCAAACGCTGTTACAACATACATCAACTAAAACATAGCTTCCATTTAGGTAGGATAGCGATATAATGTATCTAGATCACTTGCGAGATGCTAGTATGCTAGCAAACGCTGTTACAAACATACACAAAGGTGGACCTCACTCTGTACTAGTTGCGAGGGCTGGAGTAGCAGCAGGGCAAGCGTCGCAATTACAGCCTCACAGTAGTGAACTTCCCAGCTATCAGTACAAGGAACGTTACAGCAATGAGTCTACAGCGGCTAGTGTTTCACTTGGATTAGCATATAGTACTAACAGTAGAGATTCACGACAACCATTCACAGATGAAGCAAACGAGTTGAACAACAGAAACGCAACTGATAAATACTAGCTTCTCAGTAATAACAGAAACGCAAATGATAAATACTAGCTTCACAATGAATAACACAGAAAGGTACAACAGTGGTGATGAAAACCTTATACAACAGAAATACAATGGTACAAGATATACAAATTCCAACTTACCGAAGAACACACTCGCAGCCAGGGATGCGCAGCAGCCAGGAATGGGCAATTTAAAAATGGCGCCCAGGAGTAGGGAGGGAATTTATAACATCAGATGAGGGAGGGGCGTGAAGAGAAACTGGCGGGAGCAGGAAGGACGGGAGATGCGACATCAATAGTGGGGGGGGGTGATGTAGTAGCAACAGTTGAGATGAAAAAAAGGGGGGGAGAGAAGAGCGAGGCAGACAGAGCAGATCAAATGGAGTGGATATAGTAGAACAACATGCGACAACAGTTTGGGGGGGTGAGAAGTGAGGGATAGTGAAGGCAGAAAAATGGAGAAGATATGAAAGAAGAGCAGATATAGGTGGGCAGAAAGTGAAAGATGGATAGGAGAAAGAGAAAAGGGAAGAGAAGGAAAGCAGAGTGAAACTAGATTAGGTGATAATAAGAGGGACAAGTTAATGATGTTATGGATGTAGGGAGCAGGGGAGGTATCAGTTAGTTGAGCCCAGTAGATCAGTAGAGGAGCGAAAAACTATCAGTAGAGCAGTGTTCAAGAAGGGTAAGTAATAGAAGGGTAAGTGGAGAGGGCCTAGATGTGGTTGAGAAGTGAGAGTCAGAAAGAGAGAGAGTCAAGAACAGAAAAGTCTAATATCAAGGGGTAGGGATATCCCCTAATGGATGGAGGCTATCTATGTATCAGGGAACAAGTAGGGCTAAGCAGATAAGGGGAGAAGGGACCAACAGTGCTGGGAAGAAAAGTGAGGAATAGAGGGCAAGGAGTAGTATTGGTGGTGGTGGGGGGGGTCAGGCTGCTGGCACTCCAGACAGGGAGAAAGTGACTTTGGCTAGTAGGATTACAAAGGCCTTCAGGCTTAGTAGTAACACATACTTTCTTGAGTTCTGTTGGAGAGCCTCTCGGGAGCGTTATCCTCAAAGGCAGTTGTAGCAGCCCAGGGTATGTATTGCTAAGGCAATAGGGAGTACAGCTTTGGTTGGGTCCAGTATCCACCCAGGCAAAAACACAGGGGGAGATTCAGGGCAAGAGAGTTTCTTGAGTTCTGTTGGAGAGCCTCTCGGGAGCGTTATCCTCAAAGGCAGTTGTAGCAGCCCAGGGTATGTATTGCTAAGGCAATAGGGAGTACAGCTTTGGTTGGGTCCAGTATCCACCCAGGCAAAAACACAGGGGGAGATTCAGGGCAAGAGAGTTTCTTGAGTTCTGTTGGAGAGCCTCTCGGGAGCGTTATCCTCAAAGGCAGTTGTAGCAGCCCAGGGTATGTATTGCTAAGGCAATAGGGAGTACAGCTTTGGTTGGGTCCAGTATCCACCCAGGCAAAAACACAGGGGGAGATTCAGGGCAAGAGAGTTTCTTGAGTTCTGTTGGAGAGCCTCTCGAGCGTTATCCTCAAAGGCAGTTGTAGCAGCCCAGGGTATGTATTGCTAAGGCAATAGGGAGTACAGCTTTGGTTGGGTCCAGTATCCACCCAGGCAAAAACACAGGGGGAGATTCAGGGCAAGAGAGTTTCTTGAGTTCTGTTGGAGAGCCTCTCGGGAGCGTTATCCTCAAAGGCAGTTGTAGCAGCCCAGGGTATGTATTGCTAAGGCAATAGGGAGTACAGCTTTGGTTGGGTCCAGTATCCACCCAGGCAAAAACACAGGGGGAGATTCAGGGCAAGAGAGCGAAGAACACACTCGCAGCCAGGGATGCGCAGCAGCCAGGAATGGGCAAAAGATATTTAGATAAATATAAAGGAAAAGTAGAAAACAAGCAATTTGTTGATGACCCAACCACCAAAAAAAGAAGAAATAGATACATTTTAGAGAAATATCTACGAAGATCCTGTGGAACATAACAAAAATGCTAAATGGATAGAAGAAGTAAAAGAAAGAATAAGAAGTTCAAATGTACAGGATATGAAACAGGATGAAGTAATGGGGAGAGAGACTGAAACAAAGTTAAGAAAAGCTCCTAAATGGAAAACTCCAGGCCCAAATGCGGTACCTAACTTCTGGCTAAAAGTATTAACATCTTTGCATGAAGATTTAGCCATGAGTTTAAACCATTTATATGCACACCCCAAACAGACACCAGCATGCTTAACAACAGGAAAAACAATACTCCTACTTAAGAGCGAACCTGCAAGCTATCCAAAACCTATAGACCAATAACTTGCCTTCTGACAACATATAAACTGTACACTGGAATTGATGTCTACAGAGTTTATTGTCATTTAGAAAAAAAACTCAATCATGGCAGTAGAACAAAAGGGTAATAAAAGAAAGTCATTTGGGACAAAGGATCATTTGTTGCTAAATAAAGTTATAATGGAGAACTGTAAAAAGGGGAAGAATCTAAGTATGTCATGGATAGACTACAGAAAAGCATTTGACAGTATCCTGCATTCGGGGATAAAAGAGTGTTTTAAAATATATAAGATATTGTATAAGATATACCCTACACTGATCGATTATATTACAGCAACCATGAAACAGTGGCAGACCATTTTACAGTTAGCCATGATAAAGGACAAATTATTATTACAGGGATAAAAATTCAAAGGGTAATATTCCAGGGTGACTCTCTGTCACCACTGTTCTTTTGTTTTGCCCCTAACCCATTAAGCTGTCTACTTAACACATTAGGTCATGGCTACAATTTGGCTCCCAGAAAACAACAAAGTGTAAAGACTTCTACTCTTCTTTTTTTTAGAGGATTTAAAACTGTATAGTTCTTCAAATGAGGAACTGAAAGCACAACTGCAAGTGGTCAAAACTTTTTCAGGTGATATAAGAATCTATTTGCTCTTGATAAATGTGCAAAAGCAACCATTAAAGCATGAAAGTTGCAGCACCAAAAAAACATCAATTTGGAACAAGAATGTGATATAAAAGAACTTGAGCAAGAGGGGGGGGGGGTGGGAACAGATGAAGGATCAACAATAAAACATGAACAAATACGAATAAAACTTCATAAGGAATATTTTAGATGATTTAAATTAATCCTGAAAACAGCATTGACATCTAGGAACAAAGTCCAAGGTATAAACCAGTTTGTTCTAACTTACAGTTTTGGAGTGATTGACTGGCCCCAAAAGGTGTTGGAGAGGTTGGACAGGAAACAAGAAGGATGTTTCATGCTCATCAAATGATTTATAAAAATCAGTGTATACCAAATTATATATTTCCCGTTCTGGAGGAGGTCTGGGCATCCTTGAAATTCATTACATTTATAGATCTGCAATCGTGGGACTACATACATATCTGCTGACCTCACAAGACCCAAATGTAGTGAAAGTTTTGAAACATGAGGAGAATAAGTCTAAGATGACTCCCCTGCTTAGTTTAGCAGAAGAATATCGGCATCAAGTGGAAATGGAAATCAAACCAGAAAGTAGATAAAAATCAGGCAGCAACTGAATATGCCAAAAAACAAAAGAAAGAATATAAGGTGAAGGATCAGATGAGAAGGCAAAACATGTAGAAAATGCATAAATATGGGTGCAAGTATAGAAAACTCTTGGAAGAACCTCATTTTGATCAGGATCGAATGCAGAAATTATTAAGGAGAAGTAAATTTAAACCAAAAGATGAAAGGTTAATACTGGAAGCCAAAGAAAGTGGACTACGTACATGTTGGTTTACAAAGTCCATTGAACATGTGGGAGAAACAGACAAATGTAGGTTTTGTAAAACAGAATTAGAAACAGTTGCACATCTTGTTACTGGTTGTGATAGACTAATGGCAGAAGGACTGCATACTGAAAGGCATAATAATGTGGCAAGATTGTTGCATTGAGGATTGTGCAAACATTTTGGTACTGAAGTGGCTGAAAAACACTGGAAATAGCCACAAAGCATTACAGAAAATGATGAAGTTTATATCACTTGGGATCATCTATTACCAATAGTTCAAAAATAGATACAAGAAAACCAGATATAGCAGTCCATGAAAGGAAGACAAAAGTAGCATTGATCACTGAAATTGCTACACCCAGTGACTACAGTGTCTTACATACAAAGAGACACAAAATCATAAAATACCAGGATTTGCAAGCAGAAATTCAATGTGGAAGAATGATACCCAGACAGTTCTAGTAGTAATAGGAGCAACATGTCTTATAAAAAAGAATTAACAATCATACTTAGATATGTTACCGATACATGTAACTCTGTATGAATTGCAGGAGTCATCATTACCGGGCACATTGCGGGTGCACTTCTGGTTAATGTCAAAGATTGAAACAATACTAATTTCATGATCTTTAATCAAACTTTGACTTGGGAATGGGGTCCATTTCTGTCATGGTATTAGAAACCCAAATGACTTGGAGAAATTAAAAAAAAATAAAGGCCACATAATAACCCTCTCGAAAAAATAATTTGTAATACCCATCCACAACAAACAACAGTCTCCTCTCCCAAACTCAACATGGCTTTCATCCAATACCTAGTACCACAATTGCCCTACTGGATTTCACTAATGAATGAGCTCCCACAGAAATGCTGGCCTCTTAGTATTTACTGACATTTATTTACCAGGAAAGGCCGACTGGGTCAACACCACCCATTCTCAACAGAGGCCGGAGATAACAGCTCCATTAACATGTTAACATATTAATACATTCAGAAAAGTTGGAATTGGCTCTAATATTTGTAGGTACATTGGTCACAATATAGGAGTAAAGGCTTTGTCTGGCTGATTTATTTGGTTTATACAGAGAGAAGTTGTCTTCTGATCTAAGGGATCTTTTTAGGAAGGTACTTGTGTAGCGTGGTACTGAATGCAGGACAGGCAGTAGGTTTTTGTACAATTTTAGGGACAGTTGTAAGAAGAGATGATGGTGTGGAAGTTCAAACCATTTAAGAGAATGGAAGGCTGTACAGCAATGGGCGTGATAAGATGAACCGGTTGCAGATTTGACAATTTTATTGTAACATGACTCAAGTTTGTAGTTTATTGACATGTGGAGGTTAGTGAAAATAGGTGCCACATAAGCATAAAAGAGAGGTGGTGGCAAGGACAGTCTTGGCAGGTCTAGTTAGAAAATACTTGTATTTGTAAAGCATCCCTAGAGTCTGATGATTTTTTTTATATTATTCTGGATATCAAGATCAAACTTAAGGTTTGTATCTATTATTACTCTTAGGAGTGTTGCATGTGGAATTCTATTTCTGTCATATTCTGAGAAAGGATCCTAAACTTTGTTTTGTCTAGTGTAGTTCTTTTAGGAATAAATAAACATTTGGTTTTGTTAGGAATATATAGCAGCTTGGAATTACTAAGCCACATTTCAAGGGCTGTGAGGGCTTCTTGGGTCGGCTGCTGTAAGTGCAGTAGATTGTTTGAAGAGCATATAATAGTAGAGCTGTCTGCATATTGGATAAGGGTGCTTAGGTAGAAGGAAGTGGAGAGGTTTTTAATCAAAATAATCAAAAGAAGGGGATCAAGAATAGAACTTTGGGGGACTCCAGTAATATTGTTAAATATGGTTAATGAATACCCTGCCATTTTACTGATTGCTGTATGTTAGAAATAGCTGATAAACTCTTGGATAGTGGGATGTGAAAGACCAAAGTTAGAATCTTGCTGTAGAAGATTACTATAAGAAACTGTATCAAACGCTTTTGAAAGATTTAAGAATAATCCTGAAACTAGCTTGCTAAAGTCCCTAGCAATTCTGAAAGTGTTTAAGAAAGATAGTAAGGCTGTCATACAATGGGCTGGATGAAATACATGTTGGTTTGAAGTTAATTGTTGATTTTGGAGTAGGTACTGAAGAGTTGTTAATGTACACAATTTTTCTAGTATTGTAGAAAGAGGTAGATAGATATCTCAGTGGTGTTACTTCCTTTATAGAGAAGGATGATAAATGCTTTTTTCCAAATAGCTGGAACATAGGATTCCGAGATGGGTCTATTTATAAGGATACTGACTGGGTAATCAACAGCCTCTGCAGTAATATTTAACTATTCTTCTGGAAGGTTGTCAGCAGAGTTAGAGATGGGGTTAAGTTTAATTAGAAGAGTTTTGATGGTTGTGACAGGTTGTAGATTAACATGTGGACAGCTAGTGTTTTTTCTTTGGTTGGGTTCTAGTAAAGCACAGAATGGAAAAGGAGGATTTGCGTTTTTTTGTGAAGGAAGCAGAAGTTAAGTTATGAGGATAGATAGGGGATGGGGGGGCACTGTGCAAGTGACTATAAAGTGTCAATAAAATGAGTGTTAAGCTGGCAAGTTCATTGGAGAATTTGTCTGGACATGGAGTAGAGTCTTTTTTAGAACCAGGAATAAGTAATAGTTGACTATAATTTTTCTGGGTTATATTTATGGTTGGTTTGTAATTTAGTATGTAAGTTTTTTTTTTTTTTTTTTGTTTGTTTGTTTTTTGTCCTTGATTCCTTGTTTTTTGGCCTGATTGTACATTTGTCTAAAGTTTTGAAGTAGATCATTATCTTTGTTCTTAAGCCACTCTTTCCATATTTTGTCCCTGTCAAACATCAGTTGTTTAGTTTATTAAGTTAACCAGAGAGCTTTGTTACATTTGACATTTTTACATATGGGAGCAATACCGTTAAAGGCATCTACAGATATAGTGTTAAAATAATTTACTACTTTCTCTACAGACAGCGTTTTTAACATAGACTAGTTCATACATTTTAATAGCTTAGTAAATGTGTGGAGGTAAAAGTTGTGCAAGTGATGGGTCATTTTGTGTTGATGCTTGATATATGTGATATGGCTCTGTAAGTGTAGACTGGTACATGATCACTCAGGGTGTTAGGTTGGGTACCTGTGTTAGTATGCTTACTGGGGATATGCAAATCTAGTCAATGATAGAGCAATGGTTGGAATTACCGTCATATTTAGTAGGAAAAGTGACCAGATGTGAAAATTTATACAGGTTAATACTGAAAGTGGGAGGATCTAGTGTTAGATTATACAAATAAATGTAGACATCACTTAGGATAATAGATTCACTGGGAGTGGTTTTCACTATCCATATAAGGACTTCTAGGACTGGTATATTGTGACCTGGTAGAATATATAGTACTGTTATGCAGGATTATTTTTTAATTTGTTAACTTTTAAGAATGCATTAAATAATTCTGCATTAGTGAATTTAAGTACAAGACTGGAATAGCTTGTATAATTGTAGCAGTTGTGATAAAATAATGTAATACCACCAGTGTTCTGTGTAGCCTATCAGCTCAGATTATACTGTAGCCTGAAGGTAGAATTTCAGAGTTTTGGATTTTAGGTTTAAGCCAGGTATTTGTAACAGCTAGGACTTCTTTACTATGTTGAAATAGCCAGGTATGAAAAATCTGTAATCTTTGTCTTCTTTTGTGGTTTGGTGTTTGTTGATTGAGTGGGACCTGTATTAGGGCAGATGTTACCAGATTGGCTGATGGCAGAAGTTGTTCTTGTTTGTTTGTTTTTTTTTTGATGATCATTTTGAAGATGGCTATTTTTGATTTTAGGTGAGTAGTATTTTCAGTGTTGGGGAGTTTGTAAGGTTTATGTCAAACAGGATGGGAGAGATGTCAGCCTAACATGTGGCTTGTTAGCTCTAGGTTAGCATTTGTGATTGGTATTGTACCCAAATTGTCATAATATTTTGTTGAATGCAGAGATGTAATATGTGTAAAGAAAAGTGGTGCTGTAAAATAGAGAAAAAGAATATTAAAGTGAGAGGAGGGTGGTCATTATGCTGAAGAATATATTCAAAGTTTAATGTATAAGAGTATCTGTACAGTAAAAAGTTAGTAATTGTACAGGATCTAGGAATAAGAGTGGGATATATTAGAGAAATGGGAGTATATCTAATGGAGGGAGTTAATGAAGTATTAATAGAGATTAGGTGGGAATATTTTTGGTGTGGAGTAATTGAGTGAAAATTTTGACTGGTTACAGGTGTGAAAAAGGTGGTGATTGTAAACACATAGCTAGAGCAAGTGGGAGTGTGTGAGAACTGGGGGTAGGGTAGGGGAGTGAAGTTAGTATGAAGATAGTGATGTTGAATAGTCTGGGTCCCACTTGGACACTGATCAGGATCAGTGAAAAACAGTCAGTGAGATTGGACCCTGTGCTGCTTCACACAGCTGCATTTAGGTGCAAGTTTAATTTTTAATTACATTGTTTTCTGTGATATTAGATAAATCTTTAGTTGAACTAATTAAGAAAAACTGATGTCAGATAACTTCTTGCTTAGCCTGGAAATGTAATTTTAAGCAGAGGAGTAATTTGAGTTACTATTGTGTACTTTTATAAGTGTATAAAAAAACGGACACTCAGGCATACATTCAAGCTGAACTGAGACTCCCCCTTCCAGTTCCATCCCACAGAGCCAGCTCACCCTGCAGGCATGTTCCTATGCAACCATTGTGCTGCCTGCAAATACATCCTTGCTTGTAATGTTTTCCATTTTTCACATTCTGATTTCAAACTAGAACTTAGCATTTTGATTGCAACACTTTCAATGTAATTTACTCTTCCATCTGTGATCAATGTAGCAGTTTCTACATTGGTAAAACCTCGAGAAGACTGTCACATAGAATAAAAGAGCATTGCACAGCTCAAAGAAACCATGACACAAAGAACGCACTGGCAAGACACTGCCTGACCTGCCTGGGACAGCCCTGCTTCAAATTTTTAATTCTTGAAGACATTGAAGACTTTGTAGGCACTGTTAACAACCTCCTTGATGACCGTGAACTAAGGTGGCAACTGCTTCTCAACTGCAAAGCTCCTCCAGGACTCATTGATAACTTCAACATTAAATGCACATTAAAGTTCTACAGATAGCACTCCACCAGCACATTCTCTACAGATTTTTGTACTATTTCCACTTCCAACTAGCCACATTCTACCTACCAGGTAGAATGTAATAAGTGTCTTTACCATGATTGGTGGCTTTACCTGTTTGCACTGTTTCATTGGTTCTCATACAGTTAACTGTTGGCTTGAATTGTAACTCTACAGGTATGTTCTAATTGGCTCTTAACTATTTGACCAATTTGCCCAGTACTTTTCCTATACATCATTTGATTGGTTCTTCCTTAATACTGTACTGTTATTTCTGATTGGTCCACTTAGTCTCTCACTGATTTGACTGTTAACCCCTTTTGTGTTGTTTGATTGGCTCTAATACTACACTGTCTTTGGTATATAACCACAGATTTTTTGAATTGTTTTATTCGCTTTCTAATGAAGCTATGTAACAAAAAAGGACAATACAAGACTAGAGAAGTTGTTGACCACAACTGAGCTGGAAATATAAGTATCTTGATTTTTTTTTATTATTTTTACAGATTACTGTTTTTAAAATTTAATATATATAAAGCGCTTTGTCTATTCAGTATCTTCACAAATCCTTATCTGTTTAAAAACTTTCATTTGTCTCTCTAGTGCTTGCTGTCTGTAGGCTATTGTGTAAACTGAAACATTTCCTCTGTGTAATTATCTCTTGCCTAGTGGGGGCTGGTTCTTTTGTGTTCTTGTAAAAAAAAAAAAGAAGAAGCTGTTCTGGTTTTTAAGCCCTAACTTGGATAGGGTTTCTGTCTTTACAAGACTGGAGAAGTTGTTGACCGCAACTGAGCTGGAAATATAAGTATCTTGATTTTTTTTGATTATTTTTACAGATTACTGTTTTTAAAATTTAATATATATAAAGCACTTTGTCTATTCAGTATCTTCACAAATCCTTATCTGTTTAAAAACTTTCATTTGTCTCTCTAGTGCTTGCTGTCTGTAGGCTATTGTGTAAACTGAAACATTTCCTCTGTGTAATTATCTTTTGGCTAGTGGGGGCTGGTTCTTTTGTGTTCTTGTAAAAAAAAAAAAGAAGCTGTTCTGGTTTTTAAGCCCTAACTTGGATAGGGTTTCTGTCTTTACAAGACTGGAGAAGTTGTTGACCACAACTGAGCTGGAAATATAAGTATCTTGATTTTTTGATTATTTTTACAGATTACTGTTTTTAAAATTTAATATATATAAAGCACTTTGTCTATTCAGTATCTTCACAAATCCTTATCTGTTTAAAACTTTCATTTGTCTCTCTAGTGCTTGCTGTCTGTAGGCTATTGTGTAAACTGAAACATTTCCTCTGTGTAATTATCTTTTGGCTAGTGGGGGCTGGTTCTTTTGTGTTCTTGTAAAAAAAAAAAAAAGAAGAAGCTGTTCTGGTTTTAAGCCCTAACTTGGATAGGGTTTCTGTCTTTACAAGACTGGAGAAGTTGTTGACCGCAACTGAGCTGGAAATATAAGTATCTTGATTTTTTTTGATTATTTTTACAGATTACTGTTTTTAAAATTTAATATATATAAAGCACTTTGTCTATTCAGTATCTTCACAAATCCTTATCTGTTTAAAAACGTTCATTTGTCTCTCTAGTGCTTGCTGTCTGTAGGCTATTGTGTAAACTGAAACATACTTGGTGGCTTTGCTGTTGCCCGCCCCTACTGTGACACACCTCCCAGTCTAGTGTCATTAGCTCATTCTGCCTAATACAGAGAGAACATTTGATAAGGCCTTCTGTTCCTCCTTTTTCCCTTTCAAAAAGTAAAACAAAACTTTTTCTTTTTTTTTCTCTTTTGCTTGAACCTTCTTGTGTTCTGACTGTCCTTCACAAACATTTTGGAAATATACAGTATATTTCAGAGCATTTGTTATAACTGTATTTGCTATAACTGATTTAAGTATTTTTTTCTGGCTTTTTGATTATTTACTGCTTAGCGACTGCATTTTCGCCTGTTTATACGGCTCTGCATTCTATTTAAACTGTTTTTGTGTTGATTAACTGTTTTGCACTTTTAAAAAGTTATTTGTTGCTTAATTTTACCTGTAGTGCTAAAACACTCAAGTGTGCTAGCCGTTTAAAAGCATTTATAGCATTTACTGTCTGTTTTTCCTCTGTTTTCTGCAAAAAAGAAAAAAACAAACAAAAAAAAATCTTGTTTTCCTGCCTTACTGAACTAGAATAGTTCAGTCTTCAGAGTTTGCTGATCTCTGGGCTTTGTCTTGGTTCCTATGCTATTCCATATCCTTATTTGGATAAAAGGAAGCATCTTTGTTCACCAGTGGGAGTGGGGAGCACTGAGCAGCCTATTTGTCCCTAGAGGAGTGGGTCCAGCCAGAAACTTGTAGTCTATTGGCCATTTTGGGTCAATTCCTAGCTCTTTTCAGCCCCCTGTAATAAAGCCCGCTTTAGCGCGCTTTTTCGCTTGTATTCAACTCAGCACCACTCCTCGTGGTGTCCTGCAGAGTTCTATAAGCAGCAGAGAGCAAAATAGTGACTTTTTCCTGATTTAAGTATTTTTTTCTGGCTTTTTGATTATTTACTGCTTAGCGACTGCATTTTTGCCTGTTTATACAGCTCTGCATTCTATTTAAACTGTTTTTGTGTTGATTAACTGTTTTGCACTTTTAAAAAGTTATTTGTTGCTTAATTTTACCTGTAGGCTAACACACTCAAGTGCGCTAGCTGTTTAAAAGCATTTATAGCATTTACTGTCTGTTTTTCCTCTGTTTTCTGCAAAAAAGAAAAAAACAAAAAAATCTTGTTTTCCCGCCTTACTGAACTAGAATAGTCCAGTCTTCAGAGTTTGCTGATCTCTGGGCTTTGTCTTGTTTCCTGTGCTATTCCATATCCTTATTTGGATAAAAGGAAGTGTCTTTGTTCACCAGTGGGAGTGGGGAGCACTGAGCAGCCTATTTGTCCCTAGAGGAGTGGTTCCAGCCAGAAACTTGTAGTCTATTGGCCATTTTGGGTCAATTCCTAGCTCTTTTCAGCCCCCTGTAATAAGGCCCACTTTAGCGTGCTTTTTCGCTTGTATTCAACTCAGCACCACTCCTCGTGGTGTCCTGCAGAGTTCTACAAGCAGCAGAGAGCAAAAGAGTGACTTTTTCCTGATTTAAGTATTTTTTTCTGGCTTTTTGATTATTTACTGCTTAGCGACTGCATTTTCGCCTGTTTATACAGCTCTGCATTTTATTTAAACTGTTTTTGTGTTGATTAACTGTTTTGCACTTTTAAAAAGTTATTTGTTGCTTAATTTTACCTGTAGGCTAACAAACTCAAGTGTGCTAGCCGTTTAAAAGCATTTATAGCATTTACTGTCTGTTTTTCCTCTGTTTTCTGCAAAAAAGACAAAAACAAAAAAAAAAATCTTGTTTTCCCGCCTTACTGAACTAGAATAGTCCAGTCTTCAGAGTTTGCTGATCTCTGGGCTTTGTCTTGGTTCCTGTGCTATTCCATATCCTTATTTGGATAAAAGGAAGTGTCTTTGTTCACCAGTGGGAGTGGGGAGCACTGAACAGCCTATTTGTCCCTAGAGGAGTGGGTCCAGCCAGAAACTTGTAGTCTATTGGCCATTTTGGGTCAATTCCTAGCTCTTTTCAGCCCTCTATAATAAAGCCCACTTTAGCGTGATTTAGCGTGGAGTTGCCCATAGAGCACCATCGGGCAGTGCCGGTTAAACAAGGTTAAACTATTTCTGGCTCCGTAAAGTCTGCTCTTCTATTTTTCCCTTAGAACTTCTCTACTTGCAATCTAAACAGTCTATTCTCTATCTCAAAAGCTCAGCACTTGCTCCTAAAGCATTTTTATATAGGTAAAGTACTTATATACTAAACAAAGTACTACATTAGCCTAGAATTCCCTTGAGTACCCATTTCCCTATAGGTCCCTTCTGACTCAGTTACACAGCAAACTTTTTCACTTTTTCTAGCATGTCGAAGAGTCAGTTGCTAGCGTCCTCTCCTGTTCAGCTGGTGAATCTGGGCATCTTGAGGCAATGTTACAATTGCCTCATGTACACAGACAACCCACTCCTTCTCCCACAAAACACAAATACATGTGAGAGATGCAACTATATAGCCAAACTGGAGGCTGAGCTCTCTCAACTCAGGACTGGCAAGACCAGACAGGAGGAGAAGGAAACCACGCACACCACAAACCCAGTTTCACATAGAACTATCACAACTGAAAAACAAACACATAAACACACAAAGACGTACTCGGAGGCACTGATCAAAAATCTACCAAAACTACAGAGGCCTCCAAAGCAGACACCCAAGCAACTGCCACCTCAAGACATAAGACATGCAACACATAGTTCTCAAAGTCAGTGTGCTAAACAGTCACAGCCCTTAAGGCCAAACACAATGCCAGACACACTTGTTATAGGTGACTCCATAGTCAGACACACTGACGTCCCACTCACCAGACTGAACAAGGAAAAGATCACAGTAAGCTGCCTGTCAGGCTAGAATCCGCCACATAACACAAGCACTCAGGTCACTCCACAGCAAGTACAAGTATGACTCAGTCATTGTCCATGCCGGTGTGAACGACCTGAGACATACCTCCCTGGACTACATGAAAAGAGACATAGAGGAACTCTCAGATTATGTAGCCCAGGCCGGTATGACCCTGACCCTGAGCAGTATCCTACCCTCACCAAGAATGATGCACAATACAGAGACAAAATGATCAGCTTTAATAATTGGCTTAATTACTGGTGTCATTCTAAGGGGATCCAATGTCTGTCTGCCTGGGATGACATGCTTGACAAGCCACTCTGCTTCGCAAGGGACGGCTTGCACCTGTCACCCCTGGGCTTCTGGATATTGGCAAAGGCTCTTGCCACCCTCATAGTGCCTTTTTTAGGCAAGGCGCAAATGATAAACCTACCACCCTAGAAAACAAAAATGGAGAAAAACTAAGGGTAATACTGCTCAATGCCAGAAGTCTAAACCTCAAGATGCACTCCCTCGAAGCCCTCCTCAGTATGGAGAACATCGATGTCTGTGCTGTGACTGAAACCTGGTTCAAGGCTCCTGAGAGCACCCCAGCACTATCAGGTTATACCTCATATCATGCGTTCCGGCCCAAAAATCCGGACCGAACCACAAAAGGAGGGGGAGTATTCATATTCATAAAGGATACCCACACCTCCAGGTTAGTGGCAACGCACGAAGCATCAGAGACCATCCAGGTGCAATTAACCATAGGTAAAACTGCCCTACAGTTTGTAGCATGCTACAGACCACCCTCTCAAACTCAGGAAACCCACACAGCCTTCCTGAAGACACTGGAGAGTATGAATGTCTCTCTAAACACCATCATATTAGGTGACTTCAACTACCCAAACATAGACTGGGAACATTACTCAAGCCCCAACACCCTAGCCCAAAGGTTCTTGGAGTTCATAAACTCAAATGCTATGGAACAACTAGTCACCATTCCCACAAGAGGAGAAAATATACTAGACCTGATCATCACAAACATGGGGACAAAATGCTCCACACCGGAAGTATATCCCTCATTGGTGAGATCAGACCATAAATTAATCTCACTGGAGATCCACATCCCGCCCCCAACCCCAGCAAAAAAGACTCAAAAGCAAACTTCACACTTCTTAAGACTGGAGTGGTATCCTTCAAGGCCCCCGAGCCAGTGAAAACCACAACCCACGCTGCTGAAACCCTTACAAATGCCTTCTACGAGCACCTCCATGAATGTATGGATCAAGCAATCCCTAATAAAATCAAGACTCTTTCCACCAAAGGCAGGCGCCAGGTCTGGTGGACCCCAGCCATAAACAAACTCTACAACAAGAGGAGAAAGCTACTACATGACAGAGCAAAATCCCTAAAAGGGAAGTCATCTCTGATCACTACTAGCAAAAAACTACGATCACTCATAAAATCATCCAAGGCCAACTTTGAGAGAAAAATCGCTAATGACACAAAAGACAATCATAAGGCCTTCTTTAGCTATGTTAGAAACCTGGGTGGAAACTCCCAGATATGCTCAGAATTAGTCCAAAATGATACAAAAATCACTGAACCCACAGACATTGCCAACATACTGGCAGACAGGTTCAGTGCTAATTTCTCCCCTCCCTCCCCCCGAAAAGGAGAAATATCTATCCCACCAGAGTCTAGCCTCCCAAACATCTCAGATGCCCAGGTGAAAGCTGCTCTCTCTAAAGCAAAAAACACAGCATCAATGGGACCGGACGGTGTCCCGGGCTGTTTGCTACACAAACTCAATGAGGAACTAAACCCACACATAAGGCTGCTGTTTAATCTTAGCCTTACTACAGGATACGTACCCAAAGAATGGCGTACGGCAACTGTGGTCCCACTCCACAAAGGCGGTGCTTCTACGGACCCTGGAAATTACCGCCCCATAAGCTTGATGAGCCTTGTCTGCAAAGCTATGGAGAGGATCATAATGGAACTCATAAATAAAGACATTGGGGACCTACAGACACTGGATCCTACCCAATTTGGCTTTGTAAAGGGCAGTTCCTGCCTCTTGAACTTGGTTGACTTTTTCGAAACAGTCACTAAGGCCATTGATGAAGGTAAGGCAGTTCACACAGCCTACCTTGACCTAGCAAAAGCGTTTGACACAATACCCCACTCAGACATCATAGAAAAGCTCACCAGCTTAGATGTAAACCCATATGTCACAAGATGGGTTGCAAACTGGCTCAAGGACAGAACCCACAGGGTTAGAGTTGCTGGTGCCATGTCAGACTCTAAGCCGGTCACGAGCGGTGTCCCACAGGGCTCAGTCCTGGGCCCCCTCTTGTTCGGCATTTATTTTTCTGAAGTGCAGGCAAACATAGGGGGATTGTGGCTGACAAAATTTGCAGATGACTGCAAACTGGGCACCATAACTGACACTCCATCAGACACAGACATCCTCCAGAGAGGTCTCATAGAAATGGATAACTGGTGCCAGAGCCATGGCCTTAAGCTAAATGCCAAAAAATGTATAGTCATACCCTTTGGGAAAAACAAGGTAACCCCTAATTACCACATAGGTGGTAATCCATTAAACACGGAAGACGTTATCAGGGACCTGGGGACCCAAGTTGACAGTAACCTCTCTTTTGACACTCACATTGCCAAAGTGGTTAGGAAGACCTTCTACATTGCCCACCTGATCATGAAGGGATTCACATCCAGATCAGGAGAGGTCATTGTACCCCTGTACTCTTCACTTATCAGACCAATGATTGAGTACAACGCCCCATTCGGAATGTACCTTACCCGACACCTGCAGCAGTTGGAAAGACCCCAAAAGTTCCACACCAAAAGGATAAAGGGGCTCAAACATATGTCATACGCTGCCCGACTGAAGAAACTCCAGCTCTATTCAGTCGCATACCGTCTGCTCAGAGGTGATCTGTGCCTGACATACAAGGCCATGTCCAATCCGGAATTAATGGACATGCTCCACCTCAGAAAATCCAAATCCACCAGAGCCACGAAAGCAAGAGACTTAAACCTCAACACGGATATAAATAGGACATGCTGGAGGGACAGATTCATCACCCAGAGACTCCCTACACTATGGAACAGAATCCCAGTCCATGTAAGGCAGAGCCCCTCACTGACTCTGTTCAAGAGAAATCTTGACGAGTGGATGGGAGATCGTAGGTTTACCCCGGGAATCATCTCTGTGTCACTGCTGGACAGAGGCACAGCAAACTAATGAGTATAGTATTCTCATCCTAAGGGGTGGTGAAAGCCACACACACTCTGGCTAGGCTTATAAATGCCCTAGGGCAGATAGCCTAGTATGAACCTATGAACCTATGAACCTAAGTGCTGTTGGACATGCTACACTTAAAGAAATCCCAATCCCTCAGAGCCACACGCTCCAGGGATCTAAACCTTGTCATCACAATAAACAAAACATGCTGAAGGGATAGGCTCCTGACCCAGAGACTCCCCAGACTCAGGAATAGACTGCCCATACATGTCAAGTAGAGTGCCACTTTGGCTCTCTTCAAAAGGAACCTTGAAGATTGGATGGGAGAAAGGAAATTCACCCTGGGGATCACCTCAGTCGCCCTGCTAGACCTGCGTCCAGGGAAGTAAATAGTGTGGGAAGAAATAGCCAGGGAATTGTTATGGCTGGGCTTGTATAGGCCCTAGGGCCGATAGCCTAGTACCAGCCTATGAAGTACTAAAAGCTAAATGGGTCTTCACATCTGATTGTTCTTCCACATCCCTAGAAGTTTTTCCAGTTTCTGCAGTTTTTTCTTTTGATCTGTTTCTTCCTCTAAGTATATAATAAGTATAAGTTGTCAGTCTATTGCATCATGAGATGAATAAGAGGAAAGGGTGGTTTGGACAATTTAGTTAGCTTGGAGGGGGTGTGTGATTATGATGAACTTCATCTTTTATAAGTAAGGTCAAAACTAACAAACAGTTTGAGTGGCTGAATAGTGGTCTACTACATATAACCCAGTACTATATGCAAACCAAAAGGTTTGTCTGATATTTTAAAAGTCTATGATTGGACATTAAAAGTGAATAGTTAGGTAATAACTTTTTGTTATTTACTTATCTAATGTACTGCCTCTACCTGATATACTCTATATTATATGTTCATTTTTATGTAATTACATGTGGAGCTTTTCACCCCGTGCCTCCACTGAAGATGGGCTCATTCCTGGCCCAGTGGACTTTTCCGGTAAACAAATGCAATAAATAAATAAATAAACCATTTAGCAAGGTCCAGATTGCAAAGCTTTTTCTCCTTATCTTGAGTCAGATTCCTTTTCCTAGACCTTCGCTTCTCGAGTTATGGAGCTATGGCATAGGTGGAAGTCATACACATCTGTTGTAACTTCAGATGGTGAAATTGCTCAGGGAAGGCTACTGCTGCTTTACTCAGCAGTAAATAATGAAAGAGAATTATTAATGGAAAATAATTATCTGCGTGAGAAGAACAGAGATAGAAAATAGGGATCATGTAAGATAAACAGTTAAACTAATAAGTGAAATCAGCTTATTCAAATGAATACCAAGGCAGCTATGGCTCAGTTATAGAATGTCAATAAGCTAAAGATCTCAGGAAACCACTGGGATGGTGTGTTTACATAAAGCATACACTATAAAAGAAAATGTGTCAATCAGGTTGAACTACACAGATTTCTACAAAAGTAACACCAGTTAAAGATAAAAAGAAAATATATTAATCCCCTATAAAACCTGCATAAACAATTAAGTTTGTTGATGTAAAAGCAAAGCAGATATTGCATATCATTATTAATCAACAGTAGTATCTTCTATGTTCCTTGACTTGTCCAAAGCATTCAACAACCTGTCCCAGGCAAAATTACTAAATAAACTCACCTTCTTGGACCTCTCCCAGTCTTTAGTTTCTTGGCTTCACAGCAACCATTCAGACAAACAACAAGCCATGAAATGGAAAAACAACCTCTTCTTATTTCTACCCATCCTTATAAGTGACCACCAAGACTCAATTCTCAGATCCTTGCTCTTAAATATATTTATATAAAGAACCTCTATTCTGCTACCAAACATGCAGCCATTGTGCAGTACACTGATGACTCTGCCCTGATCTGTTCAACACCAAATGTTTCAGAACACCAGTCAATAACCCAGGCTTCTTTTTTCTCCTTGTGGAATAGTCTCGTGCTACTAGGTTATTGTTCAACATCATGGAGGAATGATTCGGTGACCTATAGTTTCTGGCTAAATGTGAAACTTGCAGGAATTGTCCCTTCACAATGTTATCAAAAACATGATTGGGATGCATACTAGTGTGATCTAACAAACTATTCTTCCAGCAGATCTTCCTATAAATATCTGTCCGAATGGTTCCTTTATGGATGGACAAGGTAACATCTAAAAAGTTAATTTGTTCTTTTGATGCATGCATAGTAAACTTAAGGAAGGTGGTGATCATCCCGCTATACAATAAAAATTCTTCCAAAATGGATTTATCACCCTCCCAAATAGAAAATTACTGTACTGAAAGACTGTCTATATTTTTATTATATATGTATGTTTATATATATATGTATATATATATATATATATACATATATATATATATATATATATATATATATATATATCAAAATGGACTATACTCCATGGGGTAAATGCCTCGTTGATAAAATTCAGCAAGAAAATCAAACCAAGACTCAGGATTACAACGAGGCAACCAGGACTTTGGCTGAAAAATTCAAACAGCATATATTCTTCAAACAGAAGGATTTATCCAAGTAACAACAAGTCCAGTCTGTGTAAAATTCACAACTCACAGTTCATTTATTTGAGTGACAAAAATGGTTGAATTGTGTTCTTGAATTGTATTCCTTGAAATGTGTTTTGAGCAAGCTGTTGCTCTGCATTTATTATTTTATTTCTGTATAAATTAGTGCATGTTATATGTGTTACATTTGTGCTGTATAACCTTTATACATTTTATATTGAGCAAGTTTTCGCTGTGCTTTTACCATTTTACTTCTGCAGTTTTATCTTTGCTTTTATTTTTGCATTTTTGTATAAATATTTAAATTAGATACATGACAATGTAAGAAATATCCTGCTTGGTAATGACAAAGTTAGAAATACTTGAAGGTAGTATATAAGGAAAGCATAGGTGTGTTTGTTCTTGAAGGTCTGAGGAAGCTATCTATGAAAGCACTTACCGTTTTTAAGTCACTCAAATAAATGAACTGTGAGTTGTGAAATTTACACAGACCGGACTTGTTACTTGGATAAATCCTTCTGTTTGAAGAATATATGCTGTTTGAATTTTTCAGCCAAAGGCCTGGTTGCCTCGTTGTAATCCTGAGTCTTGGTTTGATATATATATATATATATATATATATATATATATATATATATATGAGTCTACTTCTATTCGTTGACAGCCCATTTCACTGAAACCCATTTGGTCGACAGCTCATTTCATTGACAAAAGTATTCAGGGCAAAAACCTGGGATTTGCCCCCCCCCACTGTTGTGCGACTGTGGCGTTGTTATATATAGTTGGGGGTGGGGCACAGCCCACATTGGGGCAGCCACCTAGAATGTTTGTCGATGAAATGAGCTGTCGACCAAATAGGTTTCAGTGAAGTGGGCTGTCAACGAATAGAAGTAGACCCATATATATATATATATATATATATATATATATATATATATATATATATATATATATATATATATATATATATATATGTATATATATATATATATATATATTTTTTTTAATAAAAATGCATCAACAATGTGACAACATTAATGAAAGCTATAAAATCAATTATGTCTCTCCCCATATTGTTATTCTTGCAGTGCAATTCTCCTAACATTGTGTTTTATATTACCCCTCTTTATCATCCTTCTGAGAAGCACTGATAACTGTATAATATTTCTATATTGTGGTTCTGAGAACAGTTGCTAACTGTACAATCTGTCAATATCATGGTTCTGAGAACCGTTGCTAACTATACAGTGTCTCTGGATTCTGGTTTAGAGCAGTGTTGGTGACTGTACAATCTCTCTGTATTTTAAATTACAGTCTCTCTGTATTCTGGCTTACAGCAGTGTTGGCAACTGTACAATCTCTCTGTATTTTAAATTACAGTCTCTCTGTATTCTAGTTTATAGCAGTGTTGGTGACTGTACAATCTCTCTCTATTTTAAATTACAGTCTCTCTGTATTCTGGTTTAGAGCAGTGTTGGTGACTCTACAATCTCTGTGTATTTTAAATAACAGTCTCTCTGTATTCTGGTTTAGGACAATGTTGGCAACTGTGCAATCTCTCTGTATTTTAAATTACAGTCACTCTGTATTCTGGCTTAGGGCAGTGTTGGTGACTGTACAATCTCTATGTATTTTAAATTACAGTCTCTCTGTATTCTGGCTTAGAGCAGTGTTGGCGACTGTACAATCTCTCTGTATTTTAAATTCCAGTCTCTCTGTATTCTGGTTTAGAGCAGTGTTGGTGACTCTACAATCTCTGTGTATTTTAAATAACAGTCTCTCTGTATTCTGGTTTAGGACAGTGTTGGTGACTGTGCAATCTCTCTGTATTTTAAATTACAGTCTCTCTGTATTCTGGCTTAGGGCAGTGTTGGCAACTGTACAATCTCTCTGTATTTTAAATTACAGTCACTCTGTATTATGGTTTAGAGAAGTATTGGTGACTGTACAATCTCTATGTATTTTAAATTACAGTCTCTCTGTATTCTGGCTTAGAGCAGTGTTGGCGACTGTACAATCTCTCTGTATTTTAAATTCCAGTCTCTCTGTATTCTAGTTTAGAGCAGTGTTGGTGACTGTACACTCTCTCTCTATTTTAAATTACAGTCTTTCTGTATTCTGGTTTAGAGCAGTGTTGGTGACTTTACAATCTCTGAGTATTTTAAATTACAGTCTCTCTGTATTCTGGTTTAGGACAGTGTTGGTGAATGTGCAATCTCTCTGTATTTTAAATTACAGTCTCTCTGTATTCAGGTTTAGAGCAGTTTTTGGAGACTGTACAATCTCTCTGTATTTTAAATTACAGTCACTCTGTATTCTGGTTTAAAGCAGTGTTGATGAATGTACAATCTCTATGTATTTTAAATTACAGTATCTCGGTATTCTGGTTCAGAGCCGTGTTGGTGACTGTACAGTCACTCTGTATTTTAAATTGCAGTCTCTCTGTATTCTGGTTTAGAACAGTGTTGATGACTGTAGAATCCCTCTGTATTTTAAATTTCAGTCTCTCTGTATTTGGTTTAGATCAATCTTGGTGACTGTACACTCTCTCTGCATTTTAAATGACAGTCTCTCTCTATTCTGGTTTAGACCAGTGTCGATGACTGTACAATCTCTCTGTATTTTAAATTAGAGTCTCTCTGTATTCCAGTTTAGAGCAGTGTTGGTGACTGTATAATCTCTCATTATTTTAAATTACAGTGTCTCTGTATTCCAGTTTAGAGCAGTGTTGGTGACTATACATCTCTATGTATTTTAAATTATGATCTCTATGCATTCTGGTTTATAGCAGTGTTGGTGACTGTACAATCTTTGTATTTTAAATTACAGTCTCTCTCTATTCTGGTTTAGAGCAGTGCTGGTGACTGTACAATCTGCCTGTATTTCAAATTACAGTCTCTCTGTATTCTGGTATAGAGCAGTGTTGATGACTGTACAATCTCTCTGTATTTTAAATTACAATCTCTCTGTCATCTGGTATAGAGCAGTGTTGGTGAATGTAAAATCTCTCTGTATTTTAAATTACAGTCTCTCTGTATTCTGGTATAGAGCAGTGTTGGTGACTGTACAATCTCTCTGTATTTTAAATTACAATCTCTCTGTATTCTGGTTTAGAGCAGTGTTGATGACTGTACAATCTCTCTCTATTTTAAATTACAGTCTCTCTGTATTCTGGTTTAGAGCAGTGTTGGTGACTGTGCAATCTCTCTGTATTTAAAATTACAGTCTCTCTGCATTTTGGCTTAGAGCAGTGTTGGTGACTGTACAATCTATTTGTATTTTAAATTACACTCTCTCTGTTTTCTGGTTAAGAGCAGTTTTGGTGACTACAATACCTTTGTATTTCAATTTACAGTTTCTCCATATTCTGGTGTAAAGCAGTGTTGGTGACTCTACAATCTTTTCATATTTTAAACTACAGTCTCTCTGTATTCTGTTTTAGAGCAGTGTTGTTGACTGTACAATCTCTCTGTATTTTAAATTACAATCTCTCTGTATTCTGACTTACAGCAATATTGGTGACTCTACAATCTCTCTGTATTTTAAATTATAGTCTGTATTCTGGTTTAGGGCAATGTTGGTGACTGTACAATCTTTCTGTATTTTAAATTACAGTCTCTCTGTATTCTGGTTTAGAGCAGTGCTGGTGACTGTACAATCTCTCTGTATTTTAAATTGCAGTCTATGTGTATTCTGGTTTAGAGCAGTGATGGTGATTATACAATCTCTCTGTATTTTAAATTACAGTCTCTCTGTATTCTGGTTTAGAGCAGTGCTGGTGACTGTACAATCTCTCTGTATTTTAAAATACAGTCTCTCGGTATTCTGGTTTAAAGCAGTTTTGGTGACTTTACAATCTCTCAGCATTTTAAATTACAGTCTTTCTGTATTCTGGTTTAGGGCAGTATTGGTGACTGTACAATCTCTCTGTATTTTAAATTACAGTCTCTCTGTATTCTGGTTTAGGGCAGTGTTGGTGATTGTATAATCTCTGTATTTTAAATTAAAGTCCCTCTGTATTCTGGTTTAGAGCAGTGTTGGTGACTTTACAATCTCTATGTATTGTAAATTACAGTCCGTCTGTATTCTGGTTTAGAGCAGTGTTGGTGACTGTACAATCTCCCTGTATTTTAAATTACAGACTCTCTGCATTCTGGTTTAGAGCAGTGTTGGTGACTGTACAATCTCTCTGTATTTTAAATTACCGTCTCTCTGTATTCTGGTTTAGAGCAAAGTTAGTGACTGTACAAACTCTCTGTATTTTAAATTACGGTCTCTCTGTATTCTGGTTTGGAGAAGTGTTAGTGACTGTACAATCTCTCTGTATTTTAAATTACAATCTCTCTGCATTCTGGTTTAGAGCAGTGTTGATGACTGCACAATCTGTCCGTATTTTAAATTACAGTCTCTCTGTATTCTGGTATAGAGCAGTGTTGGTGACTGTACAAACTCTCTGTATTTTAAATTTCACTCTTTGTATTCTGGTATAGATCAGTGTTGGTGACTGTACAATCTCTCTGTATTTTAAATTATAGTCTCTCTGTATTCTGGCTCAGAGCAGTGTCGGTGAATGTACAATCTCTCTGTATTTTAAATTACAATCTCTCGGTATTCTGGTTTAGAGCAGTTTTGGTGACTTTACAATCTCTCTGCATTTTAAATTACAGTCTCTCTGTATTCTGGTTCAGAGCAGTGTTGGTGACTGTACAGTGTCTCTGTATTTTAAATTACAGTCTCTCTGTAATCTGGTTTAGGGCAGTGTTGGTGACTGTACACTCTCTCTGTATTTTAAATGACACTCTTTGTATTCTGGTATAGATCAGTGTTGGTGACTGTACCATCTCTCTGTATTTTAAATTACAGTCTCTCTGTATTCTGGTTTAGAGCAGTGTTGGTGACTTTAGAATCTCTCTGTATTTTAAATTACAGTCTCTCTGTATGCTGGTTCAGAGCAGTGTTGGTGACTGTACAGTCGCTCTGAATTTTAAATTACAGTCTCTATGTATTCTGGTTTAGGGCAGTGTTGATGATGATATAATCTCTCTGTATTTTAAAGTACAATCTCTCTGTTTTCTGGTTTAGAGCAGTTTTGGTGACTCTACAATATCTCTGTATTTCAAAATACAATCTCTCAGTATTCTGGTTTAGAGAAGTGTTGGGGACTGTACAATCTCTCTGTATTTCAAATTACAGTCTCTCTGAATTCTCACTTAGAGCAATGTTGGTGACTCTACAATCTCTCTATATTTTAAATTACAGTCTGTATTCTGGTTTAGGGCAGTGTTGGTGACTGTACAATCTTTCTGTATTTTAAATTACAGTCTCAATGTATTCTGGTTTAGAGCAGTGTTGGTGACTGTACAATCTCTCTGTATTTTAAATTACAGTCTCTGTGTATTCTGGTTTAGAGCAGTGTTGGTGAAAACAATTTCTCTGTATTTTAAATTAATGTCCCTCTGTATTCAGGTTTAAAGCAGTATTGGTGACTGTACAATCTCTCTGTATTTTAAACTACAGTCCCTCTGTATTCTGGTTTAGACCAGTGTTGGTGACTGTACAATCTCATTGTATTTTAAATTACAGTCTCTCCCAATTCTGGTTTGGAGCAGTGCTAGTGACTGTACAATCTCTCTGTATTTTAAATTACAGTCTCTCTGTATTGTGGTTTAGAGCAGTGTTGGTAACTGTACAATCTCTCTATATTTTAAATTACAGTCTCTCTGCATTCTGGTTCAGAGCAGTGTTGATGACTGTACAATCTCTCTGTATTTTAAATTACCGTCTCTCTGTATTCTGGTTTAGAGCAAAGTTAGTGACTGTACAATCTCCCTGTATTTTAAAATACAGTCTCCCATAAATTACAGTCTCTCTGTATGCTGGTTCAGAGCAGTGTTGGTGATTGTACAGTCTCTCTGAATTTTAAATGACAGTCTCTATGTATTCTGTTTTAGGGCAGTGTTGATGACAATATAATCTCTCTGTATTTTAAAGTACAGTCTCTCTTTTTTCTGGTTTAGAGCAGTTTTGGTGACTCTACAATATCCCTGTATTTCAAATTACAATCTCTCTGTATTCTGGTTTAGAGAAGTATTGGTGACTGTACAATCTCTCTGAATTTTAAATTGCAGTCTCTCTGTATTCTGGTTTAGAACAGTGTTGGTGACTCTACAATCTCTCTGTATTTCAAATTACAGTCTCTCTGAATTCTCGCTTAGAGCAATGTTGGTGACTCTACAATCTCTCTGTAGTTTAAATTACAGTCTGTATTCTGGTTTAGGGCAGTATTGGTGACTGTACAATCTCTCTGTATTTTAAATTACAGTCTCTGTGTATTCTGGTTTAGAGCAGTGTTGGTGACTAAACAATTTCTCTGTATTTTAAATTAATGTCCCTCTGTATTCAAGTTTAAAGCAGTATTGGTGACTGTACAATCTCTCTGCATTTTAAACTACAGTCCCACTGTATTCTGGTTTAGACCAGTGTTGGTGACTGTACAATCTCATTGTATTTTAAATTACAGTCTTTCCCAATTCTGGTTTGGAGTAGTGCTAGTGACTGTACAATCTCTCTCTATTTTAAATTAGACTCTCTAGGTTGTGGTTTAGAGCAGTGTTGGTGACTGTACAATCTCTCTATATTTTAAATTACAGTCTGTCTGCATTCTGGTTCAGAGCAGTGTTGATGACTGTACAATCTCTCTGCATTTTAAATTACAGTCTCTCTGTATTCTGTTATAGAGCAGTGTTGGTGACTGTACAATCTCTCCATATTTTAAATTAAAGTCTCTCTGAATTCTGGTTTAAGGCAGTGTTGGTGACTGTACATTCTCTGTATTTTAAATTACAGCCTCTCTGCATTCTGGTTTAGAGTAGTGCTGGTGACTGTACAATCTCTCTGTATTTTAAATTACACTCGATGTATTCTGGTATAGAGCAGTGTTGGTGACTAAACAATCTTAAATTACAGCCTCTGTGTATTCTGGTTTAGAGCAGTGTTGATGATTAAACAATTTCTCTGTATTTTAAATTACAGTCTCTCTGTTTTCTGGTTTAGAGCAGTGCTGGTGACTGTACAATCTCTCTATATTTTAAATTACAGTCTCTCTGTATTCTGATATAGAGCAGTTTTGGTGACTTTACAATCTCTCTGTATTTTAAATTACAGTCTCTCTGAATTCTGGTTCAGAGCAGTGTTGGTGACTGTACAGTCTCAGTGTATTTTAAATTACAGTCTCTCTGTATTCTGGTTTAGGGCAGTGTTGGTGACTGCACAATCTCTCTGTATTTTAAATTACAGTCTCTCTGTATTCTGGTTTAGGGCAGTGTTTATGACTTTACAATCTCTGCATTTTAAATTAAAGTCCCTCTGTATTCCGGTTTAAAACAGTGTTGGTGACTGTACCAATCTCCCCGTATTTTAAATTACAGTCTCTCTGTATTCTGTTATAGAGCAGTGTTGGTGACTGTACAATCTCTCCATATTTTAAATTAAAGTCTCTCTGAATTCTGGTTTAAGGCAGTGTTGGTGACTGTACATTCTCTGTATTTTAAATTACAGCCTCTCTGCATTCTGGTTTAGAGTAGTGCTGGTGACTGTACAATCTCTCTGTATTTTAAATTACACTCGATGTATTCTGGTATAGAGCAGTGTTGGTGACTAAACAATCTTAAATTACAGCCTCTGTGTATTCTGGTTTAGAGCAGTGTTGATGATTAAACAATTTCTCTGTATTTTAAATTACAGTCTCTCTGTTTTCTGGTTTAGAGCAGTGCTGGTGACTGTACAATCTCTCTATATTTTAAATTACAGTCTCTCTGTATTCTGATATAGAGCAGTTTTGGTGACTTTACAATCTCTCTGTATTTTAAATTACAGTCTCTCTGTATTCTGGTAAAGAGCAGTGTTGGTGACTGTGCAATCTCTCTGTATTTTAAATTACAATCTCACTGTCATCTGGTATAGAGCAGTGTTGGTGAATGTACAATCCCTCTGTATTTTAAGTTATTGTCTCTCTGTATTCTGGTATTGAGCAGTGTTGGTGACTGTACAATCTCTCTGTATTTTAAATTACAATCCTTCTGTATTCTGGTTTAGAGCAGTGTTGGTGACTGTACATTCTCTCTGAATTTTAAATTACAATCTCTCTGCATTTTGGCTTAGAGCAGTGTTGGTGACTGTACAATCTATTTGTATTTAAGATTACAGTCTCTCTGTTTTCTGGTTAAGAGCAGTTTTGGTGACTACAATATCTCTGTCTTTCATTTTACAGTTTCTCTGTATTCTAGTGTAAAGCAGTGTTGGTGACTCTACAATCAATCTGTATTTTGAAATACAGTATCTCTGTATTCTGGTTTAGAGCAGTATTGTTGACTGTACAATCTCTCTGTATTTTAAATTACAATCTCTCTGTATTCTGGCTTAGAGCAATGTTGGTGACTCTACAATCTCTCTGTATTTTAAATTACAGTCTGTATTCTGGTTTAGGGAAGTGTTGGGACTGTACAATCTCTGTATTTTAAATTACAGTCTCTCTGTATTCTGGATTAGAGCAGTGTTGGTGACTACAATCTCTCTGTATTTTTAATTGCAGTCTCTGTGTATTCTGGTTTAGAGCAGTGTTGGTGATTATACAATCTCTCTGTATTTTAAATTACAGTCTCTCAGTATTCTGGTTTAGAGCAGTTTTGGTGACTTTAAAATCTCTCAGCATTTTAAATTACAGTCTCTCTGTATTCTGGTCCAGAGCAGTGTTGGTGACTGTACAGTGTCTCTGCATTTTAAATTACAATCTCTCTGTATTCTGGTTTAGGGCAGTGTTGGTGACTGTACAATCTCTGTGTATTTTAAATTACAGTCTTTCTGTATTCTGGTTTAGGGCAGTGTTGGTGATTGTACAATCTCTGTATTTTAAATTAAAGTCCCTCTATATTCTGGTTTAGAGCAGTGTTGGTGACTTTACAATCTCTATGTATTGTAAATTACAGTCCCTCTGTATTCTGGTTTAGAGAAGTGTTGGTGACTGTACACTCTCTCTGTATTTTAAATTACACTCTCTCTGTATTCTGGTTTAGAGCAGTGTTGGTGACTGTACAATCTCTCTGTATTTTAAATTACCGTCTCTCTGTATTCTGGTTTAGAGCAAGGTTAGTGACTGTACAATATCTCTGTATTTTAAATTACAGTCTCTCTGTATTCTGGTTTTGAGCAGTGTTAGTGACTGTACAATATCTCTGCATTTTAAACTACACTCCCTCTGTATTCTGGTTTAGACCAGTGTTGGTGACTGTACAATCTCTCTGTATTTTAAATAACATTCTCTCTCTATTCTGGTTTAGAGCAGTGCTAGTGACTGTACAATCTCTCTGTATTTTAAATTACAGTCTCTCTGTATTCTGGTTTAGAACAGTGTTGGTGACTGTATAATCTCTCTGTATTTTAAATTACAACCTCTCTGTATTCTGGTTTAGAGCAGTGCTGGTGACTGTACAAACTCTCTGTATTTTAAATTACAGTCTCTCTGTATTCTGGTATAGATCAGTGTTGGTGACTGTACAAACTCTCTGTATTTTAAATTACAGTCTCTCTGTATTCTGGTTTAGAGCAGTGTTGGTGATTGTACAATCTCTGTATTTTAATTTAAAGTCCCTCTGTATTCTGGTTTAGAGCAGTGTTGGTGACTTTAAAATCTCTATGTATTGTAAATTACAGTCCCTCTGTATTCTGGTTTAGAGCAGTGTTGGCAACTGTACAATCTCCCTGTATTTTAAATTACAGTCTCTCTGTATTCTGGTTTAGATCAGTGTCGGTGACTGTACAATCTCTCTGTATTTTAAATTGCAGTCTCTCTGTATTCTGGTTTAGAGCAGTGTTGGTGACTGTACAATCTCTCTGTATTTAAAATTACAGTCTCTCCACATTATAGCTTAGAGCAGTGATGGTGACTGTACAATCTATTTGTATTTTAAATTACAGTCTCTCTGTTTTCTGGTTTAGAGCAGTTTTGGTTACTACAATATCTCTGTATTTCAATTTACAGTTTCTCTGTATTCTGGTGTAAGCAGTGTTGGTGACTGTACAATCTTTCTGTGTTTTAAAGTACAGTCTCTCTGTATTTTGGTTTAGAGCAGTGTGTTTGACTGTAAAATCTCTGTATTTAAATTACATTCTCACTGTATTCTGGCTTAGAGCAATGTCGGTGACAATACAATCTCTCTGTATTTTAAATTACAGTCTGTATTCTGGTTTAGGGCAGTGTTGGTGACTGTACAATCTCTCTGTATTTTAAATTACAGTCTCTGTGTATTCCGGTTTAGAGCAGTGTTGGTGACTAAACAATTTCTCTGTATTTTAAAATAATTTCCCTCTGTATTCAAGTTTAAAGCAGTATTGGTGACTGTACAATCTGTCTGTATTTTAAACTACAGTCCCTCTGTATTCTGGTTTAGACCAGTGTTGGTGACTGTACAATCTCTCTATATTTTAATTCAAGTCTCTTTGCATTCTGGTTCAGAGCAGTATTGATGACTGTACAATCTCTCTGTATTTTAAATTACAGTCTCTCTGTATTCTGGTTTAGAGTAGTGCTGGTGACTGTATAATCTCTCTGTATTTTAAACTACACTCTTGATGTATTCTGGTATAGAGCAGTGTTGGTGACTAAACAATCTTAAATTACAGCCTCTGTTTATTCTGGTTTAGAGCAGTGTTGATGATTAAACAATTTCTCTGTATTTTAAATTACAGTCTCTCTGTTTTCTGGTTTAGAGCAGTGCTGGTGACTGTACAATCTCTCTATATTTTAAATTACAGTCTCTCTGTATTCTGAGCAGTGTTCATGACTTTACAATCTCTCTGTATTTGAAATTACAGTCTCTGTATTCTTGTTCAGAGCAGTGTTGGTGACTGTACAGTCTCAGTGTATTTTAAGTTACAGTCTCTCTGTATTCTGGTTTAGGGCAGTGTTGGTGACTGCACAATCTCTCTGTATTTTAAATTACAGTCTCTCTGTATTCCGGTTTAGGGCAGTGTTTGTGACTTTACAATCTCTGCATTTTAAATTAAAGTCCCTCTGTATTCTGGTTTAAAACAGTGTTGGTGACTGTACCAATCTCCCTGTATTTTAAATTACAGTCCCTCTGTATTCTGATTTAGACCAGTGTTGGTGACTGTACAATCTCACTGTATTTTAAATTACATTCTCTCTCTGTTATAGTTTAGAGCAGTGCTGGTGACTGTACAATCTCTCTGTATTTTAAATTACAGTCTCTCTGTATTCTGGTAAAGAGCAGTGTTGGTGACTGTACAATCTCCCTGTATTTTAAATTACAATCTCTCTGTCATCTGGTATAGAGCAGTGTTGGTGAATGTACAATTTCTCTGTATTTTAAATTATTGTCTCTCTGTATTCTGGTATAGAGCAGTGTTGGTGACTGTACAATCTCTCTGTATTTTAAATTACAGTCTCTCTGTATTCTGGCTTAGAGCAATGTTGGTGACTCTACAATCTCTCTGTATTTTAAATTACAGTCTGTATTCTGGTTTAGGGAAGTGTTGGTGACTGTACAATCTCTGTATTTTAAATTACAGTCTCTCTGTATTCTGGATTAGAGCAGTGCTGGTGACTGTACAATCTCTCTGTATTTTAAATTACAGTCTCTCAGTATTCTGGTTTAGAGCAGTTTTGGTGACTTTAAAATCTCTCTGCATTTTAAATTACAGTCTCTCTGTATTCTAGTTCAGAGCAGAGTTGGTGACTGTACAGTGTCTCTGTATTTTAAATTACATTCTCTCTGTATTCTGGTTTAGGGCAGTGTTGGTGACTGTACAATCTCTCTGTATTTTAAATTATAGTCTCTCTTTATTCCAGTTTAGAACAGAGTTGGTGAATGTACAATCTCTCTGTATCTTAATTCACAGTTCCTCTGTATTCTTGTTTTGAGCAGTGTTGGTGACTGCACAATCTCTCGTATTTTAAATTACAGTCCCTCTGTATTCTGGTTTTGAGCAGTGTTGGTGACTGCACAATCTCTCTGTATTTTAAATTACATCCTCTCTGTATTCCTGTTTAGAGCATTGTTGGTGACTGTACAATCTCTCTTTTTTTTAAATTACAGTCTCTCTGTATTCCAATTTAAAGCAGTGTTGGTGACTGTACAATCTCTCTGTATTTTAAATTGCAGTCTCACTGTATTCCAGTTTAGAGCAGTGTTGGTGACTGTACAATCTCTCTGTATTTTAAATTACAGTCTCTCTGTATTCCAGTTTAGAGCAGTGTTGGTGACTGTACAATCTCTCTGTATTTTAAATTACAGTCTCTCTGTATTCTGGTTTAGACCAGTGTTGGTGACTGTACAATCTCCCGGTATTTTAAATTACAGTCCCTCTGTATTCTGGTTTAGAGCAGTGTTGGTGACTGTACAATCTCTCTGTATTTTAAATTACAGTCTCTCTGTATTCTGGTTTAGAGCAGTTTTGGTGACTGTACAATCTCTCTGTATTTTAAATTACAGTCTCGCTGTATTCCAGTTTATAGCAGTGTTAGTGACTGTACAATCTCTCTGCATTTTAAATTACAGTCTCTCTGTATTCCGGTTTAAAGTAGTGTTGGTGACTGTACAATCTCTCTGTATTTTAAATTACAGTCTCACTGTATTCCGGTTTAGAGCAGTGTTGGTGACTGTACAATCTGTCTGTATTTTAAATTACAGTCTCTCTGTATTCCAGTTTAGAGCAGTGTTGGTGACTGTACAATCTCTCTTTTTTTTAAATTACAGTCTCTCTGTATTCCAATTTAAAGCAGTGTTGGTGACTGTACAATCTCTCTGTATTTTAAATTGCAGTCTCACTGTATTTTGGTTTAAAGCAGTGTTGGTGACTGTACAATCTCTCTGTATTTTAAATTACAGTCTCTCTGTATTCCAGTTTAGAGCAGTGTTGGTGACTGTACAATCTCTATATTTTAAAATACAGTCTCTGTATTCCAGTTTAGAGCAGTGTTGGTGACTGTACAATCTCTCTGCATTTTAAATTACAATCTCTCTGTATTCCGCTTTAGAGCACTGTTAGTGACTGTACAATCTCTCTGTATTTTAAATTACAGTCTCTCTGTATTCCAGTTTAGAGCAGTGTTGGTGACTGTACAATCTCTCTGTATTTTAAATTACAGTCTCTCTGTATTCTGGTTTAGAGCAGTGTTGGTGACTGTACAATCTCTCTGTATTTTAAATTACAGTCTCTCTGTATTCTGGTTTTGAGCAGTGTTGGTGACTGTACAATCTCTGTATTTTAAATTACAGCCTCTCTGTATTCTGGTTTAGAGCAGTGTTGGGGAGTATACAATCTCTCTGTATTTTAAATTACAGTCTTTTTGTATTCTGGTTTAGAGCAGTGTTGGTGACTGTACAATTTCTTTGCATTTTAAATTACAGTCTCTCTGTATTCTGCTTTTGAGCAGTGTTGGTGACTGTACAATCTCTCTGTATTTTAAATTACAGTCTCTCTGTATTCTGGTTTAGAGCAGTGTTGGTGACTGTACAATCTCTCTGTATTTTAAATTACAGTCTCGCTGTATTCCGGTTTATAGCAGTGTTGGTAAATGTACAATCTTTCTGTATTTTAAATTACAGTCTCGCTGTATTCCAGTTTATAGCAGTGTTGGTGAATGTACAATCTTTCTGTATTTTCAATTGCAGTCTTTCTGTATTCTGGTTTAGAGCAGTGGTGGTGACTGTACAATCTCTCTGTATTTTAAATTACAGTCTCTCTGTATTCCAGTTTAGAGCAGTTGTGGTGACTGTACAATCTCTCTTTATTTTAAATTACAGTCTCTCTGTATTCTGGTTAGAGCAGTGTTGGTGAGTGTACAATCTCTCTGTATTTTAAATTATAGTATCTCCATATTCAGATATAGAGCAGTGTTGGGGAGTATACAATCTCTCTGTATTTTAAATAACAGTCTCTCTGTATTCTGGTTTAGAGCAGTGTTGGTGACTGTACAATCTCTGTATTTTAAATTACAGTCTCTCTGTATTCTGGTTTAGAGCAGTGTTGGTGACTGTACAATCTCTGTATTTTAAATTACAGTCTCTTTGTATTCTGGTTTAGAGCAGTGTTGGTGACTGTACAATCTCTGTATTTTAAATTACAGTCTCTGTATTCCGGTTCAGAGCAGTGGTGGTGACAGTACAATCTCTGTATTTTAAATTACAGTCTCTCTGTATTCCAGTTTAGAACAGTGTTGGTGAATGTACAATCTCTGCCTTTTAAATTACAGTCTCTCTGTATTCCAGTTTTGAGCAGTGTTGTTGACTGTACAATCACTCAGTATTTTAAATTGCTGTCACTCTGTATTCTGGTTTAGAGCAGTGTTGGTGACTGTACAATCTCTCTGTATTTTAAATTATAGTCTCTCTGTATTCCGGTTTAGAGCAGTGGTGGTGACTGTACAATCTCTCTGTATTTTAAATTACAGTCTCTCTGTATTCCATTTTAGAGCAGTTTTGGTGACTGTACAATCTCTCTTTATTTTAAATTATAGTCTCTCTATTCTGGTTTAGAGCAGTGTTGGTGACTGTACAATCTCTCTGTATTTTAAATTACAGTCTTTCTTTATTCCAGTTTAGAGCAGTGTTGGTGACTGTACAATCCCTCTGTATTTTAAATAACAGTCTCTCTGTATTCCAGATTAGAGCAGTGTTGGTGACTGTACAATCTCTCTGTATTTTAAATTACAGTCTCTCTGTATTCTGGTTTAGAGCAGTTTTGGTGACTGTACAATCTCTCTATATTTTAAAATACAGTCTCTGTATTCCAGTTTAGAGCAGTGTTGGTGACTGTACAATCTCTGTATTTTAAATTACACTCTCTCCGTATTTTGGTTTAGAGCAGTGCTGGTGACTGTACAATCTCTCTTTTTTTTAAATAACAGTTTCTCTGTATTCTGGTTTAGAGCAATGTTGATGACTGTACAATCTCTCAGTATTTTAAATTACAATCTCTCTGTATTCAGGTTTAGAGCAGTGTTGGTGACTGTACAATCTCTCTTTTTTTAAAATACAGTATCTCTGTATTCTGGTTTAGAGCAGTGTTGGTGAGTGTACAATCTCTCTGTATTTTAAATTACAGCCTCTCTGTATTCCGGTTTAGAGCAGTGTTGGTGACTGTACAATCTCTCTGTATTTTAAATTACAGTCTCTCTGTATTCCAGTTTAGAGCAGTGTTGGTGACTGTACAATCTCTCTGTATTTTAAATTACAGTCTCTCTGTATTCCAGTTTAGAGCAGTGTTGGTGACTGTACAATCTCTCTGTATTTTAAATTACAGTCTCTCTGTATTCCAGTTTAGAGCAGTGTTGGTGACTGTACAATCTCTCTGTATTTTAAATTACAGTCTCTCTGTATTCTGGTTTAGAGCAGTGTTGGTGACTGTACAATCTCTCTGTATTTTAAATTACAGTCTCTCTGTATTCTGATTTAGAGCAGTGTTGGTGACTGTACAATCTCTCTGTATTTTAAATTACAGTCTCTCTGTATTCCAGTTTAGAGCAGTGTTGGTGACTGTACAATCTCTCTGTATTTTAAATTACAGTCTCTCTGTATTCCAGTTTAGAGCAGTGTTGGTGACTGTACAATCTCTCTGTATTTTAAATTACAGTCTCTCTGTATTCCAGTTTAGAGCAGTGTTGGTGACTGTACAATCTCTCTGTATTTTAAATTACAGTCTCTCTGTATTCCAGTTTAGAGCAGTGTTGATGACTCTACAATCTCTTTTCATTTTAAATTACAGTCTCTGTATTCCAGTTTAGAGCAGTGTTGGTGACTGTACAATCTCTCTGTATTTTAAATTACAGTCGCTCTGTATTCTGGTTTAGAGCAGTGTTGGTGACTGTACAATCTCTGTATTTTAAATTACAGTCTCTCTGTATTCTGCTTTTGAGCAGTGTTGGTGACTGTACAATCTTTCTGTATTTTAAATTACAGTCTCTCTGTATTTCGGTTTAGAGCAGTGTTGGTGACTGCACAATCTCTCTGTATTTTAAACTACACTGTCTCGGTATTCTGGTTTAGAGCAGTGTTGGTGACTGTACAATCTCTCTGTATTTTAAATTACAGTCTCTCTGTATTCTGGTTTAGAGCAGTGTTGGTGACTGTACAATCTTTCTGTATTTCAAACTACAGTCTCTCTGTTTTCTGGTTTAGGGCAGTGTTGGTGACTGTGCAATCTGTCTGTATTTTAAATTACATCCTCTCTGTATTCCTGTTTAGAGCATTGTTGGTGACTGTACAATCTCTCTGTATTTTAAATTACAGTCTCTCTGTATTCCGGTTTAGAGCAGTGTTGGTGACTGTACAATCTCCCTGTATTTTAAATTACAGTCTCTCTGTATTCTGGTTTAGAGCAGTTTTGGTGACTGTACAATCTCTCTATATTTTAAAATACAGTCTCTGTATTCCAGTTTAGAGCAGTGTTGGTGACTGTACAATCTCTCTGCATTTTAAATTACAATCTCTCTGTATTCTGGTTTAGAGCAGTGTTGGTGACTGTACAATCTCTCTGTATTTTAAATTACAGTCTCTCTGTATTCCAGTTTAGAGCAGTGTTGGTGACTGTACAATCTCTCTGTATTTTAAATTACAGTCTCTCTGTATTCTGGTTTAGAGCAGTGTTGGTGACTGTACAATCCCTCTGTATTTTAAATAACAGTCTCTCTGTATTCTGGTTTAGAGCAGTGTTTGTGACTGCACAATCTCTCTGTATTTTAAATTACACTCTCTCTGTATTCTGGTTTAGAGCAGTGTTGGTGACTGTACAATCTCTCTGTATTTTAAATTACAGTCTCTCTGTATTCTGGTTTAGAGCAGTGTTGGTGACTGTACAATCTCTCTGTATTTTAAATTACAGTCTCTCTGTATTCCGGTTTAGAGCAGTGTTGGAGCAGTGTTGGTGACTGTACAATCTCCCTGTATTTTAAATTACAGTCCCTCTGTATTCTGGTTTAGAGCAGTGTTGGTGAGTGTACAATCTCTCTGTATTTTAAATTACAGTCTCTCTGTATTCTGGTTTAGAGCAGTTTTGGTGACTGTACAATCTCTCTATATTTTAAAATACAGTCTCTGTATTCCAGTTTAGAGCAGTGTTGGTGACTGTACAATCTCTATATTTTAAATTGCAGTCTCTGTATTTCCATTTAGAGCAGTGTTGGTGACTGTACAATCTCTCTGTATTTTAAATTACAGTCTCTCTGTATTCCAGTTTAGAGCAGTGTTGGTGACTGTACAATCTCTCTGTATTTTAAATTACAGTCTCTCTGTATTCCGATTTAGGGCAGTGGTGGCGACTGTACAATCTCTGTATTTTAAATTACAGTCTCTCTGTATTCCAGTTTAGAGCAGTGTTGGTGACTGTACAATCTCTCTGTATTTTAAATTACAGTCTCTCTGTATTCCAGTTTATAGCAGTGTTGGTGACTGTACAATCTCTCGGTATTTTAAATTACAGTCTCTCTGTATTCTGGTTTAGAGCAGTGTTGGTGACTGTACAATCCCTCTGTATTTTAAATAACAGTCTCTCTGTATTCCGGTTTAGAGCAGTGTTGGTGACTGCACAATCTCTCTGTATTTTAAATTACACTCTCTCCGTATTTTGGTTTAGAGCAGTGTTGGTGACTGTACAATCTCTTTTTTTTAAATAACAGTTTCTCTGTATTCTGGTTTAGAGCAATGTTGATGACTGTACAATCTCTCAGTATTTTAAATTACAATCTCTCTGTATTCAGGTTTAGAGCAGTGTTGGTGACTGTACAATCTCTCTGCATTTTAAATTACAGTCTCTCTGTATTCCGGTTCAGAGCAGTGGTGGTGACTGTACAATCTCTGTATTTTAAATTACAGTCTCTCTGTATTCCAGTTTAGAACAGTGTTGGTGAATGTACAATTTCTCTCTATTTTAAATTACAATCTCTCTGTATTTCCATTTAGAGCAGTGTTGGTGACTGTACAATCTCTCTGTATTTTAAATTACAGTCTCTCTGTATTCCGGTTGTGAGCAGTGTTGGTGACTGTACAATCTCTCTGTATTTTAAATTACAGTCCCTCTGTATTCTGGTTTTGAGCAGTGTTGTTGACTGTACAATCACTCAGTATTTTAAATTGCTGTCGCTCTGTATTCTGGTTTAGAGCAGTGTTGGTGACTGTACAATCTCTCTGTATTTTAAATTATAGTCTCTCTGTATTCCAGTTTAGAGCAGTGTTGGTGACTGTACAATCACTCAGTATTTTAAATTGCTGTCACTCTGTATTCTGGTTTAGAGTAGTGTTGATGACGGTACAATCTTTTTTATTTTAAATTACAGTCTCTCTATATTCCAGTTTAGAGCAGTGTTGGTGACTGTACAATTTCTTTGCATTTTAAATTACAGTCTCTCTGTATTCTGCTTTTGAGCAGTGTTGGTGACTGTACAATCTCTCTGTATTATAAATTAAAGTCTCTGTATTCCAGTTTAGAGCATTGTTGGTGACTGTACCATCTCTCTGTATTTTGAATTACAGTCTTTCTTTATTCCAGTTTAGAGCAGTGTTGGTGACTGTGCAATCTCTCTGTATTTTAAATTAAAGTCTCTCTGTATTCTGGTTTAGAGCAGTGTTGGTGACTGTACAATCCCTCTGTATTTTAAATAACAGTCTCTCTGTATTCCGGTTTAGAGCAGTGTTGGTGACTGTACAATCTCTGCATTTTAAATTACAGTCTCTCTGTATTCCGGTTTAGAGCAGTGTTGGTGACTGTACAATCTCTCTGTATTTTAAATTACAGTCTCTCTGTATTCTGGTTTAGAGCAGTGTTGGTGACTGTACAATCTCTCTGTATGTTAAATTACAGTCCCTCTGTATTCTGGTTTAGAGCAGTGTTGGTGACTGTACAATCTCTCTGTATTTTAAATTACAGTCTCTCTGTATTCTGGTTTAGAGCAGTGTTGGTGACTGTACAATCTCTCTGTATTTTAAATTACAGTCTCTCTGTATTCTGGTTTAGAGCAGTTTTGGTGACTGTACAATCTCTCTGTATTTTAAAATACAGTCTATGTATTCTGGTTTAGAGCAGTGTTAGTGACTGTACAATCTCTCTGTATTTTAAATTACAGTCTCTCTGTATTCCAGTTTAGAGCAGTGTTGGTGACTGTACAATCTCTATATTTTAAATTGCAGTCTCTCTGTATTCCGATTTTGGGCAGTGGTGGTGACTGTACAATCTCTCCGTATTTTAAATTACAGTCTCTCTGTATTCTGGTTTAGAGCACTGTTAGTGACTGTACAATCTCTCTGTATTTTAAATTACAGTCTCTCTGTATTCCAGTTTAGAGCAGTGTTGGTGACTGTACAATCTCTCTGTATTTTAAATTACAGTCTCTCTGTATTCCAGTTTAGAGCAGTGTTGGTGACTGTACAATCTCTCTGTATTTTAATTTATAGTATCTCTGTATTCTGGTCTACTCTATAGCAGTGTTGGTGACTGTACAATCTCTCTGTATTTTAAATTACAGTCTCTCTGTATTCTGGTTAAGAGCAGTGTTGGTGACTGTACAATCTCTCTGTATTTTAAATTACAGTCTCTGTATTCCGGTTTAGAGCAGTGTTGGTGACTTTACAATCTCTCTGTATTTTAAATTACAGTCTCTCTGTATTCTGGTTTAGGGCAGTGTTGGTGACTGTGAAATCTGTCTGTATTTTAAATTACATCCTCTCTGTATTTCTGTTTAGAGCATTGTTGGTGACTGTACAATCTCTCTGTATTTTAAATTACAGTCTCTCTGTATTCTGGTTTAGACCAGTGTTGGTGACTGTACAATCTCTCTGTATTTTAAATTACAGTCTCTCTGTATTCCAGTTTAGAGCAGTGTTGGTGACTGTACAATCTCCCTGTATTTTAAATTACAGTCCCTCTGTATTCTGGTTTAGAGCAGTGTTGGTGACTGTACAATCTCTCTGTATTTTAAATTACAGTCTCTCTGTATTCTGGTTTAGAGCAGTGGTGGTGACTGTACAATCTCTCTGTTTCTTAATATACAGTCCCTCTGTATTCTGGTTTTGAGCAGTGTTGGTGACTGCACAATCTCTCTGTATTTTAAATTACATTCTCTGTATTCTGGTTTAAAGCAGTGTTGGTGACTGTACAATCTCTCTGTATTTTAAATTACAGTCTCTCTATATTCCAGCTTAGAGCAGTGTTGGTGACTGTACAATCTCTTTGTATTTTAAATTAAAGTCTCTCTGTATTCTGGTTTAGAGCATTGTTGGTGACTGCACAATCTCTGTATTTTAAATTACACTCTCTCCGTATTTTGGTTTAGAGCAGTGCTGGTGACTGTACAATCTCTCTTTTTTTTAAATAACAGTTTCTCTGTATTCTGGTTTAGAGCATTGTTGGTGACTGTACAATCTCTCTGTATTTTAAATTACAGTCTCTCTGTATTCTGGCTTAGAGCAGTGTTGGTGACTTTACAAACTCTCTGTATTTTAAATTATAGTTTCTCTGTATTCCGGTTTAGAGCAGTGTTGGTGACTGTACAATCTCTCTGTATTTTAAATTACAGTCTCTCTGTATTCTGGTTTAGAGCAGTGTTGGTGACTGTACAATCTCTCTGTATTTTAAATTACAGTCTCTCTCTATTCTGGTTTAGAGCAGTGTTGGTGACTGTACAATCTCTCTGTATTTTAAATTACAGTCTCTCTGTATTCCTGTTTAGAGCAGTGTTGGTGACTGTACAATCTCTCTGTATTTTAAATTACAGTCTCTCTGTATTCCGGTTTAGAGCAGTGTTGGTGACTGTACAATCTCTCTGTATTTTAAATTACAGTCTCTCTGTATTCTGGTTTAGAGCAGTTTTGGTGACTGTACAATCTCTCTATATTTTAAAATACAGTCTCTGTATTCCAGTTTAGAGCAGTGTTGGTGACTGTACAATCTCTCTGTATTTTAAATTACAGTCTCTCTGTATTCCAGTTTAGAGCAGTTTTGGTGACTGTACAATCTCTCTATATTTTAAAATACAGTCTCTGTATTCCAGTTTAGAGCAGTGTTGGTGACTGTACAATCTCTCTGCATTTTAAATTACAATCTCTCTGTATTCCACTTTAGAGCACTGTTAGTCACTGTACAATCTCTCTGTATTTTAAATTACAGTCTCTCTGTATTCCAGTTCAGAGCAGTGGTGGTGACTATACAATCTCTATATTTTAAATTGCAGTCTCTCTGTATTCCGATTTAGAGTAGCGTTGGTGACTGTACTATCTCTCTGTATTTCTAACTACAGTCTCTCTGTATTCTGGTTTAGAGCAGTGTTGGTGACTGTACAATCCCTCTGTATTTTAAATAACAGTCTCTCTGTATTCCGGTTTAGAGCAGTGTTGGTGACTGCACAATCTCTCTGTATTTTAAATAACAGTCTCTGTATTCCGGTTTAGAGCAGTGTTGGTGACTGCACAATCTCTCTGTATTTTAAATTACACTCTCTCCGTATTTTGGTTTAGAGCAGTGCTGGTGACTGTACAATCTCTCTTTTTTTTAAATAACAGTTTCTCTGTATTCTGGTTTAGAGCAATGTTGATGACTGTACAATCTCTCAGTATTTTAAATTACAGTCTCTCTGTATTCAGGTTTAGAGCAGTGTTGGTGACTGTACAATCTCTCGGTATTTTAAATTACAGTCGCTCTGTATTCTGGTTTAGAGCAGTGTTGGTGACTGTACAATCTCTCTGTATTTTAAATTACAGTCTCTCTGTATTCTAGATTAGAACAATGTTGGTGACTGTACAATCTCTCTGTATTTTAAATTACAGTCTCGCTGTATTCCAGTTTATAGCAGTGTTGGTGAATGTACAATCTTTCTGTATTTTAAATTGCAGTCTTTCTGTATTCCGGTTTAGAGCAGTGGTGGTGACTGTACAATCTCTCTGTATTTTAAATTACAGTCTCTCTGTATTCCATTTTAGAGCAGTTTTGGTGACTGTACAATCTCTGTATTTTAAATTATAGTCTCTGTATTCTGGTTTAGAGCAGTGTTGGTGACTGTACAATCTCACTGTATTTTAAATTACAGTCCATCTGTATTCTGGTTTAGAGCAGTGTTGGTGACTGTACAATCTCTCTGTATTTTAAATTACAGTCTCTTTTTTATTCTGGTTTAGAGTAGTGTTGGTGACTGTACAATCTTTCTGCATTTTAAATTACAGTCTCTCTGTATTCAGCTTTTGAGCAGTGTTGGTGACTGTACAATCTCTCTGTATTTTAAATTACAGTCTCTCTGTATTCTGGTTTAGAGCAGTGTTGGTGACTGTACAATCTCTTTGTATTTTAAATTGCAGTCTCTCTGTATTCCGGTTTAGAGCAGTGTTGGTGTCTTTACAAAATCTCTGTATTTTAAATTATACTTTCTTGGTATTCCGGTTTAGAGCAGCATTGGTGACTCTACTATCTCTCTGTATTTCAAACTACAGTCTCTCTGTATTCTGGTTTAGAGCAGTGTTGGTGACTGTACAATCCCTCTGTATTTTAAATAACAGTCTCTCTGTATTCCAGTTTAGAGCAGTGTTGGTGACTGTACAATCTCTCTGTATTTTAAATTACAGTCTCTCTGTATTCCAGTTTAGAGCAGTGTTGGTGACTGTACAATCTGTCTGTATTTTAAATTACAGTCTCTCTGTATTCCAGTTTAGAGCAGTGTTGGTGACTGTACAATTTCTTTGTATTTTAAATTACAGTCGCTCTGTATTCTGGTTTAGAGCAGTGTTGGTGACTGTACAATCTCTCTGTATTTTAAATTACAGTCTCTCTGTATTCCAGATTAGAACAATGTTGGTGACTGTACAATCTCTCTGTATTTTAAATTACAGTCTTTGTATTCCAGTTTAGAGCAGTGTTGTTGACTGTACAGTCTCTCTGTATTTTAAATTACAGTCTCTCTGTATTCTGGTTTAGAGCAGTGTTGGTGACTGTACAATCTCTCTGTATTTTAAATTACAGTCTCTCTGTATTCCAGTTTAGAGCAGTGTTGGTGACTGTACAATCTCTCTGTATTTTAAATTACAGTCTCTCTGTATTCTGGTTTAGAGCAGTGTTGGTGACTGTACAATCTTTCTGTATTGTAAATAACAGTCTCTCTGTATTCTGGTTTAGAGCAGTGTTGGTGACTGTACAATCCCTCTGTATTGTAAATAACAGTCTCTCTGTATTCTGGTTTAGAGCAGTGTTGGTGACTGTACAATCTCTCTGTATTTTAAATTACAGTCTCTTTGTATTCCGGTTTAGACCAGTGTTGGTGACTGTACAATCTCCCGGTATTTTAAATTACAGTCCCTCTGTATTCCGGTTTAGAGCAGTGTTGGTGACTGTACAATCTCCCTGTATTTTAAATTACAGTCCCTCTGTATTCCGGTTTAAAGCAGTGCTGATGACTCTACAATCTCCCTGTATTTTAAATTACAGTCTCTCTGTATTCTGGTTTAGAGCAGTTTTGGTGACTGTACAATCTCTCTATATTTTAAAATACAGTCTCTGTATTCCAGTTTAGAGCAGTGTTGGTGACTGTACAATCTCTCTGTATTTTAAATTACAGTCTCTCTGTATTCTGGTTTAGAGCACTGTTGGTGACTGTACAATCTCTCTGTATTTTAAATTACAGTCTCTCTGTATTCCAGTTTAGAGCAGTGTTGGTGACTGTACAATCTCTCTGTATTTTAAATTACAGTCTCTCTGTATTCCAGTTTAAGGCAGTGTTGGTGACTGTACAATCTCTCTATATTTTAAAATACAGTCTCTGTATTCCAGCTCTAGAGCAGTGTTGTGGCTGTACATTCTCTCTGCATTTTAAATTACAGTCTCTCTGTATTCCGGTTCAGAGCAGTGGTGGTGACTGTACAATCTCTGTATTTTAAATTACAGTCTCTCTGTATTCCAGTTTAGAACAGTGTTGGTGAATGTACAATCTCTCTGTATCTTAATTTACAGTCCCTCTGTATTCTGGTTTTGAGCAGTGTTGGTGACTGCACAATCTCTCTGTATCTTAATTTACAGTCCCTCTGTATTCTGGTTTTGAGCAGTGTTGGTGACTGTGCAATCTCTCTGTCTTTTAAATTACAGTCTCACTGTATTCTGGCTTAGAGCAGTGTTAGTGACTGTACAATCTCTGTATTTTAAATTACAGTCTCTCTGTATTCTGGTTTAGAGCAGTGTTGGTGACTCTACAATCTCTCTGTATTTTAAATTACAGTCTCTCTGTATTCTGCATTAGAGCAGTGTTGGTGACTGTACAATCTCTCTGTATTTTAAATTACAGTCTCTGTATTCGGTTTAGAGCAGTGTTGGTGACTGCACAATCTCTCGTATTTTAAATTACAGTCTTTCTGTATTCTGGTTTAGAGCAGTGTTGGTGACTGTACAATCTCTCTGTATTTTAAATTACAGTCTCTCTGTATTCCAGTTTAGAGCAGTGTTGGTGACTGTACAATCTCTCTGTATTTTAAATTACAGTCTCTCTGTATTCTGGTTTAGAGCAGTGTTGGTGACTGTACAATCTCTCTGTATTTTAAATTACAGTCTCTCTGTATTCCAGTTTAGAGCAGTGTTGGTGACTGTACAATCTCTCTGTATTTTAAATTACAGTCTCTCTGTATTCCGGTTTAGGGCAGTGCTGGTGACTGTACAATCTCCCTGTATTTTAAATTACAGTCTCTCTTATTCTGGTTTACAGCAGTGTTGGTGATTGTACAATCTCTCTGTATTTTAAATTACAGTCTCTCTGTATTCTGGTTTAGAGCAGTGTTGGTGACTGTACAATCTCTCTGTATTTTAAATAACAGTCTCTCTGTATTCTGTTTAGAGCAGTGTTGGTGACTGTACAATCTCTGTATTTTAAATTACAGTCTCTCTGTATTCCGGTTTAGAGCAGTGTTGGTGACTGTACAATCTCCCTGTATTTTAAATTACAGTCCCTCTGTATTCCGGTTTAGAGCAGTGCTGATGACTCTACAATCTCTCTATACTTAAATTAGTCTCTCTGTATTCCGGTTTAGAGCAGTGTTGGTGACTGTACAATCTCTCTGTATTTTAAATTACAGTCTCTCTGTATTCTGGTTTAGAGCAGTTTTGGTGACTGTACAATCTCTCTATATTTTAAAATACAGTCTCTGTATTCCAGTTTAGAGCAGTGTTGGTGACTGTACAATCTCTCTGTATTTTAAATTACAGTCTCTCTGTATTCCAGTTTAGAGCAGTGTTGGTGACTGTACAATCTCTCTGTATTTTAAATTACAGTCTCTGTATTCCGGTTTAGAGCAGTGTTGGTGACTGTACAATCTCTCTGTATTTTAAATTACAGTCTCTCTGTATTCCAGTTTAGAGCAGTGTTGGTGACTGTACAATCTCTCTGTATTTTAAATTACAGTCTCTCTGTATTCCAGTTTAGAGCAGTGTTGGTGACTGTACAATTTCTTTTCATTTTAAATTACAGTCTCTCTGTATTCTGGTTTTGAGCAGTGTTGGTGACTTTACAATCTCTCTGTATTTTAAATTACAGTCTCTCTGTATTCTGGTTTAGAGCAGTGTTGGTGACTGTACAATCCATCTGTATTTTAAATAACAGTCTCTCTGTATTCCGGTTTAGAGCAGTGTTGGTGACTGCACAATCTCTCTGTATTTTAAATTACACTCTCTCTGTATTCTGGTTTAGAGCAGTGTTGGTGACTGTACAATCCCTCTGTATTGTAAATAACAGTCTCTCTGTATTCTGGTTTAGAGCAGTGTTGGTGAGTGCACAATCTCTCTGTATTTTAAATTACAGTCTCTCTGTATTCTGGTTTAGAGCAGTGTTGGTGACTGTGCAATCTCTCTTTTTTTAAAATACAGTCTCTTTGTATTCTGGTTTAGAGCAGTGTTGGTGGCTGTACAATCTCTGTATTTTAAATTACAGTCTCTCTGTATTCTGGTTTAGAGCAGTGCTGGTGACTGTACAAGCTCGCTGTATGTTAAGTTACAGTCTCTCTGTATTCTGGTTTAGAGCAGTGTTGGTGACTGTACAATCTCTCTGTATTTTAAATTACAGTCTCTCTGTATTCTGGTTTAGAGCAGTGTTGGTGACTGTACAATCTCTCTGTATTTTAAATTACAGTCTCTCTGTATTCTGGTTTACAGCAGTGTTGGTGACTGTACAATCTCTCTGTATTTTAAATTACAGTCTCTCTGTATTCCAGTTTAGAGCAGTGTTGGTGACTGTACAATTTCTTTGCATTTTAAATTACAGTCTCTCTGTATTCTTCCTTAGAGCAGTGTTGGTGACTGTACAATCTCTCTGTATTTTAAATTACAGTCTCTCTGTATTCTGGTTTAGAGCAGTGTTGGTGACTGTACAATGTCTCTGTATTTTAAATTACAGTCTCTGTATTCCGGTTTAGAGCAGTGTTGATTAGTGTACAATTTCTCTGTATTTTAAATTGCAATCTCTCTGTATTCCCGTTTAGAGCAGTGTTGGTGACTGTACAATCTGTCTGTATTTTAAATTACAGTCTCTCTGTATTCCAGTTTAGAGCAGTGTTGGTGACTGTACAATCACTCGGTATTTTAAATTACAGTCGCTCTGTATTCTGGTTTAGAGCAGTGTTGGTGACTGTACAATCTCTCTGTATTTTAAATTACAGTCTCTCTGTATTCTGGTTTAGAGCAGTGTTGGTGACTGTACAATCTCTCTGTATTTTAAATTACAGTCTCTCTGTATTCCAGATTAGAACAATGTTGGTGACTGTACAATCTCAGTATTTTAAATTGCTGTCGCTCTGTATTCTGGTTTAGAGCAGTGTTGGTGACTGTACAATCTCTCTGTATTTTAAATTATAGTCTCTCTGTATTCTGGTTTAGAGCAGTGTTGGTGACTGTACAATCTCTCTGTATTTTAAATTACAGTCTCTGTATTCTGGTTTAGAGCAGTGTTGGTGACTGTACAATCTTTCTGTACTTTAAATTACAGTCTCTCTGTATTCTGGTTTAGAGCAGTGTTGGTGACTGTACAATCTCTCTGTATTTTAAATTACAGTCTCGCTGTATTCTGGTTTAGAGCAGTGTTGGTGACTGTACAATCTCTCTGTATTTTAAATTACAGTCTCTCTGTATTCTGGTTTAGAGCAGTGTTGGTGACTGTACAATCTCCCTGTATTTTAAATTACAGTCTATGTATTCTGGTTTAGAGCAGTGTTGGTGACTGTACAATCTCTCTGTATCTTAATTTACAGTCCCTCTGTATTCTGGTTTTGAGCAGTGTTGGTGACTGTGCAATCTCTCTGTCTTTTAAATTACAGTCTCACTGTATTCCGGTTGTGAGCAATGTTGGTGACTGTACAATCTCTCTGTATTTTAAATTACAGTCTCTCTGTATTCCAGTTTAGAGCAGTGTTGGTGACTGTACAATCTCCCTGTATTTTAAATTACAGTCCCTCTGTATTCCAGTTTAGAGCAAGTGCTGATGACTCTACAATCTCCCTGTATTTTAAATTACATTCTCTCTGTATTCTAGTTTAGAGCAGTTTTGGTGACTGTACAATCTCTCTATATTTTAAAATACAGTCTCTGTATTCCAGTTTAGAGCAGTGTTGGTGACTGTACAATCTCTCTGCATTTTAAATTACAATCTCTTGGTATTCCGGTTTAGAGCAGCATTGGTGACTGTACAATCTCTGCATTTTAAATTACAATCTCTCTGTATTCCGCTTTAGAGCACTGTTAGTCACTGTACAATCTCTCTGTATTTTAAATTACAGTCTCTCTGTATTCCAGTTCAGAGCAGTGTTGGTGACTGTACAATCTCTCTGTATTTTAAATTACAGTCTCTCTGTATTCTGGTTTAGACCAGTGTTGGTGACTGTACAATCTCCCGGTATTTTAAATTACAGTCCCTCTGTATTCCGGTTTAGAGCAGTGCTGATGACTCTACAATCTCTGTATTTTAAATTACAGTCTCTCTGTATTCTGGTTTAGAGCAGTATTGGTGACTGTACAATCTCTCTGTATTTTAAATTACAGTCTCTGTATTCTGGTTTAGAGCAGTGCTGGTGACTGTACAATCTCCCTGTATTTTAAATTACAGTCTCTCTGTATTCTGGTTCAGAGCAGTTTTGGTGACTGTACAATTTCTCAGTCTTTTAAATTACAGTCTCTCTGTATTCCGGTTTAGAGCAGTGTTGGTGACTGTACAATCTCTCTGTATTTTAAATTACAGTCTCTCTGTATTCTGGTTTAGAGCAGTTTTGGTGACTGTACAATCTCTCTATATTTTAAAATACAGTCTCTATATTCCAGTTTAGAGCAGTGTTGGTGACTGTACAATTTCTTTGCATTTTAAATTACAGTCTCTCTGTATTCTGCTTTTGAGCAGTGTTGGTGACTGTACAATCTCTCTGTATTTTAAATTAAAGTCTCTCTGTATTCCAGTTTAGAGCATTGTTGGTGACTGTACTATCTCTCTGTATTTCAAACTACAGTCTCTCTGTATTCTGGTTTAGAGCAGTGTTGGTGACTGTACAATCCCTCTGTATTTTAAATAACAGTCTCTCTGTATTCCGGTTTAGAGCAGTGTTGGTGACTGCACAATCTCTCTGTATTTTAAATTACACTCTCTCCGTATTCTGGTTTAGAGCAGTGTTGGTATCTGTACAATCTCTCTTTTTTTTAAATACAGTCTCTCTGTATTCTGGTTTAGAGCAGTGTTGGTGATTGTTCAATCTCTCTGCCTTTTAAATTACAGTCTCTCTGTATTCTGGCTTAGAGCAGTGTTGGTGAGTGCACAATCTCTCTGTATTTTAAATTATACTCTCTCCGTATTCTGGTTTAGAGCAGTGTTGGTGACTGTGCAATCTCTCTGTATTTTAAATTACAGTCTCTCTGTATTCCGGTTTAGAGCAGTGTTGGTGACTGTACAATCTGTCTGTATTTTAAATTACAGTCTCTCTGTATTCCATTTTAGAACAGTGTTGACTGTGTACAATCCCTCTGTATTGTAAATAACAGTCTCTCTGTATTCTGGTTTAGAGCAGTGTTGGTGAGTGCACAATCTCTCTGTATTTTAAATTATACTCTCTCCGTATTCTGGTTTAGAGCAGTGTTGGTGACTGTGCAATCTCTCTGTATTTTAAATTACAGTCTCTCTGTATTCCAGTTTAGAGCAGTGTTGGTGACTGTACAATCTCTCTGTATTTTAAAATACAGTCTCTTTGTATTCTGGTTTAGAGCAGTGTTGGTGACTGTACAATCTGTCTGTATTTTAAATTACAGTCTCTCTGTATTCCAGTTTAGAGCAGTGTTGGTGACTGTACAATCACTCGGTATTTTAAATTACAGTCGCTCTGTATTCTGGTTTAGAGCAGTGTTGGTGACTGTACAATCTCTCTGTATTTTAAATTACAGTCTCTCTGTATTCCAGATTAGAACAATGTTGGTGACTGTACAATCTCTCTGTATTTTAAATTACAGTCTCGCTGTATTCCAGTTTATAGCAGTGTTGGTGACTGTACAATCTCTCTGTATTTTAAATTACAGTCTTTCTGTATTCTGGTTTAGAGCAGTGTTGGTGACTGTACAATCTCTCTGTATTTTAAATTACAGTCTCTCTGTATTCTGGTTTAGAGCAGTGTTGGTGACTGTACAATCTCTCTGTATTTTAAATTACAGTCTCTCTGTATTCTGGTTTAGAGCAGGGTTGGTGACTGTACAATCTCTCTGTATTTTAAATTACAGTCTCTCTGTATTCTGGTTTAGAGCAGTGTTGGTGACTGTACAATCTCTCTGTATTTTAAATTACAGTCTCTCTGTATTCCGGTTTAGAGCATTGTTGGTGACTGTACCATCTCTCTGTATTTTAAATTACAGTCTGTCTGTATTCCAGTTTAGAGCAGTGTTGGTGACTGTACAATCTTTCTGTACTTTAAATTACAGTCTCTCTGTATTCTGGTTTAGAGCAGTGTTGGTGACTGTACAATCTCTCTGTATTTTAAATTACAGTCTCTCTGTATTCTGGTTTAGAGCAGTGTTGGTGACTGTACAATCCCTCTGTATTTTTAATAACAGTCTCTCTGTATTTCAGTTTAGAGCAGTGTTGGTGACTGCACAATCTCTCTGTATTTTAAACTACACTGTCTCGGTATTCTTGTTTAGAGCAGCGTTGGTGACTCTACTATCTCTCTGTATTTCAAACTACAGTCTCTCTGTATTCTGGTTTAGAGCAGTGTTGGTGACTGTACAATCCCTCTGTATTTTAAATAACAGTCTCTCTGTATTCCGGTTTAGAGCAGTGTTGGTGACTGCACAATCTCTCTGTATTTTAAATTACACTCTCTCCGTATTTTGGTTTAGAGCAGTGTTGATGACTGTACAATCTCTCAGTATTTTAAATTACAATCTCTCTGTATTCAGGTTTAGAGCAGTGTTGGTGACTGTACAATCTCTCTTTTTTTAAAATACAGTATCTCTGTATTCTGGTTTAGAGCAGTGTTGATGATTGTTCAATCTCTCTGTCTTTTAAATTACAGTCTCTCTGTATTCTGGTTTAGAGCAGTGTTGGTGACTCTACAATCTCTCTATATCTTAAATTACAGTCTCTCTGTATTCCAGTTTAGAGCAGTGTTGGTGACTGTACAATCTCTCTGTATTTTAAATTACAGTCTCTGTATTCTGGTTTAGAGCAGTGTTGGTGACTGTACAATCTCTCTGTATTTTAAATTACAGTCTCTCTGTATTCCAGTTTAGAGCAGTGTTGGTGACTGTACAATCTTTTTGCATTTTAAATTACAGTCTCTGTATTCTGGTTTAGAGCAGTGTTGGTGACTGTACAATCTCTGTATTTCAAATTACAGTCTCTCTGTATTCCGGTTTAGAGCAGTGTTGGTGACTGTACAATCTCTCTGTATTTTAAATTACAGTCTCTCTGTATTCCGGTTTAGAGCAGTGTTGGTGACTGTACAATCTCTCTGTATTTTAAATTACAGTCTCTCTGTATCTCGGTTTAAAGCAGTGTTGGTGACTGTACAATCTCTCTGTATTTTAAATTACAGTCTCACTGTATTCCGGTTTAGAGCAGTGTTGATTAGTGTACAATTTCTCTCTATTTTAAATTACAGTCTCTGTATTCTGGTTTAGAGCAGTGTTGGTGACTGTACAATCTCTCTGTATTTTAAATTACAGTCTCTCTGTATTCCAGTTTTGAGCAGTGTTGTTGACTGTACAATCACTCAGTATTTTAAATTGCTGTCGCTCTGTATTCTGGTTTAGAGCAGTGTTGGTGACTGTACAATCTCTCTGTATTTTCAATTACAGTCTCTGTATTCTGGTTTAGAGAAGTGGTGGTGACTGTACAATCTCTCTGTATTTTAAATTACAGTCTCTCTGTATTCCAGTTCAGAGCAGTTGTGGTGACTGTACAATTTCTCTGTATTTTAAATTGCAATCTCTCTGTATTCCCGTTTAGAGCAGTGTTGGTGACTGTACAATCTGTCTGTATTTTAAATTACAGTCTCTCTGTATTCTGGTTTAGAGCAGTGTTGGTGACTGTACAATCTGTCTGTATTTTAAATTACAGTCTCTCTGTATTCCAGTTTAGAGCAGTGTTGGTGACTGTACAATCACTCGGTATTTTAAATTACAGTCGCTCTGTATTCTGGTTTAGAGCAGTGTTGGTGACTGTACAATCTCTCTGTATTTTAAATTACAGTCTCTCTGTATTCTAGATTAGAACAATGTTGGTGACTGTACAATCTCTCTGTATTTTAAATAACAGTCTCTCTGTATTCCGGTTCAGAGCAGTGTTGGTGACTGTACAACCTCTGTATTTTAAATTACAGTATCTCTGTATGCTGGTTTGGAGCAGCGGTGATGATTGTTCAATTACTCTGTCTTTTAAATTGCTGTCTCTGTATTCTGGTTTAGAGCAGTGTTGGTGACTGTACAATCTCTCTGTATTTTAAATTACAGTCTCTCTGTATTCCAGTTTAGAGCAGTGTTGGTGACTGTACAATCTCTCTGTATTTTAAATTACAGTCTCTCTGTATTCCGGTTTAGAGCAGTGTTGGTGACTGTACAATCTCTCTGTATTTTAAATTACAGTCTCTCTGTATTCCAGTTTAGAGCAGTGTTGGTGACTGTACAATCTCTCTATATTTTAAAATACAGTCTCTGTATTCCGGGTTAGAGCAGTGTTTGTGACTGTACAATCTCTCTGTATTTTAAATTACAGTCTCTCTGTATTCTGGTTGTGAGCAGTGTTGGTGACTGTACAATCTCTCTGTATTTTAAATTACAGTCTCTTTTTTATTCTGGTTTAGAGTAGTGTTGATGGCTGTACTGTCTCTCTGCATTTTAAATTACAGTCTTTCTGTATTCTGGTTTACAGCAGTGTTGGTGATTGTACAATCTCTCTGTATTTTAAATTACAGTCTCTCTATATTCCAGCTTAGAGCAGTGTTGGTGACTGTACAATCTCTTTGTATTTTAAATTACAGTCTCTCTGTATTCTGGTTTAGAGCAGTGTTGGTGACTGTACAATCTCTCCGTATTTTAAATTACAGTCTCTCTGTATTCCAGTTTAGAGCAGTGTTGGTGACTGTACAATCTCTCTGTATTTTAAATTACAGTCTCTCTGTATTCCGGTTTTGAGCAGTGTTGGTGACTTTACAATCTCTCTGTATTTTAAATTACAGTCTCTCTGTATTCCGGTTTAGAGCAGTGTTGGTGACTGTACAATCTCTCTGTATTTTAAATTACAGTCTCTGTATTCCGGTTTAGAGCAGTGTTGGTGACTGTACAATCTCTCTGTATTTTAAATTACAGTCTCTCTGTATCTCGGTTTAAAGCAGTGTTGGTGATTGTATAGTCTCTGTATTTTAAATTACAGTCTCTCTGTATTCCGGTTTAGAGCAGTGTTGGTGACTGTACAATCTCTCTGTATTTTAAATTACAGTCTCTCTGTATTCCGGTTTAGAGCAGTGTTGGTGACTCTACAATCTCTCTGTATTTTCAATTACAGTCTCTCTGTATTCCGGTTTAGAGCAGTGTTGGTGACTGTACAATCTCTCTGTATTTTAAAATACAGTCTCTGTATTCCAGTTTAGAGCAGTGTTGGTGACTGTACAATCTTTCTGTACTTTAAATTACAGTCTCTCTGTATTCTGGTTTAGAGCAGTGTTGGTGACTCTACTATCTCTCTGTATTTCAAACTACAGTCTCTCTGTATTCTGGTTTAGAGCAGTGTTGGTGACTGTACAATCCCTCTGTATTTTAAATAACAGTCTCTCTGTATTCTGGTTTAGAGCAGTGTTGGTGACTGTACAATTTCTCTGTATTTTAAATTACAGTCCCTCTGTATTCTGGTTTAGAGCAGTGTTGGTGACTGTACAATCTCTCTGTATTTTAAATTACAGTCTCTCTGTATTCCAGTTTAGAGCAGTGTTGGTGACTGTACAATATCTCTGTATTTTAAATTACAGTCTCTCTGTATTCTGGTTTAGAGCAGTGTTGGTAACTGTACAATCTCTCTGTATTTTAAATTACAGTCTCTCTGTATTCTGGTTTAGAGCAGTGTTGGTGACTGTACAATCTCTCTGTATTTTAAATTACAGTCTCTGTATTCTGGTTTAGAGCAGTGTTGGTGACTGTACAATCTCTCTGTATTTTAAATTACAGTCTCTTTGTATTCCAGTTTAGAGCAGTGTTGTTGACTGTACAATCTCTCTGTATTTTAAATTACAGTCTCTCTGTATTCTGGTTTAGAGCAGTGTTGGTGACTGTACAATCTCTCTGTATTTTAAATTAAAGTCTCTGTATTCTGGTTTAGAGCAGTGTTGTTGACTGTACAATCTCTCTGTATTTTAAATTACAGTCTCTCTGTATTCTGGTTTAGAGCAGTGTTGGTGACTGTACAATCTCTCTGTATTTTAAATTACAGTCTCTCTGTATTCCAGTTTAGAGCAGTGTTGGTGACTGTACAATCTCTCTGTATTTTAAATTACAGTCTCTCTGTATTGGTTTAGAGCAGTGTTGGTGACTGTACAATCTCTCTGTATTTTAAATTACAATCTGTCTGTATTCCAGTTTAGAGCAGTGTTGGTGACTGTACAATCTTTCTGTACTTTAAATTACAGTCTCTCTGTATTCTGGTTTAGAGCAGTGTTGGTGACTGTACAATCTCTCTGTATTTTAAATTACAGTCTCGCTGTATTCCGGTTTATAGCAGTGTTGGTAAATGTACAATCTTTCTGTATTTTCAATTGCAGTCTTTCTGTATTCTGGTTTAGAGAAGTGGTGGTGACTGTACAATCTCTCTGTATTTTAAATTACAGTCTCTCTGTATTCCAGTTCAGAGCAGTTGTGGTGACTGTACAATCTCTATTTTAAATTATAGTCTCTCTGTATTCCGGTTTAGAACAGTGGTGGTGACTATACAATCTCTCTGTATTTTAAATTACAGTCTCTCTGTATTCTGGTTAGAGCAGTGTTGGTGAGTGTACAATCTCTCTGTATTTTAAATTACAGTCTTTTTGTATTCTGGTTTAGAGCAGTGTTGGCGAGTGTACAATTTCTCTGTATTTTAAATTACAGTCTCTCTGTATTCCAGTTTAGAGCAGTGTTGGTGACTGTATAATCTTTTTGCATTTTAAATGACAGTCTCTTTGTATTCTGGTTTAGAGCAGTGTTGGTGGTTTTTCAATCTCTCTGTCTATTAAATTCCATTCTCTCTGTATTTTGGTTTAGAGCAGTGTTGGTGACTTTACAATCTCTCTGTATTTTAAATTACAGTCTCTCTGTATTCCGGTTTAGAGCAGTGTTGGTGACTGTACAATCTCTCTGTATTTTAAATTACAGTCTCACTGTATTCCGGTTTAGAGCAGTGTTGGTGACTGTACAATCTCTCTGTATTTTAAATTACAATCTCTCTGTATTTTGGTTTAAAGCAGTGTTGGTGACTGTATAATCACTCTTCATTTTAAATTACAGTCTCTCTGTATTCTGGTTTAGAGCAGTGTTGGTGACTGTACAATCTCTCTGTATTTTAAATTACAGTCTCTGTATTCTGGTTTTGAGATGTGTTGGTGACTTTACAATCTCTCTGTATTTTAAATTACAATCTCTCTGTATTCTGGTTTAGAGCAGTGTTGGTGACTGTACAATCTCTCTGTATTTTAAATTACAGTCTCTCTGTATTCCAGTTTAGAGCAGTGTTGGTGACTGTACAATCTCTCTGTATTTTAAATTGCAGTCTCACTGTATTCCAGTTTAGAGCAGTGTTGGTTAGTGTACAATTTCTCTGCATTTTAAATTACAGTCTCTCTGTATTCTGGTTTAGAGCAGTGTTGGTGACTGTACAATCACTCGGTATTTTAAATTGCTGTCACTCTGTATTCTGGTTTAGAGCAGTGTTGGTGACTGTACAATCTCTCTGTATTTTAAATTACAGTCTCGCTGTATTCCAGTTTATAGCAGTGTTGGTGAATGTACAATCTTTCTGTATTTTCAATTGCAGTCTTTCTGTATTCTGGTTTAGAGCAGTGTTGGTGACTGTACAATCCCTCTGTATTTTTAATAACAGTCTCTCTGTATTTCTGTTTACAGCAGTGTTGGTGACTGCACAATCTCTCTGTATTTTAAACTACACTGTCTCGGTATTCTGGTTTAGAGCAGTGTTGGTGACTGTACAATCTCTCTTTTTTTTAAATACAGTCTCTCTCTATTCTGGTTTAGAGCAGTGTTGGTGATTGTTCAATCTCTCTGTATTTTAAATTACAGTCTCTCTGTATTCCAGTTTAGAGCAGTGTTGGTGACTGTACAATCTCCCTGTATTTTAAATTACAGTCTCTCTGTATTCTAGTTTAGAGCAGTGTTGGTGACTGTGCAGTCTCCCTAGTCTTTTAAAATACAGTCTCTGTATTCTGGTTTAGAGCAGTGTTGGTGACTGTACAATCTCTCTGTATTTTAAATTACAGTCTCTCTGTATTCTGGTTTAGAGCAGTGTTGGTGACTGTACAATCTCTCTGTATTTTAAATTACAGTTTCTCTGTATCTCAGTTTAGAGCATTGTTGGTGACTGTACAATCTCTCTGTATTTTAAATTACAGTCTCTCTGTATTCTGGTTTAGACCAGTGTTGGTGACTGTACAATCTCCCGGTATTTTAAATTACAGTCCCTCTGTATTCTGGTTTAGAGCAGTGTTGGTGACTGTACAATCTCTCTGTATTTTAAATTACAGTCTCTCTGTATTCTGGTTTAGAGCAGTTTTGGTGACTGTACAATCTCTCTGTATTTTAAAATACAGTCTATGTATTCCGGCTCTAGAGTAGTGTTTGTGACTGTACAATCTCTCTATATTTTAAATTACAGTCTCTCTGTATTCCAGTTTTTTTTAAATTTTTCCATCTCTTTTTTTTTAAGCTTTTTTTTTTAAAAGGGTTTTCCCTTTTATTTTAAATTGTCTCTTATTCGTTTTAGGGGAAGTTTTTTGATTTTTATTTTTACAGTCTCTGTAAGAGCAGTTTGGTGCTGTACAATTTTTTT